>NC_135889.1:108112948-108712948 GCF_964194155.1 Cetorhinus maximus | reverse complement strand
AGAGGGGTAAGTCGGCAGAATAGACAACCACCACCTCTGCCTCAGAGTTCCTCTACCGTCCTCTAATGCCCCCACTCCCCACCCTGTAACATCCAGGTACTGCTGATTCTGCGCCCAAACTAGGTCTGGGGTTTCCAACTCTTATTGCTTCTAGTCATAAAACTAACCTTAAGGTATTTTGCTGAGTTGCTGTCTTTGAAGAAAAATGCGTTTCACTGGCTGAAAATGTGATTTAAAGGTTGAGATTGTGGTTGGCCACAGCAGCCCTTGACAAGGGAGGAGTATAATTTGCCAAACTCCCCAGTCTTTATGATTATTCAGTGACCGTGCTTCTTGTGTTTGGATACCAGGAAAAGATGGATTGGGCTCCGTGGAGATGTTTGATTAGCCCGTTGGCCCTGACTAAGCTCATACAGGGATATTGGGCATTTGATTAAGCACTAGAGGGCTCTTGGCATCTGTTGTAACTTTACTGCAACATTAGCCAGCAGCTAGAGGAAGAGAGAAAGTTGTGGGGGTGGATGAATGAATTCTACAGAATTCAGTTCTAATCCAGCTAACCTTTTAATGATAAGGGGAACTGATGTTATGTCTTGCCAATGTTGAACTTCTCCTCCAGCTGCTGAAAGATCAAAAAAGGTCATCCTCTTCCAGATTACAAAATAACCCTAATGATGCTTATTTTTCATTAAGAATTTGTGAGCACAATTTTGTGTTTAATTTGCTAATTGCCGGCTCTTTAGCATCTCAAAGAGCTTTTAAAGGGGGCAAAAGGCTAAAACCACACGTGCTGTGTGAATGCTAATACAGTTCCTTCTTCAGTCGCACAATGCAAACGTTATATGCTGCTGCTGCTGGGACTGGGAAACAGGGGACACTATTCATCCAGCCTATAATTGTGTTGATATTGTAAAGCGTGCTGCAAATGCAACAGTTTGTTGCCAGAACCCACTGACTGGCCTAAACCAGAAGGAATTCTCATGTTTGAGGTTGGCATGAAACCATCCCAGTCACTGAACCGCTCTCATGAAGTCGCAACCTGGAATGTCGAGAGAGGAAAAGCAGGTGTCTTGTTATCAAACTTCTAGAGAGAGACAAGTTTTCCTTCACCTGACACTGCGCTTAATGCTCTGCTAATCTGATTGACAGCATAGCTTTTTGCTAATGAATAGTTTGACCAACGAGATCGAATAGATGGATGGATTGGAAATAAAGCAGGCATAATCTAGAGCCTTGCCCAAAGCCTCCAATGGATAAGGCAACAGTGTCTAGGAATCACCTTATGCAATAGTAATGTACAGTCGCATAGCATGTTCATATGGCATTCCCCTGTGCTACTTTAAGAGATTTTTCCATTTTTAAAAATGAATTAATGCCATCACTAAAATAGCAAGAAGATGAATGTCACCTGTTCTCCAATACTGTAAGCCTAGAGTTATATGGTTGTTCTGTACAGACCAATAAGATCCTGGTTTGATTCTTCATCTGTGGCGTGTTTATTGATCTCAACTAGGGCAGTGATAGGATCATCAAAGTTGACCCCAATCCCATGAATTGAGGGGGAAATTAGTCGGCATTCCTACTTGAGGAAGGGAAGGGAGAAAACAGACAGAAAAAGGAGGGAAAATAAATAGTGTAATAATTCAACAATAACTTGCATTCCACAGCACTGTCAATGTAGAAAAAACGTCCCAATGTGCATCACAGAGGTGTAAGGAAAAGAAGGTGATTTTAGGAGCAGTGGTCAAAAAGCTTGGCCAAAGAAATGAAGAAGAGGGAGGGAATTCCAGAGCGAGAGACTCAAGAGATTGAAAGCACAGTGGACAAAGGGAGGAGGAAGTTCAAAAACCTTGAAGGAATGGGGAGATCAGGGGAGAGAGCTGAAGGAGGTAACAGAAAGAAGCAAGGTCATGAACAGCTTTAAATACATGTTTGAGAATTTGAAACTTAAGATACTGGAGGCTGGAGCCAATAGAGTCCAGTGAGTACAAAGATGATGGGTGAGCAGGACTTAGCATGGCTTGGAATACAGACTGCAGCATTTTGGATGACCTCATGTTTATACAGCACGGAGGATGGACATGTGGATGAGGGTTTAAGCAGCGATGGGAGTAGGTAGCCTTTCTGATGGAGAAAATATGGGGTCAGAAACATAACCTTGAGTTGAAAAAGACCCACTCTTGGTACATGTGGAAGTTGATCCCATGTTCACAAATGATGTTGCCAAGGGGCAGCATGTAGATGAAGAAGAGAAGGGTGCCAACAGTATATCTTTGGGGGACACTAGAGGTAATCATGCAGGAAGAGAAGTCATTGCAGGAGATTGTCTGTCTACAATCAGATAGATAAGAGTGTAATCAAGTGAGGATAGTCCCACTGAGCTGGACAATAGGTGAAAGACATTGTAGAAAGATGGTGTATTCAACCGTGTCAAAGACTGAAAGATGTGAAGGAGTATGAGAAGAGATAATAAAGCACAGTCACAGTCACAGCGGATGGCACTTATTGCTGTAGTTGGGGCCAATTTGGTTCTGTAGCTGGGGTGGAAGCCTGATTGGAAAGAGTTGCAGGAAATATGGGCACATAGCAACACATGACAACACATTTCAGGGACTTTGGAGAGGAAAGGAATATTGGAAATGGAGCAGTAGATTGCAAGGTCAAAGTGGTCAAGGGTGGTTTCCTGACATAGGCATCAATGAAACATAAGCATCTCCTTAATACAATGACAGTAGCATTGTCATTTGAAGGTGCCTGTTTAGAAGAAGCGGGAAATAATTTGTGGCTCAAAGACTACAAGGCAGAATCGCCAGGAAACTACATACACCATCGAGGTATAAAAAGGCATCTTAATAATGGTGAAAGGAATTTTCCTCTCACTAATGTAACCTCTAATGAGTCAAATTATAGTAGCTTTTTTTGATTTGAATTTCAAACTGACCCTGCTTATAACTAGTGGTTTGTGCCTGTGACCTATTTATTTAGCTCCGTATAGTGTTAGCTGCTGTTGTGTGGAAGAAAGGGAAACCAAAGTGATTCTGTAACATTGGTAAGCTTACGGGCCTTTTAATAATTTTCCATTGGTCATAAAGGAATACATACATAATAATTTCCTAGAACAGATATGGGATGCCTGTTACAAGGAGGGTTACCTGCTACAGCCAGCAGTCACTAAAGTGAACACTACGACAGTATATCTCTGTTATTTTTTTGTGTCCACACTGCATTTTTATCCTTTCCCTCAGATCCCACAAAGTCCTTGAACTTGTGAGGAACATTAGCAGATGTTCATTAGCGTGTGGGCAACCAGAGGATTAAAGCCATTTGTTGGTGTTGTCCTGCTTGAACGAGTACTTAAAAGTGGCTCTTTTGGGGATTAGCATGTCTGGTTCATAGCCAGTTGGACAGATAAACAAAAACTGTACTAGGCCTAATGGGGCCTTTTCGTTTCCCGTTTGGTGTGGGCCAACCAAAAAATGCACATTTCCTGTTCTGTACCGTAATTCAAGGTCTATAAGACCCATCTTTATATATAAACTTTTACATCCTGGTTGTTGCAGTCGAGGTGTTGGAGGCTAAATGGGAAATGGTCTGTCAGCTATCCAGTAGCAGTCAAAAAGACTACATTTTCAGAGAAATATAGAAAATATAGGGTGGTTGCTCTGCTGCTATGTACATCGACATCTCTTGAATCAGTATTTTCAATAATAAATGTTTTAATTATTTTGTGTCCAGCATTCACATTTCTCATCTTAAAAATTAAATGCTGGAGAATGATTTCAGAATGATTTCTGCTTCACGTTAGTCTAAAGGGTTTTCTTTACAGCTTTGAAGAATAATAAAGTAGCGAATTTAGCTCAAACAAAAACAAGAATTGCTGGAAAATCTCAGCAGGTCCGACAGCATCTGTGGAGAGGAAGACAGAGTTAAAGTTTCAAGTCCGTATGACTCTTCACCGGAACAAATCAGCGAATTTAGCTTTTCTCTCAGGAATCTTTTCCCGCTTTCCTTCCCTTCCTTCACCTCCTGTTCTTCCACAGGCATTAGGTACATCGCCCAAATGCACATTATTTTTTTGTAATTCTTAGCAATTAGGGTTTGACCCGCTTTTCGGGTGTGGGACCCGTAATTCGTGACCTGCCGTGTCAGTTCTGTTGGAGGCGTACAGCACATAGATTTCATCCTGTCACCTCATTTAAATGATTGTAGCATAGGGCTGAGTATCTTCCAGGCTGCTGGCTACCGCAGCAATCTGCGGGGGCCCAGCAGTGTTGTGCTGTAAGGATGTGGTGTGGCCAGCCTTTTGTTCTTAAAGGCAGTCTGTCCCTCTTATTGATAAGCTGCACTGAATTATATGAGGTCGCTGCTGAATACTATTGCTGCAATTCTAAACAAGGAAAATGAAACACTGGGGCAATGAGAGCATTCCAGAGTCCCAGAGTGTGGCACCAGAGGCATTAATGGTGGAGATGAACAGATAGAGTGAGGTCGTGTTTGCATAGGCAGCAGGATTCATCAAAGACAACATATAGCAGGAAGTGGGATCAGGTTGCCAGGGAGGTCAATTCCAGGCAAATGGCCCCCCAAAGGACCACAAGAATTCTAATGACTTTACATGAGTGGTCAAGGTCAGTGATTGCATCTTTACATGACAACTCTTACCCATTGCTCCACCAAGCTTTCACACTGCTCAAAGAACCACAATCCCATTACTCACCCAACACCAATCCCTGACACACAGGTCTCATGCCTAAAATCCAGATGCTCTACTTCACCCTCACACACTTAGCAATGCTGCCAGTCTCACACACATCGTTCCCTGCCTCCATATACCTCCAGCTATTTAGCTATGGCAAGCACATCACCCAAACATGGTGCTTCACAATCACTGACATTCTTTTCTCTCTTGTAGGGTAATCCAGAGGCCCAGGCTAATGCTCTGGGTACACAGGTTCAAATCCCACCACAGCAGCTGGTGAAATTTAAATTCCATTAATAATTTTATTTTTATTCAGTCATGGGATGTGGGCGTCACTGGCTAGGCCAGCATTTATTGCCCATCCCTAATTTCCCTTGAAAAGGTGGTGGTGAGCTGCCTTCTTGAACCGCTGTAGCCCATCTGGTGTAAGTACACCCACAGTGCTGTTAGGAACAGAGTTCCAGGATTTTGACCCAGCGACAGTGAAGGAACAGCGATATATTTCCAAGTCAGGATGGTGAGTTGCTTGGAGAGGAACCTCCAAGTGGTGGTGTTCCCATATTTCTGCTGCCCTTGTCCTTTTAGATGGTAGTGGTCGTGGGTTTGGAAGGTGCTTTCTAAGGAGGCTTGGTGAGTTCCAGCAGTGCATCTAGAATATAAAGGTAGTCTCAATAATGGTGGCCCATGAAACTATCATCAATTGTCATAAAAACCCATCTGGGTTCCCTAATGTCCTTTAGGGAACAAAATCTGCCATCCTTACCCAGCCTGGCCTCCACTCACACAGAAATGTGGTTGACTCTTAAATACCCTTTGAAATGGTCCATCAAGCCATTCAGTTTCAATGGCAGTTAGGACAGGCAACAAATGTCAGCGATGAGTAACGAGAAAAAAAATAAGGTAGCACATAATGGAAGTGAGCAGAGTAGACCCAGCAAGCGGCAAGGTCACCAGCATCGCCTGAGGAGATGATTCTCAATATCATGGCTATCACAGAGCCTATTATGTCCAGCCCCATTGAGAAGACTGGGGATGATGGCATGTTCCTTCCTTTATGCCTCTTCTCAACTCCCAGCTGACTCTCATTCTGAATGCTGAGATGGTGTCAACATTGGCCCCTTGCTTCCCACCCAACCCCCCCCCCACCCCCCAACCCCCCCCCCCCCCCCCCCCACCCCCACCCCCACCACCACAACTGTCCTCACCCCCAACCCCATCCTTCCTGACCTGATTCTCTGCTTTCAGCACCCAAAATCTACTGTCTGTCCAACCACAGCAGCCTGTGGTGGAGGAGGAGAGAGAGCAACAGCACCACATTGATGAGGTTTCCCTGTCACTTCACCTGACACTTGTAGGCATCAACTCAGATATTAGCACTACACATACCTACATGCAGGGATGTAGGGAGTTGGGATCAGCACGTGCTGAGTAAATGGTAATGTGTAGGCAACAGCTTCCCGGAGCGCCAGGTCACAGATGAGTTCTTCTACGGAGAACTGAAATGAGGACTTCCATAGGCCATCATACAGGGAAATGCTGATAGGCATACACTCCAAGATACTGGATGCGTTAGCTGGTCTTCCAGACAGCCTGCTCTCACTGTCAAAGAGCATGGAGGAATCCAGCTCCAAATTGGCAGAGGGTATAGCATAGAGCTTGCCCTCTCCGCAGGCTGTGTTCGATCTCCCTGCCATCTTGCAGACCACAGGCGCTTCAGACACAGTCCCCACGCCTGGTGGCAGCCTTTGGACAGAATATTCTGCCCTCTCTCGTGGCGTGTTTGGAGTTGGGGGAGGGCATTTAATCGGGCAGGCTGGTGGCAGGTGAACACCCCGCTGCCTTCCCACCTCCAGCAAAATTAAGTTCTGAGGCACTCAAGTTGGCAATTAGTACCACTTAAGGGCCTCAACCCGCTGCTAGTCAGGTTAACCCAATGGCAGGCAGACGTGTCGCCCCGCGGGCTACATGACAAGCAAACCTGTGCTGGCTGCTTGTGATCTCCCGAGGGCGGAGGTCCCTCGTTCAAAGGCACTCAGTGACTGATTGAGGCACCTAGCATTGAGGAGAGGGGTCCTGCTGAGAGCCACCCCCTGCCCTTGCTGCTGGCACCCCTACACACTGCCGAACCGCAACCCCCCCTCCCCCCCGCCCATCCACCTCCCATATTACCTCTGGCCTGGGTCACTCTGTGATCCTGGACCTCCAGTGCATGTCATTCTGTCAGTAGCCACCACTTCCCCAGGGACACTGCTGAGCAAAAGAGTTTCCAGCCTCTGATTGACGACAGCTCCTGGCGGACAGGGCTTCCTGCCCCCGGGAGAGGTGTCAGCTGTGGCTCAGTTCATAGCACCCTCGCCTTTGAATCAGAGGGTTGTGGGTTCATGTCCCACTCCCGGAAAACCAAGAACTGTGATTGTACTCGAAAGAGTTGCAATCTGTGACTGTTGATAACTCGAAAGAGTTTCCTGCCCCCGGGGTCCTGATTCCATGGGAGGCCCGCTGCTGGCCTCTGAACTGCTTGGTTGGCTTGTCATTCGTCGGGCCTTTCCCAAAGGAGATAATGCGGGTCTCTAGCCAGATCTCAGCTGCCAGGCGAGACCCCTGTCGCCTCCACAAGATTCGGCATGCTTCCAAAGCCAGGCAGGCTGCTGGAAGCAGCTGGCAGTACAAGCGCACGCCCTCCGGTAGGCAGAAAGTTTACATAGTACCACCTCCAGCAGCGCTATACCTATAAATTTCACGCGCTTAGCATCCACAGAAAATTCAACCATGGTGGTAACATAGCCAAACCCAATCACTTTGATGTTCACGCATGCATAGTGCCCCAGCAAGCACCCCGCAAATTGATCAGGAGCAATAACTCTGGCCTATTTTTTCTCACCCTATCCAGTTATGAATTTGCAGCCACAACAGACGATGTTCAATATGGAAGTGACATACACCCTGGGTGCAATCCATCCCTCTCCTCGAGACAAATGGATGCCAATACTGTACTATACTATCCCATAAGCACTGAACTCAGTTACGGGCGATGACTTTCATCTGAGCTGAGATCGGCTTTCTCAGCATATAATTATTTTTACAGTGGTATTATCTTTGTTTAAAAAAAAACCCTGGAGTTTGTGAAGTATCCTATCCGTAGCTAGCAAGGGTTTAGAGGCAAGTAATCTGCCCCAACCACCTCACAGAGTTACCTTATCGTACATTTGAATGTAATTGAGATGACACTCAGTCTTCAGTTCAATAAAACTCTTCTCTAGACTTTAAACAAATACCTGTCTGCGGGCATCAGTTCATTTTAGTAGAGACTATGCTGTAACAACACATATGGTGAATATTTCCTGAATTTGCTAGATATAGCAAAATCATAAACCCCTCCTTTAAAAATGTGGTTAGAATTTCACCGCACAAGCAATCATCCCCCATAGTTATCTTTAATTTTTTATGGGGGATTTCACCATTATCCCATGATAATTTACTGCCAACATTAAAGGACGTCATCAAATAAAAACAGATTACCTATTATCGGGGAGGTTTAAACTTCAGATGAGATAATTTAGCTAGAAATTAGAATTTGTCTCTCTTCCTTTCTTTTTGCCAAAATGACCAAACTAAAAATATGTGGCCTAAAGCAGAGAGTGCTTGAAAAACTCAGCGGGTCTGGCAGCATCTGTGGAGAGAGAAACGGAGCTAATGTTCAGAGCTGATGAGAGATAGAAATGTGATGGGTTTTATACTGTTGAAGAGAGGAGCTGGAGCAAGTGGAGCTAAATAGAAGGTCAGGGATAGGTGGGAAATCAGGAGAGATTTGACAAAGACGTCACTGGCACAAGACACACATCATCTTTTTTTGCTCCACCTGCTCCACCCCCTCTCTTCAAAGGTATAAAACCCATCACATTCCTGCCTCTCTTCAGCTCTGAAGAAGAGTCATATGGACTCAAAATGTTAACTCTGTTTCTCTCTCCACAGATGCTGCCAGACCTGCTGAGTTTTTCCAGCATTTTCTGTTTTTTATGTCAGGCTTCCAGCACCTGCAGTATTTTGCCTTTATAAAAATATGTGGCATCTCAACTGACACATGGGGCAGCTGCTTCTGACAGGAAAAAATAGCAAAAGGTGATTCACAATTGAAGACAAACCTTGAAGCTCATTGTATCCAGATAGCCAAAGAAAAGAGAGCACAAAGGTCATCAAGGATAGATCAGCCATCAGATTAGTGTGACGTCTGGGGTCCTATGTGTGTGAGCATGCCTCAGCAGACTTTCCATGACCTGTATTAAGCTAGAGATGAATCATAGACTGGTATCATCAATAATGATAAACAAAATATCCTCAACACGTCTTATTCTATTATCTTCCTTAATTGTTTGTCACTCTGTCCTAACATTACTTGTAGGCCCAAGATGCCATTTCATTTATTGTGCACTATTGATGCTCACTTTTCTGGACAATATGGAATACTTTACATTTCAAGATAACTATCTTAACTTTGTATCCTTTGGTTATTGATCTTCTTCCTAGTGAAAACAGTTTCTCCCTATCTACTGCATCAAAATTCTTCATAATTTTGAACACCTCTATTAAATCTCTTCAGCATCTCTGCTCTAAGAATAATATTCCCAGTTTCTCTAGTTTCTCCACATAACTGAAGACTCTTGTCCCCTCTCTCGTGCTAGTAAATTCTCTTTGCACCTGTTCTGAGGGCTTTTACTCATGTTATGAGAAAAAAAAAACCTGTGAATGTAAATGTAGGCTGATGTGGACAACTTATATTAGGCAATAAGATAATGGTAGATAATGGCTTGGTGCAAGGCCTGCCTCTGTGCTTTGGCACTGTGTTTGAATAAATAAATAATAGTAAAAAACATCCCTCCAGCCCTCACCCTTCACCACCCCTTATCCCCATGCTCTCCCTATGCCCCATCCATGCCAACCTATGGCAACCCATGCCAATACCCACCCTCCCATGGCCCCTTGCATCCCCTTTGCCAGCCAATTCCCCTCTAACCACCCCCATTTCCCCCATACCGCCTATGCTAAACCATCCACCACCCTTTGTTCCTACCCCCTCCATGACAACTCACCTAGTATCTTTGGGCAGTTCCTTGACAGCTTTGACTCTTCCTGGACAGCTTTGACAGTTTTCTGGACAGCTGTGAAAGCTTTGACAGCTAGACAGTACTTTAACAGTTTCTTGACAGCTTGATAGTTCCAATGAGTTCTTGTGCAAAAAATTGCACAATCATGTTCTTTTTTTAACAGTCCCAAAGGATGCCTTATCTCTCCCAAAGGGTGCCTTACCTCTCCCAAATGTGTCCCAGGGCCTACCAAAGAAGTACCTTACATTTCCAAAGAGGTACCCAGGCTATCTAAACAAATCCATCAAGTTCATTCAAGAGGGCGTTAGATGATTATTTGAGTAGAAACAATGTGCAGGGGTATGGGAAAAAAACAGGGCAATGGCACTAGGTCATAATGCTCATTTGGAGAGCCAATACAGACACGATGGGCTGAATGGCCTTCTTCTGTGCCGTTAAAATTCTGTGATTCAGACCTTCTCTTACTGGTTCTAATCTGCACACTCTGGGTTTCACACTCCTGGCCTTCCAAAATTCCATTTCAGTGGAGGCAGCTGGCGATTTAAGTGGCCAGCTGCCTCCGCAAATCACGCATGTGTGAACCCCTGCCTGACTCCAGTCCTGCCCCTGCGATGATAGGAAATACTGGGTTCGGGTGTGGGGCTTAGAAATTTCAGCCATTTCCGGGGTTTTCACCAAGAAAGAGAGCCTCTCCATCATGGCAAAAGTCTTGGCCAGAATTAACATTTCAGGTCGATGAGTCTTTCATCAAAACTGGGAAAATTTAGAGATGTAATAGGATTTGAGCAAAGGGTGGGTGGGACAAGGACAAAGGAAGATCTATGATCTTGCCCACCTTATGAACTTCATGCTAATCTTTATATTTTAAAACTGACCACACAAGGCTACAAAAAGATGGCCACCTGAGGATCACCTGACTCGTTTTATGGCTTGAAGCCGCTCCCCTATCTCAAGAAGGAACAAAAGGAACATTCCAGACTGATGTTGAATCAATGGCCGGGATTTTCCATGCCCGCCGGTGTCGGGTGTGTTCAGTGACGTGAGTGGACAATATGGCGCCTTCAGTTTCACGACGGCATGAGACCAGTTTGCAACTGTCCGCTCAGCCCATCGATGGTGGGCCGCATTCTCCACCATCGGACTTCGGGAAGCTCATTGTAATACGTCAGCATATCATTGTTAGGCGAGCCCGCCAAATCGTCCCCCACCGCTGGATCGTCCACCCATGTTGGCGGGAAAGCACGCCGATGTGTTTCACAACACCATGTAAGCGACGTACTCCTGAGGAGCTGCACTGCGCTTGGGACTTCAACACTTGTTTGCCTAGCTTGCTTTAGTCGGCACTCACAGTCATCAGCGCCAGGCTTCACAGACAGCACCAAATCACTTTTAAGGGGGCTCACAGCAGGTCTGTACCTACCAGATCAGCCATATGTGGGTGAATTTTCAATGGCTGCAGGGCTAGGGCTTGCTTGGCAAAGGGGGAGAAGTGGCCTCAGGCAAGGGAAGAGGCTGCAGGGCGAGAGCTGTACTGGGGAAGGAGGGTAACCCAGGATGTGTGTGTGAGGGCACATGCTGTTCTGTGCAAGTGGCCTCAAGATGGTGATGTCTGAGGAGGTAGTCTCCAAGGGAGATGAGGCCAGATGGACATGTGAGGGTACATGTGTGAGAATGGGTGGTGATGTCACTTAAGCTGGCAGTAAGTGAGATGCCAGTGAATGTGTGATGGGCTTGAGTGTGTGAGTTTAGAGTGATGAGATGGTTGTCATACCCTGGCTGCACGGATGAGATCATTCATCCTCTATCTGCATTGGATGGACAACCTCTTCTGTGCAGCATTGGCACTGATCACCACTGCCATTGCCCACCAAGCCATAGTGGTAATGTTGCTGCCCCTCCTACAGCCAGTGTGGGGATCGAGGACATCACACGGGCCTCCACAGCATCCAAAGGGCGCTCGAGGACTGCAGTCTTCTTGCCTTTTGGGGCCATTTCTACAGTCCTGGGCTGGAAACACTGAGCACGGCTGTACTTTAAACGTGGTGCCTGGCGTGAGGAAGTGGTGAGGTGATGGCGTGGCAGGCGAATCGGAGCCCATCTGCCATGGAAACAGCGTGTTTCCCGGGAACTTATAAATAATATGGCGGGTTTAGGATGACACAGCGTGAAAACCTGCCATTGCAGCCAACGGGTAAAATGTCCTTTTACCCGCCTGCTACAGCATTTAGTGCAAATCTGGGACAATTCTGTCCGATGACTTTTCCTTTCACTAAGTCACAATTAACAATTGAATGGGTCATTCAAACACAAGATACTGGCTGTCTTAAACTCTCAAGGTGTCAAACAACAACACGGTTGACTGGAACCAACATACGCACCACCCTTTGTTTGGAAAAAGGACTTTGAACTTATGCAAGTCACATGATGAGGGAATCATTTTGTTGTTCTTCTTTTAAAACCAGCTCGCAGACAAAGAATTCCAATGAAAGCCATCAAACTAGCTGCAAGTCACCCAAGGTAATAAACAGCAATACCTTGAAAGTGGGAGATACTGCCACAGAGAAGGATTACCCAACCCCTTCTGGTTCAAGTTCACCAGTGAACCAAAATCCTATAAATTCAACTACAAGAAGCCTCACTGGCTGCTGATAATCCTTCGCTTTTCAAGGCCTTTACTGAACCTAAAGCATGAAATTCATCAAGAAACTACAGGCCTGTTGTGAAAGAGACTGGGATAATTACAAGCTGTAGTAGTATATTACCTTCACTTGTACCTAATCTTTGGATATGTGACAGTGTGTGTGAGATAGTGAGTGAAACGTTGCATTATTTTCTGGTAATTGAGTGATAATAAAAAAAACCTCCTTTATTTTTAAACCGCAAAAAGCTTGCTGTTGGAATTATTTAATTGGGACATTCAAGGATAAGAAAACACTCATCCCTTACATACATACATAGTGATCATGGGCAGCAAAATGAAACACATAAATTCTGTCTGTAGGTGGAAGGCAGGAGAAGTTGAATGACAGATGAGCTAGTCTTGGAGGACGCAAGGTAATGATGATGGGACAAGAAAGGAAACAGGGAAACAAAAGATGTGCCTAGAACAGGTGTGCTGCTGTTTGTAAGCAAAAATAAGAGAAAAACTGAAACATGCAAAAAAAAAGGAACGAAGTGGGGAGACAGAGTTTACGGTCTGAAATTGTTGAACTCAGTGTTAATTCCAGAAGGCTGTAAAGTGCATAATCGAAAGATGAGGTGCTACTCATCAAGCTTAATTTGAGCTTTGCAGGAACAGTGCAGCAGGCCAAGGACAGAGATATCATCATGAGAGCAAGGTGGAGGATTAAAATGACGGGCCACCAGAAGCTCGCGGTTATACTTGCGGAGTGAACAGAGGTGTTCCACAAAGCGGTCACCCAATCTGCATCTGGTCTCCGCAGTGCAGAGGAGGCCACATTGTGAGCGGCGAATGCAGTGGACTAAATTGAAAGAAGTACAAATAAATTACTGCTTCACCCAAAAGGGGTGCTTGAGGCCTTGGACAATCAGGAAAGAGGAGGTGAAAGGGCAGGTGTTACATCTCCTGTAATAAAACACAAAAAACTACTGCGGATGCTGGAAATCCAAAACAAAAACAGAATTACCTGGAAAAACTCAGCAGGTCTGGCAGCATCGGTGGAGAAGAAAAGAGTCGATGTTTCGAGTCCACATGACCCTTCAACAGAACTGAGTATAGTTAGGAGAGGGGTGAAATATAAGCTGGTTTAAGGAGGTGGGGGGGTGGGGGGAGAGAAGTTGAGGGTGGGGTGGTTGTAGGGACAAGTAAGCAGTGATAGGAGCAGCAATACTTCTTCAAGGAAGGCATTTCTTGAAGAGCAGTGGCAGTCAATTAAACACAGAGATAAAAACAAAAAGCTACTGCGGATGCTGGAAATCCAAAACAAAAACAGAATTACCTGGAAAAACTCAGCAGGTCTGGCAGCATCGGTGGAGAAGAAAAGAGTCGATGTTTCGAGTCCACATGACCCTTCAACAGAACTGAGTATAGTTAGGAGAGGGGTGAAATATAAGCTGGTCTAAGGTGGGGGGCGGGGGGAGAGAAGTTGAGGGTGGGGTGGTTGTAGGGACAAGCAAGCAGTGATATCTCTGTGTTTAATTGACTGCCACTTCTCTTCAAGAAATGCCTTCCTTGAAGAAGTATTGCTGCTCCTATCACTGCTTGCTTGTCCCTACAACCACCCCACCCTCAACTTCTCTCCCCCCGCCCCCCACCTTAAACCAGCTTATATTTCACCCCTCTCCTAACTATACTCAGTTCTGTTGAAGGGTCATGTGGACTCGAAACGTCGACTCTTTTCTTCTCCACCATGCTGCCAGACCTGCGGAGTTTTTCCAGGTAATTCTGTTTTTGTGTTACATCTCCTGTGTTTGCATGGAAAGGTAATGTGGAAAGCGGATGAGTGTTGGGGTTGCCTGAGGAGTGGATCAGGGTATCACGGAAAGAATGGCCCCTTCAGAATGCTGAAAGGGGAGAAGAGGTGAAAATGGCTTTAGTGGTGACTGAGAATATGGATACCAGGAACATTCTCCGGTTAGATGTGACAAGTGGTGTTTCCCAGGGATTTGTGTTGGAGTAACAGCCTTTCAGCATACCATATTGATAGGCTGGATTTTCCCTTTGAGGGAAGGGAACAGAAGTAAGGACTGTTTCCAGATGATGAACCTGCCCCTGGAGGGGGTGGAGCAGTCACTTTTTGGAACGTTCATGGAGCCGCCCCCCACCCCAGCCCGGCACCCTTTAGTTGGCATGGAGACAGGTTCCCTGTGTAATTAAGGGCAACGGATGGACTAGCGAAGCTGGATGGCCAATCAGAGGCCTTCTAGCTTGAAAGGAGCAGCAGCCTGCAGTGGATGTTAAGTAATAGAGAGGGCACTTCAACTTGGAGGCTATATTTTAGCAGCTGTTGCTGTTGCTAAGGTTTTTTCTCCTGGTAAATACTTATGGATATTTACTGACATTTGTTTCAGCACTTTGTGAGTTACAGGTGCAGATTGCCATGCAGAATTATGATGTTGTGGCGATAACAGAGACCTGGGTCAAGAACAGGCAGAGCTGGGTGTTAAATATTCCTGGGTACAAAGTGTTCGGGAAAGATGGGGCAGGAAGGAAAGGAGGAGGGGTGGCTGTATTGGGTAAGGAGAGCATTGTAATGCTGGAGAAGGAGGATGCACCAGAGGGTTCAAGAACAGAATCAATTTGGCTAGAGCTAAGGAACAAAGGGGAGCAATTACATTGCTTGGTGTAGTCTAGAGACCACCAACTAGTGGGAAGGATGTAGAGGAACAAATCTGCAGTGAAATTACAGAGAGGTAAACATTGTAGGGCAGTTATAATCGGGGACTTTAATTACCCAAATATAGACTCAGATAGTGGTAGCGTTAAGGGCAGAGAGGAGCAATAGTTCCTGGATTGTGTTCAGGGGAATTTTCTACAGCAGTATGTGTCCAGTCCAACAAGAAAGAATGCATTGTTGGACCTTGCTCTTGGAAATGAGATTGGCCAAATAGATCAAGTGTCAGTGGGGCAATATTTAGGAGACAGTGATCATGGTATCATAATGTTTAGGATGACAGTAGAAAAAGATAATGGGCAATCTAGAGTAAGAATAATTAACTGGGAGGAGCCGACTTCAATGGGGCAAGAACGGAGCTAGGCCAGATAGACTGAAATCAAAGGTTGGAGGGAAAAATTGTAGCTGAATAATGGCCTGCCTTCAAAGAAGAAATGGCTCGGGCACAGTCAAGGTATATCCCCTCAAAAGGGAAAGGTAGGACAAACACATCCAGAGCTGCCCGAATGAAAAAGAAGATAAAAATTATGATAAAGAAGAAAAAGTGTGTTGATGACAGGTGTCAGGTATTAAATACAATTGAGAACCAAGCTGAATACAGAAGATACAGAGGAGAGGTGAAGAAGCAAATAAGAGAAGCAAAGAGGGATTATGAGAAAAGACTGGCAGCCAACATAAAGAGGAATCCAAAAGTCTTCTGTAGGTATATAAATAGTAAAAGGGTGGTAAAAAGAAGAGTAGGGCTGATTAAAGAGTAAAAAGAGGAGTTACACATGGCAGGACTGTGATGTTAAATGAATACTTTGCATCTGTCTTTACCAAGGAAGCAAATGCTACCCAAGCCATAATAGTGACAGAGGAGGAAACTTTCGCTAAAAGGGTTCAAAATTGATAAGGAGGAGGGATTGGATAAACTGTCAGAACTTAAAGTTTACAAGGCAATAGGACCAGATGAAATGCATCCAAGGATATTGAAGGAAGTGAGAGAGGAAATTGCAGGGGTACTGGCCATAATCTTTCAGTCTTCCCTAGACTCAGGGGAGGTGACAGAGGACTGAGAATTACAAACATTATGCCGTTGTTCAAAAAAGGTTGTAAGGACAAGCCCAGCAATTACAGACAGGTCAGTTTAACTTCAGTAGTGGGGAAGCTTCTAGAAACAATTATTCAGGGTAGAATTAATAGTCATATGGGAAAATGTGGGTTGATTAGTAAGAAGCCAGCATGGAATTTTTAAGGGAAAATCGTGTTTAACTAACTTGCTGAAGTCTTTTGAAGAGGTAATAGAGAGGGGTGATGAGGGTAATGCTGTTGATGTGGTTTACATGGACTTCCAAAAGACATTCAATATAATGCCGCACAACAGACTTGTGAGAAAAGTTTCAGCTCATGGAATAAAAGGGACAGTAGCAATGTGAATACAAAATTGGCTGAGTAATAGGAAACAACGAGTTATGGTTAATGGATATTTTTTGGGCTGAAGAAAGGTTTGTAGTGGAGTTCCCCAGGAGTTGATAGTGGCGTTCCCCAGGGGTTGGTATTGGGACCCTTGCTTTTCCTGATATATATCAATGATCTAGCTCTTGGTGTGCAGGGGACAATTTCAAAGTTTGTGATGATACAAAACTTGGAAGCATTATAAACTGTGAGGAGGGCAGTGTAGAACTTCAAAAGGACATAGGCACATTGGTGGAGTGGGCAGATAGATGGCAGATAAAGTTCAATGCAGAGAAGTGTGAAGTGATTCATTTTGGTAGGAAGAACTTGGAGAGATAATATAAAATAAGGGGTTCAACTCTAAAGGGTGTGCAGAAACAGAGGGACCTGGGTGTATAAGTGCATAGATCATTAATGGTGGCAGGACAGGTGGAGAGAGCAGTTAATAAAGCATGCAGTATCCTAGGCTTTATTAATAGGGGCATAGAGTACAAGAGCAACGAGGTTATGCTGAACTTGTATAGCACACTAGTTAGGCCTCAGCTGAAGTATTGTGGTCCTGGGCACCACGCTTTAGGAAGGATGTGAATGCATCGGACAGAGTGCAGAAGAGGTTTACAAAAATGGTTCCTGGAATGAGACACTTCAATTATGAAGATAAATTGGAGAATTTGGGACTGTTCTCCTTGGAGAGGAGAAGGCTAAGAGAAGATTTGGTAGAGATGTTCAAAATCATGAGGGGGCTGGACAGAGTAGGTTGGGAGAAACTGTTACCAACTGTAAAAGGATCAAGAACGATAGGGCACAGATTTAAAGTGATTTGCAAAAGAAGCAAATGCAATGTGAGAAAAATCTTTTTCACACAGCGAGTGGTTCGACACTGCAATGCACTGCTTGGAAGTGTGGTGGAGGCAGATTCAAACGAGGCATTGAAGAGGACATTAGATGATCATATTTCAATTGTACCCTGACAGTTTATCAGGCAGAAGACAATAGTTTTTCAGGAATAGAATGGCATATGATATTTGATGCAATGGTCATGTTATATAGAAACATAGAAAATAGGAGCAGGAGTAGACCATTCGGCCCTTCGAGTCTGCTCCGCCATTCATCATGATCATGGCTGATCATCCAACTCCAGCCTGCTCCCGCTTTCTCCCCATACCCTTGATCCCTTTCGCCCCAAGGGCTATATCTAACTCCTTCTTGAAAACATACAATGTTTTGGCCTCAACTACTTTCTGTGGTAGCTTATTCCACAGGCTCACCGCTCTCTGGGTGAAGAAATTTCTCCTCATCTCAGTCCTAAATGGTCTACCCCATATCCTCAGACTGTGACCCCTGGTTCTGGACTCCCCCACCATCGGGAACATCCTTCTTGCATCTACCCTGTCTAGTTCTGTTAGAATTTTATAGGTTTCTATGAGATCCCCCCTCATTCTTCTGAACTCCAGCGAATATAATCCTAATCGACTCAATCTCTCCTCGTATGTCAGCCCTGCCATCCCAGGAATCAGTCTGGTAAACTTTCGCTGCACTCCCTCTATAGCAAGAACATCCTTCCTCAGATAAGGAGCCCAAAACTGCACACAATACTCCAGGTGTGGTCTCACCAAGGCCCTGTATAATTGCAGCAAGACATCCCTGTTCCTGTACTCGAATCCTCTGGCTATGAAGGCCAACATATAATTTGCCTTCTTTACCACCTGCTGCACCTGCATGCTTACCTTCAGCGACTGGTGTACAAGGGCACCCAGGTCTCGTTGCACATTCCCCTCTCTCAATTTATAGCCATTCAGATAACAATCTGCCTTCCTGTTTTTGCTACCAAAGTGGATAACCTCACATTTATCCACATTATACGGCATCTGCCATGCATTTTCCCACTCACTCAGCTTGTCCAAATCACACTGAAACATCTCTGCATCCTCCTCACAGCTCACCCTCCCACCCAGCTTTGTGTCATCTGCAAATTTGGAGATATTAAATTTAGTTCCCTCACCCAAATCATTAATATATATTGTGAATAGCTGTGGTCCCAGCACCGATCCCTGTGGTACCTCAATAGTCACTGCCTGCCATTCGGAAAAAGATCCGTTTATTCCTACTCTTTGTTTCCTGTCTGCCAACCAGTTTTCTATCCATCTCAATACACTACCCCCAATCCCATGCGCTTTAATTTTACATGCCAATCTCTTATGTGGGACTTTGTTGAAAGCCTTCTGAATGTCCAAATAAACCACATCCACTGGCTCCCTCATCAACTCTACTAGTTATATCCTCGAAAAATTCCAGTAGATTTGTCAAGCATGATTTCCCTTGTGTAAATCCATGCTGATGCTGTCTGATTCTGCCACTGTTTTCCAAGTGCTCAGCTATTAAATCTTTTATAATGGACTCTAGAATTTTCCCCACTACCAATGTTAGGCTGACTGATCTATAATTCCCTGTTTTCTCTCTACCTCCCTTTTTAAATAGTGGGGTTACATTAGCTACCCTCCAATTTGTAGGAACAGCTCCAGAGTCTATAGAATTTTGGAAGATGACCACCAACGCATCCACTATTTCTAGGGCCACTTCCTTTAATACTCTGGGATGTAGATTATCAGGCCCCGGGGATTTTCCAGCCTTTAACCCCATTAATTTCTCTCGCACCATTTTTTTACTAAAACTGATTTTCTTCAATTCCTCCTTCTCACTAGACCCTTGGTTCCCTAACATTTCCGGGAAATTATTTGTATCCTCTTTTGTGAAGACAGAACCAAAATATGTGTTCAATTCTTCTGCCATTTCTTTGTTCCCCATTATAATTTCCCCCCTTTCTTGCCTTTGCTAATCTTTTTCTCTTCACATATTTACAGAAGCTTTTACAGTCCGTTTTAATGTTCCCTGCAAGTTTACTTTCATACTCCATTTTCCCCTTCTTCATCAATCTTTTTGTCCACTTTTGCTGAATTCTAAACTGCTCCCAATCCTCAGGCTTGCTGCTTTTTCTGGCAATTCTGTATGTCTCCTCTTTGGATCTAATACTATCCTTAATTTATTTTGTAATCCATGGTTGAACCACCTTTCCTGTTTTATTTTTGTGCCAGACAAGAATGAATAATTGTTGTAATTCATGCATGCATTCCTTAAATATTAGCCATTGCCTATCCACTGTCAACCCTTTTAGCAAGGTTCCCCAATCCATCATTGCCAACTCACGCCTCTTCCCCTCGTAGTTCCCTTTATTTAGATTCAGGACCCCAGTTTCAGATTCAACTTCTTCACTCTCCATCTTAATCAACAATTCTAACATTTTATGGTTGCTCTTCACCAAGGGACCCCTGCGCATCAAGATTGTTAATTAATCCTTTCCCATTGCACAACACCCAGGCTAGGACAGCCTGCTGTGTAGTTGGTTCCTCAGCATATTGGTCTAAAAAAAACCATCACATACACACTCCAGGAAATCCTCCTCCACAGTATTATTGCTAGTTTGGTTTGTCCAATCTATATGTAGATTAAAGGCACCCATGGTTACAGTTATACCCTTATTGCGTGCGTCTCTAATTTCCTGTTTCTTTTTCTTCTCTTACAACTCTGTTACTGTTTGGGGGCCTATAGATAACACCCACCAATGTTTTCTGCCCCTTGGTGCTTCTTATCTCCTCCCAAACAAATTCCACATCATGATTTTCCTAGCCAATATCCTTCCTCACTAATGCATTGATTTCCTCCTCTACTAACAGTGCTACCCCACCTCCTTTCCCTATTTGTCTGCCCTTTCTAAATATTAAATACCCCTGGTTGTTCAGTTCCCATCCTTGGTCTTCCTGCAGCCATGTCTCCATAATTACAACTATATCATAACCGTTTATACCTATTTGCGTTGTTAATTCATCTACCTTATTGTGAATGTTTTATGCATTAAGATGCAATGCCTTTAGATTTGCCTTTTTAACCTTATTAGTCATCTTAGCTTTGCTTTGCACTATGATCCCATTTGTTTTTTACCTTGTTTTTTTTTTGCCTTCTACCTTTGCTTCTTACTTTTCTGTCTTTCGTTTCTATCCTTGTTTCCCCCTCCTCTGTCTCCCTGCTCAGGTTCCCATCCCCCGGTAATTCTAGTTTAAACCCTCCCAACAGCAGTAGCAAACACCGCCCCCCCGCCCCCCCACCCCCCATCCCCGAAGACATTGGTCCCGGTCTTGCCCTGATGCAACCGGTCCTGTTTGTACTGGTCCCATCTTCCCTAGAACCGGTCCCAATGTCCCAGGAATCTGAAACCCTCCCCTCTACACCATTCCTTCAGCCGCATATTCATCCAATATATCCTGTTATTTCTACTCTCGCTAGCACGCGGCACTGGTAGTAACCTTGAGATTACTACCTTTGAGGTCCTACTCTTTAATTTACGTCCTAACTCCCTATATTCAGCTTGTAGGACCTCATCCATTTTTTTAACTATGCCGTTGGTACCAATATGTACCACGACCACTGGCTGTTCACCCTCCCCCTTCAGAATACTGTGCAGCCTCTCCGAGACATCCTTGACCCTGGCACCAGGGAGGCAACGTACCATCCCGGAGTCTCTTTTGCGGCTGCAGAAGTACCTGTCCGTACCCTTTACTATTGAATCCCCCATCACTATAGCCCTGCCACTCTTCTTCCTCCCTCCTTGTGTAGCAGAGCCACCCGTGGTGCTATGGACTTGGCTCCTGTTGCTTTCCCCTGAGAAGTCATCTCCCCCAACAGTATCTAAAACGGTATGTCTGTTAGAGAGCAACACCGACATCACTTAACGCAATTCAAGGGCAGCCTCCATGATGTTACTCTGGGCCAGGTGCAATCCCAACAGTAGCCACCACACCTGTTGGCGCTGCTGAGACTGAAGGACAGTCAACACTGATTGCCTGGCAGCTCTTGGAGGTGGGATATCGTCACTTAAAGGGGCGGGAGCCAAAACACCAGACAGTTAATTGCCATATTGCCACAGAATCCAGTCAGGACTCCTGGAAGCAGCTGAGGCAAAGTTGCCCTCAGCTTTCTGGTCAGTCGGTGGGACCACTGCCAGACCGACAAAATTTAACCCACTCTCTGTACAGTAAATGAAAAGGTTCATAGACCAGGATAGACCTTGAATCAGTCTTCAGTTTGTCTGAGTGAGTCGAATTCAGATCGGACAGCAGTTTTCTTTTTAATTCATTTTTGAGATATGGGCATTGCCAGCAAGGTCTCTGTATTTAATATCCATCCAGAGTTGACCTTCAGAAGTTGGCAGTGAGCACATTCCTTAACTCTGCAGTCTGTGTGGTGAAGGTCCTCCCACAGTTCTGTTCGGTAGGGAGTTCCAGCATTTTGACCCAGTGATGACGAAGGAACGGTGGGCGATATATTTCCAAGTCAGGGTGCTGTGGGATTTGGATGGTGTGTGACTTGCAGGTAAGGCCACAGTGCCCCTGGAATTGGAAGGAGAAAATCTGTTAACTATACAGAAAGGCCCGTTGTACCTAGGTGTGACCACTAAGTGAACACTCAGCCAGTTGCTCTTTAATGCCAGACCAGTACCAGGCCTGCCAGGCACAGTACATGAAGAAATGGTGATCACTTGGACAATTGACTAAGGAGAACATAGGTGCTCAATGGACTCATACCTCACTGAAGGGGGGAATATGCCAAAGGGAAAATGGAGAGAAAAGAAATATGGAAAGATTAAATCTACAAGACCATAGATAGTTGTGAAGAGTCATCTCAGTCCCTTTTCCTTTTGGCTGTATGCTGCTATATATTTTCCGCATATTGAAGCAAGTTGTGTGGTTCAATCAATTTACAAGTACAAACCCCTAAAGATTATGTCAGGCCTTGCTGCTTCCACTGTGGAATCCCAGCAACACTAAAGATTAAGCAGAAAAATCTTTTTCTCATTTCCTTTGCACTCGAAGACTCCAAATGCACATTCCTAACAGGAACTGAGCTGAAAAAGAATTAGAATCAGAGAGCTCGGATTTCAGGGATTGTCAAGTGTGGGACTTGTACATGTTGTCTCATGGAGATGGGGGGAGGGGAGTCGAGCGTGCACTGTCTGTATGGGGGGCAGGGCTGGGATGGTGGTAGTGTGCTCACTGCCGTACTGAATGCGAGTATGTGAAATTATGCTGAAAGGAGCAATGGTTCCTCCTGAAGTCTTTTTATCCACCGCCTATCTGTTCACTATCGCAAGAACAAGTAAGAGCAGGTTCCTGAGGAGACTATCCATTACCTGCACAGTGTACTCCTGCATCAGCAATAGATTTCCCGAGCTGATAATGAAAGCATCAGAGGGAGGCAAGACATTTGATCTTGAAGATAACTACATTACTGACGATTTTGTATCTCTCAGAGGCCACTGATAATCCCAGTGGCACGGCATACCGAGGGGAGGCTTTTCACCATAATGCTGCAATAGGCCTATCCATCTTCAGGAAAATAAGTAGTGCACAACTGGATTACACCTTTTGTTTTACATGAAGAGCTTTTTTATTTGTTAAACTCATGAAAATGTTGACATTTATTAGTCATAACCAGCCAGTGAAATGTTAATCATGCACAGGTGATGTTCTCACTGATGCGTATGTGATCAGGGTACTGGTTGTGAATGTGTGGGAATAACTATTTCCAAACAGATTCCGACCAGTTCAGACTAGAATTCTGGAATAACCAGTCACCTTACTCAACACTAAGCAACAGTTACATTACAGTACTGGTACTTCATTAAGAATGAGTATACAAGAGCAGGTCAGAGGTTGGGAATTCTGCAGCATGTCTCTCACTTCCTGACTCCCAAAGTCTGTCCACCATCTCCAAAACACAAGTCAGGATTGTGATGGAATGCTTTCCACTTGCCTGAACGAGCACAGCTCCAGCAAAACTCGAGAAACGTGTCACCATCCAGGACAAAGCAACCCGCTTGATCGGCACTCCATCCACCACCTTTAACATTCACTCCCTCCACCACCAGCACACAGTGGCTGCAGCAACTTGCCAAGGCTCCTTTGACGGCATCCTCCAAATTCACGACCACCAACACCTCGGAGGCACATGGGAACAGCAACATCTGCAAGCTTTTCTCCAAGTCAAGTTTTCTCCATATCCTGACTTGGGACTCATATCACGGCTCCTTCACTGTTGCTGAGTCAAAAACCTGGAACTCTGTCCCTAACAGCGCTGTGGGTATATTTAAAACACCATGAACTACAGCTGTTCAAGAAGGCTCCTCACCAGCAAGGGCAATTAGGGATGGGCAACAAATGCTGGCCTTGCCAGCGATGTCCACATCCCATGAATGAAGTTTTAGAAAATTGAACTCTCAAACACTTTTTTTTGAATATTACTTATTTGAGTTATTCTTTATATTATGTATAACCTTTAAAAACTGAATCCCCATTCTTGCATGAAAAGTGTTTTTTTTTTATCATTTAGAAACTGAAGGGGCTATTCATTAAAACAGGACATGGTAGCTGTATTTAACTGGTCACTACCCATCTCAGGATAAACTGAAGCACCACTAGTGTATTGTAATCACTGTAATTTGTACAGCGAAAGCTGATGTTCTGCAGCAGACAACTGTTATCACAGTTATCTTTATGATCATAGTCTGTCTCATATCAGTCCTTAAAATATTTTAAACATAGCAGTAACACATTTCTGCCCATCCACGTTGAGCAATGACAGAGGGAGCATTGTGTTTTCTTTTCATATTTTTCCACGAAATCACATAAAAGGAACATGAGAGGGAGAGTCAGTTTTTATGCTCCGTTTCTGACCTGTAGATGACTCACTGACGGGACCTGAACTTTTTACTCTGATGACTCATTGCAAGTTAATTGTCTTTGATGCAAGTATGTTTTTAAAAAATATTTAATCTGATAACTAATAGGCTGCTAATAACAGCAAAGAATAGGGAAATGTGAAAGAGCAGGGAAATGGGGTTGCAGTAGGATAGTCCAGATGTGACCTAGCTTAATACTCACGTATGGGCCAAATGGTGTCCTTTTGTGCACTGTTTGCTATTCTAAAAACAACCAAAGTAGCTGCTTCTTGCATTGTTTTAGAAGGTCAGTCAGCCACTTTGTCAATTGTCTATTTGTGGCAGCGCCTAAAAACGCAGTTTGGCTGAAATCGTTTGAAGATAGCAGAGAATTAAAATGGTGAAGAACAGAAATTTAAGCTACTTTTTTTAACCATCGCAACAGCCCAGTCCATCTAAGTGTATTTCTTGTAGACTCTCCATGAAAACAATGAATACATTGAATGTTCTGGAGTTAAAATTTGGAGTTTACAGTTGCCACACAAATGAACCCTGTGGCATCTAGGTAAATAATAGACACATTTACTCAATACTTTTGCCCATTTTTATTAAAGTGCCATTGGGCTTAAGTTTTCTTCATGACTGCCAGGTTTGTAAGACCTTCCCATCTACCCTTCTACGATTGGTTTGACCTCATTCTCCATCTTAAAGGGTACTTCATTTGTTACAGCTCCCTTCAAAACTCCAGCCATTAATTTAAATGGATGGAAAATCAGATAAGCGTCATCCTGGACATGAACTAATACACCCCACCGCCCACCTCCACCAGCGCCCCCCCCCCCACCGCCCCCGATTTTCCCTGTGCTCCGGCAATCCAATTGCGCCACGTAGAAGGACAGGGAATTCTCAATCCTTGAGTCTTTTCAACACACACTCCTGTTTTTTTCCAAACCACATTTTTACATGAAAAAAGATATTGGGATAGTGCTTGTTTAATGTTTATTTTAGCAAGTCCACGCTATATCACTATGATATAAAGGGTAATTATACGTTTATAATGCATATGATGTAACACAATAATTCTGTTTATTGGATGTTTTGTTTGAACAAGAGCATTGAAAATAAGTATTATGGGAGGTTTGATTTCAGGCCAGTTATCTGGGTTTAGACTTGCAAAAATATTATGTAGTACTTCTATATGCACACTAGTTATTTCATTGAATGAACGTTATCATTATCACAAAAAGGTGTCATATAAATCATATGGGGACAATATTGCCACAGAATTATAAGTCAAACATTTTTGATTCTTGAACATGTGACAGCACAATTTTTTTTCTGTTTTTGCTACCTCTGGACTCAATCACCCCAATGCTTCCCTGGCCGACCTCCAATCTTTTAGCCTCCACAAACTTGAGGTCATCCAAAACTCTGCTTCTCGTATCATATATCACACCAAGTCTCTGTCACCCATCACCCCTTTGCTTGCTGGCCTGCATTAGATCCCAGTCTGGAAACACCTCGGTTTTAAAATTCTCTTCCTGGTTTATAAATCCTTCCTTGGCCTCGCACCACTAACCCTGTGATCTTCTCCAGCTCCCTGAGATCTTTGCATTCCTCCAACTCTGAACTCTGGCGCATCCCCTGATCTCCATTGCTCCAGCAGTGGTGGCCTTGCTTTCAGCTGCCTAGGCTACAAATTCTGGAATCCTGTCCTTAAACCTCCCCACCTCTCTCAACTTCTCTTCCTTCCAACTTAGAACCTACATGTTTGTCCAAGCTTTTGCTTATCCTGTCCTACTATCTCTTTGTGTAGCTCAGTGTCAAATTTTGTCCAATAGAACTCCTGCAAAGCATCTTGAGATGTTTTGCTATGTTAAAGGCGCTATATAAATACAAGTTGCTGTTGTTGTATTCGACCACTGGCAGCTCCAGAATTATCAGTTGAGGACATTTATAATTTCTATTTGTCTTCACAGCCGCAGCCAGTGGTAACCATCGGATCTTTGTATTCTTAGGCTTCAATATACTTGAGATAAATTACATAAAATTATATGAGAAGCATGAACCCTGCGACCATTTGTCACTCTGAGTTGAACGCTTTACGTGTGGAAAAGCTCGAAGCGATGGATGGTCGTGGAATTTATAGCAGAGATAAAAGGAAAAGCCACAAAGCCTGGAATTTTGAGATAACAACTGAAAACATTGAGAATGCCACAGCTAGGGCAGGCCCTTCATCAAAATACTAACCCTTCGTTAGAAGCTTGTGTTCCAGTGATGATTCCCACCCCAACATTGACCTACCTCTTTCACTTGTTGACTGGCTGACCCACTGCGAAGGCTCCACCATTTTCTGTTTATGTTGCTCGCAATTTATAGCCTCTTTCAACATTGCAGGATGGGGTTAATCAGGAAATTCCATTTGCCTGACAACATCTCAATAACTGTACACTAGACAGCTTTTTAATTTCCTGACCGTCAGACAAGGTTGTTGTATGGTAATCAGGGATGTCAATAGTTTCTTTTCTCTCTCTCCTCTTTCATGTGTGGATCCAACAGCTGTGGAAAGCAGTACAGGGTAGTTTTATTCCCAGCACACATGCACACACAAGTCTCGCAGATGCATCTGTGCAACTCTGTAATGTGGAAGCAGATTCAATAATAACTCTCCAAAGGAAATTGGATAAATGCTTGCAGGGGGAAAAAAAAAGTTGTGCGGCTACAGGGAAAGAGCAGGGGTGTGAGCCAAATTGGGAGAGCCAGCATAGCCACGATGGGCTGATTGACCTCGATCATTGTATCATATTCTGTAACCATAGTTGGATTTCGGATCTGGGTTCAAGTTCCACAATGGCTTGAACACAAAAATTAAGGTTGACACTTAAGTGTAGTAGTGAGAAAGTGCTGCACTGTTGGAGGCTCCATCTTTCAGATGCCCACTCAGGTGGATGTGAAAGATTCCATGGCGCTATTTTAAAGTTATCCCCCTGCGTCCTGGCCAATGTTTATCCCACAATCAACATCACTAAAAAACAGATCATCTTATCACATTGTTGTTTGTGGGAATTTGCTCTGCGTAACTTAGCTGCCACGTTTCCTACTTTGCAACAGCGATTGCACTTCAAAAGTATTTAATTGGCTGTAAAGTACTTTGAGGGGTCCGGCGATCGTGAAAGGCGCTAGACAAATGCAAATCTTTCTCCTGTTATTTGAAAAGTGAAGGTGAAAATGAACATGGGGACGAAAGGGGATGTGGAGATGGGTGTTATAAAAATAAACTATCATCAGCTACGCCTTGTTCTTTATAGCTGGAAATGGAGATCAGGAGGAACCACCCCTCGGCCTCCTGAACTTAAACAAAAAGTTGCAGAGGATCAAGTTATTCAGTTGAATAGCTCATCAGTGCCACCTAGAGGGGGAGGATATTTGTTCAGGCTAACTGGTGGTAATTAAACAATATTTCAAATGCATTTCGATACAAGTTTCTGTTATACATGGGACACATTTTGAGCTTATAAACAGTTCCTGCCCACCCAATCCTATTAATACATCCAAAGATAGCATGGAAATCAGCCAGACATATACACTTAATCTTTGAATTGCAAAACATATTAAACTCTTCCAGTTCCCAGGCCATATGTTTATTTAACATAACAATTGGAGTCCAATATTTCATTTCCACTAAATGCTATAACTTGGGTACATAATCCCCATATCCAAATGATTTAATGCATTAATGTGATATATCTGCGTGCCCATTTCTGATGATGAACACTTCTAAAGAATTTTACGTAAGATGAGGGACTGCAGTAGGCCATTCGGCCACTCGAGTCTGCTCCTTTATTTGATAAGATCATGGTTGATCTGATTGTGGCCTTAGCTCCACTTTCCTGTCTCCGCAACCCCCCCCCCCCATAATCCCTGACTCCCTTGTTGATCAAAAATCTGTCTAACTTGAATATATTCAATGACCCAGCATCCACCATTTCCTGGGGAAGAGATTTCCAAACACTAGCTGCCCTCTGAGGGATGAAATGTTTCCTTATCTCTGTCCTAAATGGGAGGTCTCCTTATTTTTAAACTGCGCCCCCTAGTTCCTGGTTCCCCAACGAAGGAAACATCCTCTCAGTCCCCGCCCTGTCAAGCCTCCTCGGAACCTTAAACATTTCAATAAGATAACCTGTCATTCTTCTAAACTCCATAGGCCCAACCAGCTCCACCTTTCTTCATAAGGCAAGGAATCAGCCTAGTGAGCCAGCTGCCTCCCATGTATGTATATCCCTCCTTAAGTAAGGAGGCCAAAACTATACACGGTGCTCCAGGGCCAGGATTTTCCCGTCGGCGAGCGGAGGGGGGGTGGGGGTGGGGGGGGTGGGCCTGCTCGCCTACGCGTAGAATGACATCGGGCGGAACTCCCGACGTCACCGCACCCCATTTAAATTTTCAGGTAGGCGGGGGCTCAGCAAAATCAGCTTCGCGCCCGCCGACCTGTCAATGGCCAATTAGGGCCATTGACAGAATCATTTAAGTAATTAATGGACCTGCCCGTCCAACCTTAAGGTTGGCGGGCAGGCCAGGGGCCACGGCGGGCGTTAGAATAAGCATGAAATCTCATCCACGGGCGGGATGAGGCTTTATGTGGGTTTTTTAAAATTTTAAAAAGCAGCACTTGGCCTCAGGGAGATAAGTGCGCTCTTTCATGCGCATGTGCGAAAGAGTGCACTCACGGGTTTAGGGATTCCCCCCTGCCCACACAGGGAGTGCACAGCACTTCCTGGCAGAGGTCACGCTGGGCGGACCTTAATTGGCCCGCCCACGTAAAATGGCGGCACACCCCCAATTGGGGACGCTGATCGGGGGCACGCCCGCTCTTCAACTCCACCCCCTGCCCAACGGGGGGAAAATTCTGCCCCAGGAGTGGTCTCACCAATGCAATGTACTGTTGTAGCAAGACTTCCCTATTTTTATACTTCCTCCCCATTGCAACAAATGCCAAGCATTTGCTTTCCTAAAAGTAATGGGCCTCCCATTTATAACAAAGGTGAGCAGGAATTGCCTCAAGTTGCCATGCCCCTAGTGCTATCAAGCACCATACACTCAGCAGTAACCTGCTCATTGTTGCTCAGTTTGGTTCTGCCAGGGCCACTCAACTCCTGACATCATTACAGCTGAACTCCAAAGATGAGGTGAGAGTGACTGACCTTGATATCAAGGCAGCATTTGCCAGAGTGTGGCATCAAGGAGCGCTAGCAAAACTGCAGTCAATGAGAATCAGGGGGAAACCCCTGCACTGGTTGGAGTCATACCTAGCATAAAGGAAGGTGGTTGTGGTTGGAGTTCAATCATCTCAGTCCCGGGACATCGCTGTAGGAAATCATCAGGGTAGTGTCTAGGCCCAACCATCTTCAGCTGCTTCATCAATGACCTTCCCTTCATCATAAGGTCAGAAGTGGGGATGTTCATGGATGATTTCACAATGTTCAGCAACATTCGTGACTCCTCAGATACTGAAGCAGTCCATGTCCAAATGGAATGCAGCAAGACGTGAACAATATTCAGGCTTGGGGTGATAACTGGCAAATAACATTCACACGACACAAGCACCAGTTAATAACCATTTGCAATAAGAGAGAATCTAACCATCTCCCCTTGACATTCAATGTCATTACCATCACTGAATCCCCCACCATCAACATTGACCAGAAACTGAATTGGGCTAGTCATATGAACACTGCGGCTACAAGAGCAGGTTAGAGGCTAGCAATTCTGTGGAGACTAACTGATTCCCCAAAGCCTGACCACCATCTCAGAGGCACAAGTCAGGAGTGTGATGGAATACTCTCCACTTGCCTGGATGAGTGCAGCTCCAATAACACTCAAGAAGCTTGACATCATCCAGCACAAAGCAGCACGCATGATTGGCACCCCTTACACAAACAAGTCACTCCCTCTACCACTGACACACAGTGGCAGCAGTGTGTACCATCTACAAGATGCACTTTAGACGGCATCTTCCAAACACGCGGCCTCTACCACCGAGAAGGACAAGGGCAGCAGATGCATGGGAACACCACCACCTGCAAGTTCCCCTCCGAGTCACACACCATCCTGACTTGGAACTATAACTCCCTTCCTAACAGCATTGTGGATGTTCCTACAACATATGGACTGCAATGGTTCAAGAAGGCAGCAAACCACCACCTTCTCAAGGGCAATTGGGGATGGGAAATAAATCCTGGCCTAGCCAGCGACGTCCACATCCCATGAATGAATATGAAAAAAGTCATTAAGATAGATCATAAATAATTTGATCGCTGTGGTGCTGCATTCGTTACAGTTTCCCAACCTGAAAATGATCAATTTATCCCGACATTCTGTTTCCTGTTAGTTAGCCAACCCTCTATCCATGCCAATATATCAGCACCAAAACCACGAGCTCTTATCTTGCGCAGTAACCTTTTATGTGGCACCTTATTGAATGCTTTTTGGAAATCCAAATGCACTACACCCACTGGTTTCTCTTAATTCACCCTTCTTGTTATATCCTCAAAGAACTCCAATAAATTTGTCAAACATGATTTCCCTTTCACAAAACCATGTTGACCCTGCCTGATTACATTATGATTTTCTAAATTTCCTGCTAGTACCTCCTTAATAATGGATTCTAGCATTTTCGCAGTGACTGATATTAAGCTAACAAGCCTATAGTTTCCTGCTTTCTGTCTCCCCCCTTCCTTAAAAAGAGGTGTTACATTTTTGGTTTTCCAATCTGCTGGGACCTTTCCAGGATTTCAGGAATTTTGGAAGATTCCAGAAAATACATCCACTATCTCTGCAGCCACTTCTTTTAAGACCCTAGAATGCAGGCCATCAGGTTCAGAGGACTTGTCAACCTTTAGCCCTATTAGTTTTCCTAATGGAGTTTTTACTAGTCATCGTGATTATTTTATGTCGCTTCATCCCTTTTGCCCTCTGCGTTTTTACTATTCTTGGCATTTGTTTTCTGTCTTTGGCTGTGAAAACAGATACAAAATTCTTGTTCAAAGTCTCTGCCGGTTCCTTGTTTCCCATTATTAATTCCCCAGTCTGACCCTTTAAGGAACCAATGCTTTTAGCTATTCTTTTCATTTTATATACTTGTAGAAGCTTATACTGTCTTCTTTATGTTTCTTGCTGGTTTTCTCACATAGTCCAATTTCTCCCTCTTCATTATTTTTTTAGTCATCCTTTGCTGCTTTCGAAGGTGTTTCACATCTGCACTGTAAATCTTTTCTTTCAATTTGATACTGATATGAGATCCAGGCTTACCTTAAAGTCGGGCAGAGGCTAGGAACTCCAAGTCCCAGTTTTTCTGCTTGGATCCCCTCCCCACTCCTCTATCTTCTTAACTGGGACCTCTCCCAGCCTTGGGAGTTTCATGTATGAGCAGACCGGGAGCGGGTGGCACAAGGACAATCTGACATTTTGTAGTCTTTCTGGCTGGGGGCAAGGGCCCAGAGCACCTGTGCAAAAAAAAAGGAGCGAAAACCTCAATCATGTGATTAGGAGCAGAGTGCCATAATTGATAGTGTTCCAGACAGGGGATAGTGACAAGGGGCAGGGAGAGGTCCCAGTTAAGAAGAAAGAGGAGTGGAGAGGTCCCAGTTAAGAAGATAGAGGAGTGGGGAGGGGATCCAAGCAGAAAAATGGCCATGTTTGGCAAGCTTTAAGCTGTAGAGGGCTCTGGAGAAGCCCTGGTGACTGAAGAGGCCTCAAGAGAAGCCCCGGCAATCAAAGAGGACTTGGGAGAAGTCCTGGAGGTCTAAGAAGGCAGCAGAAGGTTGGTGACCCTGTGTTGCGGGTGGTTGGGTTGAAGGTACCCCTTTGGAGCAGTAGTATTCTGCTCAGAGTGACAGAAGAGCTGATGTTGTGTTTGTGAGTTGGTGCCAGAGCATATACCCAGGAATCCAAGGGAATGGAGCCTTGGGAGATTGAAATCCTGCGAGGTGCATTGTCGTTGAGGCTGTCCGAGTTGGAGCAATTTTTGGAGAGAATTCCAAGGGTAGATCTTTGAAGGTGAAGACTAGAATCTCTTGTGAGAGAAACAGAGTTTCAACGAGATTGGTTGACCCAAAGCGTTTACTGATGACTGGGTGAGTTGTTGGGAAATCCAAGGAATCTGCCTTGGTTACTTGTGATGTGTTCAACCACAGTTTGCTCGTTAATTCACATGTACCTCCTTTTAACCCTGAATGTTAGAGTATAAGATAGATATTGAAAACTGTTTTGCCTTTCTGACCTTGCACAGTAAAGTTTATTTTTGTTTATTCAAAACCTGTGGAATCTTTTGGCTTTATTCTCTTTGCAAGTGCCTTGAACTCAAACTTTGTCTACTTTAAACAAAAAGTTACTGGTCCCTAACCAGACCGTGCCAGGAACTTGGGGGTCTGGTCCAGGATCATAATAATACCATCCTTGACTTCCTTAGTTAACAACAGTTGGTGCGTCCTTCTCATTTTTCTCAAAGTGCCACAACAAAGGTTATTGCAGAAAATAAAAGCTCATGGTATAAGCGGTAACATATTGACATGGATAGAAGATTGGCTGGCTAACAGGAAGCAGAGAGTAGGCATAAATGGGTCTTTTTCAGGTTGGAAAAATGTAATGAGTGGTGTGCCACAGGGGTCAGTGCTGGGACCTCAACTGTTTGCAATTTATATAAATGACTTGGATGAAGGGATTGATGCGATGGTTGCCAAATTTGCTGATGACACAAAGATAGGTAGGGAAATAAGTTGTAAAGAAGACATAAGTAGGCTAAAAAAAGATATGGATAGGTTAAGTGAGTGGGCAAAGATCTGGCAAATGGTGTATAATGTGGGAAAATGTGAAATTGTTCATTTTGGTAGGAAGAATAAAAGAGAAGCCTATTATCTAAATGGTGAGAGATTGCAGAGCTCTGAGGTGTAGAGGGATCAGGGTGTCCTAGTGCATGAATCACAAAAGACTAGTATACAGATACAGCAAGTAATTAGGAAAGCTAATAGAATGTTCTCTCTTATTGCAAGGGGAATTGAATACAAAAGTTTGGAGGTTATGCTTCAGTTGTACAGGGCACTAATGAGACCACATTTGTACAGCATTGGTCACCTTATTTAAGGAAGGATGTAAATGTGTTGGAAGCAGTTTAGAGAAAGTTTACCAGACTAATACCTGGAATGGGTGGGTTGTCTTGTGAGGAAAGGTTGGATAGACTAGGCTTGTATCTGCTGGAGTTTAGAAGGGTAAGAGGTGACTTGATTGAAACATATAAGGGTCCTGACAGGGTGAATGTGGAAAGGACGTTTCCTCTTGTGGGAGAATATAGAACTAGGGGTCACTGTTTAAAAATAAGGGGTCACCCATTTAAGACAGGGATGGGGTGAAATTTTTTCACTCATGAGTCTTTGGAACTCTCTTCCTGAAAAGGTGGTGGAAGCAGAGCCTTTTTAAGGCAGAGGTGGATAGGTTCTTGGTAAGCAAGGGGATGACAGGTTATCAGGGGTAAGTGGGATGCAGATTTCAGGTTACTGTCAGATCAGCCATGACCTTATTAAAAGGCAGAGCAGGCTCAAGGGACTAAATGGCCTATTCCTGTTCTTTCTTCACATGTTCGTACATCTTCGTTGAGAGTTATGAAATATTTCCTTAAATGTCTGACGTTGTCTCTCGATCATCTTATCTTTTAACCGATTTTCCTATTGCATTTTAGCTGACTCTGTCTTCATACCCATATATTTGCCTTCATTTAATTTTCAGACTCTAGTTTCCGGCCCACACTTCTCAATCTCAAACTGAATGTGAAACTCTATCATGTTGTGATCACTCTTACTAAAGGAACATAGGAGCAGGAGTAGCCTGCTTCACCATTCAAGCAGATCGCAGCTGATCATCTTCCTCTGCACCATTTTTCTCCACTATCAGCATGTCCCTTGATATCATTAGTATCCAAAAATCTATCAATTTCTGTCTTGAACATGGTCTATGATTGAGCTTCCACAGCCTTCCGGGGTAGAGAATTCCAAAGATTCACCATCCTCTGAGTGAAGAAATTCCTCCTCATCTCAGTCTTAAATGGCCTACTGCTTATTCTGAGACTGTGTCTCCTGGTTCTAGGCTCAACAGCCAGGGGAAATATCCTGTCCACATCTACCCTGTCACACCCTGTAAGAATTCTGTAAGTTTCAATGAGATCATGCCTCATTCTTTGAAACTCTAGAGAATACAGCCCCAGATTCCTCAAACTCTCCTCATATGACAATCCTGCTATCCCTGGGATGAATCTGGTGAACATTCGTTGCACTCCCTCTATGGCAAGTACATCCTTCCTTAGGTAAGGAGACCAAAACTGTACACAACACTCCAGATGCGATCTCACCAAGGCTCTTTACAATTGCAGCAAGACACCTTTACTCTTGTACTCAAATCCCCTCACAATCCTCAACATACCATTTGCTTTCCTAGTTAACTGCTGCACCTGCATACTAGATTTTAGTGACTCATGAACAAGGACGCCCAAGTCCCTTTGGACATCAACACTCCCCAACCTCTCACCATTTAAGAAACCCTCTGCAGTTCTGTTTTTCTCTACCAAAATGGATAACTTCACACTTATTCATATTATATTCCACCTGCCATATTCTTGCCCATTCACTTAGCCTGTCCAAATCCACTTGAAGCCTCCTTACATCCTCCTCACAATTTACATTCTCACCTAGTTCCCACCAAAAGGATCCTTTACTATAATGTCATTAATTAATCCCATCTTACTACACATTACCAGGTCTAAAATAGCCTGTTCTCTGGTTGGACCCGGACTGTATTATTCTATAGCTGGAATTTTCTGTTCTCATTTGCAGCGGATGTGTTTGGAGACGTGAGCGGAAAATATCGCGAGATGGCCCTCGCTGCATTTCCCGGTGACGTAAATCCAGGGCACAGCTGTCCTCTCCCCCCATCAGCGGCCAGTCGCGTTCCCTGCCGTCCAACATCGGAACTTAATTTTAATGCGTTTGCATCTCATTATCGTCCCTGCACACTGGAACCATCCCCCCGCCATGTCAAATTTACCTCCCACATCGGCGTGACTTCAGAACAGCGTGATTTACGATTGCCTTTAAAAGGCATTCATTTGGTGAACTGCACTTTGAGGGGAACCCTGAGGTGAGTGCACACAACCTTGCACAGCGTTACGAGGATCGCCTGTAGGACATCAACGAAGAGGCGTCGTGCATTCAGGGGGGATTTTACAGGCAAGTCACTTTTTCCCAGCTGGATTTCAGTGCGGTGCCAGGGCAAAGGCTCCAGTGTAGGTGGGGCCGGGAGGAATGGGAGCCCAGACTGATGGGAGTACACAAGCCCAGTGGGGGAGGGGGAGGGAAATGACCACGCACTTGGAAAAGTTTGTCAAATGTGAACATTTTTCCACAGCTGAGACCGTTCACCAGCAGCTCCATTGATATGCTTGGAGCCGGGCCTCTGAAGCATTTCTGCCCACTCAAGCTATGCATAAGCATGCATGTGCCACCAAATGCTCCAGGACTTTTCACCCCTCAGGTGCAGATTGCAAATGAATGTGAATTTTAGGGGGCTGCAGAACAATTGGACAACTGGGCAAGTTGTAGAATCCCCTTGCAAAAGGTGGGCATGGAAAAGTCACTGATGGAGGTGCTCAGAGCCCCTTGCAATGTATTTATTCAAGTTTGGACCAGTAACCCTCATGATTCAAGCTAACAGTGCGGCCTTGCAGTGCAGGTTAGGATAGTACCTGCACCTGAGCTGAGAGCACAGCATGCAGGTCAAGTGGAGGAGGGCGGAGGTGGGTGGGGTTTCGGGCAGCCATAAAGCGCACTACACACCGGCTATCCAAGTGGTGGCCAGCACACTCTGACATGTGTGAAAGGGCCTTGAAATGCAGCCGGAGTTGGAGACTTAACCAAGAGAGGTCCTTAGGAGACGTATGCTAATCCCCGTGTCTTTCTGTTTGATACTGCAGGAAGAGAACATCAGGATTGTGGAGCCTGGTGACTTAGCAATATGCCTCTTGGCTTACAGGGAAAAGAGAAGAAGAAGATTGCGACAGAGGCGCCTGGTTGGCAAAGGGGCACTACTCTCTAGGTGACGGGGCGGCATGGCCTCCTCTGGACACAGCTGAAGATCCACAGCAAGCCGTCGCTCACAGGCTAGACCCAGGATTTATAGGTGGCGCTTGTCATTCATGCAGATGAGTAAGAACCAGTGTTGCAGAAGACTGCGCATACCTAGGGAATTGGTCACTCGCCAATGCCACCTTCTGCAGGATTTAGCTCCATGGGGATTGGAGAGCATCTACTACCAGTGGTAGTGAAAGAGACCGCTGTGCTCAATTTTTACGCCAATGGCTCCTTCCAGGGCTCCACAGGTGACCTGTGCAGAATCCTGCAAACCTTCATCCACAAGCCTCCACCCCCAGGAGGTCATGGACGCCATCTTTGCAAAGGCACAGAACTTTGTGCATTTCGACCAGGATGAGGCACGTCAGGAATAGAGAGTGCTGGGATTTGCGGCATGCTGTCGAGTTTTCCACAAGTGCAGGGTGCCACCAACTGCACTCACAAGGCACTTAGATCTCCACGGCAACAACAGTCCAGTACGTGAACCACAAGGGCTTTCACTCATCCTACAGGCCTGTGCACAATACCCCGCAAGTGTTCATGACTCCCACATTGTCAGCAGGTCTCAGATCCCTGACATCTTCCAGAATCCACAGAGGCTGCAGGGTTGGCTCCTCGGGGACAAGGGCTACCCACAGAGGAAGTGGCTGATGACGCCCGTGCGGGGAGCGGCCTCAGACTGCAGCAGAGAGACAGTATAACAAGGCTCGCGCCGCAACCCAAACCTTGATGGAGCACACAATTGGCATCTTGAAAATGAAGTTCCGGTGCCTCGACAGGTCTGGTGAAGCACTGCAGTACAGTCCCCAGAGGGTGTCACGCATCATCGTAACTTGCACGCTACACAATCTGGCACTGTTACGAGTGACGACCTGGCTGAGGAGGAGATGGGAGAGCTGCACATCTCCTCCGATGAGGAGGACATTGAGGGGGATGATGGTGATGAGGTCCTGGAAGGCGAGGATGCCGGCAATGGGGCCATTGCATGGCCAGACAAGGCAGGCGTGCTCTTAAGGCCCTTATAGCTGCAGCATTTGTGGAGGATGATGACGAGATGCAGTGAGGACACTCCTGACATCCTCACATTGCCTCTGTGAACGTCTGACACCTGTCTAGCTGATGACAGCGCACATACTGTCTGTGATCAGGCTCGTGTCATGGAGATGCAGTGGAGGCTCTAATAGTCGCAACATTCCAGGAGGATGATCATGACATGCAGTGAGGACACTCCAGAGATCTTCACATTGTCTCTGTGAATGTCTGACTCCTGTCCAGCTGAGGTCAGCTCTCTTGAACTCTGTGAACAGGGTCATATCATGGAGATGCAACGGTGACACTTTAACAGCACCTGCTCCTTTGGCAGCCTTCATCACCTATCCCCTTCAGGACCACACCGTCACCGGACACAGATGCTGAAGAGATGGGGGGTCCAGCTCCATCTCAAAGGTGCTGAGAGCACATGGAGAAAACACTGTGACGCCTGCCCACGACATTCTGGCAGCAATGCCAAGCACCATCGAGGTGCAGACATCACTAATGTGTCCAGAGAGTGTGAAGCCGGACCATCACTTTGGTCTGAAGGTTACACACTGCACAGAGAAGAGGCCCTGGACTGAGACACCTGCCTTTATCTTGTGCAGGGACCAAGGTTTCACATCTGAGTGACACAAACACTGCTCATCATAACAAGAAGCCAGGAGACATCCTTGGGAGTTTATTTACAATAGCGAACATTAAGTACAAGTGATTAATACCCAAGCCCGGGCTGCACAACTACATCTTCTTAACTGCCTACGGCCATACTAGTCTGAAAACGCCCGATCTCGTCTGATCTCGGAAGCTAAGCAGACTCAGGCCTGGTTAGTACTTGGATGGGAGACCGCCTGGGAATGCCAGGTGCAGCAGGAAAAGAGGTGTCAGCTGTGGCTCAGTTCATAGCACCCTCACCTTTGAGTCAGAAGGTTGTGGGTTCATGTCCCACTCCCGGAAAAAAAAAGTCAAGAACTGTGAATGTACTCAAAAGAGTTACATGCGATCTGTTGATAACTCGAAAGAGTTACATCTTCTTAACCTTCCTAGTCCTGCCGCTATATCTTGATGTTCTCCCCACATCCACAGTGGAGGTGGAGGCAGCCTGCTGACTGCTACACCCTATCTGTGATGACCTTGGCGGGCGTCCCCTGGTGGGCCGAGACCTGGAGGGCCTCGGCCTGCTTTTGGGGTCCTGCTGTGTGGCACTAGCACCCTGCTCAGCCTGCAGAGCTGGAGCTGCTGGGGTCATTAGAAAGAGGGGAATCAGATGGGCCAGACACTCCTGTAGTCACCTGGGTGGATGGCCCTGGGGTGTGCATCTGCTGATCCTCCTCCCTATGAGTGCCCGAGAGCCCCTGGCTGACTCCTTCAGAGGAAGGGGCAGCTGGTATGAGTTTGAGATGTCCCACCCTCCTCTCCCATTGACACTGGTGGATGCCAGCAAGTGCCTCAGCGATGGAGTGCAGCTCCTGTAGCAGTGCGGGACCAATGTCCTGGAACAAGATCTCCATGGCAGCCGCCATCCTATCAGTGCTGACCTCAGTGCATTGGCATGACGGTGCTATCACCTCACACTGAAGGCGGATGGACTCCTCCACTGTGCCTGGCAATCTGAGGAGTGCAGCGGACATCCCTTCCTGATGTTCCCGAGCTTGTCTTTGCAGCTCCAGCTACTAAGGTAGAACTGAGTCCAGACACTTGTCCTCTAGCTCATCATCAGCAGATTCCTGGTCTCCAGCTGTCATCCGGGTGCTGGCACCCTTGGATTTCCCTGTGTCCACCTGCTGAGGATCAGACAGTGCAGTGTGCACACCAGATTGTGACCCCGAGGCTAGTCTGGAATGAGGTCCCGCGAGGTGTGTGTCTCTGCACCGGTAGAGGGTGTGGGTGAGCGCTGTGATGGGTCTTCAGTGTTGGTGTCTGTAGATTCCTCTTGCGGCTGAATGACCTGCCTCCTGGCCGCCCTCGGCTGCTCCCTGGATGTGCCTGCCAGAGAAAAGAGAGATACTTAGTGCATGGCAGGGGACTGTGAAACAGGAGACACCACTCACTGTATGGTTGTCTGATGGATGTTGCAGTGCAGGAGACTCACTTGGCTGAGCGCTGCTGCCATCACTGTCTGCACAGGAACAGTCCACATCCTCACGAGCCAACTGGATGGTTCTATTTTCAAAGGCCGTGAGGATATTGATGTTGGGCATTCCTGCCTCAGTCCCTTTTGTTGTGGGATAGCAAGCTGCCTGCCAGACCAGATGAGAAAAATGCCTGGCATGTGTGAAGTGTGAGTGGTGCCATGGACGGCATGAAGACACGATGGGCAGGGGAGATGAGGGTGTTTGTGAGAGGGTGAGTGATGTCCCTTGAACTGGCAGTGAGTGTGAACTCTGTGGATGTGTGATGGGTTTGTGAGTGTGAGAGCTGAGAGTGATGAGAAGAGACCAACTCTGAAACGGCGGAGATCATTCATCCTCTTGCAGCACTGGGTGGCTGTCCTCTTTTAGAGGGTGTTGGTGCTCACCACCATCGCCACCGCCATCGCCTCCCATGCTGGGTCATTGAGCTTGGTGGCGGGTCTTTGCCCAGGGCAGGGGTAAAGGAGCTCGCGGCGGGGTTCCACTGGCACCCCAGAGAGGCGTCAGTAAATTCAGGGGCTCCCGTCTTCTTTGCTTTTGGGGCTTTTGGAGCAGTCCTGGTCTGTAGAAATGAAGTTGACTGCACTCTGGTGCTCTTTAAACATGGTGCCCGGAGCAAGGAAGTGCCTCATGGCAGCTAAATCTGAGCCCTCCGGGCAGCGATCCGGCGTGTTTCCCGTGCGTGTATTATTAATGAATCGGGATGTGCCGGGAAAAGGACAATATGGCGCAAAAACCCACCATTGCAGCCGACGAGGAAAGCGTCTTTTTTCACGCCCGCCATTGCACTTAGTGCAATTCAGGGAATATTCCACCCTAAGAATCGGCCCTGAATACACTGTCTAAACTCATCCTAAAAACATTGTTTCATTCAAAACATGGGAACAAATCAGCAAACAGAACCTATTTGCTAAAGTATTAAGAAATCCCATTGTTATCAATAAGGACTCATTAAAATATATGAAATATTTGTGAACGCTGATTGGGTTAGAAGGTAATCTTTGCTGTGCTATATGGTAGATGAACCCAGTTGGCAGCTCTTCCTAACTTAGAAGGCTGAGTTCATACCCCACAACAAACTTGAGTCCATAATCTAGGTTAACAATCTTGTGCAATGCTGCACTCTTGGGGCAGAATTTTATGCTTCGGGGGCGGGTACACACCCGACCCGATCAGGCATGAAATCGCACGAGGTGACGTCAGGCGAGCATCCCGACATCACCCCGCACACTAGCAATCTTCAGGTCGTCAGATCCTCCCGCACATCCCGCTGGACATTCAGCATCTGCTGCCTAATGGATGACTCCAGAGAGTTGTCTTCGGCCTTCAACTCAGCATTGTCCTGGTCTCCTGCAGTCCTCCGAATGCTGGTGCCCTGGGCACTCTCTGTTTCCGCCTGCTCCTCAAGTGAGGGTGAATTGCCCTCACCAATGTGCACCGACATTGTAGCCACTGATCTAACACCCTCCAAGGTACTGGTATCTGCGCTGGTACCTGGTTCAGAAGATGCATGTGAAGCCCAGTGGTCCTCTGGCATCAGGGGTGGCTCTTCGGGGCCCTGTGTTCAAGTGCACGCTGGCGAATTTAAGGGAGAACAATGACATGACATTAGTTTAAGTCATCACACTGTCAGTGTGCATGCCAGGCGCCTGGTGAGACAATGATCTGCATCATGGTGCCATCGTCTTTCAATGATCCATGGGGACTCCAGGTTTGAGGCTCCCATTAATGATGAGACTACACAAGAATGTTTGCACCATCCAACATTCTCACCTCTGTTCACTGTTACCTTCATCAGAGACCCCTGCCTCTCCACCACTGGCTGATCGAGGTGGGCGGCGGCTCTCCAGCTCCAATCCATCCATTTCGTACCTCATCATGATTAGGAGGTTTGGGGGGCCTTCACCTGTCCTGACCTCTCTATGTTGTTATGGCTCCTGAAAGGACAGCATTTATTAGTCCACTCTCTACCTGCAGCGCCATAGCAGCCTAGATAACCTCACCTGAGGAGCACCTGGCAGGGCACATACGAGTAGCGGCCCTCAAGCCGCAAGGCACTCAGACCAAGCAGCCAGGGCTCACCCCCTTGGCCAGCTCTGGCATCATTGACAGTTGGCACTCAGACTCTAGCAACCCTGAGCTGCACAGGGGGACAGCCACACCTTAACACTTCACCACACTGATCCAAGCCAACACGGTACTCATCCTTGTCAAGCACAGCAGGTCATTGTAGCTTTTGCGGCACTGTACCCATGTGCTCCTCACGACGTCATGGTTGCTGACCTTGGCTGCCACCTCTTCCCAAGCTTTTTTGGTCTGATGTGGTGGCCTCCTCCTGCCATCCCTTGGAACGAGGGTGTTCCGCTTGATACCCACCTCCCCCACGAGAACCGCAGGGTCCGAAAAACGGGTGCACCCACCCAACCTGCCCTCCCGCCTGATGTCTCCAGCCACTGTTGAGGCCATTGCTCCAGTCTCCAGACCGCAGAAAGATTCTCCCCTGGCAGCCTTCAGGGAGCTGCCTCTGCCGATTTTAAGACACCTGCCGGGGTCGCCATTGGACCCGGGGCCCAACAAGCCCCAGCCCGGCCCTTCCCGACCATTGGGAGGATGCGTTTCACGTTGGGCGGGCCTTAGTTGGCCATGCAGCGTGAAACTGCGGTCGCGGGCCAATCGCAGTCGGGGGCCTGTTTCCTGACCACTCCTGGGCCTGCCAATCGCGCGCGCCCACCAAGGGAAAAATTCAAGCCTTGGGGATGCTGCTGTTTGAAATAGGCATCAGGGGCTGGATCTTTCTCCCCCTGCCAGAGGTGGGTACAGAGGCAGGAGAGCACAGAATTTCATGCCTCTGGCCCATGTGCCAACTCCCCAGCTTCATCTCACCGTCCAGACCAATTTCCGAAGGATGTGATATGGTGGAGGTAGGGGCGACAGGGATAACTACATGTAAGGAGCCCTGTAGCCAATTGAATTACTGATTTCTTCTCTGCCGATGCTGCCAGACCTGCTGAGTTTTTCCAGGTAATTCTGTTTTTGTTTTGAATTAATGAGTAGTCTGACTGCAAAGGTTTTTTTTCATTTTAAATTTGGAAAATTTGGAGAGCAGGCGCCTCCATTTTGAAGCACCCTCTCCTCCACTTGACTGCCCAGGTATCACACTGATGGTTTCAAGCTGATTGGGCCTTCTATTGGCCCTCCATCTTCGATAGCGGCCCCACTATTGTTAATTGGGCAGCGAGCCTGCTCTCTGGCCAATAATGGGCCAATGTGGGGGAAGCACAGGTGAGTGCCTGCTTTCTACACAGTGCTGGCTTCTGATCCTATCCAAGCTTGACGTGGGGTACTGAAGCCCACAGGAAAACCCTGAAGTATGCTGGAATAGGTCGGCACCAGTATGAAGCCTTGCTAACAGTTTGAGGATAAAAACATGACCTCAGGAGGTCCCAGTCACTTTAAAGCAAATTAAGTACCTTTGAAGTGAAGTCACTATTGCAATGCAGGCCATGCAGCATCTGACTGTGACAAAAAGCAATGAAACAATTGCCCAGATCATCTGTTTTAAGTATTGGCGGAGGGGCATATGTTGGGCAGGACATGGGGAGAGATCCTCTGCTCTTCTTCAGATCTTGCCTCAGGATCTTATATCCACCTGAGGGCAGTCAGGATCTCAGCCAAAGAATGGTGCCTCTAACAATGCAGCACTCCCTCAGTACTGAAGTGCCAGCCTAGATTAAATGCCCAAGTCTCTAGAAGGAGGCTTGAACCCCAACAACCTTCTGACTCAGAGACCAGCTAAGGGTGACACAGTAGCTTTATGCTTTGGGTCCTATCTCTGACGTATTTGTGAGGTTGCATGGCAGCCACAGAAACTCATGAAATTTCTGATATTAAAACAAAATCACATTGAGTTTTTCCTATGGTCTTAGCTGAATATTTGATATAGAAACTTGTTGGCAATGCACTTGTTTTACAGGCACAAAACGAGCGCCTAATCATACAATATGGTGGGGTGTCATGCACGTGCCTGTCCCATGCCAAAAATGCCACATATTGATTTGGTCCCTTTACAGGTCCAGGATGTGCGGCACAAGTATATAAAATGATAATGGAAGCATTCAAATAAAAAACCAATGCTTGTTTCTGAAAATGGGCTGCTCCAGCACTTCACTGGCCTCATAACAAACTCAACAGGTCTGGCAGCATCTGTGGAGAGAGAAACAGAGTTAACGTTTCGAGTCCGTATGACTCTTTGAGTTTTTCCAGCATTTTTTGTTGTAATTTCAGATTTCCAGCATCTGCAATATTTTGCTTTTATCCTCATAACCAACTCATTCAATAGCTGTTAGAACCAAGAGAACCCTTTAGCAGCTTGATTTAAAGGGTTTATCCATTACTCACTATATCTTCCTTTGTTTGTGTTTTTAGGCTGCCAATTAACTCCTTGCCTTTTTTTTTGGCCTATTTTCAGACTATTCTTTCCACAACTTAATTCTGACTTCTGAGAATGTTTTTGCTGGTGCTTCAGGCTGCTTTCGAAACTGTTTCACTGCAGTCATGGGTGGTCTGATTGGGTTGCCTTTGGGGCTGGAGGCTGAGGATGAGCAGCCAAGAAGACAGAGGAAAACATGAGCAGCTGGGGGACGAGGCAGAAGGAGAGTACTGCACAGGGTGCCAAACCCACAGCCAGTGTTCAGGCAGGACTTCTCCTATCTAAATATGCCAAAAATCCTATTCTCTATTGTCCTATCTAAACTTCACTGAGCAGCAATGTCTCAGGCTCCTTCATTTCACAAAGTGCGCAGTCACCAAACTGTATCACCTGTTGGAGCCTCGATTCGAACATTGAACCAGGACCCGGGCAGCACTGCCTGCAGCTGCCAAAAGGTCACCGTGGCTCTTAACTTTTATGCAACATCTCCTTCCAGGAGGGAACAGCGACATCCCATAGTTTGTAGACCACCATTGTATCACTGAGACTCTGACATCGGGTGGTGCACCTTCATCGTTTTCACCATGGTCAGGGCAAAGCAAGACAGGACAGCACTAGATTTGAAGCTTCCCTAGGGTGCAGGGTGCCTTGGGCTGCACCCACATTGCCTTGTGTGCTCCTCCGATCATAGCCATACTGAATAGAAAGCAATTCCATTCCCTCAGCCCCCAACGTTTTTATGATCAAAGACAGCACAGGTCTTCTCCTGCTCCTATTTTCTATGTTTCTATATAACATGACCATTGCATCAAATATCATATGCCATTCCATTCCTGTACAACTATTGTCTTCTGCCTGATAAACTGTCAGGTTACAATTGAAATATAATTAACCAGTTTACTTTCCTATATACTTCATCTTGTATCCTTGCGGCCCCTTTTTTGTGACCGTATAAGCTGCAGGTTTCCTTGAACTCCTCAGATATAGGTGGTTGATGCCTTCACATTTTCCAGGCCACTTGACGCCTAGGCAGGTCACTGCCTGAAACACTGATACCCAGGTATCCGACTTTCTTTGTAGGCAAGTTAATGTAAGTTCCTACCCCATGGCTCAGGAGCTGACAGGGAACTCAGGCTGGCTCTATTTAGGCTTCCAGGTTTGCCCTGCAGTCTCCAGGAATTAACAAATAGCTTCCAGGACACTGCAGCGAGCAAGCCAGGAGACAAGTCATCAGGGGTGTTAATTTTTTGAAAGTTTACTCTGAACCCTCTTGTTAGTTATTAAAATATCAGACATAGAGGGAAAAGGCTGTTGACAGACAATGAAGAATCTAATCCCTTTCCAATAGCCGCGGAAAGGTGGTACCACCCCTGAGGATGGACACGTCAGTGGCAAATGTTATAAGTGAAGGGAAGGGGAATCTTGAGGCAAGAAGTCACCTGATGAAACCTCCAGGAATATGTGCAACACAGAGTTGGGAGCCCTAGTCTTTTGTCGAGCAGATTTCAGCTCCCTACTGCCACCTCCACTTCCTTCTCATTGCATGTGCTCTGTAATCTATCCAGTGCTCCCTCTTCCAAGCAGCTAGCCAACATTCCTGAAGTCAATAAATCAGATCAACAGTACTGCCAGAATCACTGTGAATGGTAGTGGACAATTAAACAATTAATGGGAGTGGGAGGAGGAGGCAGAAGCCTGTACAAGTGCAAAAGGCAAGGCTGAAGCATTCACACCAAGTTCAGGCAGAAGTGACAAATGAATGGTCCATCTCAGCCTCTTCCTGAGGATCTCACCAGCACAGATGCCAGTCTTCAGCCAATGCAATTCATTCCACGTGATGTCAAGAAACAATTGAAGCTACTGGACACAGCAAAGGCAATGGGCCCTGACAACTTCCTGCCTGCGCTCCAGAACTAGCCAGGCCCCTAGCCAAGGGATCCCAGTACAGTTACAGCTCTGGCAACTACCCACCAACGTGGAAACTTGTCCAGGGGCAGGATTATCCCCACCCCGTCAGGGGTGAAGTTGAAGGGCGGGCGCGCACAGGCGCGCTTCCGATCAGTGCCCCCGATCGGGGGCGCGGTGCAATTTTACGTGGGCGGGCCAATTAAGACCCGCCCAGCGTAACATCCGGGCAGGGGGGAATCCCAAAATTGAGAGTGCGCTCTTTCATGCATGCGCACAAATGAGCGCACTCATCTCCCTGAGGCTAAGTGCTGCCTCAGGGAGATCAGCTGTTCTGTGACAAACATGAAAAATAGAAAAAAAAAATTCCTGACATGTCTCCTCATGTGACACTGACACATGAGTTGGGACATGTTCCTAATTTTTACAAAAACTTTAATAAAATTTTTTAAAACCTACATGAAACCTCATCCCGCCCGTGGATGAGGTTTCATGCTTTTTCTAATTCCTGCCGGGGCTCCTGGCCTGCCCACCAACCTTAAGGTTGGACGGGCAGGTCCATTAATTAGTTTAATGACTCTGACAATAGCCTCAATTTGCCATTGACAGGTCAGCGGGCGCGCAGCTGAATTTGCTGCGCCCCCGCCTACCGGAAAATTTAAATGGGGCGCGGTGACGGGAGTCCCGCCCGACGTCACCGCGCATCATTTTACACGTCGGCAAGCGGGCCCCACCTCCCGCTCACCGACGGGAAAATCCTGCCTCAGGTATATTCTACCCACAAAAAGCAGGACAAATCCAATCCAGTCAATTACTGCCCCAATTTAAATCATCAGCAAAGTGATGGGAGGTGTCTTCAACAATGCTATCATGCAGCACTTACTCACCAATGCTCAGTTTGGATTCTGCTAGGATAACTTGGCTCCAGACCTCATTGCAGACTTGGTCCAAGGACAAAAGAGTTAAATTCTGGAGGTGAAGTAGGAATCATTTTCCTCAACGTCAAGGCAGCATTTGACCGAGTGTAGCATCAAGGAGCACTATCAAAGTTGTAAGTCAATGAGATTAGGGAAAAAAACTCTCCACTAGCTGCAGTCATAACTAGCACAAAGGAAAATGGATGTGGCTGTTGGAGGCCAATCACCTCAGCCCCAGGACATCGCTGCGGGAGTTCCTCAGGGTAGTGTCCTAGGTCCAACATCTTCAGCTGTTTCATCAAGGATTTTCCATCCAGCATACGACCAGAAGTGGGAATGTTTGCTAATGATTGCACAGTGTTCAGTTCCATTCGCAATTCATTAGAAAATAAAGCAGACCGCACTCGCATGCAGCAAGATCTAGACAACATTCGGTATTGAGCTGATAAGTGGCAACTAACATTCATGTCACATAAGTGCCAGGCAATGACCATCTCCAACAAAAGAGAGTCTAACTACCTCGCCTGGTTATTATTTTTGAGTCCCCCACCATCAACGTCCTGTGGATCACCATTGTCCAGGACTTAAATGGACAAGCCAGGTAAATGTTAGGTACAAGGGCAGGTCAGAGGCTGGAGATTTTGCAATGAGTGACTCATCTCCTGACTCTCAAGACCTATTCACAACCTACAAGATACAGCCCGCGAGTGTAATGGAACACTCTCCATTTGCTTATGTTACAGACAGGAAGGGGATTAATTTAAACAGCCCTGATTTCTCTACTCACTGCCCGTCCGTTGACAGAAAGGTGTTTTTGATTTTTGATTTCCCCTTTCTAAGTGTTGATGTATTTTCCCCAACCCTTCAGTTTTGGAGTTATCCAATCCCCTATTAATAACCACACAGCAATCTCGAGATAAGGTAAAATAAGAGGATTGGTTTATATTACACACACACACAATGCAGGAAGGGGCTTTGCAAGGTCCACTCCTTTTTACACTCATAGAATAAAAGAGGGATAAGGGAAAGAAAGAGGTACAGGGCAAAACCACAATACAAATAAAAGTTATGGTTTCATGTGAGTCCAGAGTCTAGAATTAGAAGACCCAGTGGCATCTTCCATCAGAGGTTCGCAGGCTGAAACTGTTGCAGAGTGATCCGACTTTCCAGAAGCAATGACTTCCATGATGGAAGAAGGCACGTAGAGATGAATGAGTCTTATAGGCACTGATACAGGAGTTCCAATTGTCCAGTAGTTCACAGTGTAGATGAGGGCCAGGCACTTTACCTGGGCAGAGCTCTTTCTGCTGCTACCTGTTAGATGGAAAAATGGTAGACTGCCTGGGTTCAGTTCCTCACGGCAATATTACGTGTAGCTTGGGGGGAGGTCATGTGACAGACCTCCCACTTCTTCGCCTGGGTGTAGAACAAAGGATGTATTTCCCCAGGTCTGGAATCTTGAGGTGTTTAATAGAGGAGTCAGCGTCCCTTTTGTCCTTTGCAGACATACCATCTCCATTGGCTGGAGCTCCGCCCTGGTAATGTAAAGGAGGTGGGTGCATTTCTTTGGAATTTGATTGTTGGTCATCACAGAGGGAATTAAAGATAATGAAGTCCCTGCTAGTTTCTGAAGATAAGAAATTCCTCTGGTATGAGTCATGGCTAGTCAAGGTAAAGCCTTGTCCATTTTAAAAATAAAAATAATAATTTTACAAAGTAGCCAGGTTGACATAGAGATATGTATATATATATGTATCTCCATACATATATTCCTTCCTGTCTTCTGGCCGGGGCACTTAGATAAGTGCATCTCCAACAATACTCAAGAAGCTCAAAACCAACCCATTTGATTGACACCCTATCCACCTCCTTAAACATTCACTCCTTCCACCACTGGTGCACAGTGGCTACATGGTGTACCATCTGCAAGATGCACTGAAGCAACTCGCCAAAGTTCCTTCGACAGCAACTTCCAAACCTGTGACCTCTACCACCCGGAAAGAGGCGGCAGCAGGCGCCTGGGAACACAGCCACTTCCAAATTCCCTCCAAGTTACATATTCTGACTTGGAAATACATTGCTGTTTATTCATCTTCAACGGGTAAAACCTTGGAACTCTCTATGTAACAGTACTGTGGGAGCACCTTCCTCAAATGGACCACGCAGGTCAAGAAGGTGGATCATCACCACTTCTCAACGGCAATTAGGAATGGCAATAACTGCTAGCTTTGCCAGTAATGCCCACATCTCACGAATGAATACATTAGAAAAGTAGATGTACCTGCACTGGAACTCACACAGGTGAGTGGTGCAACATGCTGTGAGGTGTTGGAGACACAGCAGGTCGTGAATGGATAACAATATATTTTGGAATAGAAGCAATGAGTGACTTCTGGCAGAGCTACATGGCAAGAGATTTGCATGTTATGAATCAGTGAATACGTAGGAGGAACAAAAAAAAATCAAACAATTGTACTACTGCTAAATTTGAAAGATGACTGTGACCTGGCCTAACCCCACTCCCATTGTGGCCTCTGGCTTTGAAATTTGAAGGTCTTCCTCATAGGGAGCCACTTAACATCAGTGCAGAGGAACGCCTCCAGTCTGCATCTGTCTGTGTCCAATGTGTGAAGCTTTATTCCTGTGAACACAATGAGCTCACAGTGGGGAGGCGGTGGTATAGCCGTGTTGTCACTGGTCTAGTATTCCAGCAATCCAGGGTAATGCTCTGGGGACCCTGGTTCAAATACTCCCGTGGCAGATGGTGAAATTTAAATTCAATAATTGAAAAAACACATCTAGTTCACTCAGGCCCTTTAGGGAAGGGAATCTGCTGTGCTTACCTGGTGTGGCTGCTATGTAACTCCAGGCCAACAGCAATCTGGTTGACTCTTAAGTGCCTTCTGAACAAGAGCAAGTAGGGATGAGAAATAAATGCTGATCTAGCCAGTGATACCAACATCCTATGAATGAATAAAGAAAAAAAATATGGTGGGGTTTGGACTACTGGAGACAGCAGAGTTGATTTTTGTCTGTAGTGTACATTGGCTTCAGTTAAATCTCAGTAGCCAGCTGCCAGCATCAATTATATTGCTATTACGCAGTTCATTGTTTAGAAGGGCAGGAAATCCAGAGGGCCTACCAGCCAGGGGAATGTCAATTCACTTTAGTTGTGTGGAAAGTGGACACAATGTTGATGGCCAGAGAACATCAATTTTCAAATACTCCCATAGGAGTGCTTATTTCATTAATCAAGGCCAGGAAGGAGGTCCTGTTTCCTGCAGAAAGCAGGCAAATGACACGCCAAGTAAGTCAGTAGACTGTCCAGGCAGCAGATCAGTTGTCTGAGCAACACGATGGTCTGAGAATTGTAGCCAACCCATAGATCTGGGTTGCATTGTATTTTGGTTTGTGAACTTGTGTTTTTTAAATCGATCAATAGACAAGGGGCAGCATTTTGCCCCCGTCGAGGGGGGTGGGGTGGGGGGGTGGTTTGTGTGGGATCGGGTGCGAGCGGACGGGTTCCTGATTGGCGGGGCATGCCGCCATTTTATGTGGGCGGGCCAATTAAGGCCCGCCCAGCGTGATGTGCGCCATGAAGCGCTATGCACTCCCTGTGCAGGTGGGAGGGGGGATTCCCTGAGCCAGGCGTGCGCACAGATCTCCCTGAGGCAAAGCGCTGCCTCGGGGAGATCAGCGTTACTTTTAAAAAGGTAATAAACGATGTGAAAAATTTTATTGACATGTCCCATCATGTGACACTGTCACATGAGCTGGGACATGTCAATTACTTTTATTAAAAATGTAACACAAATTTTAATTCCCTCATGAAACCTCAACCCGCCCGTGGACGAGGTTTCATGTTTTTTCTGAAGGCCGCCTGGGCTCTTCGCCTGCCCGCCAACCTTAAGGTTGGATGGGCAGCATTCTTAACAACATTAATTAGTTTTATAATGGCCTTAATAGGCCTTTGCCGGTTTGGCGGGAGGGCAGCCGCATCTAAATGATGCGCAGTGACGTCGGGACGCCCGCCCGATGTCACTGCACGTCATTTTACGCGTCGGCGAGCGGACCCTACCCCCGCTTGCCGAAGGGAGAATTCTGCCCAAGTATTCAGGGCTTAATCCTCGTCCCTAAGCAACAGGTCTCTCATTTTCTGTACATGGTCATGTAGTATAAAGGGTGAACAGATGGGATATGCTAATGTGTGATGTAGATGATGATGTACCACTGACACTAGTCAGTCATGTGTTAGATTCTCAAGAGAGAGGGTGGAATCATGCCTAAGCTATGTGCCTACTTTGTAACCTGTTTAGAAGTAGCATGCTATGGCACAGCAGATGGTAAATGCCAAGCTGCTCAAATCCCAGAGGGAAACTTGAAACAGCTGCCACAATTGTTTTGCAATTTGTATTTTATTTTGAGTTGTGTGCCCTGAATCCAGAAGTAATAAGACTGCCATGACTTCAAAGGGTTTTTAAAACTAAATTAAACATTTATTAACAGGAGAAAAGATTTTAAGCACATACATAGGTCTACAACTTAGTACTATAACAACTCCTAGAACCCCTAATTAACCTGGCTCCCAGTTACACCTCCATTAAGGCAACAGTAAAAACAAATAGATTTAAACAGACCCAGGCAAAGCAATACAATACCCTGGACAATGATATTCAAAGTGAATTTTCTCAGCTTCGGTTCCTGTAGACAGCAACTTGATGTACAGAGCCTGGAGGCTATTCATGCCTGTGTTAGATCCTAGAACTCCTTCCCCCTTTACACAAAACCGTATCTCCTTTTGTATATGTTTCTCCCTTTTAATGCAAATCCCATTGTTCCCATATGTTTTTGCAATTTTCCTTTTCTCACAATATAAATCTTTCATAGTACTAATTTTATCAGTAACCTTTGGGAAAAATAAACGCACTGTTTGGCTTAGCTTCTTCTGGCTAAGTGTAACATCTTACCATCTCTTTGAAATTCAAACTACACTGGTTTATCTAAAAATGCAAATTTTCCTTACACCTCACATTCTAAAACTTCAGCCATGTTTATGTATTTAGCATTTCAAACCTAGCTTCCCTTTTGATGAATCAAAGCCTCCAGACCAGCTGTTTCCAATTCAGTTAAATCCGCCCCCCACACACATACACACAGAGAAACTAATCCAAACCCCACTGTTAACCCACTTTTACAATAAATCACAATAATATTATGTAAATTATTATATTTTCATGACATAGTACCAATAAACAAGTGTTAAGCAGATACCAGAGTGTGTCTACAATCTGTAAGTCCCACACCTGGAGTCCAAGACAGAAGGAACCAATCACAGGGCATGATGACAGCAGTGAAGACATCAATGTAAAAGATATCGGTATTAGCGAAGGAACCACAGAGTGAAGAAATCTTTGAAAGCGACTCGAGAAATTTCAGGGGAAGAAGGAGGCACACTGGAGAGAGGCAATGATGACTGTACCTGGTGAGCAGTCTCTGCCCTTACACTACCCTGTTTGACTGCCTCGAGGGCCTGCAGAGAGGCCAACAGCGGGAGTTATGGAAATGCCATTTTCTCTGGTACTGAGCAGCGTCAAGTCTTCACGAGAAAGAGATAAAACTTCAAGTCAGTTCCCTTCTTTATGTCCAGTAGGTCCAGTAGCAGACAACATTCTCTTAGGGGCAGGGTGAGCAGGGGTCCACTGAAGATTTTGATTTCATGGTTAAAGCCTTTGGTACCTTTTTTAATCAGCCATGGAACCCCGTTATCGAACAGGTGTGCAATATGGTCCCAACCCTGAGCGCAAAATCGGGCTATAATTCGGGTCGACTCCAAGGCTTCACGTGGCTCTGTTGGCTGGGTAGGCCCAAGGGCAGTGACCACACCCACAAGAAAGCCTGCCAAACTGCGCCAAAAGGGCCCAAAAGCATAGTGACGCAAAAAACAAGCATGGACACCAGGATTGCCCAGCATGGGGCGCGGAATGCTTACAGTATGGCAAAACTGGATGTTTCCAGCATTTCTGTAAATCCAACAATTTTAATCGAAGTCGCAGACCAGCGAATATATATGAAGAACATTCCTTCCAAGAAGTGGAAAGTCCAGAAAATGATGACTCTACAGATTTCCTAGGGTAAGTAGACAGTCTTAATCCAGAATATTGGTCAGTTACAGTACAAGTTCAAGGTTTCGATACATCTTTTAAAACAGATGCTGCACTGGGCTGTTAACAGATTAGCAGATAACCTTGGCTGGCTTCAGCCGATGACTCTTTATCCATCAGGCATAAAGTTACAAGATCCAGGCAGCATTGGCCTTCCAACCAAAGGTGGCATTATTGCTCCTCTTAGCTACAAGGCGTGATAGATCGTTGATTCTCTCTATATTCTTCACAATTAACATACATTCTTACTGAGTGGTGATGTCGGCATGTTTCTAAAAATCTTAGAAAAAACAGATGATATCATTCGAATAACGCACTGTCCTTCATGTAATAATTTTCAATCTTTCATTTAGAAACAGTGGAAATTCAGTCTTCAGAAGCTGAGGAAGATTATACACTCAGCAGCAAGTTCCTTTCTTTCACAGAAACACTGTCCACTAGACCCAGGGCAGACAAGGAAGTTATAAATCTCTCGGTTCTTCACAAAGTAAAGCCAGAAGGTGCTGCAGCACACGGTGACTATCCCCATGAAGACCTGCTGGATCTGAATTGGCTCTTCCTAGAGAGTGATGAGGAAGAATCCCTTGCAGTACTGATTGACCTCTTGGAGGTTGAGGTCCTAGAGAATGATTAATCTTTCCTGTTGACGGATGCACCATGTGACATCTCTATTGTCTTTTTAGGAGAATTAGCTGTGCTTTTAGTGGTTGAGCAGCATTCAGATCTTAGTTCCACTGAATCTACTGATGTATTGCCTACTTTATCCCCTGTTGTTCATGAAGAGTCTTCCACAGAGAATGCTCAGCCTGAGTTCAAGTGAGAGTTCAAAGAGGATCACAATGTTAGAAAGCTGGTACCTTCTCAGGGTGAAAATCCGTTGGCACCCATACTTCAGTCCCAGCTCAAAGTCTTCTTCTCTTCAGAGCTGGAGGTCAACACAGAAGCCGCGGCAGAATCTTTAGCATTTCTGAAGCTGCAGAATCCTATACAACAACCTTGTTTCCAAGTTATTCGTCTACAGGAAATTCATCTTCATTTTGCCGTTTACATTCCTCACAATGCAGAAGATGAGGCTGCCTTGTCTCCATATTCTCAGCAATTCTTCCCATTGCCCAGGGTGGACCAATCTCAGACAGCAAGAAGTGTGGCTCTCTTACCACTGCCTACAGGAAATAGACGGTCCCAAAATATCATCATGAAATCATCTCCTTTTCTCCTCCTGACAGTCTTACAGGAAGTTGGTTGTTTTTTCTTTCATCGTCCAAGTCCATTGAAATCTCAGATCTTCAATGCCTTTTCAGTCTTCAATACAGCAGTGGATGATAGAGCTGTGATAATCTTCCCAAGAGCTGAAGATCATTTGTCTTCTGAAGCTTCTTCCCAGAGCCCTTCGAGGGAGCAACAAGTTCCTTAGAGTGGCCTGAATTCTTCTCATCTAGTTCCAGAGGGTCTAAAGTTTGATTCTCTACAATCTTCTCTCTTGGATCAGTCTTTCATTGAAAGTCTTCATTGTCGTCACAGTTCAGTCATCCTGAACCTTACACCCTGCTTCCCAACTATGTTGCTAAAATTGCTGCCCTATTCTGAAGATGGTGATGTCCTACCAGATGCAGAAGAAAGCTCTCATGTCTCCAAAACATCTCCCCTAAGGGCCGAGAATACTGTAGAAGATTGAATCCCCTAGAAATGTGACCTGGGAAGGGAAGAGTGGGAGTTGGAGTTGAGTAGAATCAGTAGTTGTAAAACGGGAGTCACAGAAATGCAATGTAAATAATTAAAGACATAGGGTGGAATTTTCCCCTCATTGCAATAAATGTAGGGGCGGGAGTGAAAAACGGCATTCTACCTGCTGGTCGCAATGGTGGGTTTTCGCGTCACATGGTCCACTTACCGCCACATTAATTATGCACGTACGGGAAATATGCTGGATCGTGGGTAGACTGGAGTCTCTGATTTGCCTACCCTTTTGTGAGCTCAACGCTTCTTCAATCCAGGCGCCATATTTAAACTGCACCTGAGCAGAGTTTTGTCAATGTCTGCAGCCCAGGACTGCCACAGATGAGAGAGATGGACCCAAAAGGGAAGGAGACAGCTGCGCCCAAATTCACCTCCCAGGAATGCCTGCTGGTCGCAGTTGAGGTCTGCCGCGATGTCCCCTATCCCCATAATGGCCAGAGGAGGTCCACCAACCTCACCACTCTGGTTTAGCAGGCAGATGCCAACAGAGTATGTCAACCATCTCATCACTTTCAACTCACACACTCACCAGCCCATCACACATTCACTGGTATCTCACATGCTGCTAGCTCAAGGGACATCACCACGCACTCTCTCACACACACCCTCATATCTCCATCTGGCCTCATACCCTCTGCAGTTCACATCCTCATCCCATCCATTGCTACACTCACCACCCACACAAAGCAGGCATCCTTATCACCTGGCCTGGCGTGCATCCTGCTCACACACTCCAGCTGTCTTTACATAGGGCAAGCTCACACACAATCAAAGGGAAAGGTCTCAGACTGGGGGTGGAATGGCCGAAATCAAGGTGCTCACTGCCTACAGGAATCGATTGGAATTGATCTGGCCGGAGAGGATGTGGACTGTGCCGGTGCAGACAGCGAGGTGAGCAGCACACGCCCAAGTGAGGATCCTGCACCAGCTCATCCCTCAGCCAGCCGTACCATGAGTGCATTGTCCTGTTTTAGAGGCACCTGCCATGCACTAATTATCTCTCACACACAGAATCACAGAATCACACAGTGCACAAAAGGCCCTTCGGCCCATCGAGTCTGCACCGACATGTGAGAAACACCTGGCCTACCTACCTAATCCCATTTACCAGCACTTGGCCCATTGCTTTGAATGTTATGCCGTGCCAAGTGCCCATCCAGGTACTTTTTAAAGGATGTGAGGCAACCCGCCTCCACCACACACCCAGGCAGTGCATTCCTGACCGTCACCACCCTCTGGGCAAAAAAGTTTTTCCTCACATTCCCCCTAAACCTCCTGTCCCTCACCTTGAACTTATGCCCCCTTGTGACTGACCCTTCAACTAAGGGGAACAGCTGCTCCCTATCCACCCTGTCCATGCTCCTCATAATCTTGAACACCTCGATCAGGTCGCCCCTCAGTCTTCTCTGCTCCAACGAAAACAACCCAAGTCTATCCAACCTCTCTTCATAACTTAAATGTTTCATCCCAGGCAACATCCTGGTGAATCTCTTCTGCACCCCCTCCAGTGCAATCACATCCTTCCTATAATGTGGTGACCAGAACTGCACACAGTACTCTAGCTGTGGCCTCACCAAGGTTCTATACAACTCCAACATGACCTCCCTACTTTTGTAATCTATGCCTCGATTGATAAAGGCAAGTGTTCCATATGCCTTTTTCACCACCCCACTAACAAGCCCCTCTGCCTTCAGAGATCTATGGACACACACGCCAAGGTCCCTTTGTTCCTCAGAACTTCCTAGTATCGTGCTGTTCATTGTATACTTCCTAGTCAAATTACTCCTTCTAAAGTGTATCACCTCACACTTTTCAGGGTTAAATTCCATCTGCCACTTAACTGCCCATTTGACCATCCCGTCTATATCTTCCTGTAGCCCAAGACACTCAGTCTCACTGTTAACTACCCGGCCAATCTTTGTGTCATCCGCAAACTTACTAATCCTACCCCCCAAATAGTCATCTATGTTGTTTATATAAATGACAAATAATAGGGGACCGAGCACAGATCCCTGTGGTACGCCACTGGACACCGGCTTCCAGTCACCAAAGCATCCTTCTGTCATCACCCTCTGTCTCCTACAACTAAGCCAATTTTGAATCCACCTTATCAAATTACCCTATATCCCATTTGCATTTGCCTTCTTTGTAAGTCTCCCATGTGGGACCTTGTAAAAGGCTTTGCTGAAATCCATATAAACTACATCAACTGCACTACCCTCATCTACACACCTGGTCACCTCCTCAAAAAATTCAATCAAATTTGTTAGGCATGACCTCCCTCTGACAAAGCCATGCTGACTATCCCTGATCAAACTTTGCCTCTCCAAGTGGAGGTAGATACTCTCTTTCAGAATTTTCTCCAATAGTTTCCCTACCACTGACATGAGACTCACTGGCCTGTAGTTCCCTGGCTTATCTCTACAACCCTTGTTAAATAGCGGAACCACATTAGCTGCTCTCCAGTCCTCTGGCACCTCCCCCGTGGCCAGAGAGGAATTAAAAATTTGGGTCAGAGCCCATGCGATCTCCTCCCTTGCCTCCCTCAGCAGTCTGGGACACAAATCATCTGGACCTGGAGATTTGTCCACTTCTAAGCCTGCCAACACCTCCAATACCTTGTCACTCCCTATATCAATTTGCTTAAGAACCTCGCAGTCTCTCTCCCCGAGTTCAATACCTTCATCCTCATTCTCTTGGGTGAAGATGGATGTGAAGTATTCATTCAACACTCTAGCGATGTCCTCTGGCTCCACCCATAGATTGCCCCCTTGGTCCCTTATGGGCCCTACTCTTTCCCTGGTTATCCTCTTCCCATTGATATACTTATAGAACATCTTGGGATTTTCCTCACTTTTACCAGCCAGAGCTTTCTCATGTCCCCTCATTGCTCTCCTAATTGCTTTCTTAAGCTCCACCCTGCACTTTCTGTACTCCGCTAATGCCTCCGCTGATTTGCTTCCCTTGTACCTGCTAAAAGCCTCTCTTTTCCTTCTCATCATATCTTGAATATCTCTGGTCATCCATGGTTCTCTGGGCTTGTTACTCCTTCCTATCACCCTAAAGGGAACATATTGAGCCTGTGCCCTCCCCATTTCCTTTTTGAACACCCCCACTGTTCCTCTGTAGATTTCCCCACAAGTAACTGTTCCCAGTCTACCTTGGCCAGATCCTGCCTTATTTTACTAAAATCTGCTCTCCCCCAGTCCAAAACATTTTTTTGCAACTTGTCGATTTCTTTGTCCATAACAAAGTTAAACTGCACCATGTTGTGGTCGCTATCGCTAAAATGCTCACCCACCACCACCTCAGCCACCTGTCCGGCTTCATCCCCCAGAATTAGATACAGCACTGCGCCATCCCTTATTGGACCCTCTACATAGTGACCTATAAGGTTCTCCTGTACACATTTCAAGAAATCCACTCCACCGAAGCCCTTAACACTGTCTGTCCCAATTAAAGTTGGGAAAGTTGAAATCATCTAATATAATTACCCTATTGTTATTGTTTTTACACACCTCCACAAATTGTGCACATATTTGCTCCTCAATTTCCCGCTGACTATCTGGGGGTCTATAATAAACACCTAACAATGAGCTGTCCGGCCTATCCCAATCCCCTCTTCCTGTGACCCCATCACCTCCAGCTCCACAGGCCGAGGAGAGTGCACCTGCCCACAGCAGGAAACCCAAAGCAGGCTGGGGCCCTCCAGGTCTCAGCCCTCCAGAGGACCCTCACCAAACTCAGCACAGACAACAGGATGTAACAGTCAGCAGGCTGCCTCCACCTGCGCTGTGGATATCGGGGAAGAACCAAGGTGTAGTGGGGAAGCACCAAGCTGGGGGAGCACCAAGTCTATTGCTTTCGCTGCTCCCAATGCGGTCTCCTCTACATTGGGGACCAAACGCAGACTGGGTGGCTGCTTTGCGGAACACCTTCGGTCTGTCCAGAAGCATGACTCAGACCTCCCTGTCGCTTGCCATTTCAACACATCATCCTGCTCTCATGGCCACATGTCCGCTCTTGGCCTGCTGCAATGTTCCAGTGAAGCCCAATGCAAACTGGGGGAACAGCACCTCATCTTCCGATTAGGCACTTTACAGCCTTCCAGACTTAACATTGAGTTCAACAGCTTCAGACGATGAACTCTCTCTTCCATCCTCATCCCTTTTTTATCCCCTTTTCTCAATATTCATTTTTATTTTTAAATTTTTATTCTTTACCCACTTATTTTTATTTTTATTTATTTTCATTTTTATTCATTCTCTTATAACTATCTTTTACCCTATTTTCAATCTTTTTTCCCACCACTGTCCCCTCCCCCTAACCCACCCCCACAAGGGCCATCGGTCACTTGTTCATGTTGTTCTTTCCAGAGTGCTTACCCTTGTCCTGCTATTATCACATCCTGCTTTCCGACCTTAAAGCCACCATCAGCACCTCCTTTAGCCAGTATCACTACCATTAACACCCCTTTTTTCTTTTGTTCATGGCATTCCTGTCAATCTCTCCTTTGCCTCCACCTATCACTGACCTTCTATCCAGCTTCATCTACTCCACCCCCCTTAAACAGTATAAATTTCATCACATTTTTACTTCTCTTTAGCTCTGAAGAAGAGTCATACAGACTCGAAACATTAACCCTGTCTTTCTCTCCACAGATGCTATTAGATTCTGCTGAGTTTTTCCAGCATTTTCTGTTTTTGTTTCAGATTTCCAGCACCTGTAGTATTTTGCTTTTACCAAGATGTAGCCAAAGGGTTAGGAAAGTTAAAAAGATTTAAGAGCACAATGGCGGCTCAAGTGTTCACAACATGTATATATTGCACACAAATGTAAATAGAATCACACCCATGTGCATCCCATCACCTAAATACTCACCAAGACGTGTGATGCTAATTGTAAATGGTGATTTTTGGTGGCCAATAGGGCCTTTGAGCATGGTCTGGAAGTGCACATCATAACTTTAGACAATGTTGAGAGGAGCAATTGGGTAGGAGCAAGGATGTACTGAAGCTGAAGTCTGTACTTTATTAGCAATGGCTGGTGACCTTGGGGGCTTCATGGTGTCTGTGAATTTTGGAGTTCACAAGGGCCAGGGTTGGCCATGAGGGCACAATGTGTGTCTTAAAGAGGAGGCATTTTAATGCCTGCCATGCAAGTGGTTGAATGTTGTCATTCTCAGGTGGTTCACATGCATAGTAAGGTGAGGATAAAAGCAGGCCAGCATCCCTAACTGAGAGTCCCAGACATTAATGTGATAGAGAAGAAGGTGACACAAGGGACTGTGTCATCTCTGATTAGATGCACATCTGCAGAACATCCTCAGCTGCCTTGGAGCAAGTGTCACCTATCAGCTTCACCATCGATGTTACACAGAATATGTTGTCCCGTAGCTGGAGATGGATCTCCTCGAGGAGCTTTGTCACATTGAAGGCATACAGCACGAGCCCACTGAGGATAGTGGAACAGCTCCTGGCTCTTGTAGGCTGTCACTGTGACTGGGATGCTGGAGAAATGCTAGAAGAGGCAGCACCTTCTGACATCTGATGCCGGGACTCCCTCCTCCAGTATGCACCTCATCTCAGCAAGGACACAAGCTCCAGAAATTCATCATCCTTCAAAGGATCAGGACAATGTGAGCTTCATATGTAACTATTCGCCAGCAATGCTGGTGTTCATGTTGGCCCATGTTGTCCAAGAGGGCACTCTGCAACTCGTCATCCTCCTGGTGGAATCTGGTAGCTATGAGGGCCTCACACGCCCGCCTGCCTCGTCTGGACTGTGCTATGGCCTCTTCCCCTGCAGCCTCGGCTTCCTCCACTGCAATGTCCTCATCCCCTTCAATGTCCTGCTCATCGGAGGAGACGTGCAGCTATGCCATATCAGCATCTGACAAGTCCTCCTCCCTTTTCAGTGCCAGGTTGTGCAGCGCACAGTTAACTATGATGATCCGTGAGAGTGTCGGGGACTGTACTGGAGTGCTCCACCAGATCTATCCAGGCAACGGAATCACATCTTCAGGATCCTTATGATGTGCTCCACCAATGTTTGGCTAGCGGCATGAGCCTCGTTGTACCTTCTCTATGCAGGAGTCTGAGGCCATCGCATGGGCGTCATCAGCCATATCCTTTGCGAGCACCATTTTTCACGTAGGTGCCAGCCATGGATCCTGTGTGGTAAGACCATAGAAAGTAGGAGCAGGAGTAGGTCATTCGGCCCTTTGAGCCTGCTCCGCCATTTGATATGATCATGACTAATCCTCTATCTCAAAGCCGTACTCCCGCACTCTCCCTATACCCCTTGACGCCTTTAGAGTCCAGAAATCTACCTATTTCCTTCTTAAATATATTCAGTGGCTTGGCCTCCACAGCCTTTCGTGGTAGAGAATTCCATAGGTTCACCACCCCCTGAGTGCAAATGTTTCTCCTCATCTCAGTCCTAAATGGTCTACCCTATATCCTGAGACTATGACCCCTTGTTCTAGACCACCACTCCCAGCCAGAGGAAATATCAACCCTGCATCCAGTCTATCCAGCCCTGTAAGAATTTTATATGCTTCAATGAGATCCCCTCTCATTCTTCTAAACTCCAGTGAATACAGACTTAGTCGGCTCAATCTCTCCTCATACGACAATCCTGCCATCCCAGGAATCAGTCTGGTAAACCTTCACTGCACTCCCTCCACGGCAAGTATATCCTTTCTTAGGCAAGGAGGCCAAAACCGCACACAATACTCCAGGTGTGGTCTCACCTGTGGCTGCAATCCCTCACAGATATCGGGGATCTGTGATCTACTTGAGCTGTATGAGTCGTGGACGTTTCCTGGGTATCTAGTGCAAGCCTGCATAATCAGTTTCTTATGGTCACAGAGCAGCTGAACATTGAACGAGTGGTAGCCTTTCCAGTTTCTGTATCGGAGTGCCTGTTGCCAGGGAGCTTCTCTAGGCACACGAGTGCAGTGGATGGCACCCTACACCTGTGAGAATCTGGAAACCTCAGTAAAGCCCAGCGCTCTGGCTGCTTGATCTCTGTCGAAGTGGATGTAATTGTGGGCCTTGGCAAAAATGGTGTCTGTGACCTCATGTATGCGTTTGTGCGTGGACACTTGAGAGATCCCGTAGAGGTACCCAGTGGATTCCTAGAAGAAGCCACTGGCATATAAGTTCAGTGTGGCCATTTCTTTCACGGCCACTGGCAATGAATGCCCTCCCAGTCCCCGTGGCACCAGTTCCTGGAGAATGTTGCAAATGTGAGTCACCAGATCCCTGGACACGCAGAGCCATTGGCGACACTGATTCTCACTCATCTGCAGATAAGACGCGCGAGTTCTGTAGTCCCTCGATCTTGCGAGCTGCCTACGCACAACGTGTCTATGAGCCTCAACCCCTGCGTCTGGAGGATGTCCTGCTCTTGGTTTTGAAGGTGTTGCTCCTCCCTTTGGTGAGCCAGGTCCCTCCAGTGCAATCTTCTCCTTCTTCTCTCCTGCCTGTAGGCGGTTATGCAGGCAGCAATAAATCCAGGCTAGATCTTCCTGATGGTCTCCTCGCTGCAGTATCAAGAGAAACAGACGTGAATTAGCATTAGTCTTTAAAGTTCCTCTTCACGTCAATGACTCATCAGTGAAAATGGGTTCAAGGGCTTTGTTCCCGTTTCGGCAACTACTTGACCCTGAAATGACGGTCAGGGTGCGTTTCAAGGTGCTCCCCCTGTGCCCACCCCCCCCACTTTATATGACCGACTGATATGACATTGCTTTGGCCAGGCGCTTGGCTGTGCTGTTTCCAGCCCAGGCACTGGGACCCTTATTCACTGCACTCTAATACCACACTCTTTGGAATAAACATGAGGGTAAATGTTTAGTCAGGAAATTATATTTATTTGAGGGAGGCCTGGGGAACCATCCAGAGCCACGATTCTAACACGCTTCTGAAACTTGTCCAGTTGCCTAATTGCTCCGTAGCTCGTTTTCGCTCTGTGGAATTTTCACACTGAGAGTAAGGGGTTAAAATAAGGAGATCGATTAATCCCACTTTGCGGGATTAGTCTTCCATGAATACACATCATTTCTTCACTTTCCTGATTCCTTGCATTGTCGTTGAAAGGCTCCTAACATGTCTCAGCTGTGCCTCTCTCCCCATTTGGAAATGCACAGCTCAGCTGGGTGCCCCTTTAATTGGCACCCCCCACCCCTTCCACACCACCCCCCAACCCCCCCCAGCAAAGGCACCTGCCACCTGCCCTCCAACCCGCCTGCAGAGCCCTCACTAGCAGAGCTCCTCCTCATTTTAATTTTGTACTGCACCATCGCTGCAGGTTGGAAGATGGTGGTGCTGAGCTCTCACTCCCAGACGAACTTGGACCCTCCCTGTGTGAATATGGAAACCCCTCCTATCGTCCCGGAGGAGCTTACTGTTCAGGTTTCCTTTCCTCCAAGACCTCTCAATCCTCCCCCTGTGTTCCTTGATCCTATTGTGATTGTGGTGGATATCCGTTTGTTAGCCACTGAACATTTTGAGCGGGATGTACCTATGCCCCATGTGGACCTCACCCCTCCCCATCTTGAGGCCACTTGTACAGTTACACATATACTCTGCACCGCCCCGCCGAAACACACACCCTCATATACCCCCGCAATGCCTTTTCCCCGTCCATAGTCTGCAGATCCCTTCCCTGACTGAGTGTGGCAGCTGTGGCCCATTATGATGCCAGAAACCCAATGGGCAGAGGCACGTGATGTTATGACATCACCCCGCACATAACATGCTGGGCATGACTGGCACTGGACAGACATGCTCTCCCCCTCTCTGGACTGGGAAAAGGACAGTCTTTGCAAGCTCAACAATGTAAACTGAAGCGTTTCTTCACTCAGCGCTCCTCCCATTCCGGTCCCAAGTGGCTTTTGTCATCCTGTAACATACTCTCTCCCCACCCTGGCACTGAGGACGCTAACCCAGTCACCCTATCCCAGTCACGTGTCTGAGTGCAACCTTCCCCACTCATATCCCCCACTACAGCCCTAGCCCTGCCTCAGGCCGGTTTCCCCCCTTTCCCCAGAACAGCCCTAGGCCCTGCAGCCCCTTCCCAAGCCTCAGGCCAGTTTCCTTCCTTCCCCAGTGCAGCCCTAATGCTGCAGCCCAATAAAAGCCGCTCCTGCCTCTCTGCTGGCCTGGTAGGTAGAGACTTGCCTCCCACACCCCATTGAAAGTGATGTGGTGCTGCCTGTGAAGCCTGGTAATCGCCGTGAGTGCTGTGCGATGCAGGGTAGGTGAACAAACCTCGAAGTCATGAGCAAAATGCACGTCGCTTATGTACCATTGAGAACCACGTCGCTTATGTACCATTGTGAACCACGTCGCTCTAATTGCCGACAACATGTTGATCCAGCATGGGGGTGATGATTCTGAGGAGTCCCAATAATGAGATGCAAATATATTGAAATTATTTTCCCGGCAAGAAGCACAACCCTCCATTGAAGGCCGTAGCACACAATTGCGAACTGGTTTTTTCACGCCGTAAAACCAATTTTTGGCCTTCTCGTGATATTTTCCGCTCCCGCTGACTGTGACGCCCACCACAAACAGGAGCAGAAAATCCTGGCCATAGTTTCATGTTGTTGTTAAAAAGTAGGATAGCATACTTGAGGGGAGGTGTAATATAAAGCGTTAACTGATGGGATATGCTAATATCTGAGGTAGATGATGATGTACCACTGACAGGAGTCAGTCACGTGATAGGCATGATTCCAAACTCTCTCTTGAGAGTCTATGAGCTACACGCATTCTCTGTAACCTGTTTAGAAGTAGTACAAACAAACAAGTGTTAAGCAGATACCAGAGGACGTATATAGTCTGCCTAAGAACCAAATTCCATGTCTAGAGTCCAAGACAGAAAGACCTAGGACGGAATTTTCTGTGCCCACTGATGTCGGGCGTCATGCTGGGCGTGAGGGGACAATATGGCGGGAAAGGCAAAAACTGGCTTCACAACGTCACAAAACCAGTTTGCAATCGTCCGCTCTGCCCGTCAATGGCAGGCTGCGTTTCCCACTGTCAGATGTTGGGAACTTCATTGCAATACATCTGCAAATCATTATAAGCCCAGCTCGCTGGAATCCAGCGTGGGGGTCTGAGTCCGGCAAGCTGGGCTTATAATGATAGGCAGATGAATCAGTGTTTCAAAACAGCATTTCTAAGGTATGTACCTGGCAAGCTGCACTTCGAGGGGAGCTCAGAGGTGAGTGCACAGTAATGTTGTGCAGCCCTCATAAGGGTCGCCTTTTGGACTGCAAGTTTGAGACGCCACGCATTCAGGCGGGGCCACAGGCAAGTCACTTTTCCCCAGCTGGCTGACAGTGCAGTGCTGGAGCAAGGGCTGCTCTGTGGATGCGTGATGGGTTTGTGAATTTGTGAGTTGAGAGTGATGAGAAGGGTGACTTACCCTGACAGAATGGAGGAGATCATTCATCCTTGCGGCACTGGGTGTCTGTCCTCTTTGGCAGGACGTTGGCACTGACCACTGCTGCCGATGCCTCCAAGCTGCATTGGTAATGTTGCTGCCCCTCCTACATCCAAAGTGGGCATTGAGTGCATCATGGCAGGCCTCCATGGTGTCCACAAGGCACCCGAAGGACACATCATTAAACCTGTGGGGGTGGGGGGGGGAGTGGGGGGGTGCTACTGTCTTCTTGCCTTTCAGGGCAATGTCTTCTGTGCAGCAGTCATGGGCTGGAAGCGCTGAGAGGTGTGCATGTAGCTGCACTTTAAACATGGCGCCTGGCGTGAGGAAGCGACGAGGTGTTGACATAGCGGCATAGCGGCAGAATGAGAGCCTGCCTGCCATCAAAACAGTGTGTTACCTGGGAATGTGTGACTAATGATGCGGGATTGGGATGATACAGCGTGAAAAGCCATCATTGTGGCCAGGGTAAAACATTCTTTTTCCTGCCCGCTACCACATTTAGAGAAACTCTGGGATGATTCTAGCCCTAGTCTCAAAACAGTCAAATTGGGAGATGAAAGGATTGGCAAAATATAATTGCACCATGGCAACTGGCAAGAGAACAGGCAGAGGAGAACTGCATGATGTGCTGCTGGTGTTCACACACCAACTGCACAGCAAGGGAATTGAGGCCTTTAGAATTCATGGAGGCAGTGGTCTTGTTTGCAGGAAACTCAATGATGCCCTGGACTTGGCTGAACCCTGCAATGTGTACGGAGCCTAGAGCTCTATCCTACGGTATCTAGTTGTCCACTGGCAACATTTTGAACTTGTCACCTGTTTAATATAGACATCTGCAGATTGACTGATGTTTCTGATACTAAGGAGTACAACCTAGAAGGAGCCAGTGAGAAAGAAATTAAGAGCTGTCATAAATTTAACTACAACAGACAACTCTGTGTTGCTGCTCCTTTTTCTTCTCTTCCTCTAGCAAAAATATTCCCATTTTCAGAAATGCCCAATGTCTCCTTTCCCTCCCCCTCCCAGCCTACTTAATGCTGGCTAGCTACTATAAGCAAAAGGACAGTGATTCTGCAACCAATATGATTTGCAATGTCACAGCAAAATATCTGCCAAACAGTTCACAGTGTGACAAGTGAGTGCCCCTTTAAGAAGCACTGGGACTGATCGCCTTGTGCCACCTCACGATTTGTTGTTGGGTTTAGGATATAACAGCAGCAACGCCGAGAAAGCGCATTGGAGCCCCCATTATAATATGACAAGTTGACTCTCTTCGCTCTCTGGACAAGTAAACTGAGGTCCACCCAAGAATCATTGTGGAGTGGTTGCTGCAATTTATTTTTTTAGCGTGATCATCTGCCCACCACTCCATTCATGAAGAAAAATGGGAAGGCAGGCAGATGGATATCAGCTCCAGTGTCACCAAGGGGCCTGTGTCCCAAACAGGTCTGATTCCAAGGCAGTACAAAGTTGGTAGCAAACTTGGTGGTCCTAGCCTTCTAAAATTACGTGCAATATTGAAGCATGTTCCTCTGCTAGGAGCAAAGCAGGCCCTGGAGCGTCAGGGACATGCGCCTGCATGAGTCAAGCAGGTGGGTGGTTGCTCGTGCGCTTTGCATGTTGCCTCTGTGAAACAATAACAGAATGCTGAACTAACTTGCCAAATAAGTAAATTCCAGCTTTGAGGTCAGAGCTGCTGAAATTAATGAGTACTAGCGTATTTTATATTCAATTCCGATCAACAGCACACAAGGGAAAAGGGATAGAACTTTTTTTATTAATTCATTCATGGGATGTGGGTGGCGCTGGCTAGGCCAGCATTTGTTGCCCATCCCTAGTTGCCCTTAAGAAGGTGGTGGTGAGCTGACTTCTTGAACCCCTGGAGTCCATGTGGTGTGGGTACACCCACAGTGCTGTTAGGGAGGGAGTTCCTGGATTTTGACTGAATGACAGTGAAGGAACGGCGATATATTTCCAAGTCAGAGTGGCTTGGAGGGGAACTTCCAGGTGGTGGTGTTCCCACCTATCTGCTGCCCTTGTCCTTCGAGATGGTAGTGGTCCTGGGTTTGGAAGGTGCTGTCTGAGGGTCCTTGGTGAGTTGCTGCAGTGCAACTTGTAGATGCTACACACTGCTACCACTGTGCGTCGGTGGTGAAGGGAGTGAATGTGGCCAATCAAGCGGGCTACTTTGTCTTGGATGGCGTCAAGTTTCCTGAGTGTTGTGGGAGCTGCACTTATCCAGGCAAGCAGAGTTTATTCCATCACAATCCTGACTCGTGCATTGTAGATGGTGGACAGACTTTGGGGAGTCAGGAGGTGAGTTACTCGCTACAGTATTCCTAGCCTCTGACCTGCTCTTGTAGCCACAGTATTTATATGGCTAGTCCAGTTCAGTTTCTGGTCAATAGTAACATTCAGGATGATGATACTGGGGGATTCAGTGATGGCGATGCCATTGAATGTCAAGGGGCGCTGGTTGGATTCTCTCTTATTGGAGATGGTCATTGCCTGATACTTGTGTAACGCAAATGTTACATGCCACTTGTCAGCCCAAGCCTGGATATTGTCCAGGTCTTGCTGCATTTGGACATGGATTGCTTCAGTATCTGAGTTGTCGCGAATGGTGCTGAACATTTTGCAATCATCGGCGAACATCCCCACTTCTGACCTTATGATGGAAGGAAGGTCATTGATGAAGCAGCTAAAGATGGTTGGTCCTAGGACACCACTCTGAAGAACTCCTGCATTGATGTCCTGGAGCTGAGATGATTGACTTCCAACAGCCACAACCATCTTCCTTTGTGCTAGGTACGACTCCAAGCAGCGGAGAATTTTCCCCTTGATTCCCATTGACTCCAGTTTTGTTAGGGCTCCTTGATGCCACACTTGGTCAAATGCTGTCTTGATGCCAAAGGCAGTCACTCTCACCTCACCTCTGGAGTTCAGCTCTTTTGTCCAAGTTTGAACCAAGGCTGTAATGAGATCAGGAGCTGAGTGGTCCTAACAGAACCCAAACTGGGCTTTAGTGAGTAGGTTTTTGCTAAGCAAGTTCGACTCAATAGCACTGTTGATGACCTCTTCCATCACTTTAATGATGATTGAAAGTAGGTTAATGGGGCGGTAATTGGCCAGGTTGGGTTTATCCTACTTTTTGTGTACAGGACATGCCTGGGCAATTTTCCATATAGCTGGGTAGATGCCAGTGTTGTAGCTGTACTGGAGCAGCTTGGCTAGGAGCGTTGCATGCTCACTACAAAATAAGGTAAAGGCAATTTTAATTACAGATTCAAGGAAAGAATGAAAGACACATCTGCTCAATGAATGGTGTCAATTGGTCAGGGGACAGGGTCCAAGAGATCTTGGGGTGATAGACTCCACGCTTTAACATGTCTATCACTGCAGAGCATGCAATCAATAAAGCTAACAGAATGCTGAACTATATTAAAAAGCAGAAAATGCTGAAAAAACTCAGAGAGAGAAACAAAGTTAACATTTTGAGTCCATATGACTCTTCTTCTATATATTGACAATTCTATATTGCTGGTGGAGACAATGGCATAGGTAATGTCACTGGACTGATAACCTGGAAGCTAACACTCTGGGGACATGGGTTCAAATCCCACCATGGCAACTGGTGCAATTTAAATTTAATTAAGTCTGGAATTAAAAGCTAGTCTCAGTAGGTGACCATGAAACTATCATCAGTTGTTGTGAAAACCCCATCTGGTTCACTGATACACTTTTGGGAAGGAAATCTGCTGTCCTTACCTGGTCTGGCCTACATGTGACTCCAGAACCATAGCAATGTGACTGACTCTTAACTAAATGGTCAAGCAAGCCATTCAGTTGAAGGGCAATTGGGGATGGGCAACAAATGCTGGCCTTGTTGGCAATGCTCACATCCCATGAAAAAATGAAACACTACCTTTTGCTGAACTAATTTGCTCCCTGTCAACATGCTTTAAAAGCAGATAACACTAATATTTAATCTCCTAGAAATAAATTCAAAAAAGGTACAGTGGTTAAAATTATGGACCTCAAAAATAGCATAGACACGTTTAAGACAAAGCTGGATATGCACATGATGGGGGAAGAAATGGAAGGTATGCTAATAAGAGATGAAGAGAGGCGAGCAAAGGCTGGTCTGGAGCGTAAACACCTGTTAGCCCATAAGGCTGTAAAATTCCAGTCTTAACACCGCCTAGTGTCCTCTGGCATCCTTCACTCTGGACCCTTGCAGGACATTGCTGGGTTTGAGTATCATTTCACTATTCCGGTCAGGTGCTTGCACCACCAGGGCGCATCTCAGATTCCAGCCAGTCCAGCGATGCCGCAAAATGTCTCAGAAAATACCCCCACTGAGAGCTGCCCCCAGAAAGATGCTAGAAGTTTGCCCATGAGCCCCTTTTATAAGAAAAAAAATGTTCCTCCCTGTCAACCTTAAGGCGCTGTGAACAGGCCCCAAGCATGGACCACGAGGTGAGCCTGACAGAGGCCTGCTGGAAGACTGGTACGTTTGCTGTCACTGTCGCACTGGGCCACTGGCAGATTCCTGGCCTGGGGTTGCAGAATTTCCCAGTCAGGGAGATGTCTACCCCAACCAACATGGATGAAGTTACTTGGGCCAATCGAGGTGGGCACGATAAGACCTCACACCATTCTTTTTCAACAGGTGCCGCATTCTCTCACTGACTTCTGTCGATTGAGTGTCCCCTTTCGGTATGACAACAGATTGGCACTAGGAGTGTGGTAGCATGATGGCTAGTCACAAAATAATCGTCAATTAGTTGTGCCCACTGTCCATGTAAATGACATTAAAATAGCCCTGCCCATGTGCTGCCACACTGTCCACGTGAATCGGGTGATTGAAAGCCATTACCATAATGAAACTGCTTAAACTGCCCCAATTTTAGTGAAGGTTGACATTACAACTGGATGAAATTCAAAACCAGATGCAACCCAAAATGGCAGCATGTGTCAGTAAAATGTATAGGCCTCAATTTTCCTTATCCCCGCATAGCACGGTCTGGCTCCAGGCTATTTAGATAGAATTACATTCAGCCATTATGAACCCTGCAGTCAAATAGCCTATTATCATTCATTGTTCGTAAATCTGTGAGGAATGGATACTTGGCTGAGGTGGTGAGGCACATAGCTGGCAGTGAGTCCAATATAAGGGACTGGCTTCAGGAGAGGAGAGATAAGAGTTGAAATCAATGGGAAAAGCAAGAGGATAAAGACAAATTTATGAGGCGCAATCTGACCTTCACAAATTTTAGTTTATTGTCTTTGCTTATGATTAGTGCTCTTGTATTCGTATCTTTATAATACATTTCAATATCTTTGATACTATAAACCTCAAGCTCAGGTTTATAATTCCCAGAATCATACAATTGGCCTTTTTAAATAGATTGGAAAACCTACTTGCTGACTTCCAATGTAGTGGTAGTAACTCCTGGGCAAATAGACTGCAACTTTTCCACACCTCTCAGCACTTACTGATTTCCAGATGTTTTTTGCATTTCCGATCACAGGCAACTAGGCCAGAATTTTGCCCTTTGAGTCACTACCTCAACATCTGGGTCGAATGGGGGTTACAAACTTGCACTTTGTGGGGAACAGTCTTCTGGCAGTGATTTTCCTGAGTTGGCCAATTAGCGGGCAGAGGCCAGGCTTGCCATCCGATTCAGAATGATGAGCGGTCTCTTGAAACTGGAAGGCCAATAGGACGCCCTCCAGCACTGAGGAAGCAGCAGCTTGCAATTCAATTAAGTGAGAGAGAGAGGGTCCCTCCATTTGGACACCAGTTGGCCTCTGAGAGGGGGCCTTTTTAAAAAATGTATTCTTTCATGGGATGTGTGCATCACTGGCAAGGCCAGCATTTGTTGCCCATCCCGAATTGCCCTTGAACTGAATGCCTTGCTGAGCCATTTCAGAGGGCAGCTAAGAATGAACCACATGGGCTTGGATTCACATGTAGGCCAGACCAGGTAAGGATGGCAGATTTCCTTCCCTAAAGGACATTAGTGAACCAGATGGGCTTTTACAGCAATCGACAATGGCTTCATGGTCATCATTACTGAGACTAGCTTTTCAACTGCAGATTATTAACTGAGTTTAAATTCCACCAGCGGCCTTGGTGGTTTCACCTTTAAAGACTCTTAATTGGCTACCCAGCTCCAGGAAAATGGCCTGGAGGTGGGGATAGTGCCAGCAAACCAGCATACCAGCCAGTGATGCATGTTTACGTGCCCACCTGCTTCCATACGTAACCCCATTGGGGCCTCAAGCAAATAACAAACCAAATATTGGCCCAGAATTTCCTGCATATTTGCATCCAGAGTCCTGAGCAATTGTAACACATAAGCCAGGATTTTACAGCCATAAAATCCTGGCCATTGTAAATATGCAGCCCAAAATATGTGGCATTAAGGGAGTCCCGCGCACACTTATTATGTCGCCGAATCTTCTCGATCTTTTGCGATTGTCTATCAATCCATCCGACCAAACAGGAGTTAATGGGATTTGTAATGTCTGCAGACAGAAAGCATCAAGTTTGTACAGGAATGCCTGCTGCCCCAGGGTGCAGGGAGCCAATTAATCTCATTGCATCAAATACTCACTGCAGAACCCACACAGTTTGTCATGTTAAGTGTCGGGCGAGGCTCAGTTGGTAGGATACTCACCTCTGCTTTAAAGATTGCAACACGTAACCCAGACTGAGATTCCAGCGCAGTACTGAGGGAGCGCTGTACTGTTAGAGAAGCCTTCTTTCAGATGTGATGATAAGTCAAAGCCCTGCCTGCCCTCTCGAGTGGGAGTAAAAGATCTCATGCAAAATTTCAAAGAAGAGCAGGAGAGTCCTGGCCAATAGCTCAACCAATATCACTAAAACTGATGGGTCACCATCATGCTATCAATTAAGGGAGCTTGCTGTGTGCAAATTGGCTTCTGTGTTTACGACAGTGACTACCATCATGCCCACTAACGACATGTCATATTCCTTAACTTTTAAGATATGAATTTTATTCAAAATGGACTCTTTGAAATTGAATTTTTATTTAATGAACAATGTGCTTCTCCAAAGATAGCCACCAAAGGTCAGCTGACCTGGCTTATGCATTTAGAAACTGACTCACTATCCAACAGAGAGTAAGGAGCACATCCCAGATGAAAAGGTGTGGGCCTGAATCTTGCGCTCTTCACAGGCACATGAGCGGCGGCCCTGAAAGCAGACAAGGTATGCACTTCAGGCCATGATCGGCCCCCGACTGTGATTTCATGGCGGCTGGCCGATTAGCAGGAAGCCAGCATGAAACGCAGGCTGAGGAAGGCTCAGCGCTGCTGTAGGGGTGGGTGGGGAGGGTGTGGGTGGGGTGGGGTGGGGTGGGGGGGCGTGGGTGGGGAGGGTGTGGGCGTGGGTGGGGAGGGCGTGGGCATGGGCGGGGAGGGTGTGGGTGGGTGGTGGGGGGGGTAGTGGTGGTTGGTTGGTGGTGTGTAAGAGGGCAGGCGCCAATAGATCCAAGGGAAGTGAGGGTGCAGGCGGGCAGGCGATCCCTGATGGCTGACAGCTGCTGTGGAGCTGCCTCAAGGAGCTGTCGTACCATTAGAATAAAATGAGGCAAACTGTGTCAATGCTGCAAATTCATACGCCTGAAAACAGACCACATAGCACCTCATCTCTCAAATGTCTTCTTTTATTTTACTTAACCCAGACATTTTATCCCACCCTGGCTGGAGTTGGTAGTGAAAATGTGAAGGCCGCCTTGCCAATTGGCCCATCTGCCAGCTGTAAAAGTGAACGGGCCACGTAAGATCACTGATAATTGGCTGCTTAATGGGTTTAATTGCCCATTTAACGGTTGGCGGGTGCGCTTCCAACTCCCGTGCTGACCGTAATGTTGCATGCAAGCACAATGATGTCGAGATGTGCACCCGATGTCCTCTCACGCAATTCCTGGTCAGGCACGTGCCCGCACATTCAATGCACAATTCTGGCTGTGACATACACAAATCCTGAGACCAACAGGAGACACCCCTGAATTGAATGGATCTTTTTGAAAGAAAGAAGGTGATTGTCTTAACCCCACTACCCCCCTCAGGACGAACGTCTTAAAACAAAAAAAACCAGGATGTGGCTCATCAACCTAAGGCCACCACCATACTTGGAAAAGGAGCTGTGAGGAGTCATGTGGTAGGGCAGTCATATTTGTCTCCTTCTCTTTAAATGCTGTCTACAGAGTGGGAGGTGGGATAGAAAGGGCAATAACATCTGTGCCCTAAGAACCGGAGGCTGAAACGTCGTAAGGTCTCCAAGCCCGTTCCTTTTCAGGTCCACCAATATAGCAAAACTAACCCCCTGGTGCTAAGACAAGCAGCAAGCTTTGTGACCTACAGAAGCTCCATCATTCGAGGGAATCCTGAAAACATCTTCGCCATACGACTTTGGCTGTTGAATTCATCCAAACTACACTTCAGAACTGAAGATGTTGTTTCATCAGGCCTGCAACGCGTGCTTTTTCAGAACAAGGCAATCGTGTGAATTATCCTTCTGTTTTAGTGCAAAAGTGCACTAATTCTCTTCAAATGTACTTTGCTTGAGTGTGTTTGCGTGTGTGCTTGTGCAATTGCACGCTGCAGCATTAGGTTTTGGGGTGAGTGCTTAAATAAACAATCATTTTTCTTCATTTAAACCCACAAAAACCTTGCTGCAGGCTATTCAAATTGCCCACACACACAGAGGTTAAAAAACACAGACATTTTCCTCTCGGAGGTGCACTGATTACAGACAGCAAGGTAAGGGAATAGGGATCTCCACAGCTCTCTCTCGCCCTCTCAGTAACACTACATTTCAAACGTACTTCATTGGCTGTAAAGTACTGCGGGATGTCCTGAAGTTGTGAAAGGTGCTATATAAGCGTAAGGCTTACATTCTTCCTTTTCCTATTGTCCTTATAAACGAATAGTTCTTTCCATGCTTAGCATATAACAGCAGGGTAGATTTTCAAATTGCAAAGGTCTTCAAAAAATAATGCCAGGGATCTCTTGTAAGTGATTGATTTGAAACATTTTGTAACATGCTCATATAGCCCAGCTCCATGGTGTAGGTTTGATCTCGACATTGCCGCTCTCATCATGTTTGCCGCCTTCTTCCTCATTTGGATATAGATGGTGCAGGCAGCATCACATCTTGCAATGGTTTCCTCCCAGGCTCTCTGCACGGTACTTCCCTGAGGATTTAGGCATCCATGCAGCAGGGCCTGAACTGCTGCATCATCGAACCCAACAGCTCTTCACTAGTGTTCCATTTTCACTACCAAACACTTCAGTCACATCACCTTGCAAACTGCGAGCCAGTTCCTGGCCTTGGCCTGCTTTGGAAGGTTGTTAGAAACCTATAATCTCCTCCAACAATTCTTCAAAACTCTCACTCATGCACGCAGGTTTCTAGGCCCCGTTCACACTGCAGGTGGACTATTCTATGAATATAATTTCAGGACAAACTAGAGATAAAGGCAGAAACAAGCGTGCTTGAGCAGCTGGATGTATCTCTTTCTACATTGCGTCATTAATGTCACAATCAAATGTCTATCTTTCCTCACTTTTCTCAGAACTCATTAACAGTGAAGGTAATTTTTGTCATCAGATTTGTTTCTCAACTTGGGTAGTCTATAATAATGCAAGCTAATTGGGACATATCAATCATTGTTATTTCTGAGATCTTACCTGACCCACTGCTCACTGCGTTCTGTGTCAACATTGTCAGCTCCTGGAACTAATTCATTTTCAATAACTGATAGATAAGCCACATTTGTGCAGGTACCAAAATCAGCCTCTGGCATCACAACGTCAAAACCCCATTATCTGGCCATACAAGTGACTGTACACTCATCGTCGTTAAGCACGTATGATGCCTTGAGTGGCATCATGGGTAGCCCAAGGCAGCAAGATATCTGCTTCTTCATATTCACTATTAATGTCTTCAGGTACATTGTTCAGTCCTCAAAAGGATATGCTACAAGTGTCTGTCTAATTGAGCAGCATGTTACATATAAGAAGGTTTGCAGCTTGTCCTTGAGACAAAATAATACATGGACTCCTGTGGCTTCAATCACACAAGGAACAGGAAAAGGCCATCAAGGCCAAATAATGAGCACATTTCCTGCCAAATATACATTTGTAATCCCATGCTATTCCTCTGCTAATTGAAATGATGGAATTTAAATATTATTACAAAAATCTCATATACCTTCTCTGTCTTACTAACCTTCAGATGCATATATGGTTCTGAGGACATTTTAATTAAGCCTTCAGCTGAAAAGAATTAAGGATCCCTGCACCTTTAACAATATCAATTTTTATTTCTGTTTTTAAAAGATCATATTCACAAAGAAAAATCATCAGAAAATAAATAATTTTCTAATAGTACATACCAACAGTTTAAAACTTCAAACTTCATTTACAGAAAGCAGTGTATTATCTGTTGTTAGTTCATCCTCTACAAGTCCTTCTGGAAACCTGAGCTCATCAAAAACTCTGTTGCCCGCACCCTGACTGCACCCAAGTCCTGTTTAACCATCACTCCTGTGCTGGCTGACCTACACTGGCTCCTGGACCAGCAAATGAGAATAATCAGCTAGCTCTTTTAAAGGGCTGGCACGGGCACAATTGGCTGAATGGCCTCCTTCTGCATTGTATGATTCTATGACTTCTACTAAACTAAATGTTAAAAGCACTCAGTAACAGATACATCAACATTGCATGACAGATAAAAGTAAGGAAGAAACTGGAGCGCAGCAAATGCTTGCTGATACTAATACTGAATTCAGCGATATGTGAAAAGAGTGTTGTGTCAAATAGGCTGGTTATCAATTAACATGCACTGACTGTGAGCAGTAGTAGGCTTCTGAGCATTGGGAACAAACTTCCTGGATGTGCATTGGTGCACTGCACCAAGCAACAACTGGTCACCAGCTGCCGCTCCGGATCTGAATGTGTTGTTCCATGTCAAAAATTGATCTAGCCGCATCCATGATAGAAAAGGTCCATATCCAAGAATCTGGGCTTTCAATTACTCTTCAAAGACAATTTGCTCTTCAGAGACAATTTTCAGCAAGTGAACTCTTAAGAAAAATCTTGCAGAAAAACCTGCAGAATGCAATGTAGGAGCATGGAGCTACTGGAAAGAGACTTGCATTTATGTAGTGCCTTTCATGACCCCAAGATGTCACAAAGCATTTTACAGCCAAATTAAGTACTTTTTTAATAAGTGTAGTCACTATTGCTAATGTAGGAAATGGGGCAGCCAACTTGCTGCCAACGAACTCCCACAAAACAGCAATGTGATAATGACCAGAGAACCTGTGTTGTTGGTTGCATGTCTCAGAGTAGTTTAGAAAGAATGGAACTAAAAATGTTTCATTAAAATGAAAAAACTGCAGGAATTTTGGAAGAAGGGAGGAGAAAAGAGATCACGAGGCAAGCTAAGTGTTTAACACATTTCTTATATGTAGAATTACTTCAAAGTTGGTGCTTAATGTTACTATCACGGTGCTAGGATTATTCTTGATGCTTGAATACCTTTCTTACTGTGACATCAGTGTGTGTCTGTAGAGGAAAGGGTGTTTTTTTTTAATAGTTCATGAGCTGAACCCAGAGAGTAGGATTTCTCTGAAACTGCAGCAGTCTAAAGGTTTCTATAAAGTCCTGATGATGTATTTGGCTGGGGCTGAATACACTGAGCAAGATTCATCCACAATCTCTGAAATCAAAATGAATACTGTCAAGTTGAAAGAGGTGTTGTGAGACAATCCACAGCACAAAGCAGGCAGAGGTGAGGGGATACGTTCCTGCTTTTTAACAGCCTACACCTCTCACTTTCATCTGGAAATAACTGCCAGAAGATGGTGTGAAAGCAGAGTCACTGTGTCAGATCTCAGGTGGATCTGGTCCACCAAGGTGTGACCTTTCATTCTTCCCCCCCGTCTGTTATGGTGCACTGCTCCCATCATGCACAGAGCATGTCGCTTCCCTTGAGTTAGTGCTTGCTTCTGCCATCTGCCATGATTTATCGAAAATGTGCAGTGATTTATGGGCCAATCATCCCACAATGAAGCCAGTTTCTTTTATTCACCTGGCCTCTGCCCTCTTCCTGTATAGTCCCAGGCAGGTTTAGAAAATATGTATTAATCATTCACTAAAACAATATTTAACAGTGTTTGACTGGTTGCTGGGGAATTTTGACCTTTACCGAACTAATTTTCAGCCGAAATACATGCTAATTATAATATAAAACAAATTGGCTGTTTGCTTCAAATGACAACTAACCACCAGAGAGAGAGAAGCTGAGTGGGTCATTTTCCAATAACATAGCCTGTTACTGTCCACCTTGTGGCTTCAGAAAATTAAATGATTGTGCAGAAGTTTTGCTTTCACCCTGATTTTGAAATGCTGCAGGTCAGCAAACCAGTATTAGTTTTGAGTAGTTGTGCCTACACCATGCTTTCCACAGGAGAAATCGTATCAAAGATCTGTAGATTTTGTGGGTTCGATGTGAACTGAATATTGATGATGGAGGAATGTTGCTGAATGTGGTACCTTCTTGTTTCCCAAAATAAAGAAAGCATTTGCAGTTATGCAGTGCTTTCCCAAAGCACTTCATAGCCAATGAATTGCTTTGGATGCTTAGGTGCATTTAATATTTAGATAAACAGGTTAACCAATTAGTGCCCACTGAGGTCCCATGAATTACAATTAAGAAAAATGACCAGTTAAATTGTTTTGATAGTCTTGGCTGAAGGGTACACGTTTTACCAGAAGCCCAAGAAAGACTGGTAAATGTTGCCCAGAACCAGAAAACTTGATAAATTTAGCCAGAACACCAAGAGACCTCCAGCTCTTCCTGGCCTGGCAAAGGAAAGTTAAAACCTTATCTTGGCGGGGCGGGGGGGCGCCTCTTCAGCTTCCCAACCTTCTTTGTACTGGTCTTCACCTTCACCACAACGTAATAATAAAAGCAAAATGCTGTGGGTGCTGGAAATCTGAAACGAAAACACAAAGTGCTGGAAAAACTCAGCAGGTCTGGCAGCATCTGTGGAGAGAGAAAAACAGAATTAACATTTCATGTTCAATATCATTCTTCTTTGGAAGTTGAGCTCTGAAGAAGAGTCATATTGGACTCAAAACGTTGACTCTGTTTCTCCCTCCACAGCTGCTGCTAGATCAGCTGAGCTTTTCCAGCTCTTTCTGTTTGCCATTCACCTTCACCATATTGGTTTTCCCAATTAGGCCGAACTGAAATCACATTTGGGCCTTATGACCCTGAATAGCACGTATGAATTAGGATCCCACTGTCTTTAGACAGATAGCTTTGCGATTTCCCAGCTAAGCATAAATAACCCAAGGCATTTTAATTGCCCACCTCTAGGCAGATACCCCTGGACAAATATGGTTAATGTGTTCTTATTTAGAGTATAAAAATGGAAAAATATAAAGTTTAATTAGATTTCTATATTATTCACTTCCTCAACATTTCAGCTCACTGCCTTAGGGTTTACCTCAACGTTTTATCGAATTTCAATTAACGCTAGAAGGTTTAAAACTTGATGTAAAGATCTCACATTGTGCACTGCATACCTGAGTGATGAGCTCCTAGCTTCTTGTGCATATTTGTGGCATGGAACCTTGACATATTTCTGCTGTGGTTACTGTGTTACAATCCGTTTAGGGACTAATAACCTTTTGTTTAAAGTAGACAAAGTCTGAGACCCCAGTTACCCACTAAGAGAACAAAGCCACAAGACTCCTCTGTTTTAAACAAACAAAATAAACTTCACTATACAAAGTCAGAAAAGTAAAACAGCCTACAATATTTGTCTTACACTCTAACATTCAGAATTAACATAAGGTAAATATGATTTAGCAGCCAAACTGTGGTCGAACACACCACACTGCACAATAAATGTCAGATGCGACCAAGACAGGTCCCATGGATTTCTCAGCAACCTGCCCAGATGTCAGTGGCAACTGTGAGTCACAATCGCTCATTAAAATTCTGTCTCTCTCAAGAGGGATTTCAACTCTTCACTTTTGAATACTTAGCCTCTGAATTCCCTCAAAAGCCACTCCAACTTGAACTGCCTCAATGACTGCTCACCTCCCAATGATTCAATCTCTCCTCCTGAGAGTGTGTTCTATGGGATTAGCAAAAACTGCACTCCCACCCCTAATTACTGGCACACGTCCAACTCTTTCGCAGACCACCAGCTTCATGGAGCTGGCAGTGCCTCAGGGTTTCTCTGAACCCCAGTCTCCCGGCTGCAATGAGCTATATATGGCTCCTAGGGCTCCTTTGAACCCGGACTGTCTGGCACAGAATCACTGACCTTACGTCACCTTCTCATGCTCCCCAGGACATCTCTGAGTCCTAGCTACCTGGAGGCTGCTAACAGCAGCACCCTTTCCTTATCCAGCCTCTTCTATTGCTGCAGAACACTCAGATAAAGTGAAACCAAAGAGCTTCTTAAGTTCCACCCATCTCCATGATGATGTAGCCTTTCAGGGTTCACTGAATCCTTTTAAACTAATTTAACTCTAAATCCCAAAACAAAACAAATCTCTGGACTAGCACTTCTTTGCAAGCAGTGTAGACATCATGTCTCCAGTTCTCCAGCTAAGTAAGCCCACTTGCTGCTTTATGGCTCCATCTCTTCTACTCTGACTCTATTGAACAAACATGGGTAACCTTCCAAACTGCTGTTTTGTTTTATGTGTTCTGACATCTCTAAAGCCCAGCATTTTAGTTACCTTACCTTCACAACACTAATCTTCCCAGAACTAAACATTACCTCTAAAATATTAACATGATCTATGAAGTAGATGCTCGTCACAGCTGTTTCTCAGAAAAAGCACAAAAATCCAATGGAAATCTACCTGAAAACGTTATACAGGAACACAGAAATCAAGGATGGGAACTCACATTAAGTAAACAGAGGTAAGATGATCAAACAGCAGCAGGAACAAAATAAGGATACCCCCAAGATGTCACATGGTGTCAGTCACTAACATTAGTCCGAAATGATTCCATGGCTTATTTTTTATTCTTTCACAGGATGTGGGCATTGCTGGCTAGGCCAGCATTTGTTGCCCATCCCTATTTGCTCTTGAGAACTTCTTGAACCGCTGCAGTCCATGTGGTGTAGGTACACCCACAGTGCTGTTAGGAAGGGAGTTCCAGGATTTTGACCCGGCGACAGTGAAGGAACAGCGATATATTTCCAAGTCAGGATGGTGAGCAGTTTGGAGGGGAACTTGTGGGTGGTGGTGTTCCTATGGAGTTGCTGCCCTTGCCCTTCAAGGTGGTAGAGTTCGTGGGTTTGGAAGGTACCTTTGAAGAAGCCTTGGTGAGTTTCTGCAGTGCATCTTGTACATGGTACGCACTGCTGCCACTGTGCATTGGTGGTGGAGGGAATGAATGTTGAAGGTTGTGGATGGGCTGCCAATCAATCAGGCTGCTTTGTCCTGGATAGTGCCCAGCTTCTTGAGTGTTGTTCGAGCTGCACTCATCCAGGCAAGTGTGGAGTATTCCATCACATTCTTGACTTGTGCCTTTTAGATGATGGACAGGCTTTGGGGAGTCAGGAGGTGAGCTACTCGCTGCAGAATCAAACTTGCTCTTGTAGCCACAGTACTTATATGGCTGGTCCAGTTCAGTTTCTGGTTAATGGTAACCCCCAGGATATTGATAGTGGGGGGTTCAGTGATGGTAATGCCATTGAACGTCAAGGGAAGGTGGTTATATTCTCCCTTATCAGAGATGGTCATTGCCTGGCACTTGCGTGGCACAAATGTTACTTGCCACTTATCAGCCCATGCTTGACTGTTGTCCTATGTCTTGCTGCATATGGACACAGACTACTTCACTGTCTGAGGAGTCATTAATTATACTGAACATTGTGCAATCACCAGCGGACATCCCACTTCAACATTATGATGGAGGAAAGGTTACTGATGAAGCAGCTGAAGAGAGTTGGACCTAGAATGTTACCCTAAGGAATTCCTACATTGATGACCTGGGACTGAGATGATTACATACAAACATACATACATGCAAATTAGGAGCAGGAGTCGGCTACTCAGCCCTTCAAGCCTGTTCCGCCATTCATGGCTGATCTGATTGTAACCTCAACTCCACATTCCTGCCTTCCCCCGATAACTTGATAAGCAAGGGGATGAAAGGTTATCTAGCTCTGCCTTAAAAATATTCAAAGTCTCTGCTTCCACCGCCTTATGAGGAAGAGAGTTCCAAAGGCTCACGACCTTCTGAGAGAAAAAAGTTGCTTCTCATCTCTGTCTTAAATAAGTGACCCATTATTTCTAAACAGTGACCCTTAGTTCTAGATTCTCCCACAAGAGGGAACATTCTCTCCACCCTGTCAAGACCCCTCAGGATCTTAAAGGTTTCAATCAAGTCGCCTCTTACTCTTCTAAACTCCAGCGGAGACAAGCTTTTCCTGTCCGACCTTTTCTCATTGAGACAGCCTGTCCCGTCCAGGTATTTGTCTAGCAAACATCCTCTGAACTGCTTCCAACACATTTACATCTTTCCTTAAATGAGGAAACCGATACTTTACAGAGTACTCCAGATGTGGCCTCAACAATGTCCTGTACAACTGAAGCATAACCTCCCTACTTTTGTATTCAATTCCCCTCATGATAAACAATAGCATTCTGTTAGCTTTCCTAATTACTTATTGTACCTGCATATGAGCTTTTTGCAATTCAGGAACTAGGACACCCAGGTCGCTCTGCAATCTCTCTCCATTTAGACAACATGCCAAATAATATGCCAGTTCCTCCTGCCAAGATGGACGATTTCACATTTTCCTAAATTTACGCTATTTACCAAATTTTTGCTCACTCACTTTTACCACTCATTGACCTCCAACAACCACAACCATCTTCCTTAGCAAAATCCATCAGCAATCAATTCATCATTAGTAACCACAAAATCCAACCCAAGAAATGTTATACAAAATAGCTCTTAATCCATGACCAAAAGCTGAAGTATGGTGTCAATGAAGCCAGATGTCACCATTTCCTCATCAGAAACTCAAACCTAATACTCATCAACTAATATGCCATGAGGACCTGCCATGGCGCACCGGACCCTGTTAATTCCAGTAACGTCAAGGAAGATTGAGTCTGAAACCAGCCTGTACCTTAAAACAGGTTTATTTCCAAAACAGCAAAGTAAAGTCACAAATTCTCCCAGACACCCAGAGTGAACTGGTTTACATACTCTTGCAATGATTCCCTAATCCTTCCCCAACTGGGGACAGCTGTGTTCAATTACCAATTTAAAACATTGCAGCACAAATTCAACATTAACACACCCCCGAGGTGTCAGCTGTGGCTCAGTTCATAACACCCTCGCCTTTGAATCAGAAGGTTGTGGGTTCATGTCCCACTCCCAGAAACCAAGAACTGTGAATGTACTCGAAAGAGTTACACTAATAAAGTGGCTTCCCCCTGCTATTCTACATGGGATCACCACAAAAAAAAAAATTAACACACCCCCACCCACACTGCCCCCCCAACCTTGCCTAATCCCAAATCTCTCTTGATGTCTCCCCAACAACATTAACCACTTTCCTGAATGTGGGGGACTGTTCACTCAGTTCTCGCCAGTGTCTTCCTGCCACCTGACATTCCACTCATCCAGCTGCCGCTTACCACCCATTTAAGGCCGGGAACTGACTATACAGATTAGGCTCAGTGGTTAAAATCTCAGCTTCAGTCCTTGATTTAAAATGGTACAAGGCAATTTCATTGAAATACAGTTATGAGCTGAGGTAAATTTAAACTTGTGACTCAAAATATCCTGATGGAGTTCCTGCACAGTTCCGAAGATGTGAATAGGGCATAAAAATAATTAATTTTTAAGGCGCAGTCTGTGCCAAGAATCCAGGCGTGCCATTAACGGACTGCTTTTCCCTTCAATGTTAGTGCTTGAAAATGAAGAGCTTTCTTACCCTTATTACCACTATACTCAGGATCCAGGGTGACCAGGGGAAACATCACAAGCCAAGAATTTAATTTAAATTAAAATTCAGAAGAAGGGCTGTTATTGCACCAGTATCTGTTTTCCCATTTCTTCCATCAGTTCCCAAGTGGTATCTCAGTATTAAAGATTTTCTATTTGAGCAAATCTTTTATAATTAACTTTAACTTATCTGAGCTGTGCCCTCTCTGGGGCCTGGTGATGAGATTATTCATTTTCAGATGTCCAAATTAGTACCAAACTGCACTGATCAGGATTAATTTTGTGATGTTGATCGCTGCCACTGGGACCTGGATTGAGACATGTAGAGAACATGTAAAACACATTGAAGCCAATGTTTTCTGCCACCCCAGCATTGGGCAATAGCAGGACAGCCCCCAGTACTTATAATGGGTGCATTGTTGCTAATGTAGTTTGCCCACGATATTAAGTGGTTGGTTGATCATTGGTCATTGTAAAGGGCACTTCTGCTTTGGAGGCTAATTAATAAGTAAGTAGCCAAGATAATCACACCTTAATGAGATGTAAAGAGCAGCTGCTTTTAAGATTGGGATTTGCCTGAAATAAGCGGAGCTTAAATCGGGATTTACAGGAAATTAAGTAATTAAGGCAATTAAACCTTAATAAGGCTGAAGAGCTGATGGAAGTTGGTTTAAGACCTAACTTTCTTCAGAATTACTGGAGCTTTTAAAATGATGTAAGCATTGCCTTTGCAAATAGCAGCTAGGAATGGCTATCACTAATTGGCCAGTGTAAATGCTGCCTGTCTTAACCATGAGGAGCTAGCGTTTCTGCCTTGGGTGCAGTTGGCGATTCCAGTGCAGATTATATCAGCAAAAGCAGAGGAAATTTAGGCCTTAGGCCTGCAGCGTTTGAGTCTTTTCATTGCTGCGTTCCAGGCTCCTTAAGGCTCAAAAATCCCTTATTGAAGTTTAAATCGTAAAAATTACAATAAATCTTCTGCGATCCTCTTTGGCATGTTGCCAGGCCCTTTGGCACAAACCTAACGCCAGACTTCATGGCGCACCATTACATCTGGGAACCAGATAGCTGCACAAAAAGATGCTGACCCAACTCCGCCACTCTGCAGCAAGGCGGGGGTCGGGGGAGGCGGGATTTTACAGTCCTGCCGAAGTCAATGGACTTTTGAACAGCTCGTTGCATTTTACGGCCCCGCCCCCGCCACCTTAGGGCCATAAAATTCCACCCGGGATTTCTGCCCCAAAGCCGGCCCCCACCCCACTGCCATTTCCAGACCTTTGCAGCTGAGACATGATCGGCTGCCAGGGCAAAAGTCTAGAAAACTAGCCCCATAAAGACAGCTGATAGAGAGCAGGAGAATTTCTTCAATCCAGGCTGAATTTTAACCCAGATCTCAAATGCTTGCAGCCATTGCTTCAATCCATTCCCTATCTATTCCCTTTTACACCTGTTCTAAACCTCTTTTGTTCCTTTATTTATCCCTTTTGCCTTGCACCATCATTTTCTTTGGCATTCAATCTCTCCTGCCTTCTACCCCATCACAGACCCCTTTTGTTCCTTTCTCCCCTTTCCCTTTCCCTGTTCTCCATTCAACATTTTCCAGTTCTGATTGTCATCAGCCTGAAATGTTAACACTTTCTCTCTGCACAGATGCTGCCTGACCTGCTGAATATTTCCAGCATTTTCTAGTTACTTTACCCTGCCTTGGAAATGTTTCCAACATTTCTAAATAAACAAGGGAAATATTCCTTAAGAGGAATTGCCATTACTTCAACCCAACAGTACCTGGGTCATTCCGTACGCCACCGAAACTCTTGGTGCAGATACAGGTGTCAAGATTCTTATGTTCAGGGCAGAGCTGAATCAGCAGGAGACTTCTACACAGTCCCTCCATATCTGTCCCAACCCCAAACTCTTATGCTGGGTCAACGTTCATGCATTGGCGAACTCCCAGCAAGATTCCCATCACCAAGAACAAGCCCCATCAGTTCAGGTGGGGAAAATTCTGTTGAAGCTGGGTCACCAGGAGAGGCAGCAAGCCCAAGCTTATAGAAGTACCCCAAAGACCAGATCAAAGCTCCCATAAAAGACCTTGATTGAGCCTGAGGCCTTCTGCAGATAAACACTGGGGTCAGACTGGAGGGAGTTGAGGCTAATACAATGTCCATCCCCTCCACTGGGACCGGCAAGGCACAATTACAGAATTTCATCATTTGATTTTTAATAAAAATTGCTTTGAAATGCTGATTCCTGTAGTCTAGGGTTAATAATCCTGCGGTAAAGCATATTTGATACTAAAATAGCTTTATTGCCATGCGGTTAGCATTTCAGTGTCACAGCGTGCCTGACCATTCCCCTGCACCTGCCAGCAATTTCATAGTTAAAAATATTTAAATAGTTAAAATATAAACATATACTAAAAGCCTAAAAAGCACACAAATAATACAGTAATGCTTGTACTGTTGATGAAGCATTAAGTCAATTTATGAAATTCGGGAAAAGAAATTAAGTGTTATCAACACTCTGTGAATGATCGAGAAGTGACAATTCATATTGAGTGAAAAACATTTCCTGGGTACTAGATTATCCACTTAAATGTAGTTTTAAACAACCTAGTTAATAGATTCTGACAAAAAGGGATACTGCCTCTTTAAGTGTAAAGAACCATTCCAACAACTACACGGCGAGAAAGATGTAACTGCTAACCCAGATGTCCAGACATATGGTCCAGTCTCTGGCTGCTGGCTACCAATTACATTCAGTGTCCTTACAGAGCCCTCTGGGGGCCAGTGTTAGCAGGCAGCCTCTCCAGTTCTGCTTCATTAATCAAATCATTCCTTTACCCAAACCACTTAGCACTCAGTTGAGGCTCATGCTGCCAGGATAGCGTTCAGTGGAGGATTCAACGGGTAGTTTGAACCCGAACTTGAAACTTGCTTTAGAAAGAAAATTCCTGAGCTTTAAAAGCAATCTGTGACACAACTGTGTGTATTTTAATCCCTGGTGTAAAATGGAAGGCACTTAACAGGTTCGTTGAAAATATCATACAGCTGTTTTCAGTAATAAACCCCCCATTTAAAACAGCCAGGTGTACAGTAAAGCTTTGCTGGCCTTTTTATTTGGAAGATGGTGGTACAATTCAATTACAGAGGACGACAAAATTTAAAAATGATGGTGCGATCAAATCAAATGGGCGAATGGGATGGTGCACTGTGTTAGAACACCATCCTTTCACCTCAGTTTTTGGGAATTCCAACCCAGCCACAATACCGAGAATGACGCTCCCAATCCTCCAAAAAGCTGCTGTAGCCGTTACATAGAATGAGTTCTTCCAATTTCATGTTAGTTCCAAAGAGGAACCTCTTTCGAGTTATCGACAGATCGTATGTAACTCTTTCGAGTACATTCACAGTTCTTTGTTTCCGGGAGTGGGTCATGAACCCACAACCTTCTGATTCAAAGTCGAGGGTGCTATGAACTGAGTCAGGAACAAGCACAAAAGCAAACTGCCTGAAAATCTGGAGGGGGGACCTATTTTTAGACAGTGAGCAATTTTTCCATTAATTTTATGCCAATCAGGCCAGACTTTGAAGCTCCTGTAGTCACATGCTTCCCTAATGTTCAGCAGGTTAGCGAACTGTCTTGTGTGGTACTAAACCATATAGGACAGGAAAGGTCCCAAGTTCAAGGAAGCAAAGACTTGGGGGTTATCTGAAAGAGATTTTTAAAATAATTAATGGGCTTGATAGCATTCACGATAGATTACTCCAGTTTAACAGATTGAGGAGGACAATGGGACATGAGTTTAAAATATACAGAGAGTAAGAACAAACTGGACATGAGGCTGTTCTTTTCCAATTGGAGGGTGAGCTTCTTGGATACACTTCGACCTGGTGTAGTCAGCACTGACTATGCCTTCAAGCAAGAGCTGGACTGGTTCCTGACTGGGACAGGGATAGCATCACATAGAAGATAAGTGTCCATGTCATTAGGTTCCTGCACTGGTTTTGATTGCCTGAGGAGATCAGAGAGGAATTTTCCAGAGTGATTTTTCCTTGTTGGCCCTGAGTTAACACTTTTTAACATGGTGAAATCAAATCACCATTTGTACCAGTTACCTCAGTATGTGAGGAGAGGTGGGAGGGGCTGAGGATGTAAATCCAATGATTTTTAAGTTGTTGATTGTATTCCAGCACATTCATATCAGGTTTCATCACTGCAAATAGATGATTCGAGTTGTGTGTTACCATATTGAGCAAAACTGACCATGGACAAGTGAGGATGACTATACTGGCCACTCTCTGCTATGTCATTGTATAGTGTCATGCAGTACTTTTTGTTGCATACATAGGGCTTCATGCAATACTGTCATTCAAGGTTTTTTCGGGTCCTCTGAAGGATGTTCACAATGGATTCTGATGCGAGAGTCCAACTCTTCCGCAGTAGGGAGGCCACTGATTCAGGATAAAGAAGCACTTTTTGAGTGGTAGATCCCTCTGTTACGAAGCCATATTTGAGTCACTGGGCAGTTGGAGAGAGAGGGTCATGTGATAAGCCAGCTAGCCGTTTGTGTGTTTAAGCACTTGTTTTCTCTGCAGGCCAGAGCCCAAGCAAATGAGATGCTGAAGAAGCAAGACCCTGAGTTCCCTCTCTCGCTCTTTCTATCCAACCTGTAAGTTTTGAGTCCTGTCGTCCGACTTTGGGCAGAATTGACCCAGATTTGCACAAAGTGTGGTAGAAGGCGGGAAAAAAGGTTGTTTTACCCACAGGCCGCAATGCAAGTTTTTGTGTTGTATCATCCCATTCCCAATGTATCCCATCTCATTAATAATGCATTCCTGGGAAACATGCTGGATCGCTGGCGAGGCAGCCTGTGATTCGCCAACCCGCCGTCACCTCAGGCCTTCAGTCATCCGGACGCCATCTTTAAAGGGTGCCCCTGCACAGAGCTAGGGATAGGAAGCTTCTACAAAGTCATTGCTGCCAAAGGGAGGAAACATGCTGCCCCCAAATTTAGCGACGCCTCCCTTGGGCACCTACTGGGTGCAGTGGAGGCCCACCATGAAGTCCTCCATCCCAACTCTGGGTGAAGACCAGCAAGCAAGGTCACCAATCCAGCATGGGAGGCGGTGGCAGCAGTGATCAGCACCAATGCCCTGCAAAAGAGGACAGCCACCCAATGCCGAAAGAGGATGAATGATCATCTCCTTTCTGCCAGAGTAAGGCACTTTGCTCATCATTCTCAACTTACATACCCGTCATACATCCACAGGGATCTCACTCACTGCCAGTTCAAGAGACATCACCATTCACAGTCACACACACACCTTCATCTGCCCTGTGGATCGTATCCTTATCCCATTATAAATTCAATCCCAAGAGCGTCTCTTTGCCTATGGCTCCTTGTTATGATGAGCAGTGTTCATGTCACTCAGATGTGAAACCTTGGTTCCTGCACAAGATAAATGCAGGTGTCTCAGTCCAGGGCCACTTCCCTATGCAGTGTGTAGCTGGAACAAGTGATGTTCTGGTTTCATACTCACTGGACACATTACTGATGCCCGCACCTCGATGGTGCTTGTCATTGCTACCAGAATGTGTGCTCTCAGGTGGGGTTGGCTTTGAGGTGGGGCTGGCTCCCCATATCTTCAGCATCTGTGACCGGTGACACTGTGCTCCTGAAGGTGGGGAAGGCTGACAAAGGATCAGGTGCATTCAAAGTTTCACAGCCACATCTCCATGATATGACCCTGATCCCAGAGCGCAAGCGATCTGCCCTCAGCCAGGCAGGAGGAGTCAGACATTCTCAGAGGCAATGTGAAGATCTATGGAGTGCCCTCACTGCATGTCGTCATCATCCTCCTGGAATGTAAGTGACTATTAGGGCCTCCGCTGCGTCTCCATGACATGAGCCTGAGCACTGAGGGTATGAGTCAACGTCAGCCACACAGGAGTCAAATGTAGACAGGTGCAAGGTGAGGATGTCAGGAATGTCCCCATGGCACCTTGTCATCATCCCCCACAAATCCTGTGGCTATGAGGGTCTCCCGAGCGCACTTGCCTCGTCTAGCCAGTGCGATGGCCTCAACACCAGCATCCTCGCCTTCGCAGACCTCATCATTGTCATCCACTTCGACGTTCTCCTCGGAGGAGACATGCAGCTCCTCCATCTCCTCCTCAACCAGGTCCTACCCCCTTGGCAGCGCCAGGTTGTGTAGCACGCAACAAGTGACGATGCGCGACACCCTCTGGGGATTGCGTTGCTGTGCTCCACCAGACCTGTCGAGGCACCGGAACCTCATTTTCAAAATGCCTACCCTTTGTTCACCAAAGTCCAGGTCGCGGCATTAGCCTCGTTATACCATCGCTGTACTGCAGTCTGAGGCCACTGCACGGGCATCATCAGCCATGTCCTCTTGTCTCCAAGGAGCCAACCCTGCAGACTCTCTGGACCCTGGAAGATGTCAGGGATTGGAAACCTGCTAAGGATGTAGGAGTCGTGGACGGTCCCTGGGAACTGTGTGCAGACCTGTAGGATGAGTTTGTGGTGGTTGCACACCAGCTGAACATTCAGCAAGTGGGCGGTTGATGTAGTTGAGTGCTCATTGCCGCAGAGATCTAAGTGCCACACCTGAGTGCAGTCGATGGCACCCTGCACCTGTGGAAAACCTGAGATCTGCGCAAATCCCAGCGCTCTTGCTTCCTGGCTTTCCTGATCCTGGGTGAAATGCACAAAGTTTTGTGCCTTCGCGAAGATGGTGTCTGTGACCTCGTGGATACACAGGTATGGAGGCATGAGAGGATCCCACACAGGTCACCTGTGGAGCCCTGGAAGGAGCCACTGGCGTAAAAATTGAGTACTGCGGTCACTTTCACGGCCACTGGCAGTGGGTACCCTCCATGCCCCGTGGTGCCAAATCCTGCAGCAGGTGGCATATGTGATCGGTCAGTTCCTAAGAGCTGAACAGTGTTCGGCGACACTGGTTCTCAGTCATCTGCAGAAATAACAGGCGCCATCTATAGACCCTGGGTCTAGTGAAATGCCTACAAGAGACAACTCGCTGTGGATCTTCAGTTGCATGTGTGCAGCAGGCCCTGCCACCCCTTCATCTTGAGGTGGATGCCCTCCCCCTGCCAAGCCGGCGCCTGTGCGGCTCTCTTCTTCTTCTTCTTCTCTGGTCTCTGTAAGCCATGAGGCATACCGTTAAATCACCAGGATCCATGATCCTGATGTACTCCTCCTGCAGGATCAAAGAAAGAGATGCGTGGGTTATCATACATGCCCTAAGAACCACCCTTGGTTAAGTCTGAAAGCCCCTCTGTGCATGCCAGCGAGTGCCAGCCACCACTTGGATGTCCAGTGTGTAGTCCACACATTCGCTATCCGAAAACCCGCCCACCTCCGCCGCACTCCACCTGACCGATTGGTGGCAGCTTTGTCCACTGGACTGCATGCTGCGCTCTCAGCTCAGGCGCAGGCATTCTCCTGACCCGCATTGCAAGGCTGCACTGTTAGCTTGAGTCATGGGGGAGACTGGTCCACACCTTAATAAAGACATTGCAAGGGGCTGTGAGCACCTCCACCAGTGTCTGCGCCATGGTCACTTTTCGCAAGGGGATTCTACAACTTGCCCAATTGCTCTGCTGCCCCCTAAAAGGCACAATAATTTGCAGTTTGCGCCCGAGGGGTGAAACAGTCTGAGCCAGAATTTAATGTCCCATGGGTGGGCTCATGCCCAACCCGAGCCGATGTGAAATAGCGCGAGATGGCGTTGGGTGAGCGTCCCGATGTCATCACGCACACGCGCAATACTTCGCTCGGCGGGCAGTCAGAAGGGCGCCCGCCGACAATTAAGCCCATTAACGATGCAATGAACAGTGATTTTACGTGGCCCGACCACATTTATGTCCGACCACAGGCCAGTCTCCCAGGCGACATTCCCAGTTTTGCTCAAACCTCGATGCAGAGCGGGATGGAACCTCTGTGGGGAAATAAAATAAGAGATATCTGGGGACTGGTTTTTTTTAGAGGTATACTTTCAGGTGCCTGAATGTGCTGCATGGACATATCTTGCAGTGTTTCTTTCGCGTCCTTTAGTCCGTGAAGATCTGCAGCTCCCTGGGACAGCTGTCTGCCTTCAGGGAGCTCTCTGGAAACGCTCACCCACACCCTCGGTTACCTCGACGCCCACCCTCTTCCTGCCCCCAACCAGGCAGCACTGAGCAGCTCACGCCTGGGCTGGCCGTTAACTGGCCAGTCAGTATGAAATCGTGGTCGGGGGCCAATCGCAGGCAGTGGCCCATTTCCCCTCCGCTCTCGGGCCCACGACGACCGAAAAATTCTGGGCCTGGAGCATTTGGTGGCACATTCACGCTTTTACATAGCTTGTGTGGATAGAAAAACTTCAGAGGCCTTGTCAATCCAAGTGTGTCACTCCAAGCATGTCACTCCAAGCACGTCAATCCAAGCACGTCAATCCAAGCATGTCAATCCAAGCGTGTCACTCCAAGCATGTCACTCTAAGCGTGTCACTCCAAGCACGTCAATCCAAGCGTGTCAATCCAAGCGTGTCACTCCAAGCATGTCACTCTAAGCGTGTCACTCCAAGCACGTCAATCCGAGTGTGTCAATCCAAGCGTGTCAACCCAAGAATGTCAATACAAGCATGTCAATCCAAGCGTGTCAACCCAAGCGTGTCAATACAAGCGTGTCACTTCAAGCGTGTCAATACAAGCGTGTCAATCCAAGTGTGTCAGTCTAAGCGTGTCACTCCAAGCACGTCAATCCAAGCATGTCACTCCAAGCATGTCACTCTAAGCGTGTCACTCCAAGCACGTCAATCCAAGCGTGTCAATCCAAGCGTGTCAACCCAAGAATGTCAATACAAGCGTGTCAATCCAAGCGTGTCAACCCAAGCGTGTCAATACAAGCGTGTCACTCCAAGCGTGTCAATACAAGCATGTCAATCCAAGCATGTCACTCTAAGTGTGTCACTCCAAGTGTGTCACTCCAAGCGTGTCACTCCAAGCGTGTCACTCCAAGCGTGTCAATCCAAGCGTGTCAATCCAAGTGTGTCACTCCAAGCGTGTCACTCCAAGCGTGTCAATCCAAGCGTGTCAATCCAAGTGTGTCACTCCAAGTGTGTCACTCCAAGCGTGTCAATCCAAGCGTGTCAATCCAAGTGTGTCACTCCAAGCGTGTCAATCCAAGCGTGTCACTCCAAGCGTGTCAATCCAAGTGTGTCAATCCAAGTGTGTCAATCCAAGCGTGTCACTCCAAGCGTGTCACTCCAAGTGTGTCACTCCAAGCATGTCAATCCAAGTGTGTCACTCCAAGCGTGTCACTCCAAGCGTGTCACTCCAAGTGTGTCACTCCAAGCATGTCAATCCAAGTGTGTCACTCCAAGCATGTCACTCCAAGCGTGTCACTCCAAGTGTGTCACTCCAAGCATGTCAATCCAAGTGTGTCAATCCAAGCGTGTCAATCCAAGCGTGTCACTCCAAGCGTGTCACTCCAAGCGTGTCAATCCAAGCGTGTCACTCCAAGCGTGTCACTCCAAGCGTGTCACTCCAAGTGTGTCACTCCAAGCGTGTCACTCCAAGTGTGTCACTCCAAGCGTGTCACTCCAAGTGTGTCACTCCAAGTGTGTCACTCCAAGCGTGCCAATGGAGTTGCAGCTGAATGGTCTCAGCTGTGGACGGGCGCTCAGTTTTGACAATCTTTTCTGAGTGCGTGACTGCTCCCCTCACCTCCACACCCCTCCCCCCTCGGCATGTGCTTGAGTATTTCCTTCAGTTTGTGCTGCCTTGACCCCATGCCCCACCCCCCCACCACCAGCCTGACCCACACTGGAGCCCTTGCCCTGGCACCGCACTGAAAGCTAGCTGGGAAAAAGCGACTTGCCTGTGCCCCCCGCAAATGCGCGGCGCCTCTTCCTTGGTGTTTTACGGGCGATGCTCATGAGCGCTGCACAAGGTTGTGCGCACTCACCTCCGAGTTCCCCTCGACCTTCATGGTGCCAGGCACACACCTTTTAAAGGCAGTCGTGAAGCACGCCGCTCTGAACTCATGCCAATGTGGGCGGTAAATTTGATGTGGTGGGGGGGGGGATGATTCTGGCGAGCAGGGCTGATATTGAGATGCTGAAGTATTGAAATTAGCCCCCTGAGGTGTGGCAGCAGGAAACCCGGCCCTGCCATTGACAGGTGGAGCGGACAATTGCAAATTGGTTTCATGACGGCGTGAAACTGATTTTTGGCTTGCTCGCCATATTGTGTTCCCCCCCTCCAGCCGCCCTGACGCCTGACATCAACGGGGCCGAAAAATCCCAGCCTTTGACTATCCAGGTACCACAGGCAGGGACCTTTTTAAAGAACTCAGCCCAGCGCCCTCTGTCTCCAGAGGAACAGATAAATTGTCCGTCTACATCTTTAAACCACCTCAACGCCGAACCCAGAAGGACCAACATATTCAGCCTAAAGCTGGACAAGTCACCAGCCTTCAAAAGCTGTATAGCCTTTAATTTGACTGGACTTTAAATTGTTTAATCTATTCTCCCACTCTCTAATCTATTTGTGTGTATGAACTTTGAGAGAGAGTGTTTGTGTATGGGTGTGTGTCTGTGGATGTGTGTATGTGTCTGTGGGTGTTTATGTGTGTGTGTGTGTCTGTGTGTATGTGTCTGTGGGTGTGTATGTGTGTGTGTGTGTCTTTGGGTGTGTGTATCTGTGTCTGTGTGTGTGTATATGTGTGTGTGTGTGCATGTCTGTGGGTGTGTACGTATGTGTGTGGGTGTGTGCGTGTCTGTAGATGTGTATGTGTCTGTGTGTGTGTGTGCTTGTCTACGGATGTGTGTGTGTGCGTGTGTGTGTGCATGTGTGTGTGTGGGTGTGGGTGTGTGTGTGTGTGTGTGCGCGTGTGCGTGTGCATGTCTGTGGGTGTGTATGTATGTGTGTGTGTATCTGTGGGTGTGTATGTATGTGTGTGTGTATCTGTGGGTGTGTGTATGTATGTGTGTGTCTGTGTGTGTGTGTGTGTGTATGTGTGCGTGTGTGTTGGTGTGTGCGTGTCTGTGGGTTTGTATGTATGTGTGTGTGTGTATGTGTGTGTCTGTGTCTGTGGGTGTGTATGTGTGTGTCTGTGGGTGTGTGCATGTATGTGTGTGTCTGTGTATGTGTGTGTGTGTCTGCCTGTGGGTGTGTATGTATGTGTGTGTGTGTCTGTGGGTGTATGTGAGTGTGTGTGTCTGTGGGTGTGTCTGTATGTGTGTGTGTGTCTGTCTGTGGGTGTATCTATAGGTGTGTGTGTGTCTGTGGGTGTATCTATAGGTGTGTGTGTGTCTGTGTGTGTATGTATGTGTGTGTGTGTCTGTGGGTGTATCTATAGGTGTGTGTGTGTGTGTGTATGTGTGTATGTGTGTGTCTGTGTGTATGTATGTGTGTGTATGTGTCTGTGTCTGTGTGTCTGTGGGTGTGTATGTGTGTGTGTGTCTGTCTGTGGGTGTGTATGTATGTGTGTGTGTGTATGTGTGTCTGTGTCTGTGGGTGTGTATGTGTGTGGGTGTGTGTCTGTGGGTGTGTGTATGTATGTGTGTATGTGTGTGTCTGTGTGTGTGTATGTATGTGTGTGTGTGGGTGTGTGCGTGTCTGTGGGTGTGTGTGTATATGTGTGTGTGTCTGTGGGTGTGTGTGTGTGTCTGTGGGTGTGTGTGTGTATGTGTGTGTCTGTGTGTGTGTATGTATGTGTGTGTCTGTGTATGTGTGTCTGTGGGTGTGTATGTGTTTGTGTGTGTGTCTGTGGGTGTGTGTATGTATGTGTGTATGTGTGTGTCTGTGTATGTGTGTGTGTCAGTGGATGTATATGTATGTGTGTGTGTCTGTGGATGTGTATGTAGGTGTGTGTGTCTGTCTGTGGGTGTGTATGTGTGTGTGTGTCTGTGTATGTGTGTCTGTGGGTGTGTGTACGTATGTGTGTATGTGTGTGTCTGTATGTGTGTGTATGGGTGTGTGCGTGTCTGTGGGTGTGTATGTATGTGTGTCTGTGTGTATGTGTGTGTGTCTGTGGGTGTGTGTATGTATGCGTGTGTCTGTGTGTGTGTATGTGTGTGTGTGTGTGTGTGGGTGTGTGCATGTCTGTGGGTGTGTATGTATGTGTGCGTGTGTGTGTGAGTCTGTGTGTCTGTGGGTGTGTATGTGTGTGTGTGTCTGTCCGTGGGTGTGTGTCTGTGGGTGTGTGTATGTATGTGTGTATGTGTGTGTCTGTGTGTGTATGTATGTATGTGTGTATGTGTGTGTGGGTGTGTGTGTGTCTGTGGGTGTGTATGTGTGTGTGTGTGTGTGTCTGTGTCTGTGGGTGTGTATGTGTGTGGGTCTGTGGGTGTGTGTATGTGTCTGTGTGTGTATGTGTGTGTGTGTGTATGGGTGTGTGCGTGTCTGTGGGTGTGTATGTATGTGCGTGTGTGTGTCTGTGGGTGTGTGTATGTATGTGTGTATCTGTGTGTGTGTATGTGTATGTGGGTGTGTGTGGGTGTGTGCGTGTCTGTGGGTGTGTATGTATGTGTGCGTGTGTGTGTGTCTGTCTGTCTGTGTGTGTGTATGTGTTTGTGTGTGTGTATGTATGTGTGTATGTGTGTGTCTATGTATGTGTGTGTGTCAGTGGGTGTATATGTATGTGTGTGTGTGTCTATGGGTGTGTATGTAGGTGTGTGTGTCTGTCTGTGGGTGTGTATGTGTGTGTGTGTGTGTGTGCCTGTGTCTGTTTATCTGTGGGTGTGTATGTGTGTGTCTGTGGGTGTGTGTATGTATGTGTGTATGTGTGTGTGGGTGTGTGCGTGTCTGTGGGTGTGTATGTATGTGTGCGTGTGTGTGTGTGTGTCTGTGTGTCTGTGGGTGTGTATGTGTATGTATGTGTGTCTGTGGGTGTGTGTATGTATGCGTGTATGTGTGTGTCTGTGTATGTGTGTGTGTCAGTGGGTGTATATGTATGTGTCTGTCTGTCTGTGGGTGTGTATATGTGTGTGTGATTGCCTGTGTCTGTGTGTCTGTGGGTGTGTGTGTGTATGTGTGTGTCTGTTTGTGTTTACGTGTGTGTGTGTATGTGTGTGTGGGTGTGTGCATGTCTGTGGTTGTGTATGTATGTGTGTGTGTGTATCTGTGGGTGTGTATATGTATGTGTGTGTCTGTGTGTGTGTATGTGTATGTGTGTGTGTGTGTGTGTGGGTGTGTGCGTGTCTGTGGGTGTGTATGTGTGTGTGTGTGTGTGTCTGTGCCTGTGTGTCTGTGGGTGTGTATGTGTGTGTGTGTCTGTGGGTGTGTGTATGTATGTGTGTGTCTGTGTATGTATGTGTGTCTGTCTGTGGGTGTGTATGTATGTGTGTGTGTGTGTGTCTGTGGGTATATGTGTGTGTGTGTCTGTGGGTGTGTCTGTAGGTGTGTGTGTCTGTCTGTGGGTGTGTATGTATGTGTGTGTGTGTCTGTCTGTGGGTGTGTATGTATGTGTGTGTGTGTCTGTCTGTGGGTGTGTATGTATGTATGTGTGTGTGTGTCTGTGGGTGTGTCTGTAGGTGTGTGTGTGTCTGTCTGTGGGTGGGTGTCAGAATGTTGGAGCATTTTTACTATTTTTCTTAGACATGATTAAGTAGATGAATATTATTCTCTTCTCTTTGAACTGATCAATATATCCTTAGGAAAATTCCTGTTGTGGCCAAACGAGGAGTGGGAAAAGAAGGGAGCCATCCTCCCCCCTCGTCACCTCATCATAACACTCAGCAGTCAGAGAATTGGGAATCTGGAAGTAATTCATTGGCTATGAACACTTTGAGGTTGTGAAAAGTGCTATATAAATGCAAATCCTAGTGTGAATAGGATAAAGTAGCATGTTTTCAGTATGTAGTTCAACATAAACCAGAAGACATTTCAGTGATGTGATTTAAGTTTTTAATTCACTTTTATACTTCGGACGTTACGTTGGTAGTGACCTGGATGTTCATGGCTCCGAAAATATTGAGTGAAATTTTAAAATTTTAATTCCCTTGCCCATTTATTTGCAGTTACTATGCAGGGAAAGTAAATACACAGATATGTGTATTGGTTTGAAAGATTGCAAGTAAATTTACTCTATCTGTAATGGTCTTTCCCTGATGCTTGATGTAAAATGGTTTAATTTTTCCAGTTTTATCTGCATGCGCTTCTCCCCCCCACCCCCACCCCCACCCCCGTTCCCAACCCCAGTGCAAGGTCACTGACAAGTTAATTCTTTGCCAACTTTGCAGCCTGAGAATATTGCACTGGTTTGATCCATGCACTTCCAGTGATAGGACCAAACCACCCAAGTCTCCTGTTTGGCTATTAAATGAATGAGTTTTCAGTCAATCAACCTACAAGCTGGAGCGAGGTGGGGCATGAAGATGTGCTCTATGCCAAATAATGATTTTTAATGCACCCACCGGAAACCAGAATGGAACGATTAGAAAACAGACTTTAAACATAGGCTGAGATTTTATGGCTCTGCCGTGGTATGTCGCCCCCCAGTGGATGCAGCGAGCCACCTAAATCTCCATTCAGTTCGGCGGGACCGTAATATCATTGCTGGGGCAGGATGGGCCATAAAATCCTGGCCATAAAGTCTAAAATGACTTGAACTCACACATCAATGAGGCTAACCACAATTTCCATTACTAGGCCTTCCACGTTCCAATTCAGTGGAGCGGAGTCAATTTGTCTGCAAAACCCATCGAAGGCAATAGGCAGAATGGTCCCAGGTTTGCATTAAAGTGCGGTAGTGGGCAGGTAAAAATGAGGTTTTACCCACCAGCCGCAGCGGCCTGTTTTCACACCCTATTGTCCCAAACCCACCGCATTACTTATGCATTCTCGGGAAACACGCCGTTTCCATGGCGGGCGGGCTCTCATTCGCCCACCACACCGCCACCTCGCTGTTCCATCACACCAGGCACCATATTTAAAGTCCAGCCGCGCACCCGAATCTCAGTGCCTCCAGCCCAGGACTACTGCAGGAAAGATGTCCATGAAAAGAAAAAAGACTGCAGCCCCCAGGTTTAATGACAGATCACTGGAGTGCCATTTGGACGCTGCTGAAGCCCACCGTGATGTCCTCTATCCCCCATTCTGGCCACCGGACGGGCAGCAGCATCACCAATCCAGCATGGCAGGTGGGCTGGCAGTGGTGGTCAGTGCCAATGCTGCACAGAAGAGTTTGGCCATCCAATACAGATAGAGGGTGAATGATCCCACCCATGCAGCCAGGGTGTGGCAACCATCTTATCACTCTAAACTCACACACTTAAGCCCATCACTGGCATCCCTCGCTATTTGCCAGCTCAAGGGACATCACCACCCATTCTCACACACACACCCTCACATGTCCATCTGGCCTCATCTCCTCTGGAGACTGCCTCCTCAGCCCTCACCATCTTGAGGTCACTTGCACAGTTCAACATGTGTCCCTTCGCACACCCTGGGATAACCTTCCCCAGTACAGCCCTCATCCTGCAGCCTCTTCCCTTCCCTGAGGCCACTTCTCCCTCTTCCCCAAACGAGAACTTGCCCTGCAGCCATTGAAAAGCCACCCACATATGGCTGATCTGGTAGATAGACACCTACCCATGAGCCCCCGTTAAAAGTGATGTGGTGCTGTCCGTGAAGCCTGGCGCTGATGACTGCGAGTGCTGACCGAAGCAAGGTAGGCAAACAAACCTTGAAGTCCTGAGCGAGGTGCCACCCGCCAGGTACATGTCGCTTATGTTCTGCTGTGAAACACATCGACGTGTTTTCCCGCCGACATGGGCGGATGATCCAGCGTGGAGGTGGGGGAGGGGGGATGAGTCCAGCGGGCTGGCCTTATAATGATATGCTGATGTATTACAATGAGGTTCCCTACATCCGATAGCGGAAAACACAGCCATCGTGAAACCGATCACGCCATATTGTTCGCTCATGACACCGATCATGCCCAACGCCAGCGGGCACAGAAAATCCCGGCCAATGACTTCGGGAGGCTGTGCAGGTCTCATATCTCCTGTCTCATTAGCAAGGCACCCATGGTGATCACCTGAAATATTCAACTGTTGGAGATGGGCCATTAAAACTAATCTTTTGGACAATGGGACCCTGGCTAGTTTGGCTTCCAGGCATGAGTTACTCAAGTCAACTTTGGAATTAATGGACAATGTCTTTTTTTTGAATCTGCCTGGCAGTTGGGGAAGGAAGGTCATATGACAAGCCAACCCTTTGCCTGTTTTAAACACATGTTTTCTCAGTAGAACTGAGGTCAAGCAATTTAGGGAGAAGACCTAAGTGGGGTCCCTCCTGCCTCTTTTTTTTTTCCCCAAGCCCAACTGGTAAGCTTGGAGTCCTGTTTGTTGACAATGATTATACAGGGACCCCCTGCTGCAAACAGAGATTTCTCAAAAGAATCTAATCCAGCTCCACCGCCTCCTGACGAACAACCAACTTAGTCGTCTACATCTTTAAATCGGAAGCATTGACACCACCAAGTCAGCCTGAAGCCAGCCCACTCACCAAACGACAGACTGTATGCTCTTTAACTTTTTTAATGGACTCTAGTTTGACCAACCTATCCTCCCCTACTCTGTAATCTATGTTTGCGTATGTGCTTGTGAACTTCGAGTGAGTATGTGCGAAAGTCAGTACGTATTTTATTATTTTACCTAGATCGGTTCAGGTGTAATAAAGCTAATGTTAATCTTTGTTAAACTCAAGAAAACCTGTCCTATTGCTTATTTTATGATCACAGCATGCAAACAGTTAAGTACTCACTGAATTGGCAAGTAAATCCTTGTCAAACAAAAAAACCTGTTGCGGTCAAACGAGGAGGTGGATAAGAGTTGAGCCATTTGGCCCCTCCTCACATGGTTGTAGCAGAACTTCAGTGAATTTCAATTCAGTAGATGCACATGAAAACAATTTTATAGTACAAATTAAAATATGTAGAAAATCGTGTAATAATAAAAGTTAAACGAAACCTCGTGTGAAACCACTAAGATCAATTTCTTAAACCATTGGACCTTATACGAATCCCCTGAAAACTTTTTGCCAAAACATTCATTATCATTTCCTATCATAATAAATTGTAACTGATAACCCATTCTAAATACACTGGGACAGAATTGGTTGAAGAAATAGCGGTGCATTAATGAAGCACAACTTTATTAATGCACAAATTGGTCAGTAGCTTATATTGAAGAATAGATACAGGGTATTGAACCTAGATTACCATGTGGTGCAGTTTTCATCTCCTTACCTAAGAAGGGAGAACATACTTTCCCTAGAGAAAGTGCAAGAAAGTATTGGTAGAGTGGATCCTGGAATGAGACAAGAGGTCGATAGATATTTGGGTACTAAAGGAAGTATTGGATATGGGAATAAGGCAGAGTTGAATGTGAAGAAGATTAGTCTTGATTTTATTGAATGGCAGAGCAAGTTTGGGGCCGAAATGGCTAACATCAGCATCTATTTTTTATATTCTTATGTTCTTATATCCCATGTATTGCAAATCATCGCAAGTTGCTTGTTGATTGGCAAAGCTCATTCTTTAGCATTGCGAAAATGGCATCTCATTCTTAACCTCTCTGTGATTTTTATTAAATCGTTGCATTTGCACATTAATTGCCTATTAAACTTGCCACAGAAATTTAAGTCTAGTAATTATCAACATAAACATCATTTTAACGATGTGATAATTGTTAATGGCTGCCTCCCTTGTCCATAAAGTAAGCAATTATAAGTGTGAAGTCTTATTCCTTTGAATCGTTTTAGGTGAATTTTAGAATGATAGTTTGAAAATTTAAAGCTTTTGTTGCCTACCTATCCTTTCTGTCTCTTTATTTCTCGTTCTCTTAATCAAATCTTTTTCCGTCTTTTAATTTCCCTTTCTGTATTTGATTTGACACTCTGGACTGTAGAGTTCACCTGACATTGCATCGTAGAATTATATAGAATTATAAAATGGTTGCAGTGCAGAAGGAGGCCATTCCACCAGTCCTGTCTATGCTGGCTCTCTGCAGGAGCAATTCAGCTAGTTCCACTCACCTATCTTTGCACCGTAATCCTGAAAATTCTTTTCTCTTCAGATAATTATCCAATTCCCTTTCGAAAGCCATGATTGAATCTGCCTCCGGCACACTCTCAGGCAGTGCATTCCAGATCCAAACCACCTGTTGCACTCAAAGTTTTTCCTCATGTCGTCTTTCGTTCTTTTGCCATTCACTTTAAATCGGTGTCCTCTGGTTCTCAACCCTTCCACCAATAGGAGGAGTTTCTTCCTACCTACCCCGAGCAGGCCCTCATGATTTTAAACATCTCTAACAAATCTCATCTCAACCTTCTCTTTTCTAAGGAGAACAGCCCCAGCTTTTCCGATTTACCCACGTAGCTAAAGATCCTCATCCCTGGAACCATTCTCCTAAACCTTTTCCGCACCCTCTCTCATGCCTTCACATCCTTCCTAAAGTGTGGTGCCCAGAGTTAATAACTATCATGTCATTTAAAGGATACATACAATGTTAATTATAAGACCTAACTTTCTGCGGTAAGATTAATGGGAAATTAACATGAAAATCCAGAAAGTTCTTAAAAATGATGGGAAGGCTATGGACAAAGTGCTTGTTTGTGCAAGATAAATGGCAGAGCAAGTGTAAAGCAACCAGGAGTTCTGGAGATTCTTAGCTCATGGTATAAGTCTCATCCCTTGAACTTGCTAGCTGATTTGTGCATTCATAGCCACATGCGTTATTAATACGTTGTTATTTATTCAAGTAGATTTGGCCCATTGTGAACTGCCTTTTGTATTAAAAACCCATTCTAATGATTACTTTGATCATCCAAAATCAGGAGATGGCCTTGGAGGTTATTGGTATATTGTACCATATGGGAAAAAAAGCAGTTCAATACTACTTAAACGATGCAATGCACCCTCATATGACGGGATCAGGCAGCAGCCATTTCTTACAATTATATTATCAGCATTCATTGCATTTACGTGGACTTTAGCCCCCATGGAGTGAAAAAAAATTATTATTTCCTGCCAACCCATAAAATAGGACTGTGGCCAGATCGAGTTTCTGTTTGACATTCCTTCTGCAAATCCCCCAGGCAGGGATTTAGGTTAAAGAACAGAAGCTTTTACATCCCCCTGATGAGATAGTTTCATGATTGGCCACAGAGCTAGCAACAGCTTTCAGCCCCGTGACTGAACAGCTCTTCAAAAATATGGGGGGGGAAAAAATCTTTTATTTAAAGAAATCTGTCCTGTGCCTTGTAATGAAACGGAAACTCTGCAGCTGCTAATGCTAAAAGCAATGGCGAACGTTTGAAGCATTCAAATCTCATTGTGCGGCACGGGTGCTATAAGTATCACTGTTAATTTCGATCTATTGAATCTGCAACCATATTACGATATTAGTAAATTGACAGGCTGAATTTTGGAGCCAGTCGTTGGCTATTGAAAAGCTTAATTTTGGTGCAGGGGTCTTTATAACTCAGTTTCACTTCAAAAATTTCAGTCGATTTCTAAGCAGATTTTTGAGTCTTCTGTTCCTCTGAAGCTCTGCTAACAAGTAAACGCACATAAATGGCGGTGGAATGCCGGGAGATTAAAGTAACAGATCAATAATCTATCCTCTCAGCTATTGCACCATAAAAGGAGTTAGAAATGGTGGCGTAAAAGTGAAAAATAGTTCCTTTTAAGGCCTTCAAAGGTCATGAATGAGTCACTCATGCAACATACAGAGATACGTCGAAAGGGAGGCACATCGCAGCAGTTCAAGTCTGAAGGGAAGTTCTCCAAAGCCATGTTCAGCGCTGTAGCCCTATCTCTGACCAACATTCCATTTGCAGTCCACTTCCTGCTGAGGAATGGAGGATGGGTACGAAAGGATTATTAATGAAAAAAAACAATAAACAAGATTGTAGGATGTCCCAAAGCACTTTACAGCCAATGGAGTACTTTATTTGAAGTGCAGTCATTAATGTAATGTAGGAAACGCAGAGGCTAATTTATGCACAGAGAGGCCCCACACGCAACATTGTAATAATGACTCGATGTTTTTCATTTGAGGGGTTGATGAAGGGGCGGGACATGGGCGATATCTCCCCTGGCTCTTCTTCAGAATAATGCCATGGGATCTTTTATGTCCACTCCCAGGGCAGGATAGAAGATGGCCTCCATAACAATTCTGTGATTCTGTGTTAAAACGCAGCTCAGTTTAACATCTTCGTCAAAAAGCGACATCTCCAACAGTGCTTCAGTGCTACACTAAAGCATCAGCTTTTTGATTTTTAACCCCTGGAGCGGGACTTGAACCTGCAATCTTCTGACTCAGAGGCAAGAGTGCTATCAATTAAACCATCACTGAATTAAAAAAACAAGAAAAAGCTGAGAGTCGCAGGAGGTCCGTGATTGTCCCTGAACATTTCTGGTCTGAGCAACCGTGTAAAACAATATGCATTGGACTAACAAAGGTTGTGAAGGGTATCACTCATTTCAATCTTTATTCTACAGCAACCTTCCAACCACCAGGAAGACTACTCAACCACTCAAAGTATAGTTTTTTATTTTATTCATTCACGGGATGTGGGCTTCGCTGACTGGGCCTTGAGAAGGTGGTGGTGAGCTGCCTTCTGAACATGCTGCAGTCCATGTGGTGTAGGTGCACCCACAGTGCTGTTAGGGAAGGAGTTCCAGGATTTTGACTCACCGGCAGTGAAGGAACGGCCGATATATTTCCAAGTCAGGATGGTGAGTGACTTGGAGGGGAACTTCCAGGTGGTGGTGTTCCCATGTGTCTGCTGCCCTTGTCCTTCTAGGTGGTAATGGTCATGTGTTTGGAAGCTTTCAAAGGAGCCTTGGTGAATTCCTGCAGTGCATCTTGTAGATGGTACACACTGCTGCTACTGTGCATCGGTGGTGGAGGGAGTGAATTCTTGTGGATGTGGTGCCAATCAAGCTGGCTGCTTTGTCCTGGACAGTGTCCAGCTTCTTCAGTGTTGTGAGAGCCGCACTCATCCAGGCAAGTGGGGAGTATTCCATCACACTCCTGACTTGTGCCTTGTAGATGGTGGACAGGCTTTGGGGAGTCAGGAGGCAAGTAACTCGGCGCACGATTCCTAGCCTCTGACCTGCCCTTGTGGCCACAGTATTTATATGGCTAGTCCAATTCAGTTTCTGGTCAATGGTAGCCCCAAAGGTGTTGTTAGTGGGGGATTCAGTGATGGTAATGCTAGTTGGATTCTCTCTTGTTGGAGATGGTCATTGCCTGACACTTGTGTGGCGCGAATGTTACTTGCCACTTGTCAGCCCAAGCTGGATATTGTCCAGGTCTTGCTGCATTTGGACACGGACTGCTTCAGTATCTGAGGAGTCGCGAATGATGCTGAACATTGTGCAATCATCAGCGAACATCCCCACTTCTGACTTTATGATGGAAGGAAGATCATTGTTAAACCAGCTGAAGATAGTTGGGCCTAGGACACTACCCTGAGGAACTCCTGCAGTGATGTCCTGGAGCTGAGATGACTGATCTCCAAAAACCATAACCATCTTCCTTTGTGTTAGGTATGGATCAAACCAACGGAGAGTTTTCCCCCTGATTCCCATTGACTCCAGTTTTGCTAGGGCTCCTTGATGCCACACTCAGTCGAATGCTACATTGATGTCAAGGGCAATCACTTTCACCTCACCTCGGGAGTTCAGCTCTTTTGTCCATGTTTGAACCAAGGCTGTAATGAGGTCAGGAGCTGAGTAGCCCTGGCAGAACCCAAACTGAGCATCTGTGAGCAGGTTATTGCTAAGCAAGTTCCGCTTGATAGCACAGTTGATGACCCCTTCCATCACTTTACTGATGATCAAGAGTAGACTGATGGGGCGGTAATTGGCCGGGTTGGATTTGTCCTAGTTTTTGTGTACAGGATGCCTGAGCAATTTTCCATATAGCTGGGTAGATGCCAGTGTTGTAGCTGTACTGGAACAGCTTGGCTAGGGGTGTGGCAAGTTCTGGAGCACAGTCTTCAGCACTATTGCCGGAATATTGTCAGGGCCCATAGCCTTTGCAGTATCCAGTGCCTTCAGCCATTTCTTGATATCACGTGGAGTGAATTGAATTGGCTGAAGACTGGCATCTGTGATGCTGGGGACCTCCAGAGGAGCCGAAATGGATCATCCACTTGGCACTTCTGGCTGAAGATTGTTGCGAATCCTTCAGCCTTATCTTTTGCACTGCTGTGCTGGGCTCCTCCATCATTGAGGATGGGGATATTTGTGGACCCTCCTCCTCCAGTGAGTTGTTTAATTGTTCACCACCATTTATGACTGGATGTGGCAGGACTGCAGAGCTTAGATCTGATCCATTGGTTGTGGGATCGCTTATCTCTGTCTATCACTTGCTGCTTATGCTATTTGGCACACAAGTAGTCCTGCATTATAGCTTCACCAGGTTGACACCTCATTTTTAGATATGCCTGGTGCTGCTCCTGGCATGCCCTCCTGCACTCTTCATTGAACCAGGGTTAATCCCCTGGCTTGACGGTAATGGTAGAGTGGGGGATATGCCGGGCCATGAGATTACAGATTGTGTTCGAGTACAATTCTGCTGCTGCTAATGGCCCACAGCGCCTCTTGGATGCCCAGTCTTGAGTTGCTAGATCTGTTCAAAATCTATCCCATTTAGCACAGTGGTAGTGCCACACAACACGATGGAGGGTTTCCTCAATATGAAGACAGGACTTCGCACAATGACTGTGCGGTGGTCACTCCTACCGATACTGTCATGGACAGATGCATCTGCAGCAGGCAGGTTGGGGAGGATGAGGTCAAGTATGTTTTTCCCTCTTGTTGGTTCCCTCACCACCTGCCACCAGACCCAGACCTAGCAGCTATGTCCTTTAGGACTCGGCCAGCTCAGTCAGTAGTGGTGCTACCGAGCCACTCTTGGTGATGGACATTGAAGTCCCCCACCCAGAGTACATTCGGCATCCTTGTCACCCTCAGTGCTTCCTCCAAGTGATGTTCAACATGGAGGAGCACTGATTCATCAGCTGAGGGAGGGCGGTACATGGTAATCAGCAGGAGGTTTCCTTGCCTATGTTTGACCCGATGCTATGAGACTTCATGGGGTCCGGAGTTGATGTTGAGGACTCCCAGGGCAACTCCTTCCCTCATACAACTGTGCCGCCACCTCTGCTGGGTCTGTCCTGCTGGTGGAACAGGACATACCCAGGGATGGTGATGGTGGAGTCTGGGACATTATCTGTAAGGTATGATTCTGTGAGGATGACTATGTCAGGCTGTTGCTTGACTAGTCTGTAAGACAGCTCTCCCAATTTTGGCACTAGCCCCTAGATGTTAGTCAGGAGGACTTTGCAGGGTTGCGATTACCGTTGTCATTACCGGTGCCTAGGTTGATGCCGGGTGGTCCGTCCGATTTCATTCTTTTTTTGTATCAGGTAAGGACAACAGATTTCTTTTCCTAAAGGACATTAGTGAACCAGATGGGTTTCTACAACAATCAAAATGGTTTCATGGTCATTATTGGACTTTTAATTTCAGAATTTTATTGAATTCAAATTCCACCATCTGCTATGGCAGGATTCGAACCCAGCCCCCAGAGTGTTACCCTGGATCTCTGGATTACTAGTCCAGTGACAATACCACTACGCCATCGCCTCCCCTATTAGCCCATCTTAGGGTGTCGAAGGACATAAAAACGCTCCCAATACAAACATGCTGGATCACTGGGCAACACAGCTGTATATTCACCTGCACATCAGATTCCTTTTCTTTGACTCTGCTGAACCATCTCTGCAAATTTGTTTCTGCACACACACAAAATGTAATAGCTTTCCACTAAATTACAAATAGCAGCAACTGAAAGGAGGCATGTAGAAAATGGTGGTGTAAGCACAAAGGCACTTGGGGTGGAATTTTACTGCCCATCATGGCGGGGTGGGGCGGGGGGGGTGGGGGGTGGGGTGGGGGGGGGGTGGGGGGTGGGGGGGGAGAGGAGGCGGGGCCATCATATGTGTTGAGCCATACAAAGGTCCATTGTCTTCAGTGGGAATGGAAAATCCCGCTGGTGGGAGGGGCCATAAAGTTCTGCCCTTGGTCAATTTATACATAACCCGCACTACTTTTCTACTTTCCACTTCTCTTTTCCAATTTTCTCCCCTCCTCTTCTGGGACCGGTGGTCGGAAATGGTTTCTGAGCAACATGGCCTACCAGGACCTTACGCATTTCCTAAGGTCATTTTAGGATGCTCGTTCCCAATATGGAGCCTTATTAAACCATGAACATGAGTCACTGAAACAGAGCTGCAGTATTATGACCCTGAAATAAAAAGCAAATAAATGCAGGAAATGCTCACCAGGTCAGGCAGCATCTGTGGGAGAGAGAAACAAAGTTAATGTTTCAGGTGAGCAACCTTTCCAGGGGACAGTATTACTACCCTATCTCTTATCTGCGCTTACATTTAGCCAAGCTCTGCGCCTCCCTCATCCATTCACGTGTGAGCCCAAAAGTGGGCATCTGTGGCTTGGTGCATTTACCCAACATTTGTTCACGTGCTCTTTCCTGAAAAGGTGTCAGGGGAATGATCAGAATAGGATCCCCTGGATGATTATTTCCTCATCCTGCACCTTGTCTATTCCCTAGCCCTGGGATACTATAGTCAGCTAAAAGTGCCCACATGACTGTGTCATTACACATCAGCTAAGAAACAAGGGGACCAACCCCGGGTGCAATTTGGATGTCTCAGTCCAACGAGCCATCCATCCAGCCTTTTGCAAATGAACAATAGTGAGGCCATTTGTAACTGAAGAAAGCCAAACGGAGCCAGATTTATGTGTTGATGAATCAATGTTGTAATACACCAATTCAGCACTTTTCAGTGCAGTTCATCATCTTGACTTCAGCCATTAAGCTACATATTCTTAATACCCCAGTGATTAACAAGAAACTATTTTAACTTTGGGCTGTAATTTTGCACATCCTTAACCCAGTTCACTTCCATGATACTTCACAGTTGCCTGTTAGGCGTCCTCAATATATTACGCATGAACCACTGTTGTCTTTCAGTAAGTTACAATCTCATTCCTTCATCACATCTGGAATGTTAACGTTATCTAAAAGGATATGGAGATAGAGCGGAAGTGAAGCTGAGATGGGAGATCAGACATGATGGGCTGGATTTTCCTGCAGTCGGGGAGACTGTGTGGAGGTGTAAAAATGGCGGCCGGGACCCAATTCGAGGATTCCCGACCCCATTTCCAGCACCCACAATTTTCACCTGTGCGGGTATGTGTAGATCGCAAGCCCGCGCCCTGCACTCCCAACCTGGCCAGCTTGATTGTGGGAGTAGGCATGTCCAAGCCCTCCACAATTTTTGTGGCGTCAGATCAGCTTTCAAAGGACTCGTGATTCACAGCCACTCAGAGGTGCCATGAGCCATAGGCTGCATGAGGGAATCTTTTGACAGGTAAGTTCTAAAGGTTTTCCCCATGCCTCCCATGCCAAGCTATGTCCCCCACCCACCCCTCATGGCCCTTCGTATCCTCCATGCCAAGCTATGATGCACCCATGCACCCCACCATGAATCCTCATAACCTCCACGTCAACCTATGGTGTTCCATGCCCATTCACCCACTATGTAACCTATACAAAACCAATGAATATTATGGTACCAATAAGATGTGTCAAGAGGCTTGAAAAAACCATTAATTCATTCATAACATTCTCCTTTCTTAAAAAAGACACCTTTCACTACTACCCTGTAAAAGTGCCAATCATCCAGACTCCTTAAAAGTTCAATAGCTGAAACTGCAAGCACTTGAAAACTCTTTATCTTGTATAAATAAAAATTGTGGAAGGGACAGCACAGATCAGAGAGCGAGATGTCAATCAAGCAATATGTTCCCTGGGGTGCAGTTGTTTCAACAGTCTAATGAATGCCTGTGCTCTCAGCAAAGCCTCTTTATGCATTCTTGGCTATCTGGGGCCACGAGCATCTAAGACCTCCTTCGCAGCCCCCCACATTGCTGCTGGACAGCTTTCCCCTTGCTGGGGCCTGTCTTATTGACCCTGGCAAAAAAAAACTCTCAGCCACCCTTGCAAGAGAGCCTCACATTTCCTTTACTACCTCAGCAGCGGCATTGCCAAGACTGCACCGTTGTTGACCCTCTGATTGGGCTAGCAGTGTGGAAGGCCTACCTACTGTCCTTGATTGGCTGCTTTCCCCGCCTGCTGGCTCTTAATTGCCTTCTGCTGGCAATAATGTGGGGAAAGTCTCTCCTCCTGCCCGAGTATGCTGTTTACCCAGAAACCACCTCGACATTGGGACTTCTCCCCTTCTGGAATGATTCCACCATTGGAGTTTGGGTTCAGCCAGGGCCACTCAACTCTTGATCTTATTGCCTTAGTCCAAAGATGGACAAAAGAGCTGAACTCAAGAGGTGAGGTAAGAGTGACTGCCCTTGACATCAAGGCAGCATTTGACAGTGTGTGACATCAAGGAGTCCGATCAAAATTGGAGTCAAAAGGAATCAGGGGGAAAACTCTCTGCTGGTTGGAGTCATACCCAGCACAAAGGAAGATGGTTGTGGTTGTTAGACCTCAATCATCTCAGCCCTGGGACACCACTGAAAGTGTTCCTCAGGGTAGTGTCCTAGGCCCTTCCATCTTCAGCTGTTTCATCAAAAACCTTCCTTCCATCATAAGGTCAGAAATGGGGATTGCACCATTCACAACTCCACACATATTGAAGCAGCCTATGTCCATATGCAGCAAGATCTGGACAACATTCAGGCTTGGGCTGATAAGTGGCAATTAACATTAGTGCCACACAAGTGCCAGGCAATGATCATGTCCAACAAGAGAGAATCCAACCATCACCTCTTGGCATTCAGTGACATTACCATCACTCAATTCCCCTCTATCAATATCCTGGGGGTTACCATTGGCCAGAAACTAAACTGGACCAGCCATATAAATACTGTGGCTACAAGGATGTGTCAGAGGCTAGGAATCCTGCAGCAAGTAACTCATTTCCTAACTCCCCAAAGCCTGTCCACCATCTACAAGGCTCAAGTCAAGAGTGTGATGGAATACTCTACTTGCCTGGATGAGTTCAGCTCCAACAACACTCAAGAAGCTTGACATTGTCCAGGACAAAGCAGCCTGCTTGATTGGCACCCCATCCAACATCTTAAACATTCAGTCCCTCCACTACTGATGCACACTGGCAGCAGTGCATACCATCTAGAAGATGAACTGCAGCACCTCATCAAAGCTCCTTCAGCAGCACCTTCCAAACCGCAACCACTACCACCTAGAAGGACAAGGGCAGCAGATAGATGGGAATACCACCACCTGCAAGTTCCCCTCCAAGTCACTCACCATCCTGACTTGGAAATATACCGCCGTTCCTTCACTGTCACTGGGTCAAAATCTTGGAACCCCATTCCTAACAGCACTGTGGGTGTACCTGCACCAGATGGATTGCAGCGGTTCAAGAAAGCAGCTTACCACCACCTTCTCAAGGGCAATTAGGGATGGACAATAAATGCTGGCCTAGCCAGTGATGTCTACATCTCATGAATGAACTAAAAGTCATCATGGTAGACAATGAGGCCATCCGGCACATTGAGGTCAAACTATTTTATGCCATAACTTGCAGGAAGTGCAAGCTGATAAAGCTGCAGTGAGGGCAAATGGGCATCTGGAACTTTAGAACAGTGAACAGTGGGACCCACATTTTGTCTTCTTAAATAATGAGTTAAGGAATGAGGATGAAACAGGAACAGTAGGGAAGGAGTGTGGATTAGAGTCAAATATGGTGCAGCCTGGGAAATAAGAGAGGGAAAGACAGATTGGTTTACAGGAGAGAAATAGAGAGAAAATACAGAAGGAAAAGTAAACGTTTTAAATTGACTTTTTTAAAATCTCTGAAATGTATTCACTACAAGCAGGAATGAGGTGAAATAGTTTAACTTGCTCCCTTTCTGGGTGAGGAAGGTTGATTGGCATTGCACTGGCAATTACGATATTGTTAAAAGAGTGCTTACACTCTAAATCACCAGCCCTAAATCTCTGTGGTGGTGCTTAATGAGCAATTAGAGCAAATCCAGAAAGTGCTTATAAGTAACGAGGAGGTTGAGGGTGAGATGTCGGGTTTGTGTGGGGCAAATGATGCAGCACCATAAATTAACCAACAAGTTCTGGAAATTCACAATTCACAGCCTATCTCTTAATCTACTGGGCATTCTGACCCACTTGGTGCACAAATAACTGTGTACATTCTTATTAATCCAACAGGATCTGGCCCAGTGAATCAATGCTGGGTGTTTCTGACCTGCAGCTAAAACTGACAAGCCCCTTCAAATTTGCAGATTCCCTGACTAATCAGCAATTAAACTTTGACCTGTGTTTATGTTTGTTTAACAATAATTAGACCTTTCTGCCTTAAAGGCACACAGATCCGCCAAAGCAGAATAATATAGAGCACATGGCACGATATAAAGAACCTTATGAACAGCATGTATCACCATGCCGTTGGAGATCCTATGAGAAGCATCAATAGAATCATAGAAACTTGCAACACAGAAGGAGGCCATTTGGTCTGTCATACCTGTACTAGCTCTTTAAAAGAGCCATCGCGTTTTGTCCAGCATCCCTCTTTTTTGTCCTTGACCCTGCGAATTCTTGATCCTCAACTACCTGCCCATTCCTTTTTAAAATTACTTATGGAATCAGCTTTCAGCACCTTGTCACATAGAGTGTTTCAGATCCCAAAAACTCCCTGACTGGAAATTTTTCTCCTCATAGACCCTCTAGATCTTTAGCTAATGATTTTAACTCTATGGTCTGTGGCTATTCAGGAAATAACCTTTCTCTATTGGCTGTGTCAAAGCTCCTCTCATAATGTGGAGAACCTCCCAAACTCACAGCCCCCGCACACCCCCCTCACCTTCCCCCCTACCACCCCGACCCCCATAATCTTGAGAACCTCTTTAAGTCATCTTAACCTTCTCTGTCCCAAGAAAAACAGTCCTATTTTTCCAACCTCTCTTTGTAACTGAGGTCCCTCATCCAGGAAACCTCCTGGTAAACCTCCTCTGTACACTTTCTATGGCTTTTACATCTTTCCTGGGGTGTGATGACCAGAATTGTCCACAAAACTCCAGCTGAGGCCTAACCAGTGATTTATAAAGCTCTAGCGTGATCTTGGCATTTTTATTTTCTATGCCTCCATTTAGAAACCCAAGTAACTCATATGTTTTTTTAACCACTTTATCAGCTCACCTAGCCCCCTGTAAGGATACCAAGATATATGTGTTCATCTACACTCTTCACAAGATCCATGGGACACTGCAATGCCACACCATATCCATAGTCCTAATTGAAACATTGGGTGGATTTGAACTTTCAATGGAGTCAGTTAATGGCGGGGGGATAGAGGATCAGCTGCCCAATTTTCCCTTCCATTCGCCAATAGTAGCATAGGATTAGATATCTTTGACCCACTGACACTTGCTACATTTTGATAATGTCAAGTGGCCATTCTTGGTGTGTGAGCCTATAACAAGGCTGTTCTCATCAAGGTGACAAATGACATCCTGTGAGATTTTGGCTGCAGTTCACTGTCTCTCTTCAAATTTACCCTGACTCCAACACTGTGGATCGCACCCTCCTTCTCCAATGTATATTAGTTACAACAACAACATGCCCTTATATGGATCCTTTAACATAGTAAGACATCCCAAAGCATTTCACATGAGCATTATGAAACAGAATTTGACACTGAGGCGCATGAGAAGATAGTGAGCGGATGACCAATAGCTTGATCAAAGAGCGAGGTTTTAAGGATTGTCTTAAAGGAAAGGGATGTCGAGAGGTTTAGAGAGGGGATTCCGTTCTTTAGGACCTTGGCAGCCAAATCTTCAGCTGCCAAAAAAATGGAGCAAATGAAATTGAAGCTGCTCAAGAGGGCAGATGTCTAAGAGGGTCGTGGAGTTGGGGGGGAGGAGGGCCGAGGCCTGGAGGGATTTGAAAACAAGGATGAGACTTTTTAAATAACAGTGTTGCTGAACCAGAAGCCAATGTAGGTCAGCAAAGACAGGTGAATGGGACTTGCTGGGAGTAAGGGCACAGAGCAGAGTTTTGGATTACCTCAAGAAGGCAAAATGAGAGACCAGCCAGGAATGTGTTGGAATAGTCTATTGTGACACAGCTGATGGTAAAGGCTGAGTTGTTCAAATCCCAAAGGGAAACTTGACACAACTGTCATAACCCAATTTTGTTATTTGTATGTTTAGAGATGCAGGCTTTGAATTCAGTAGTAATAAGACTACTGAGACTCAAGAGGTTTTTTTAGAAAACTAAATTAAATATTTATTAATACAAGAAAGATTGTAAGCACATACATATGTCTACAAAATTACTACTAAAATAACTACAAAAATCCCCTAATTAATCTGACTCTCAGCTAGAGCCCCGGTAAGGCAACAGTAAAACACATAGGGCAGAAATTTTCCCCCGTCGGGAGGTGTTGTGCAGGGGTGGGCAGAGGTGAGCGCGAACCTGATCGGTGCCCCCGATCGGGGCCACGCCGTCATTTTACGTGGGCAGGCCTTAGCGTGACGCGCACCTGGAAGCGCTGAGCGCTCCCTGTGCAGACAGGGGGATTCCTTGAGTTGGGGCCCGCGCTCTTTCGCGCATGCGCATGGAAGAGTGCAGAAATCTCCCTGAGGCACGGAGCGGCCTCAGGGAGATTAAGTTCGGAATGAAAGTTTGCATTAAAGACAGGGAAAAATTATTCAGACATGTCCCCTCATGTGACAGCGTCACACGAGCTGGGACATGTTTATCAAATGTTTGAAAAAATTTTATTTAATGAATAAACCCTTCATGAAACCTCATCCCGCCCGTGGATGAGGTTTCATGAAAAATGTGAAGGCCGCCTGGGCTCTTCGCCTGCCTCCCGCCAACCTTAAGGTTGGACGGGCAGCATTCTTAACTACTTTAATTACTTTCTCAATGGCCTTAGTAGCCTCTGACAGCCGAACTGAAAATCTAAATGACTCGCAGTGACGTTAGGACGACCGCCCAACACCACCGCGCATCATTTCATGCGTCGGCGAGCAGGCCACGCCCCCACTTGCCAACCCAAAAATTCTTCCCATAGATTTAAACAGATCCCTGGCAAAGCACACCCTGGACAGTCACATTCAAAATAAGTTTATTTCAGCTCTGGGTCCTTGTAAGGCTTGAGACTTACAGGCTGGAGGCTTCAGATCTTAGAATCCCTCCTCCTTTTACCAACAGCCTTCTCTTCCTTTATACATATATTCCTCTCTGAATGCAAATTCACATTGTCATTCAGCTTTTTTTAACTTTAAACCTTCTACCAATCAAACCCTTTCATAATACCCACTTCGCTTTGAAAAAAATAAACACATTGTTTCTGAGCTTCACCTGGGTAGGTGTAATATTTCACCCGCTCTTTTGAAAGGTCTATTTAAAAATGCAAATGGCTCCCTTTACACCTCACTTTTTATTTCACTAAGATAAAAGCAAAAAACTGCGGATGCTGGAAATCCAAAACAAAAACAAAAATACCTGGAAAAACTCAGCAGGTCTGGCAGCATCTGTGGAGAGGAACACAGTTAACGTTTCGAGTCCGCATGACTCTTCAACAGAACTAAGGAAAAATAGAAAATAGACTGTCCACCAATATCCATTACAAGCCTACCGACTCCCACAGCTACCTCGACTACAGCTCCTCACACCCCGCTTCCTGTAAGGGCTCCATCCCATTCTCTCAGTTCCTTCGCCTCTGTCACATCTGTTCTGATGATGCCACTTTCAAAAACAGTTCCTCTGACAAGTCCTCCTTCTTCCTTAACCGAGGTTTTCCACCCACGGTCGTTGACAGGGCCCTCAATCATGTCTGGCCCATCTCCCGCGCATCCGCCCTCACACCTTCTTCTCTCTCCCAGAAACATGATAGGGTCCCCCTTGTCCTCACTTATCACCCCACCAGCCTCCGCATTCAAAGGATCATCCTCCGCCATTTCCGCCAACTCCAGCATGATGCCACCACCAAACACATCTTCCCTTCACCCCCCAGCGGCATTCTGTAGGGATCGTTCCCTCCGGGACACCCTGGTCCACTCCTCCATCACCCCCTACACCTCAACTCCCTCCCACGGCACCTTCCCATGCAACCGCAGAAGATGCAACACCTGCCCCTTCACTTCCCCTCTCCTCACCGCCAAGGGTCCAAACACTCCTTTCAAGTGAAGCAGCATTTCGCTTGCACTTCCCTCAATTTAGTCTACTGCATTCATTGCTCCCAATGCGGTTTCCTCTACACTGGAGAGACCAAACGCAGACTGGGTGACCGCTTTGCAGAACACCTTCGGTCTGTCCACAAGCATTACCCAGACCTCCCTGTCGCTTGCCATTTCAACACTCCACCCTGCTCTCATGCCCACATGTCCGTCCTTGGCTTGCTGCATTGTTCCAGTGAAGCTCAACGCAAACTGGAGGAACAGCACCTCATCTTCCGGCTAAGCACTTTACAGCCTTCCGGACTGAATATTGAGTTCAACAATTTTAGATCATGAACTCTCTCCTCCATCCCCACCCCCTTTCCGATTTTCCCCCTCCTTTTTATTTTTTCCATTAACTTATATAGATTTTTCTTTTCCCACCTATTTCCATTATTTTTAAATGTATTTCCATCCATTGTTTTATCTCTACCTTTTAGCCTTTTTCGATTCCTTCACCCCACCCCACCCCACCCCCACTAGAGCTATCTGTACCTTGCTCGTCCTGCTTTCTACCCTTAATTAATACATTCCTTTAGATAATATCAGCACCTTCAACACCTCTTTGTCCTTTTGTCTGACATCTTTTGGTTATCTCCACCTATCACTGGCCCTCTATCCAGCTCATCTTGTCCCACCACCCCCCACCCTCTTAAACCAGCTTATATTTCACCCCTTTTCTATTTTCCCTTAGTTCTGTTGAAGAGTCATGTGGACTCGAAATGTTAACTGTGTTCCTCTCCGCAGATGCTGCCAGACCTGCTGAGTTTTTCCAGGTATTTTTGTATTTGTTCACTTTTTATTTCCCTATGTTTATCTAATTACCACTTCAAAGCTACTTCTCTTCTAGACATCAAAGCATCTAGACCAGCTGGCTTTAATCCAATTAAGAGACACAGACATAGAGACAGACACCACTAAACTCTATTTTAAAATCATTTCCAATAACATTATAGACATTATTATATCTTCTAGACAAGTCAAGTCTAGAGGTAAAGTCAGTGCTGATACAGAGATGGAAATAGGCAGTCTTGGTGGTGGCACCAATATGTGGTTGAAATCTCACTGTGTGGCCAAATATGGCACCAAAGTTGCAAACAGTCTGGTTCAGTCTCAGGAAATTGCCAGAGAGAGGAATAGAGTCAGTGACTAAGGAACAGTGGCCAGGATTTTCTGGCCCTGACACTGGCGGGGCATTGGGCCATCTCGGCTCTCCGCATTCTCCTGCCCCACCCACGACGATGCCCCACCCCCAACCGTGTCGGGGGGGGAAAATCCTGCCCAGTGTTCGTGGCAGGGACCGAAGACAATAGCTTTGGACTCTCCGGTAGTTAGCTGGAGGAAATTTCTACCCAGCAGGCATCGGATGTCCAACCAGCAGTCTAACAATTCAGAGGCTGTGGAGAGGTCGGGAGAGGCGGTGATGATGACGATCTGGGTGTCCTCACACTGTTCACACTGTTTTTGGATGATGTGCTTTTTTCAGGTGAGCGGGCAGTTCAAATCAACCGTGTGCTTACCCGCCAGAGATCTACCGAGGACCGAGCTAGATAGGTTCTTGATTGGTAAGGGGATCAAAGGTTACGGGGAGAAGGCAGGAGAATGGGGTTGAGAAACTTATCAGCCATGATTGAATGATGGAGCAGACTCGATGGGCCGATTGGCCTAATTTCTGCTCCTATGTCTTATGGTCTTATGGTCTTATGGACTCAGGTTTCCGAATTTTAACCTGCTGTACTGAGCAGGCAGTGAGGACACTGGCTCAACATCAGGTGGGGTCCTTCTTTCCATATGGGTGTCAATGGTGTCATGGAGATCCTGATTGCGATTCTAACTGGTAGGCTAGCTGAGCTGAGAAGCCATTGCTGCTGTGTCCCTTTTGGGGCCAGGAAGGACAGGGAGTTTCTTTTGTGGGCCCCACAAGGAAAGTTTAGGCCCCCCTCGTGATAGGCTTCCTTTCCTGGACACGAATGGGGCTTTATCCCTTCACTTTCTGATGGAGAGACAGTGGGCAGGATTCTGACCTGGTGTCGAGCGGATGTGGCAGGCAGGGCCAGGGAGCGGCTGCGAAATCGGCCGCCACCGGCAATCGGGCCCCGACCGCGATTTCACACTGGGCCGGCCAATTAACAGGTTAGAGTCATTGCGCTGCCGGGATAGGGGTGGGGCAGGAGGACCGCGAGCGCTGAAGTGTGAGGGTGCGTTGACAGGCGCCAGGTGAAAGCTCTCTGAAGGCACAGAGCTGCCACAGGGAACTGAAGATTTTTAACATTACTGATGAAGAGTTGGAAAATAAGGGTAACATGTCCCCTCATGTGACTCTGTCATTTGAGCAGGGACATGTTAAAAATGAGCTTTAAAACTCGGATTTATTTTTAATCATTAATTATTTTTAATGGCCGAAGCCTCATCCTACCTGGCAAGGGAAAAATCCTGCCCAGTAATGCTATCATTCAGCAAGGAGGCAGGAAAGTCCTGATATTTCACATTTGTGCCACTAGGTGGTGATAGATGACTTTCTTTAAAAAGAATTGTGATTTCTTTTTCAACTCAAACTTGAGCTTCGGGTCTTTGAACTTGGCACAATTTTTAAACTTCTTATGAAGGTGAAATGAAACTTTTCTAAAAGAAAGTAATTATGTTTTTAGACTTTTGGCTGTATTTGTTCTGTGTAAAATTTGGTCAATGAAGGAAAGGCTTTTCCTGTTCACCTCATGTACCACAGCCCAGACTGTCTGGTGCAGATTTCCAATCGTCCAGCATCAGTTTGAATTTGGCGTTCCCTGCAGTGGGTCTGTGCTGAATGTGGGAAAGGAAGTGGCAAGTAACATTCGCACCACACAAGTGCCAGCCAATAATCATCACCGAGAAGAGAGAATCTAACTATCACCCCTTGATGTTCAATGGCATTACCATCACTGAATCTCCCACTATCAACATCAATATTACCCTTGACCAGAAACTGAACTGGACTAACCATATAAATACTGTGGCTGCAAGAGCAGGTCAGTGGCCAAGAATCCTGTGAGGGGTGATCCACCTCCGGACTCCCCAAAGCCTGTCCATCATCTACAAGGCACAAGTCAGGAGTGTGATGGAATACTCTCCACTTGCCTGGATGAGTGCAGCTCCCACAACACTCAAGAAGCTTGACACCATCCAGGACAAAGCAGCCCACTTGATTGGCACCACATCCACAAACATTTACTCCCTCCATCACCGACGCACAGTAGCAGCAGTGTGTACCATCTACAAGATGCACTGCAGGAACTCACCAAGGCTCCTTCGACAGCACCTTCCAAACCCATGACAACTATCATCTGGAAGGAAAAGAGCAGCAGACACATGGGAACACAACCACCACCTGGAAGTTCCCCTCCAAGCCTTACAGCATCCTGACTTGGAAATATATCGCCGTTCCTTCACTGTTGCTGAGTCAAAAACCTGGAACTCCCTCCCTAACAGCAGTGTAGATGTACCTACACCACATGGACTGCAGCGGTTCAAGAAGGCAGCTCACCACCACCTTCTCAAGGGCAATTAGGGATGGGAAACAAATGCTGGCCTAGCAGCGAAGCCCACATCCCATGAATGAATTTTTTAAAAATTGATCGCAAACACTAATTATATCCAAATTTATTGGTGAAGCAACCTAAAAAACTAATAGATTGCTTGGTTATGAACAGTAAGAAATAAAGACTTGCACTTGTACAGCATGTCTCATAATCTCAAAGAACTTTACAGCCAGTAGAATGCTTATTGACGTGTAGTCACTGTTCTAATGTAGAATACGTGACAATTTGTGCACAGTAAGGACCAAAAGCAGCAGTGTAATATTGACCAGATAACCTGTGTTAGTGACACTGGGATGCATAGAACTGTCTCTCTATGTCAAAAGAACATGAATGACTGCTAAAATGAGCGCTGCTATAATGTTTATTGGGGATCTAGTAATGCTATTACAATGTTGTTAACACAAATATGTTATATATTTGTCATATAATCCACAGAAGTGTATAATTAGGACATGTCACAAAAGAATAATAATTCTCAGAATCTTATTATGATTTATTGTAAAAGTAGGTTAATAGTGGGGTTTGAATAGTTTCTGTGTGTGTGTTTGTGTGTGTGTGTGGTATTTAATTGAATTGGAGAGACAGCTGGTCTGGAGGCTTTGATTCATCAAAAGAAGTTAGGTTTGAAATGCTAAATAAGTAAACATGGCTAAAGTCTTAAAGTGTAAGGTGAGGAGAATTTGCATTTTTAGATAAGTCAGGGCAGTTTGAATTTCACAGAGATGGTAGGATGTTTCTACCTAGCCAGAGAAGCTAGGCCAAGCAGTGTGTTTATTTTTCCCAAAGGTTACTGACAATATTTAGCACCATGAAAAGATTTATATTATGAGAAAGGTACCATTCCAAAGACATATGGAAACAATGGAATTTTCATTAAAAGGGAGAAAGGAGTATAAAGGAGAATGAGGCTATGTGTCAGAAAAGGCATTTTAAGACCTAACAGAAGCATGAGAAGCTTCCAGTATTTGTGCATTAAACCTGCTGTCTACAGAAACCGAAGCTGGGAAAAGCCACTTTGAATTCTACTGTCCAGAGTATTGTGGTGACTTGCCTGGATCTGTTTAAAATCTATTTTTTTTTAAACTGTTGCCTTAACGGAGGTGTAACTGGAAGCCAGATTAATTAGGGGTTTTAGGAGTTATTATAGTATTAATTTGTAGACCTGTGCACGTGCTTGAGATTTTTTCTTTTGTTAATAAGTGTTTAATTTAGTTTTCTAAAAAAAATCTCTGAAGTCTTGGCAGACTTATTACTTCTGAATTCAGGGCACACACCTTGAAATAAATGCAAATTGCAAAACCATTGTGGCCACGTGACCAAGTTTCCCTTGTGGATTTGATCCACCTGGCTCACATCATCTGTCACGTTTAAAACAAACTGGAGGCTCTTTGCAGGATATTTGAAATTCCTTGATTGGTTTGGCGTTGGTGAATCTTAAGGTTACAAGTACAAGAAACATTTTGAATTCAGGAGTTGGTGTGAGAGATTTTTAAAGTGGTGAGAATACAAAAATGGCTGTATCCATGGCTAAAACCTTTTTGGGTGTAGAAGAAATAACTCTGATTGGGTTACGAAAGGTATCTAAGGGTAAGTTAACAGAGTTGGCAGATAAGTTGCAGTTGAGGGTGCCTATAGGGACAAAGAAAGCAGACATAGTTGAAATGATAGCACAGCATTTGAAGTTGGAAGTGATACCTGATACTAGTGAGTCACAGCTGGAGGTAGTGAGAATTCAGTTAGAAATAAAGATACTTGAATTTGAACAAGCAAAGGAAATGAAAAGACTGGAACTAGAGGCAGCAGGAGAAGAAAGGGGAAAAGAGAGATTGTTTCAAAAAGAAATGGCAATATGAAAACCTGATCTCCAGAGGGAAATGTTAGCAGTGGAGGAGAGAGAGAAGGAAAGAGACAGGGAGTACTGACTTTAAAACCTGGACTTTAAAAAAGAGGCATTGGATGCTGAGTGAAGTTCTGATGATGAAAAAATCCTTTAACCTAAAACCCAATGGGGAGATGTTTAAATTTGCACTAGCTCTTCTGAAGTTTGAAGAAAGAGATATGGAGGCGTTCTTTATTTTATTTCAGAAGACAGCTAAACAGATGAAATGGTCACAAGAAAATTGGACATTACTGTTACAATCTAGCTTAGTTGGTAGAGCACATGGAGTTGACGCTTCACCATCAGAAGGAATGTCAGTGGATTATGATGTGGTGTAAAAGGCTATTTTGAGTGCATATGAGTTGCTTCTTGAGGCAAACAGGCAGAAATTTAGGAATGTGAGAAAACAGCCTGGGCCAAACTTATATTGAGTTTGAGAGAGTAAAACAAAGTAATTTTGACCAGTGTGTACAGGCATTAAAGATAGAAACGACATATGCAGCTCTTGGAGAAGTCATTCTTTTAGACGAATTTAAAGATTCAATTCCTTCGGTAGTAAGAACTCATGTGGAGGAACAGAGAGTTAAAATACTAAGACCAGTAGCTGAGATAGCTGACGATTATGAGTTAGTTCATAGATCTAAACCATTTATCGTCATCCTTTTAAACCAGAGAAGAATAGAAAGTGGGAAGGTGAAAGGAAGGTGGGAAATCAGGGACAAGGAGTAGGTGTAAATTCCCAGGAATTTTTTTTCTCAGACTAAAAAGGAAGGTGCTGACGGTAGAGGTGACACTTGAAAATTGAGGTGTTTTCATTGTAATAAAGTTGGGCACACAAAGTCAATGTGTGTGAAATTACAGAGAAAATCTGTTGGAATTATTGGGATGCAGAAAAGCTCTGGAAGTAAAAGTACTGTGGGTTCTGGGGTTCAGGCACAGGCAAAAACAATGGTTTGTGCACAGGTGAAATAGAATCAGTGATAGGTAAAGAAGTGGGAATATGCTCTCAATTTGCCCAAGGGAGTTCTGAGGAGCAGGTTGCAGAAATGTTTAAAGATTTTGTATATGAAGGGGATGTCTTTCCATGTGTATAGGGTGGGGTAAGTAAAGATATTAAAATTTTAAGAGACACAGGGGCTAGTCAATCCTTAATGTTGTGGGATAGTGATATTTGTTGTTCACAGGGAGTATTGCAGGAACATGTTCTAATGAGTGGGATTCACGGAGATGCTAAACCTATTCCATTGTGGAAGGTAAATTTAAACAGTGAGTGGAAAACAGGTGAGGTGATTGTTGGAGGAGTAGGAAAATTGCCCATTGCAGGGGTTCAATTTAGTTTAGGTAATGATATAGCTGGGTCACAGATGTGGGCGATGCCTATGGTAGTTGAGCAGCCTGCAGAGATGCTTTCAACAGAAGTGTTGCAGAAAGAGCATCCTAGATTGTTTCCAGATTGTGTGGTAACAAGATCACAAGCTCACAGGTTGAAACAGGAAGAACAGGAAGTTAAAAGGCAGGGAAAAGGTGTTGACATTTAATTATCTGACACTGTTATTCATAAGATTGTTCAGGAAGAAAGGATGGGGGAGAATGCAGCTGAGGTATGTAGCTCAAGGCTGTAGAGTTACAGAAAAAGGGTCCACAAATAAAACATTTATATCAGACAGCTTGTTCAGAAACAGAGGCAGAATATATTCCAGAATGTTATAACCTTAAGGGCAATGTGTTGATGAGAAAGTGGCAGCCGTACCAGGTTTCAACAGATGAAAACTATAAATCTACCTTACCTCAGGGATTTGCGGCCTTGTCTCCAGGGAGCAGACTCGGAGGGAGGAGCACCGGGGCGGTGAGTATCAATTTAGCTTACCTCGGGGATTCACAGCCTTGTCTCCAGGGAGCAGACTCGGGGGGAGAAGCAGTGACCTCGGGGCACAGAGTAACTGAAGCCAAAACTGAAAAAGTGACATCACAGGAAAGCTGTGACCTGATTGGTTGGAAGGAACTCTGCACCAAATTTGAAAAAAAAACAGTGCAAAGCTAATTAATAAATTAATTAACTAAGTCGAGAAGGCTGGGCAGGTGATGTGCTGTAGCTGTATGATGTGGGAGCTGGCAGATCCCATTGCGAGCCACAGTGACCACATCTGCAGCAAGTGTTGGTTGCTGGAGGAACTCCGGCTCAGAATTGATGAGCTGGAGTCCGAGCTCCGGACGCTGCGGCACATCCGGGAGGGGGAGAGTTACCTGGACGCTTTGTTTCAGGAGCCGGTCACACCCGGTAGATTAAGTACCTCAAGTTTGGTCAGTGGTCAGGGTCAGCAGGGTGTGACTGCAAGAGAGGCAGGTAGAGGGATCCTGTGTTCAGGAACAGAGGAGCCTCAGCTCTTGACCTTGTCCAACAGGTACGAGGTACTTGCTCCCTGTGGATGAGGAACAGGGCTGTAGGGAGGATGAGCCAGCTGACCACGGCACCGTGGCACAGGAGGCCATTCAAGAAGGGGGAGCAAAAAGACAAGTGGTAGTTGTAGGGGATTCTATAATTAGGGGAATTGATAGCATCCTTTGTAAGCAGGATCGAGAGTCCCGCATGGTATGTTGCCTGCCCGGTGCCAGAGTGAGGGACATCTCTGACCGGCTAGAAAGGATAATGGAGAGGGAGGGGGAGGATCCAGTTGTTGAGGTCCACGTCGGGACAAGTAACATAGGTAAGAATAGGAAAGAGGATCTGTTTGCGGATTATCAGGAACTAGGAACTAAATTAAAGAACAGGTCCTCAAGGGTTATAATCTCCGGATTACTACCCGAGCCACGTGCAAATTGGCATAGGGACGCGAGGATAAGGGAAGTAAACATGTGGCTAAAGGAGTGGTGCGGGAAAGAGGGGTTCCATTTCGTGGGGCACTGGCATCAGTATTGGAACAGGAGGGATCTGTACCGCTGGGACGGTCTCCACCTGAACCGATCTGGGATCAATGTTCTAGCGAAAAGGGTGAATAGGGTGGTCAACAGGACTTTAAACTAGATAGTGGGGGGGGAAGGGAAGGGTAAAAATCCAAGAAGTATGACTAATGGGAAACAAAGCAGCAGGTTAGCATGTGGGGACGGGGGGGCGGTGGATTCAACTTCATGGAAAATTATGAAAAAACTGAAAAGAAAGGAGAGCCCAGGAGAGGCTATTAAAGTCTCCAGAACACAAATTAGGACAGAGTGTTTGGAAAGGGCTAGGAATCTAACTTCAAGCACATCAGATAAAGGGACGACAATGAGACGGGGGATGGGAAATACAGGACTGAAGGTGTTGTATCTGAATGCACACAGTATACGAAATAAGGTAAATGAGCTTGTGGCGCAGATTGAAATTAGCAGGTATGATGTGGTGGGCATCACGGAGACATGGCTGCAAGGGGATCAGGACTGGGAGCTAAATATTCAAGGATATACATCCTGTCGAAAAGATAGGCAGGTTGGCAGAGGGGGTGGGGTTGCTTTGTTAGTAAGAAATGAAATTAAATCGATAGCAAGAAACGACGTAGGGTCAGATGATGTAGAATCTGTGTGGGTAGAGTTGAGGAACCGCCAAGGTAAAAAAACCATAATGGGAGTTATGTACAGGCCTCCAAACAGTAGTCAGGATGTGGGGCACAAGATACATCAGGAGATAGAAAAGGCGTGTAAGAAAGGCAAGGTTACAGTGATCATGGGGGATTTCAATATGCAGGTAGACTGGGAAAATCAGGTTGGTAGTGGATCCCTAGAAAAGGAATTTGTGGAATGTCTACAAGATGGCTTTTTGAAGCAGCTTGTGTTGGAGCCCGCTAGGGAACAGGCAATTCTAGATTTAGTGATGTGTAATGAAGCAGATTTGATAAGGGAGCTTAAGGTGAATGAACCCTTAGGAGGAAGTGACCATAATATGATAGAATTTACCCTGCAATTTGAGAGGAAAAAGCTGGAATCAGATGTAACGGTATTACAGTTGAATAAAGGCAACTACAAAGGCATGAGGGAGGAGCTGGCCAGAATTGACTGGGAGATGAGCCTAGCAGGAAAGACAGTGGAACAGCAATGGCAGGAGTTTCTGGGAGTAATTTGGGAGACACAGCAAAAATTCATCCCTAGGAAAAAGAAGCATACTAAAGGGAGGACGAGGCAACCATGGCTGACAAGGGAAGTCAGGGACAGCATAAAAGCTAAAGAGAAAGCATACAATGCGGCGAAGAGCAGTGGGAAACCAGGAGATTGGGAAGCCTACAAAGACCAACAGAGGACAACTAAAAAAGAAAGGAGAGAGAAGATTAAATATGAGGGTAAACTAGCCAGTAATATAAAAGAAGATTGCAAGAGTTTTTTTAGATATATAAAGGGTAAGAGAGAGGCAAAAGTGGACATTGGGTCGCTGGAAAATGATGCTGGAGAAGTAGTAGTGGGGAACAAAGAAGTGGCAGAGGAACTGAATAGGCACTTTGTGTCAGTCTTCACGGTGGAAGACACGAGTAACATCCCCAAAGTTCAAGAGAGTCGGGGGGGGCAGAGGTGAGTATGGTGGCCATTACCAAGGAGAAGGTGCTAGGAAAACTGAAAAGTCTGAAGGTGGATAAATCACCTAGACCAGATGGATTACACCCCAGTGTTCTGAAGGAGATAGCTGAAGAGATAGTAGAGGCTTTAGTGGTGATCTTTCAGGAATCACTGGACTCAGGGAGGGACCCAGAGGACTGGAAAATCACTAATGTAACCCCCCCGTTTAAGAAGGTAGTGAGGTAAAAGACGGGAAATTACTGGCTGATTAGCCTGACCTCGGTCATTGGTAAGATTTTAGAGTCCGTTATTAAGGATGAGATTTCAGAAAACTTGGAAGTGCATAGTAAAATAGAGCAAAGTCAGCATGGTTTCATCAAGGGGAGGTCATGCCTGACAAATCTGTTAGAATTCTTTGAGGAGGTAACCAGTAGGTTAGACAAAGGAGAGCCAATGGATGTTATCTACTTGGACTTCCAGAAGGCCTTTGACAAGGTGCTGCACAGGAGGCTGCTCAGTAAGATAAGAGCCCATGGTGTTAGAGGCAAGGTATTAGCATGGATAGAAGATTGGCTGTCTGGCAGGAGGCAGAGAATGGGGATAAGGGGGTCCTTCTCAGGATGGCGGCCGGTGACTAGTAGAGTTCCGCAGGGGTCAGTGTTGGGACCACAACTTTTCACTTTATATATTTTTGATCTAGATGAAGGAACTGAGGGCATTCTGGCTAAGTTTACAAATGATACAAAGATAGGTGGAGGGACAGGTAGTATTGAGGAGGCAGGGAGGCTGCAGAAGGATTTGGACAGGTTAGGAGAATGGGCAAAGAAGTGGCAGATGGCATACAATGTGGAGAAGTGTGAGGTCATGCACTTTGGTAGGAAGAATAGAGGCATAGACTATTTTCTAAATGGGGAGAGAATTCAGAAATTTGGAGTGCAAAGGGACTTGGGAGTCCTAGTCCAGGATTCTCTTAAGGCTAACCTGCAGGTTGAGTCAGTAGTTAGGAAGGCAAATGCAATGTTGGCATTTATTTTGAGAGGACTAGAATATAAAAGCAGGGATGTGCTGCTGAGGCTTTATAAGGCTCTGGTCAGACCACATTTAGAATATTGTGAGTAATTTTGGGCCCCGTATCTCAGGAAGGATGTTCTGGCCCTGGAGAGGGTCCAGAGGAGGTTCACGAGAATGATCCCAGGAATGAAAAGCTTAACATATGAGGAACGTTTGAGGACATTAAGCCTGCTGTCTATAGAAACCGAAGCTGGGAATTCTACTGTCCAGGGTATTGTGTTGACTTGCCTGGATCTGTTTAAAATCTATTTTTTAACTGTTGCCTTAATGGGGGTGTAACTGGAAGCCAAATTAATTAGGGGTTTTAGGAGTTATTATAGTAGTAATTTGTAGACCTATGCATGTGCTTGAAATCTTTTCTTTTGTTAATAAACATTTAATTTAGTTTTCTAAAAGAAATCTCTGAAGTCTTGGTGGACTTATTACTTCTGAATGCAGGGCACACATCTCAAAATAAAATACAAATTGCAAAACCATTGTGGCCACGTGATCGAGTTTCCTTTGTGGATATGATCCGCCTGGCTCACATCATCTGCCACATCATGACAGGACAATTACTTGTTGCTTGATTGTAAAATTACATAAAAATTATTTCATTAATTACTATTAAACTTTGAATCTTAAAGCTGTTAACTCAAGTGTCTGGTGTTTGATTTTGCGACTCCTTAAACCTAATATGATAGAGGACTCTGTTGCCTTCCTTGGAAACATACACAAAGACCTCCTAACACTGATCTTTTTCTAAAAACGCACGTGCAATTCCACTGAAAATAACCATAGGAGCAACTCTTATTCACCATCTCTGAGATTGCTGGCACACCAGCAGAAACGTTTATCCAAAAAAACGGAAAAAGTCACTTGAAATGTGGGGAAATATACAGCTGAGGGTGCAAGGAATCACAGAACCTCACTAATTCCATCAGGGACATTTTCAAGAAATTCACAGCTGCCTGAAGTCTGCACACCACTGATCAATTTTGATTTTGACTTTGTTTTGGCGAGTGTTGGAATGGATCTACAAATGCATTAAGCTTGTGTGATGTGATACCAAATCAATGCCAAGCTGACTATTTCTTTATGATTAGTCCACATGTCCGGGGAATGTCTCATTTTGCTGCTCAGACCTGCAGGCATTTTAACTAATGATCAGGCAAGTTGTCAAGAGGCAGTAATTTGCCAATTAGTTAAAATTCCCACAAGCTCCATTATATTTAAGATTTTTTTGCCATCTTAAAAGTGAGATCAATAAACAACAGAATTTTTTTCAACAAAAATTGCATTTATGACTCATGCTGACTGTTCCATGATGGATGGAACTCTGTTTCCATGGGCAGAATTTTCCCATTGGCATGTGGGGGCGGGCCCCACACGCACACGCGTAAAATGACGCGTGGTGACGTTGGGCGAGCAACCCCGACGTCACCGCGCGCCATCGCGATATTTCGTTGGGTGGGCATGCGATGTTCTCTGGTGCACGCCCACCATTAATTAACAGACCACTTAAGGCCATGATTTTTTGGCGCCCTTGAAATCTTCAGACTGGCGCATGGCCGCAATGGGCAGGCGGGTAGGACACATTTGTATGAACCTCATCCACAGGCGGGATAAGAGGGCTCAGTGGGGTCGCAAGTGTACTCTGTCAAATATTGATGTTTCAAAGTTACTGATACTTGCCTGTGTGATCTGTAATACTTCAAAACACATACCAGCTGCTTGGTCTGGACTCACAACCTTCAGGTCAGCACTCTGCAGTGAGGAATCTTTTTTGGACCTGCATGTTTCAGGAAGCCTTCCCTTAGCCTGGGAATGGGAGGTGAACTCTCCACTGGAGGTACCTCCTCTGAGAAGGAAGGGAGGGCTAGAAGGGGGAGGAGGCCAGGAGTGCACATTCAGCCTCCAAGGGAGCCACCTTTGGGAGGTCAAGCGCAGGCACAAGGGGTGCAGGCCCAAGAGGTAGTCCAAGGGGGAAGGGGCCGCAGAAGACGCCACTATCCTGCTGCCAGGGTATACAGGCGGCGAAGCAGCTACCTCAATATGTCTGAGGTGCAGTGCCGAAGGAGGCACCGCCTCTCAAGGGAGACAGTCAACTATATCTGTTGGATGATTGGGATCTCCACAAACTGTGTGGGTGGACACCCCATGCCAATGGCTCTAAAGGTCACAGCTGCCCTCAACTTCTATGGCTCCTTCCAGGGCTCGGTGGGTGATCTTTGCGGTGTCTCCCAATCAGCTGTGCACACTTGTGCCAAGCAGGTTACAGACGCTCTGTTCAGGCGTGCATTGACCTTCATCCACTACCGTTAGGACCAGGCAAGTCAGACACAGTGAGCCTGCGGCTTCGCAGCCATTGCTGGCTTCTCCCACGTCCAGGGTTCAATAGACTGTACACATGTTGCCATCAAGGCGCCAGCAGGTGAGCTCTGTGTTTTTGTCAACAGGAAGCGATTCCACTCCATGAACGTGCAGATAGTGTGTGATCACAGGATGCTGATTCTACAAGTCTGTGCAAGGTACCCAGGCAGCTCCCACGATGCCTACATCCTCAGACACTCCCAGGTGCCGGGGCTCTTCAGTGCTCCAGCCCGGCTGGATGGATGGCTGCTGGGTGACAAGGGCTATCCCCTCAGAAGGTAGCTCATGACGCCTCTCTGACATCCAAGAACAGAAGCTGAGCAGTGGTACAATAGGAGCCACGCCTCCACAAGGGCTGTGGTGGAGAGAGTCATTGGTCTTCTCAAGATGCGCTTCCGATGCCTGGACCCCTCAGGGGGCGCACTCCAGTACCCACCAGATCGTGTGTCGGTGATAGTGGTTGCATTCTGCACTCTCCACAATCTTGCGCTGGAAAGAGGGGATGCCGTGGACGATGAAGACGTAGACGCAGTGGCTGCGGCTGCACACGATGAGTCCAGCAGTGAGTCCGAGGACGAACACGCACAGGGAAATGCTGAGGGGTTAGATGCTGATCCGGGCACAATCCAGGGAGGCAGGGACACCCGGGAGGCTTTAATCCAACAAACCTTCAGCTAACACACCACACATCGACCTCCAGGACAAGCCTGGGCCGTATGCTCCATATTTGAGAGCTAAGTGCAAAATCTGCCTGGTTAGGAACATTAACTAAGATCCTTGTTAATAAAGCTGAATGTCCCACAAAACTCTCATTACATTATTGGAAACCATCCACCTGCTGAACAGAAGAGTCACCCTCAGCCATGGTGACATGTCTGAATTTAATATTACAACCAAAGAAACTTAATAAAACAAAATGAAAAAGTTGTTAAAAATCACACCAATTCATGAAGGTCTCATTGTGAGCCAACACAAAAGCACCAGTGATAAACCCGTGGGGTGCCTAAGGTGCCTTATGTTTACATTTCAGGTGCTACGTCTTGGTTCTGACCCCTCGCTGGGAGTAGTATCTGAGACAGCCTGCTGACTGCTGTCCTGTTGGCCTCGATGACCTTGGCGGTCGTCCTCTGGCCCATGGAACCTGTTCTGGCCCCGCCTGGGAGGGAGTTGCCAGTTCCACAGCTGGCATCTCCCCAGTCACCGCGGCCTCATCGGATGCAACGGTCACTGGCAGACGGTGGAGGAGCTGCTGCCTTCATCCGGAGCGACCTGAGAGGAGCCCGCAGAGACGACAGGCAGCTGCTGCGCCAACATGAGGTCGCTTCGGACCTCCCTGCTCACCGTGGATGGATGGTCACTGAGCTGGGAAACGTGGTGTCCGGACCATATCCCACACTGGCACTGACCAGCTGAGGCCAATGCCGATGTGAGGGCTTACTTGTCCGAGTGCATCCCCAGGAAGCCCTGATGGGTCTCCTGGAGGAGCCTCTCCATGAAAGTCACCACTTTCTCCATGGAGAATGCATGGCGCTCAGACATGAGGCTCATTGCTTCGGCGATAGTCCTCGTAGACTCCTCCACCACGGAGACCAAGCCAAGCATAGCCTCATGTATCTCCCCCAGATGCTCCTGCACACCCGGCCACATTTCCTGCGTTTGATGCGTCACGGACGACTGCAGAAGCACATCATCAGGCACCGACTGAGCATGTGCCTGGTCCCCTGCAGTCCTCCGACTGCTGGTGCCATGGGCACCCTCTATCTCTGCCAGCTTCTCCAGCGACTGTGCCCCGGGACACTAGTCGATGTTCTAATTCCCACCAAGGTGCTAGTATCTGCGCTGGTGCCTGCCTGGCAGAGATGGTGTGACGCTGGTGAGACTTCTGGGCCCTCAGGTGTGAGAGGGGGCCTCTGCTGGTCCTCCTCCTGGTCCTGCTCCGATGATGCTGAAAGGAAGAACAAGGACATTGGATCAGTTAATGTGGAGACATTGACAATCCCTGTCCCCCGGATCATTATACGCTCATTCTTCCATAAGCAATGGTCAAGCCATGTTGCAAACTTCAATCACTGAACATTCAGCACTGCCATGGCTGCTGAGAGAACAATGGTGACCTCACTGCTGGGCAAACATACCTGCCCCTGGCACCCCAGCCTCATTGACACCAGTGGACCCAGGCACATGGCGCCTCTCCAAATCTAGGGCCTCCTGCTCAAAGCGGCTGAGAATCGCTAACTGTGCCGGCCCACCGCCAGTCCTCACCCACTTGACAGCATCATGTGCATTCTTCTCCCGAAAAGGAGAGAAGAGCATTGATTAGTGCTACTTGTGCTTGGACTCTCTTCACGGACGGCCCACCCCAACCAGAGTGGGATATTGCAGGGCTCCAGTGTCTTCTCACCCCGCTGCTGCCGAACACTCACACAAAGATGCTAAGCCTGTCCTTCTCCCCCCCATCCCTTTGGCCAAATTCTGCCTACATCACATTAGGCACCACACAGTCTAACCTTCCATAGCAAAGAGGCACAAGCACGTGGCGCGCAGAGGACAGCAGATCGATCAGTGCCAATGCCACCTTGAAGCTCCCCTCCCAGCATCTCACCACCCTGACTTTGACATGTCCTGGAGTTCCAGCACTGTGTCGAGGTGCAGCTCCTCCAGGTTACCCCTAAAACAGTAATGTGGGTCTCAGTGTACCACATGCTGCGGGGGCAGAACCCATCTCTTCACCACCCTCTCAGGGTGACCTCGGCATGGGCAATATCTGCTGGCCCACCCAGCGAAGGACACATGCCGTTAATGACTCAATGCAGTCACTACACTCAAACTTGGGGGTGGGGGGCATCAGGGGGGAAAGCTTACCTGCTGGGTTAAGTGACCAATGCCAACATGGTACTGGCCCTTTCTGAGTGCAACCGGTCATTGAAGCGCTTGCGACACTGGATCCAGGTGCACCGCACCACATCACGGGAGCTCACCACCTCCTCCCAGGTACGTTTGGTCATGTGGGGGGTCCTCCTCCTCCCGTCCTGGGGTACCAGGACCTCCCGCCGTGCTGCCACCTCCTCGAGGAGGGCAGCAAGGCAATCATCAGAAAAACGAGGGGCACAGTGCCCCCCTGCCCTACCCTCCTGCCTGGCCTGCTCACCAGCAGCGCTCTGGGAAGCCCTTCCACTGGCCGTGATTCTCAGCCTTTGAAAGGCCGCAACAACTTTTTAAACCAGGCCGCCGGGTCGCCATTGGACCCGGTGGTCATTGCAGTCCTGCCGCCGCCCACCAACTCTCACTGTCCTCGGGAGCTGCGATTCACACTGGGCTGGTCTAAATTGCATCCCCCCCCCCCCGCGTAAAATGGCGGCGTGGACCTGATCGCGGACGGCGAATCAGGTCCGCGTCCTGTGCCCACTCCCGCTCCACCACCCCCACCCCCCGCCAGCCAGAAAATTCTGCCCCATGAGTTTACTTAATATGACAATGCCAACCGTGACATTTTTGGAAAACAATTTTTGTAAGGCACATAGGACATTGTTTAATGGGAAGATATCATTCAGGTTAAAACATGCCTCAGTATCATTAGAAAATTTAATGATTTGCTTGTGGATGTTGTCATGTTTTGGAATGTTCCTCACCTTAAGAACAATCTTAGAACATCTTCAGCAATGTTTTAAATATTATAGAAATCTTATGAAGAGAGCTTCCCTAACAGCTTGCCAGCTGAAAATTACAGGACAGGCCTGTTATCTCAAGGACATATCTCCAGCACAGACATTCCAGAAAAGGTTGGATCGCGTGATCCATACTAAACCAACCGCCTGAGAGAAAGGTTAATAACAGGGTCTTGAGAAGGGAAAAAAAAAATCACTTTGGGCGGGGAGAGGGTTTTTCAAATTGATCCATGCTGGGCAGTCCTCATCAGACAGAGGAACACCGAGGAAGAACTCCCTAACACTTCAGCTAAAAAGCAGAAGGGGATCCGCCATCAGCTACAGAGACCAACGCTCACCCTGTGTCACCTGTTTGCTAGCCCTCCGGGACCTGTAAACCCCTCTCACCTCATATTTTCCTTCCTGTCTATTTAGTCAATGCACCAAATTTAAACGGTTGCTTTTTAATAAACTGCTTTAAAATCACTTATGAATTTGACCCCTTTTGTGTATAATCTGTGACCCCCCCCCCCGACAAACTCAAATCTTGTGCCTTCAATTTTGACTTAAGCTTGAGGATGGAAGGGAGGGCATTGTGGGCAACAATTCCCTTGTAAATTATTGTTTGTATTGCAAGTTTCAGAACACTTCACTATTGAAGTAAACCGGATTCCTATAGTTAAGGAAGGAAAGGCAGTGTCCTTACTGCAGAACGCTCACAAGGGATTCCTGCTGAAAACAATATGCACTTGAATAATATAAAGAAAAGAAAGAGTTGCATTTATATAGTGCCTTTCACAGACTCAGGACATCCCAAAGTGATTTACAGCTAATGAAGTGCTTTTTGATGTGCAGTCACTGTTGTGATGTAGAAAACATAGTAACCAACTTGCACAGAGCAAGATCCCACAAACAGCAATTCAACAGCGACCAGATAATCTTTCTCAGCAATCTTGTTGGGGGTATAAATGTTGGCCGGGCCACTGGGGAGAACTGCTCTTCCTCAAAATAGTGTGATGGCATCTTTTACGTTCACCTGAAAGACGAGGTGCCACTTTAATATCTCACCCAAAAGACAACTCCTCCAACAGTGCAGCACTCCCTCAGTGCTGCGCTGGAATGTCAGCCTAGATTTTTGTGCTCAGCTTTGCACCGACACTAAAACTTGCATTGTAGAAGTCAGGCAGCAGGATGTGAGTGAAGTCCAGAGCAAAGCCAAGTGGAGCCATGACTCTAGATTATGCGTTTTGCAAGGTAACTACAGCAAAGCAAACCTGCTAAACATCATCCAATGCTACAGTTGCACCAGGGATTTACTCAAAGCTGCTTCCTCACCATCACTGTAACCTTACCATAACTTCACCAGAAGCCCCCTTTCACCCTGGCTGACCCTGATGCCCTTCTGCTGAAGTGACGGTGGTGGAGACAGGAGCAGCTCCAAGGAGAGTCCTGACATATATCGTAAGAGTGCACTTTCAGTAAACTGTTCCTTCAAATAAGACCCAGTACCTTCACTGTTTATGCATTAATCTATATAAAATGATTCTCCAACTAATCTATAACACTTATACCTAGTTTGTTTGCTCGGACTGTTTTGATTGGTCAGTGGGTTCATTTGTTGGGCAGAGCCTGGCATACACAGCTGGAGGGCTGGAGGGTGTGATGCACATGCAGCTGTGAGTGGTTAGTTTTGGCAGTGCAATAAAAACAGCAGAGGGTAAGGGTGTGACATAAGACACTTCATAGCAATCTATTGCGCAGACAGGGATATAATTGGTATCTGGGAGTCCTAGACCAATTTAACACACTCGGATCAATATAATCTTGGCTATAGTGAACACAACCCAAAATGTTTCAACACTGTGTATGAGTGTTACACCACTTTAAACTATTTCCACTACTTACATAATCAGTGAGAGGCCTATACCCACCCATCTTTCACCAGTTTCTCTGGACTTAATCCAAGTTTCGGAGGACAAAATCTATAATTGTACTACTCTCTTTCGCTATTTAAGTGAATAAACTTTTACATTGTCAGGCTATACTGAAATCCAAGTGACAAATGTTTGTATGAGGTTTTATTGCCATATCAAGCTTTGGTTTGTGATAACCCTAGTCAGCGAGATTATTTCCATGAGGGATCAGTTGGGATTGACGGGTGGGTTGGGGGTGGCAAGAACAGGATGGGGATGGCATGGGAGGGATGGCATGGGAAGGATGGGATCTATGCAGAGGCACATGAGGTACATGGCGGACTGCAGCACATGAGGCCAACGTTTGGTGATGGTGGCAATGACACAGTGGAACGTAAGGGTGTGACATGAGATATTTAATAGTATTCTATTGCGCAGGGGTGTATATGGGGGTGCATTATTTCTAGACCAATTATAACTTATTTGGATTAATGCAATCCTGCCTTTCGTGCACTGAATCCAAAATGCTTCTATACTATGTTTGAGTGTTAAAGCACCTTAAATTATTCCCACTCTTTATATAATCAGTGAGAGATCTATATTCACTGTAACTATGAAGTTGTATTCTTCGATTACAGGTGCTGAAATTATAACAGTCAAATTTCAGGGAAATAGAGTATCTATTCCTCAAGTAATTATTGAGTCCATCAGGTGTCAACATGTCTTTTCAACTCACGAGGAAACAGTTCCCGGTTAGATGTTCATATTCTATGACTCCAAACAAGTCACAAGGCCAGACTTTTGACATGATTTGTATTTACATTCCCATGTCTGTTTTCACACATGGAGAGCTTTATGTAGCTTTTTCCAGAGGGCAGAGTTTTGAATCTGTTAAAGTCTTTGATGAAAGAATAACTGGAAACCCTGTGCTTAAAGGAATACTGTTGCAATAAAGATAATTTTGCCTCAAATTTCGTGTGGACCTCAGCTAGCAGCAAAATATTTCTCATAATTCACACACAGCTGGATAGGGCCAGTTCCTACCAGGCCCTTTCAGACGTGCGTATGAAGCAAGTGATAACATCACCAAGGTATTACAGACCAGGGCTACCGGATTGTGCAGTTTCGATATCTCTCTGCCAATTTAGTTTATACCTGCAAGAGGATATATTCTCAAGAAACCAGTTGAGGTTGGCAAGAAATACCGGCCCTATCCTTAACCAGTCAAATTAGAAACAGTTTTACTAATAGCCTTGCTATAATCAGTAGAAAGTTCTAGAATCATCCAGTTCAGTTTCTGTCACCCTCCTGTGTTGTGATTACTTTCCTTTACCTGTCATCCTCCCCTCTTCCTTTTCTCCACTCCTCTTTGTTTGAGTCAGCTGCGCCTGCCCTTTCTGATGAGGGAGGCCCACTAAAATGTTAGTCAGTCTTTATTTTTATTTCCTTCCAGGCGCTTTTTGGCTTTCTGCACAACTCCGGAAATTCCTCCCTTTTTCTGTGCGTCAGATTTGCACCAGGCCTTTTCTTTTTTTTACCTCCTTTTAGATTCCAGTGTTCATCCCCTGTAACAAGGCAAAAAATATGAAAGGGCTCAGGCAAAAATAAGGACAGATTATCACAGCCATTGTCCTGAAATATTACAGGCTGAATTTTCCCAGCCCATTGGCGATGGGGTGGGAGGTGGGAGGGTGACAAAATGATGGAAGGGTGCACCGGGATTAGATACCGCCTCCTGCCTCTGCAGGGATTTTTCATTGGTGGAGAGGGCCTGCCGCCACTTGTGGAGACTACCAGGTCAGCCTTGGAGACCTCCAAACGGGTTCCAGTGAGGTGGAGGAGGTGGGGGGGGCGTATGGGGGAGGGGAGAATGGGCTCCCCATGGCAACCTTCATGGTAACAGTGCTATCACAAACTCCACGAACCACCCCCCACCCCAATTTCCTTAATCTAACTCACTAGTGATGCAGCCTCTGATTGGGCCAGCAGCTCTTGGGGTCAGACCACTGACCTTAATTAAATGGTGATGGCCTCTTCATTGGCTGCCACCAGCAAAATGTCGGCCCCCCCCCCCGGTCCCATTGCCCGCCAGAGGAGGGTCTCCTCCCGCTTTTGGCCCCAGTGGCGAGACCTCCAGGTAAAGGGCAAAATTCAGTCCATTAAGACTGTTAAGACCCTGCTTGATTATCATTTCAAAGGAATGTGGCTCACATCAAAGGATCTTGATGTATTTGTCTCAGGTTTGTCTGTGGTTTATTTTCATTTGTTCTTGGGCACTGAACAAAGGTTATATTCATTGTCCATCTCTAGGTGCCCTAAGGAGAGGTTTACAATTCTGGTTGGGCCTATTCCTGGAGGTTCCATCACGTGGCCTCCCACCTCATCCAGTCAAACGGCCTTTGTTCCCATCGCCAGTATTGTTACAACTAATAAACAAAAGTATTCAAAGAAGATTAAAGAAAGCACACAATAATTTTCTCCCTAGTTGCTTGCAAGCACTGTCCCGGCAATCGCTCTCTAATTCCTAAAGACTTGAGGGCAATTCTGGGAAGTTAATTGGCAACTCCCTTCCTGGGATAATGGTAATGAGCCTCCTCGTGAATGCTTGTTTCTACAATGGAGTCACTTTCTGGGTCATTTCAGAGGACTTTAAAATAAGTTCTAAATACTGGGGTTCATACTGATTGCAAAAGCAGGACGATTGACTGCACTAGCTTCAAACTGAGCCTTGTTCTAAATCTTGAGGACAGAGTCATTTGTATAAATGGGACTGGCACATTGCATCTGCAAAGGCATTTACCCCGATATGCCTGCCAGGAGGCAGTGTGGCCCTCAGGCCTTTTCACACCTTATCCTAATTAAGTTTGAGGCCTTTTTAGGCCCATAACATTGGACCTATTAGTAGGCGTGTTAGGCATACAAAGGTGCACATGCAAATGAATTGATCAAGACAAAGATCCAAGAGTGATTTTCCACAGCATTGAGCCCAACGTGTGCCTATTTCAGAGGACAACACAGGCAAATACCTGTTGTATACCCGCTGCTCAATATTGCACTCCACGTGCATTCGAAGTCACAGGACAGCTCAGGGCCATAACAATCCCAAAGCATGACTGGCACAGGGGAGCACAGAGGAAGAACTATTGGGAATTCAGGCACATGTTGAAGGAGGTGGAGATAGGACCTGTCACCTCACCTCCAGGAAATCCCAGCATTGACCAAATGAGAGAGAGGCCCAGTCCCAATTTCTGTCTCCACCCACCCCAAAAATGTCCTGGCTTATTGAAAAGCATTTCCTGTTACCATTCTAGGATCAGAGCCAAGATTATGATAGTAAATAATTTTTAAGACATGATGGGTGACCTTTTTCACCTTTGTAGTAAGATGCCTCTCTAGAATCTTTAATAATGCATAGCTATGTGTCACGAAGTCCAGAGACTCAATCTGTAACCATAGCAACAGCCAGCACTGTAACACTATTGGTCCACTGGGCTTTCATCTTAGTATGATTTAACTAAAGTAATTTGATCACTGATTCAGGTCTGATCATCTCGAATATTAGTTCACAGTGAATTGGAACATGAAACAAAATGGTGTCAATGGGATCCTACACATTACAGTCAATTGTATTTGACAGAATACTTGATAATGTGAAGATTGTGTAGGTGAATAAAATGCAAATGGAGGGAATATTTTCTTGCTTCGTTCATTGCACTCACTTCTGTTAACTGAAAAAGATAATCTTTGCATTTTTTTGAACCGGTTTGATTTTAACACAGGTTGTATTAGGTGTCATGGTTTCTATATTACCACAGTAATTACATTTCAGAAGTGCTTAATTGGTTGGAAAGCAGTTTAGGATGTTGTGAGGTCATGAAAGATGCTACAGAAATGCAAGTGTTTCTTTATGGTTAGAGTCCAAAATATGTCATAGTCTGAATTATAGGCTTCATATTGTCTCTATATTCTTGCTACATTAGGTAAAAGGTTAAAATTAATTCAAAACCATCTACATTTTAGAGAACTGCTATTGCAAATAGAATGAAACAAAGGATGATTTCACAAAATGTAAGTATTTTTTTGCATTTTAACTGGTCGTACCTCAGTAAGGAGTCAAAAGGAATGATTCTGCACTCTGTCACATTCACAGGGACCATCAGTTGGGAATCGGGATAAAAATGGCACTATTGGGAAATTGCAAACTCTCAACCCGTTGATGTTCCAAGGTTCAAGTGTATAACAGGAGTAAAGTAGTGGCATCCTTCCCCCATCATAGCCCCTTTTCTAAATAGAACTGCATAGGATGTGCAGAACAGAAACAGGTCATTTGGTCCAACTGGTCCATGCTAATGTTAACGTTCCAGATGAGCCTTCTCCTACCCCTCTTCATCTAATCCCATCAACATAACCTTTTATTCCTTTCTGCCTCATTTATTTATCTAGATTTTCCTTAAATGCATCTATGTTATTGAAGCAGATTCAATAGTAACTTTCGAAAGGGAATAGAATAAATATTTGAAGGAGAAAAAATTGCAGGGCGATGGGGAGGAAAGCAGGGATTGATTGGATAGCTCTTTGAAAGTGGCAAGATGGGTCCAAGGGCCTCCTTCTGTGCTGTAACATTCTATGGGCAGGATTTTCGTGTTGTCAGGCGGGTGCAGTAGGCGGGCCCGGGAGTGGCTGGGAAGCGGTCTGCAGCCCACGATCGGACCCCAATTGCGATTTCACACTGGCTGGCCAATTAAAGGCCAGACAACGTGCAAGGCGAGCTGAGAAACTCAGCGCTGCCGTGGTGGGGGGGGCGAGAGGAGGGCGAGCACAAAAGTCTGCGCGTGGGCGGGGGAGCGCGCACTGAGAGCTCCCTGAAGGCAGGGAGCTGATGAATATTAAAATCAAAAATAAAGATTATGAAAATGTGCAAACATTTCCCCACATAGGACTCACTGACATGAACTTAAACGTTATAAAAATGATGTCAACATTTTTTTTTAATTAGTGTTGGAAACCTCATCCGTCCCATGGATGAGGTTTCCTAAAAAAATCCAAAGGCCGCCTGGCCGATTCGCCCACCTGCCAACCGTAAAGTTGGATGGGCAGCGAAAAATAGGTTTAAATGAATTGATTAAGGGCCTTAATCGACCTCTTAATTGTTGGCAGCGGCTGACCACTCTCGCGTGCTCCCGCCCGCCGACCGAAACATCGCTCGAGTGCGCAATGGCATCGGGACGCTCGCCCGACGTCATCACGCGCTGTTTTATACCCGATCGGATCAGCTACGTGCCCACTCACAGGACGTGAAACCCCTGCCCATATAATTCTGAGTAGGGAGGGTTCAGGGAGAAAATAAAAATAAGTCACACTGTATTCAGTTTACTGATGCTGGAGTAGAAATCGAAGGAAAAGACCAAAGCTTGGAAAAATTAATTATAATCTGAGACCCTCAGGAATATTTCTTTACTCTCACATTGCAGGGGTTACTTTTGGAAGTCACAGTCTTACACGGCATTTACATCAGCTCAGTCCCTGTGTCACAGCTCATTAAAGCTGCTGTTTAATTGGTATAAAAACGGGAAAAGAGCTGAAAATGAATTTCCATTAAAGTAAGTAAGCTTTCCCCAAGGGGTATAGCACTTTTTTTCCCCAGTATTTGTTTAATAATTAACTCAAAGGTTAGTTATTTTTTTAACGTCTATTAATTATTTTCCACTCTGTTGGCTAAATTGGTAAATCTCATCAGATACATTTTTTTACATGTTTTAATAAGGTTATAATAATTATATTATATGTGCAGGTGAATAGAGGTTAACAGGGTTAATGGCGGCCTTTTCTCTCATAATTCAAGTTACTCAGAACCACAGAGAGGGAATCTGTAAATCTTCAGCAGAATGGTACGTGACAATGATGGATTGTTCCTTAGCATCAGCACAGTACTTAAACATTAATCGGTTGGGACGGGAGTGTGTTTTTGCTGAAGAACTGGAAATTCAGCTGACTTTGTGGGTCGCTAGTCTATCAGACAGCTGCTGGTTTTCCCAGGCCATGCTTGTTTAGAGTGAGGGCATCTCAATGAAACAGTTGAGAGGCATGCTCCTGCTCTGTCTTTCATCGATACCCAGGGAGCTGCTTCTCCCTAGGCCATTGTTATCAGACCACAGTACAAGTCAGTCCACCTGTTGGGACTCAGGTTCACAGCAATGGAGACACATTCACAGCAATGGAGCTACATTTCTCACTGTCCTGTTTTAAGGCAGGACATCCAGCAGTCGAGGGCGCAGCAGAGAAAAGCACCATCCATACATGTGATTTCTGAAACTGGCAACCTCAACTGATTCCCATAGTATGGCCCTATTACTAACCCTGAATTTCATCCTCTCAACATAATGTAGGTTAACAGGTATGCATTGGAGTTCATAGACTTAGAGAATGGATGGATCCAAAATCAAACTGATCTAAGTTCCAGTCCTCCTCAGGGCCCCTCCCACAACTCTTTCTCCGGTACATCGATGACTATTTCGGTGCTGCTTCATGCTCTTGTCTGGACCTGGAAAAATGTATTAATTTTGCTTCCAATTTCCACTCCTTCATCATTTTCACATGGTCCATCTCTGACACCTCCCTTCCCTTCCTTGACCTCTCTGTCTCAATTTCTGGTGATAGACTGTCCACCAATATCCATTACAAGCCTACCGACTCCCACAGCAACCTCGACTACAGCTCCTCACACCCCGCTTCCTGTAAGGACTCCATCCCATTCTCTCAGTTCCTTCGCCTCCGTCGCATCTATTCTGATGATGCCACTTTCCAAAACAGTTCCTCTGCCATGTCTTCCTTCTTCCTTAACTGAGGTTTTCCACCCACAGTGGTTAACGGGGCCCTCAACCGTGTCCGACCCATCTCCAGCGCATCCGCCCTCACACCTTCCTCTCCCTCCCAGAACCATGTTAGGGTTCCCCTTGTCCTCACTTATCACCCCACCAGCCTCCGCATTCAAAGGATCATCCTCCGCCATTTCCGCCAACCCCAGCATGACGCCACCACCAAACACATCTTCCCTTCACCCCCCCTGGTGGCATTCTGTAGGGATCGTTCCTTCCAGGACACCCTGGTCCACTCTTCCATCACCCCCTACACCTCAAACCCTCCCACGGCACCTTCCCATGCAACCACCGAAGGTACAACACCTGCCCCTTTACTTCCCCCCTCGTCACCATCCAAGGGCCCAAACACTCCTTTCAGGTGAAGCAGCACTTCACTTGCACTTCCCTCAATTTAGTCTATTGCATTCGCTGCTCCCAATGCGGTCTTCTCTACATTGGGGAGACCAAACGCAGACTGGGTGACCGCTTTGCAGAACACCTTCGGTCTGTCCGCAAGCATGACCCATTTCAACACACCACCCTGCTCTCATGTCCACATGTCAGTCCTTGGCCTGCTGCAATGTTCCAGTGAAGCTCAATGCAAACTGGAGGAACAGCACCTCATCTTCCAACTAGGCACTTTACAGCCTTCCAGACTTAACATTGAGTTCAACAACTTTAGATCATGAACCCCCTTTCCGATCCCACTTTTTCCAATAATTTTATATTTTTAATACATTTTTCTTTTCCCACCTATTTCCATTATTTTTAAATGTATTTCCATCCATTGTTTCACCTCCACCTTTTAGCCTATTTCGTTCCCTTCCCCCCACCTCCACTAGGGCTATCTGTCACTTGCTCATCCTGTTTTCCGCCCTTAATGTCACCATTAGCACATTTTTTAGCTAATATCATCACTGTCAACATCCCCTTGTCCTTTTGTTTATGACATCTTTGGCAATCTCTTCTTTGCCTCCACCTATCACTGGCCCTCTATCCAGCTCTACCTGTCCTACCCCCCCTCAACCAGCTTATATTTCATCACATTTCTATATTTCCTCAGTTCTGATGAAGAGTCATACGGACTCGAAACATTAACTGTATTCCTCTCCGCAGATGCTGTCAGACCTGCTGAGTTTTTCCAGCAATTTTTATTTTTGTTTCAGATTTCCAGCATTCGCAGTATTTTGCTTTTATATTATTAAGTTGTAAGACTAACTGTTTTAGCATTTTAAGTTCAGAACAGAGAGGCAATGAGGAGTGTTTTGTTAACTTGTGAATATTAATTAAGCACAAGTACTTTTTAGTATAGAACATTATTGCTGTTGAACAGTAAGATTATACACTGGGGGAAGCAAGTCACTACAGACAAAACATTCCACGTGTCCTTTGTAAATCTGCTGCATTCTGCTTGGCAACCTGAAGGTCAGGTAGATCCACATCTTTGAGGTTGTGACCCAAGGTTATCTCAGGACAGGAAAAATGTTCTAATTTGAGATGCCTTGCCTATGACTGTTAAAGCACAGAAAGAAACTGTTGGCTCATAAAGTCTGGGTCTATCTTGCCACAAAAGATTTATTTTAATCCCATTTCCCTCACGCAACAACTTATTTTTACAAAGCGCCTTTAACATAATGAAGCATCACAAAATTTTTCATCGGAGCATTATAAAATATCATAAGGGGCTCTTAGGGCAAGATACCAAAAGCTTAGTCCAAGAGAAAGGTTTTAAGGAGCATCTTAAAAGAGGATTGAGAGATCAATAGGCAGAGATGTTGAGGGATGGAATTCTAGAACTTGGTGTCTAGACAGTAGAAGGCTCCCCCACCAACAGTGGAATGATTAAAATCAGGGATGCTCAAGAGGCCAGAATTAGAGGAGCATAGATACCTCAGAGGACTGTTAAGCTGGAGGAGAAGATGTGGGGAGAGTGAGGCCATAGATGGATTTGAAACCAAAGATGAGAATTTTAAAATTGAGGTGTTGCTTAACCGGGAGCCGATAAAGGTCAGCGAACACAGCGGTGATAGGTCCCTTAATGTTCTCGGTTTTCAAGCAACTAGTTCAGTTTAGAGGACTCTGTCTCAAGAAAACACCATTCTATTCACCCCAAAGCATTCTATTTTACCACAATATCTGACATGCATTATTAAAGCTCCTTCGGTAGGTGGGTAAATCCACTACCTTGTGTGACAGCAAACTTTACTATGTCCATGTTGAATCAGTGATAGCACCTTCGCCTTGGAGTTAGAAAACAATGGATTCAAGTTCCATTTCAGAGACTTGAACATGTAATCTGGGCTGATGTTTTAATGCAGCCCCTCAAAGAGTGCTACATTGTTACAGATGCCCTCTTTAATTGAGATGCTACGCTGAAGCATTATCTACATGTTCGGATGGTTGTGAAAAAACCCATAGTAATATCTGAACAGAAGCATGGGAGTCTGACTGGTGTCTTGTCCGACATGAGGAATAGGCTCAGCTACGATGCCTGTTGTACTCAAATAGCTCGGCAGCCACTCAAGATCAAGGCTCATATCTGAAGGATAGAAAAGGTATTTGTGGGAGTCATCACCCTCAGGAGAGGAGATACAAGAGCATGGAGCCAAGCCATCACTTTTACAGGCTCTGGGGGGATTTCCATTCCCCCCAATATGGAAATCTACCTCTAAAATCAGCTTCCATGATCAAATCAAAATCGGATCCAGTTAGAAGTTCATACCCAGATCATTTTTCATAAGCCGAAAGGCCAGATATCCATTTCAACAATTTTTTGTTTATATTTCAAATGTACATCATTCACAACTTTCTATTTAACTGCCCCTGTCCAGCAAAATTTCACTTCCCAAATTTCTTAATTTCTTCAACTGACAGCTTTAGCACAGAATAACCTGTAGGGGACCTGGGGAAGGAAGTGTTTTGTTTTTATAATGACGTAAAGGCACCAATCACTCATAAGGGATTGCATAAAAACATTGTGGATTCATTTATTAAGACTAGGCACATATGAACAGATGTACATGGGTATAAAGCTTGAAGACACCAGCAGCAGAGCTGTGTGTGTGTGCTCTGCTTAAAAACAAAAGTGAAACTAAACTGGATGATGTCATGCTCCTATCCCTTAAAGGCATAATAAAACAGGGAGAGGTTAAAAGGCCCAATTTCTGACTGGTCAAACTGATTAAACCAATTACTAAACTAAAACACACTTTGACTTGATAATTCGACTTAGAATGTCACTGAGCAAGACCTCCATTTCTCTGTCATATCCATTGACACAAACAGAATTTATGTGTTTTATTGTTGTCTGTGATCAGAGTGTTTTTATGTGTGAGATTAGTGTGTTTTCTTATGCTCAGACTAATTTGCCCCAATTTAAATTATTCCAGCAGCAATCTTTTCTGAATTTTAAAATGAAGAAGATTATTTATTATCACACACTTGCCCCAGAGGTTTAAAACTTGACATCTCACACATACTATTGCACACACAACGATTAGGTACAGATAAAGAAAAAAAAACAATACCATTATAATTTGGAATCATCTCAGCCTCTTTTGTAGCAGACCTGTGGTTTCTTGGATGAATTGATGTTTTAGCTGGAGTGGAGATCTTGTAAAAGCAGAGGATTCTCAATAAGCTGCGAGGCTTCTCATAGTTGAATTGCCAGGATGTCGGCTCTCAGGTGAACTTGAGGTTGGAATAGGTTGGTGGGGGGAGAGTCCTCCTCCCATATTAAAGGTATAGTGGTATATTATCTTGGCTGAGTAGTCTTGGAGCTGTTTCGATGTCTTAAATGGTGTTTCTGATGGTATCTGTCCCAGAACAGCTTCTGCTGATATTTTTAAAAGCAGGTAGCAAACATGGCTGCCTTACCTATGTGATCTGTTGCTGGTCCAAAGTCATTTTCCAAATAAGGTGATGTGTTAGACTTGTAAACATCCTGTGCTGTGGATATTCACATCCTGAGAGTTTCATATAGCTAAGGTCATTGTGTTTGGGATGAGGAACCATCACAACACAATGAAAGATTGATGAGACCCATTTCATTTTCATCTAACAGCCATTGACTTTTGATGTCTGCATTGTCCATGGTGAAGCAGGAAGCATCGTCGGCTGGTATATTATAGTCCTGTCTGTTGATGGTCCATCCTTAACAAAGAGATGTGTAAGTTTCACAAGTGGCTGTGGTTGCCCGTATTTTAATTATGTATTTGCTTCAGTTTCGGGAATGGCTGGGGATGAAAACTTCTAAGCCACATGACATGCTATAGCCATCTTAAACCGGTTTTGGTGTCCACTTTTTAAAATATACCTTTAAGGTTTGTAATGTCTTCAGGCCTATACTGGGCATGACGCTATACATGGTTTGAGCCTACAAATCAATTAATCATTCTTAAATCTTCCCAAATAAAGCAACATCTGAGCTGTGTACTGTCTGTTGTCTGCCAACACCTGATAGAATAAAATAAGCTTGCAACCAATTCCTTTTTATATATTACATTGAGCAACATAGTGGTACAAGGATTCAACATTACAGCAGCAACTACACTTGGGACATCTTGAGTTTATGAAAGGTGCTATATAAATACAAGTCTTTCTTTTCTTTATTACCTCTCAGGACTCAGATGATGCTGAAAACTGATTGATTAGGATTCAAATTATTGAAAACCGCAGGACTAAGTTGCAATGATTTTATAATGCAAGGAGCATGATGGTTCTTACACTAGGATGCACTAATGGGGATGTGGAGATGGACGAATGTTCTGGGATTCTGTTTAACCATCTTCTGGAGATCAGTGAATATTCCCATTTAATTGGCTGGGGAAAATCCATGATACATTGGCCAGAAGAGGGAGTAGTCCTAATGGGCCATATTACTTCCTCTCGTTCTAGGCTTTTTTATGCCTTGATGAAGTGTTGAAAATTTGCTTTTGTAATTTAGGAGATCACCTGACTTCTTTAATAATGTGTCATAATTTAATGTGTTACCAACATGTAACGCTACATGCTGTGTGTAAGCTTGTACTGGGATTGCCAACTATGATTAAATGTAATCCTGAGGTTTCATCACATGTCTTGCCCCCATGCTCCATCCATTTGTCAGCCAGCTCATCCATCCTTGTGACACACTGCCTCCCTATGCCAATTGGAAAGCAAAAAACTCATTACCCAATTGGGTGATGATTGACCGTCAGCCAAACAGCTAATTATTTTCCCCATTTTCAATATTTTTATATCCAGTAAAGAGAAATGTTCAAAGAAATGTTTTTTTTCACTCTTTTTTTAACATCCCTGTGGTCTTTCTCCAGGGTTGCGTACACACCAGTGTCCTGCAGATTGATCTTCAATTCCTGGAGACTCTAGGCCAATTCTGGAGGGATGTAAACCCTAGCCTGTAGGCATACCATGTGAAAGTTAATGGGCCTCCCTTAGACAAACGCTGGATGAAAAAACTATAAAATGGCACTGTTATATGAAAAATATCATGTGAATAAGAGAACGAACAGCAAATGTCACATCAGCTGGTCAGCATGAAATATCCAAATCCCTTTCACTTCCTCTTCATTCCTCTTTTGCTCTTTTTAAGTTTATTTCTGGTTTTTTTCACTTTTTTTGGTTCCCTTCATTTCCCGCTCACACACCCTTATATAACTGACCTGGAAACTATTACTGCGTAGATAGTAGCGTACTAATACTTAAGATAAAATGAAATGTGTTAATGACTGTCAAAAGAAAGGAGCAAAGAGTTGCATTGGAAGATGTTAGGAGTTGTGCATTGATGTTCCATTGTGTCATTTCACGGTCTATAAGATAGGTATTCACTCTCTTAAATGTAAACAGAGAATGATTGATTACAAAATATTCAGCCAACATTTTATGTCTTCTCAAGGAAGCACAACACAACAGGGTGCACAAATTAAAGTTATGAGAATTATAAGGCAGAATCTGCTGGTCCCACCAGCAGCAGGAAGCTTGGCGGCTGGTGAAACTTAATTTGATGTGAGGCCAAAAATCAGTTTCCTGACGGCGGGATGAACTTTAGCAATTCTGTTCTTAAGACTTCAAAGGTGGGTTAAAGGTGGGTAGATCTTCTGGATGAACAATGTCAGGAATCCCTTTTGCGGGCATTCACATGTCATGTATGCTCATTAAAAGGCCACTTCGCCAGAATTAAGATTCCCCTCCGAATTAAGTACCCCACCAGTCAGAAATTAGAATGTTCACTTTTACTACTGGTGAGATTGGCTTCTTCCACAACTTTGAGATGAGTGGATGCTGCTTTGGCCTTCTTGGGGACCACTCACAGGTCTTGACTCATATTGGGCGCCAGTAGGACAAACTGCGTGAAGGCTCTGTGCCTGATATTGAACGAACTCTGTGAATATCAAGAGTACTGAAATTGTATTGAGGCACCTTGGAGAGGAACATGCAATCTGAAGGACAGCTGAATTCTATTGCACCTTCTGTAATTTTTTCAACTTGAAATCTTTTTGTACCCCAATTTGTATCCCTGACATGATATTGTAAATATCAAGAGAATTACAATTGTATAGAGGCACCTGGGAGAGGAACATACTGTACGGAGACAAGTCAAGTTTTATGGCACTTCCTGTAATTTTCAAGTTGAAACATTTTATAATGTACTTTTACAAATTTTATGAATAAAGTATATATTTGGGAAAGGGTGGAAGGGGATATGATGGAAGGAGGAGTGAAGGCTGGACATGGGTGGTAGGTGAAGAGTGGAATGGGAGGTTAGAGTGGAAGGGTGGAGCAGAGTCAGGGCAAGGAAGGCAGGTGAAGGGGGAAGGGGGAAAAGAGAAGGAAGGGGTAGGGTGGAGCAGAGGCTGGACAGGGGGAGGCAGCAAAGGGAGAAGGGTGGAGGGGAAGGTAGGGTGGAAGGGTGGGGCAAAGGCCAGACATGGGAGGCAGGCTAAGGGTGGTGGGAGGTAGGGTGGGAGGGTGGAGCGGAGGTTGGACGTGGGAGGCCGGCAAAGTGGGGGAAGGGAGGGAGTCTGCTCAGGGCAGGGAAGAGGCTGTCCAGGGTGGGTCGGGAGGCAGCTCGGGAAGGCAAGGGTGCAGCGACGTGGGATGTAAGGAAGGACATTTATTGTTGCGTCCTGTGGCTGGGTTGGGGTGCAGGGTTTCTGGGCAAGGATGGTGGGAGAGGGATGGCCCCGGGAGGCAGGGTCAGTGCTCTTGATGGTGGAGTCCTAAATTGAGGGCACTCGGCAGCAGAGGGAACAGTCATAGTGAGGGGGTGGGGGGTGCATAGTGGGATGCGGTAGGGTGGCAGGTCAAGGGTAATAGCCAGGTCACTGAAGCTTTCATGGTGGGGGTGTCACACAAACAGATGAAAAAGGTGGCTCAGGGTCAGGGTGGGCATGGGGACAGTAATGAGTGTAGGCTCAGAGGGGAGGAAAGGCATTAGGAGGTGGATGATAATGGGGGGAGATTTAAGGGTGACAGAGGGGAGAGGAATGGTTATATTGGGTGGGTCAAGGGTGATGGGGAAGTTGGTGGGTGACAGGGGGAGGTTGTGGAGTGAGTTTCAAATGTAACACACACTATTTTTTGATTCTCAACAATGCACCAAAGCCTTTGTAAAACTGCAATCCCTCCAAGTGAGAGGACCATCTTTTCGGGTCAGTGGAGTTCAAGGCGAGCACAACTGGCCGACTAAAGCACCCCTAATAATCATGAAGCAACCGGATGAGAACCATGCTCGGCGATGTTCTCTTCTCTACGATGAAGACTGCACGGCAGCAGGTTGGCTTCTGACTCATGGGTCTCATAACATCGAGATCCCAGCAAGGCCTGGAGCTGCCGTTCTTTCTGTACGATTTGCCATCTGCTGCTGTCAGAGGCAGTGGTGAAGAAAGGGAGGGAGGAAGGCGAATGCCTCCAAGGGGCATGGCTGGTGGACGGCAGCAAACTTCCGACTCCAAACATCCATCATCCCGGGGGAATGGTCATGGCTGACAAGGGCTCATGTGGTTAGTCTTTTTATGCTGCCAAGGCAATGGTCTCTCTATAGAGTCTCGTAGATAGTGGAGACAAGTGGAATAGTGTCAGAGGGAGGCTTCTCACACATGGCTCTCATCGCCCCACTCAAAAAGTAATGTCTCCATGTGCAGTCACGTATTAACAGCAGAAATATCCATCTCTGGTCCTCCTGGATGTCCTTCAGCTGGAAGGGGTGGGTTGGCGATGCCTTGTCTGGATGGAAGACAGGCAAAGGACTTAGCACTGGCTCGGTGGCTCTGAGATGGAGGAAAACCTGTAAAGAATATGCTCGCTACATTTATTACTTCAACTCATTCACAGATCCACTGAGGCCTAGATGTGCAGGCTCCAGGCAACCCTGCCTTTATACTGGCTTTCATCCGGATGAGGAAAAGGAGGGCCTGTCACAGGTTGGCACAGGGCCAGGAGGAGAAACGGCCTGAGCAGCAAAAGACAGCGGAGCCACAAGAAGGTCAGAATGCTGGCGCACAGCTCCCACTGCAGCGGCGAGCATTGGCCTAACCACAGGTATATCACAGGCCATGCAGCTATCTATAGATGAGTGAAAGGCAATGCCGAAAATGCCTTAGAACGTCCCACAATGTGTTTGCACAGACCTACCAGCTTCTCCGCAATGACCTGCGGCCACAAGGATTTGGAGGGAATCCCATGCTAATAATACTAAAGGACACCACTGCCTTAAACTTCCTTGCCAATGGCTCCTTCCAGGCTCAACTGGGGACCTGTGTGGCATCTCCCAATCAGCGACATACAAGTGCATACAGGCGGTGACAGATGCCCTGTTCAGGAAAGCACACCAATTTGTTCAATTCGGCCTAGATCCTGAAAACCAGGCTGCAACAGTGTTGAGTTTTGCAGCAATCTCAGGTTTCCCACAACTGCAAGATGCTATTGACAGCACACATGTGGCCTTAAGAGCTCCCTGGCAACAGTCAGTCACCTTCATCAATAGAAAATGTTTCCACTCTTTGAACGTGCAGCTGATATGTGATCACAGAAGGCAAATCTTGCATGTTTGTGCTTGGTTCCCAGGGAGCTCTCACAATGCCTACACTCTGACCCACTCGCAGGTGCCACAGGTTTTTGACGGACCTTGGTGATTGCAGGGCTGGCTCCTTGGGGACAAGGGATACCACCAGAAGACCTGATGATGTCAGTTCACCGTCTGCAGAGTGCTGCTGTTGAGAGCTACAATGCCACACATGCCTCCACCACGGCCATCAGTGAACAGATGAAAAGCTTCCTAAAGATGAGGCTCAGATGTTTGGTCTGCTCAGGCAGGGCTCTCCAATACTCAGCACAGAGAGTGTCCTGGGTCTTTGTTGCCTGTTGCGCCCTGCACAAGTTCACACTACAATGGGCAGCTGTCTTGACTGAGAGAGACATGGAGGACTGAGATGTCTCCTTCTCCAACAAGGAGGACAGTGAAAGGGATGGAGATGACAAGGGACAGGTTGTCGCCAAGCCACATGGAGAGGCAGTAGCAGGGGTAAGACGCGGCATACAGGCCCATGCCAACCTGATAGCTACCAAATTGCAGGCAGAGTAAGATGCCGAGGCATTTCCCTTACTTTTTGGTTTTCTATCCTCTGCTGGCTGGAAGGCCCTAGCTTCTTTTTGGTTACAGACATAATAGTTTGCTCCAATTAATTTATGATAGCTGAATTATATTGCACTACTAAACATCTGCCATGCTGGTGGTTTAGCCTTTGCATGCACCAAATTATGCACTCTACAGAACCCTGGCGCTAAATGCGGACATTAGAATCTGCACAGTACTCCATTCTCACACAGCCTCAGGCACCTGTAAGTAGAATTGTGATTTTACCCAGGCCCTCACAAAGCCTGTATGCATGGCAACTTGGGAGCAATCTCAAATATAACCTCTGCCGCCATGCACTTATGTCACACTCACACCAGCTCCCAAAGTGGGGGCAGACCCATGGCAGAGAACTCTTTCAGGCAGAACCAGGTATATGGGTCCACAGGGAGGAGCAGCATGAGAACACCGTTTGACCCCTTGAGATCGTTCCTTCACGCACATTGATCAGTGAAAATTGTGTTCCTGCCCACAATCGCTACTCACCCATTGTAAACCCATATCCCTGGAGGTCTGACAGTTAACTGCACAGACACCTTTAAATCCTACACTGAAATGGGCTAATATGCCAGTTGCTTCCTTACTTTCAACCGTCACCTGCATGTTAGCCCAAAATGACTAAATCACCAAGGAAGGCCATTCACGATTGGACCTGTCCACCACAGCTTTCTCCAGGCATGTAGGGCAGCCTCAGGTTTGTAAATGTTAAGAAGACAGTATAGAGCTTCACTATGTCAGTCGTGAAACAGCAGCTATGGTATTCCTTGCTGCTCACTTAGCAGATTTAACTCCCCTCGCGTACTTGTGACATCCACCCGTATCTGAGACCAGGGCAACAGCAGGGGGTGTTGAAATGACCTCGGTGAACACATTTTCAGAAGTCACAGCATGGTGAGCTGCAAGTAGTGGCTTGCATGATGCGTGGCCAGGCAGCACACTCACAAATGATGGCCACTGCTTAGTCATGCACATGTGGAATTACTGAGTAACCACTATGTTGATAATGAGAGAGAACTGAATCTATAGGAGCTCATTATCAGACCTTGATGGAGGCCCAAATTCCACACCCTTAAATGCCTGTGACCATTGAAGCAACTAGCAGCAAGATGGGATCCAGGATGCTTCCAAACTGTGCAAGTGAACATATATTTACAAGTCCCAAAACTATACACAATGGTTGCACACTCAAGACACCTCTGTGCCTTCAAAACTCCTTAATCCTTCTTTACCTACCATATGTCTAGGTGCAGCCCTGACATCCACAGCTGAGGTGGAGGCAGCTTGCAGACTGTTAGGTCCTGCTGACTGTGCTAACTTTGGTGGGTGTGGGGAGTGGGGTCACGGGCAGAGGGGAGTTGGAGTGACAGGGCACCCTTTGGCACCTCCTTGACACCTTGAGGAGAAGGGGCACCTGGGGGGAGGTCAAGTTGCCCATCCCCCTCTCACCTAGCCACTGTTGCACCGCACCCATGTCTAGAGCGTTGGAGTGCAGGTCCGAGCGCACATCTGGCAGCCACTGTGTGTTCTGCTGGGTATCCAAGGTGGCCACCACCCTTTCCATGGAGGCAGCAAGTGCTCACTTGCCGTAGCCACGACATCAGGCAGAACATGGACGGACTCCTCCAGCCTTCAGCCCAATCTGCGCATGGTCTTAGCAACTATGCCTGATCTTCCCCTGCCTGTCTCTGCATCTCCAACATGTCTCTTACGGCCAAGTCCAGAGTCTTGTCATCTGCATGGGGCTGAGCCTGGTCTCCACAGTGCTCAGTTGTCACTTCCTCTGCCAGCTGTGGGCCTGCATCTGTGATGTGCTCACCAGATTGTGACCCGAGTCTAGAACATGGACCCACCGAGGTGACTGTATCTGCGCTGGTGGAGGGTGCAGGTGGACACCGTGATGGTGCATCCTCTGAGGATACTGAGGCATCCTCCTCAGAGGTGGGGTTGGACATGAGGCTGTGTTGTTGGCCTCTGCCTTTTCTTGCTGATACCTGGAAGGGAGAAAAGAAAGATTTAGTGAAGCCTAAGCAGCTTCTTAATTAAAGCAATGTCTCACTCTGTGGGTGCAGCTGACGTAACTACAGACTGGAGGCATCCTCACTGGCTTCCTGGGGGGAATCCTATCTCGCCTTCAGCACAGGCAAGGTCCTGCTCCTCTCAGGCTATCTCAGTAGCCTGTTCCTCATACCGGGTGAAGACGTGATATCTGGAATGCCACCTCCGGTCTTGGACCCCTCCTGCTTATTGTAGGCAATTTTCTCTGCAGAAAGACAGAAGGACTGATTGTCATCCCAATGAGCAGTTCAGGAGCATGCATGCCTATGGCAATTGCTGAGCCCTCCTCAGTATTATGATGTGGCAGATGATGTGCGCCAGGCAAATCAAATCCGCAAAGGAAGCACGATCACGCGGTCATGACTGTTTTGCAATTTGTATTTTATTTCGAGATGCGTGCCCTGAATTCAGAAGTAATAAGACTATCATGACTTCAGAGGTTTTTAGAAAACTAAATTATACATTTATTAACAAAAGAAAGGATTTTAAGCACATGCATAGGTCTACAAATTACCACTAAAATAACTCCCAAAACCCCTAATTAATCTGGCTCCCAGTTACACCTCCATTAAGGCAACGGTAAAAACAAATAGATTTAAACAGACCCAGGCAAAGCAACATGATACCCTGGACAGTAAGTTTTAAAGTGAGGTTTCTCAGCTTTGGTTCCTATGGGCAACAACTTGATGCACAGAGGCTAGAGGCTTTTCACACTTGTGTTAGATCTTAGAATGCTTTCTCCTCTGACACATAGCCTCATCTCCTTTATACATGTTTCTCCCCTTTTAACATAAATTCCATTGTTCCGATTTGTCTTTGCAACTTTACCTTTCTCATATTATAAATATTATCATAGTACTCATTTTATCAGTAACCTTTGGGAAAAATAAACACACTGTTTGGCTTGACTTCTTCTGGCTAAGTGTAACATCTTACCATCTCTTTGAAATTCAAACTAACCTAATTTATCTAAAAATGCAAACATTCCTTACACCTCACATTCTAAAACTTCAGCCATGTTTATGTATTTAGCATTTCAAACCTAGCTTCTTGTTATGAACTCAAAGCCTCCAGACCAGCTGTCTCTAATTCAATTAAATCCCCCCCACACACTTACACACAGAGAAACTAATCCAAACCCCATTATTAACCCACTTTTACAATAAATCACAATAATATTATGAAAATTATGATTCTCAGTGATTACCAAGCAGGATGTCCTGTAACTGATAGAATTTAGAAGTATGAAGTGGCTGGCACAAATTCAGTGCACATGTCCCATTTGCTGGTGAGTTTTGCAACCCAAACTCCTGTCTGACACTCCTGTGCACTCACTATTAAACTCTACTGACTCTAACGGGGAGTAAAACCGGGCACGGTGTAAAGCCAGTGTTGGAACAGATTCTCTCAGTTTCTACTGCAGGGACTCAAAACCCGATCTAGCTGAATTCATGTTCTCTGACTTGAAGAGTGAAGAGACAAGGGCGCAAGTTCATGGCTAAAACACATTTGCTTTGCAATTCATGACATAAGAAAGTCTTTCAAAATAATCTGATTTATTTTGCTCCCAACTCCTGTAACCTGTTTCTTATGTTCTTATTTCCAATGCCCCAGGTATTGGGCTTGCTTCATGTCTGAGTTCAAATGGTCCGGGCAGGCTTTTCCTGCCTCCATGGAGGTGGGAGCTCTGGGAAAATAGCAGGGAGCCAGATAGGGATGGCTCAGTCCCGCCACCGGGGATCTTTTCCAAGTCAGGCCCGGATGCAGGTTGCTGCCCACTCCACGAAGGCCTTTTAACTCCAATTTGGAAAACTGGAAATGAAATCTTCAAAAATCTGCACCTGGTATTGAAAAATAAAGTGACTGGCTAATTTCAAATAGTTTCTGCCCTAAAATGAATTACCTTCTTTAAGCGGCACCTTGTCCTTGTCGTTTAAAGCCCAGTGAATAAAATTCTATTTGAATGCCTATGCTGCCTTTGCATGCTAATGCCCTGAGCCCTGAGGCCCTGTTACTTATCCAATGCCACAAAGTACCATTTCGTGCCACTGAATCAATGTTGATGAACTCATTAAAATCAATTTGTGGCGTGTTGTTTTGCATCAGCGCACTGGGCGGGCAGTGGGAAGGGTATGGCACGACATGAATGTCAAGGGCATTTATTTCCTGAGAGATTAAAAATTAAGCTCTTATTTCTTTTAGCCATTCCCCTCTGCTCTCAGCTGTCTGGTGTGAGCCGAAGGCCATAAGACCATTAGACCATAAGACATAGAGGAGTAGAAATTAGGCCATTCGGCCCATCGAGTCAGCTCCGCCATTCAATCATGGCTGATAAGTTTCTCAATCCCATTCTTCCGCCTTCTCCCCGTAACCTTTGATCCCCTTACCAATCAAGAACCTAACTATCTCGGGCGGTGGTAGGGTGGATGTAGTTGCTGCAAATGGCCGGTGCTTACTAAAGTAACAGTGGCCAGGGTTATCGTGCCTGATTGGAGTCCAGTCCTGAGAAGTGTAGACACAACATGCCATGTATTTTCCCAGCGGTGAGGTTCAGGTCTGACTGATAAGCGTGCATGTCTTACATTTCTTCCATTGCCATTTTGGGGCAAGCATCAACCCTCTTAAAATAAACACGACCTGGGAAAAGAAGAACATAAGATATTGGCACAGGAGTAGGCCATTCAGCCCCTCGAGTATGCTCCACCACTGAATAAGACCATCCTCACATCAAGGTGTGGCCTTAACTTCACTTTCCTGGCTGCCCCCATAACCCTTTGCTCCCTTGTCAATCAAAAGTCTGTCAAACTCATCCTTGAACATATTCAATGGGCCCGCCTCCACAACGCGCTGGAGGAAGTTGAGTGTTTGTACCTGAGCTTTGCTGATTGAGAAATGTTGCCCCTGATAGAGGGTTGGATCACAGCTCTCCATGGCAAACATCACACTAACACTTAGGACTCTAACTCTACCCTGGGCTTTAGGACCCTGATGTTGGGACCATTTGGAGATCCCAACTAGTGTTGCTAACTGTGATTAAATGTATTCCTGGAGGTTTCATCACATCATTTGCTCCCATGTCCCAGCTATTAGTCAGTCAACACATCCATCCTTGTGAAGCACTGCCTTCCTGTGCCAACTGGAAAGTAAAAAGACTCATTACCTAATTGGATGATGCTTGACTGTCAGCCAAACAGCCATTTTTGCCCCAATTTTTAAAATTTTTATATCTGGTAAAGAGAAATGCTCAAAAAATATATATATATATATATATTTTTTTTTTAAAATAGATTTTTTTAATGTCCCTATGATTTTTCTCCAGGGTTGCACAGTCCTGGAGATTGATCTTCAATTCCTGGAGACTCCAGTCCAATCCTGGAGGGTTGGCAACCCTATCCTGAGCCCTCAGTTAACAGGAGCCAAATCAGCTGATTTATTTTCCCTGAGGGAGCCTCCTAATTGGCCACCTTCGCGACTGCCGACCTATTAAGGGCAGCATGCGGGCGGCCGCTCCACCGGGACAGGTGAGTGCTGCTGAAGCAGGTAGGATAACACAAGGGTGCCTCAGAATAAATAAAAATAGTCAAATATTTTAGAGGGAGGAAGGCAGCAGGTCCCAGAGGATGAAGGGGAAAATCACTCCAGGATGGGGATGGGTGGGCGGGGGGTGGGGTTGGATTGCTGTGGCCACGGGGGTCAGCTTTCCTTTCTGCAGCCCTGCCAATGAAACACAGAGCCTCTTGTTCCAATGGCTCCCCAGGCAGCCACAGCGAAGGCCACCTTCATTGTGCAGGGTGGGGATGGAGGGGCCACTCCGCTGGCACCAAAAGGCTGGCAAGTCTCAACAAAAAAAATCGGCCCTAATTGGGGCCTTAATTATCCTGGATTTGAACAGACCTGTCAGACTCTGGAGTTAGGAAATGAGCATGGGGTTTGAACATACGATGCCGGAGTAGTAAGTATGTAAGAATTGAAATCAAAACAACATATATCAATCAGTTGAAAAACATGGAAGGTCTCAACATGATAGTAACAGAGACTAAATGAGTGCAACCCCTTTCATTTCGAACCTTTAGAGGTGAAATTGGTTGATAATTTTAACAAAAGTGCTGGTGTGAATTTGAAATCAGATTTATTGTTTCTGCCGTCTTTTCCCCTAATATTATTACCAGGAAGAACTTTGCCCCTTTGTTAATCTCACGATATGGGGTAGGCCATTTAGGAGTGAGATGAGGGAAAACGTTTTCATTTAGACGGTGGTGAACCTGTGGAATTCTCTATCACAGAGGGCTGTGGAGGCCAAGTCACTGAACATATTTAAGAAGGAAATAGATAGATTGCTGGACTCTAAAGGCGTTAAGGGGTATGGGGAGAGCGCCGGAGTACGGCGTTGAGATCGAAGATCAGCCACGATCATATTGAATGGTGGAGCAGGCTCGAAAGGCCAAATGACCTATTCCTGCTCCTATTTTCTATGTTTCTAAGATACACTTGTTGGAGAACACTGTGCCACACAATGTGCTTATATCACACGTTTGCATGCATGGTCACTGAAGCAGTGAATTCCTGCTCTCAGCTGAACCATTGGGACGGGCCACAGAGCAGAAGTGACATGCTTCCCCACCCCGCTCTAGGGAGAAGGGGTGAAATCAGAGGTCAGGCCCCACTTCCTTGTCATATTTACACAGTCCCTTATTGGGAGAGTTGTGGTATGCATAAGAACTAGAATAAGACTAGAGGAGGGGGATATCTAGCTTTCGGAAGGATAGGGAGAGGATGTCATAAATACTCTTCTACTCGAGCAGAATCAGAGTTGTTGGCAGTGGTTGGAGAATGCAGCTTTTACAAGTGCATTACACTTTCCTGACAAGAAGTAAACTAATGTTCAAAGCGGAACAAGCACAGCAGTGAACATAGTGCAATAAAAGAATGAGAAAAAGAAGACTTGTATTTATATCACACCTTTCATGACCTCAGGGCCTCCCAAAGTGCTTTGCACTTATGAAGTGTAGTCATCATGGTAATATAGGAAGCACAGCACCCAACTGGGTGCAGCAAGCAAACACACTAATTACCAGATAATCTTCTTCAGTGAGAAAGCCCATTAAACCTAATGAAGCCCATTCCTATTTGATAGATTAACCCCATAGAGCAGTTAGGTGACTACAGCGGCTTCTCGTTATTGTATTTTCAAATTTTCTACCTGTTTCCCAGGGAGGTGCCCATTTCAATTTGTGTCAGTCTGAGTGTGTTAACTAAAGACAGATTGCAAAGATAAAAGCAAAATACTGCGGATACCGGAAATCTGAAACAAAAACAGAAAATGCTGGAAAAACTCAGCAGGTCTGACAGCATCTGTGGAGAGAGAAACAAAGTTAACGTTTTGAGTCTGTATGACCCTTCTTCAGAGCGGAAGAGAAGCTGAAATGTGATGAAATTTATACTGTTTAAAGGGGGTGGGCAGGTGGAGCTGGGTAGAAGGTCAGGGGACAAAGGAGGGATTGACAAAGTTGTCATGAACTAAAGGACAAAGGGATTGTTAATGGTAGTGATTAGTGCTAAAAAAGGTGCTAATAGTGGCATATAGGTAAGAAAGCAGAATGTGGTTATAGCAGAACAAGGGTAGCATTGTGTGAAAGAACAACATGAAACAAGTGACAGATGGCCCTGTAGAGGATAGGGTTGGGGGAAGGGGTGGTGGTGGGGAAAAAAAGCATAGAAAATGGGATAAAAGGGGATAAAACTGCGGATAAATGAATGAAAATAAAAATAAAATAAGTGGATAAAAAATAAAAATGAATGTAGAAGAAAGGGGATTAAAAAGGGGTTGAGGATGGAGAAGAAAATTCATAGTCTGAAGTTGTTGAACTCAATGTTAAGTCCGGAAGGCTGTAAAGTGCCTAGTCGGAAGATGAGGTGCTGTTCCTCCAGTTTGCGTTGGGCTTCACTGGAACATTGCAGCAGGCCAAGGACGGACATGTGGGCATGAGAGCAGGGTGGTGTGTTGAAATGGCAAGCAACAGGGAGGTCTGGGTAACGGTTGCGGACAGACCGCAGGTGTTCCGCAAAGCGGTCACCCAGTCTGCGTTTGGTCTCTCCGATGTTGAGGGGACCACTTTTTTTTCTCCACTACCTACCCCCTACCCCATCCCCTACAGGGCCATCTGTCACTTGTTCCATGTTGTTCTTTCACACAATGCTCCCCTTGTTCTGCTATAATCACATTCTCCGTGTAAATCCCCAAATTTGTCCCAACTGGCTCTACTCCTTCTTTTACCACTCTTTTCCTATTTACGTGCTTATAGAAGATTTTGGGATTCCCTTTTATGTTGACTTGGATGAAAGAACCAACTGTATTGTAGCCAAATTTGCTAATGATATAAAGGAAGTTGAGAGGAGGTTATAAAGAGTCTGACAGGTTAAATGAGTGGCCAAAATTTGGCAGATGGAGCATGATATGGGAAAATTTGGCGGGAAGAATAGAAAAGCAGAATGTTATTTAAATGAAGAGAGACTACAGAATCCTGCGGTACAGAGGGATCTGAGTGTCCTTGAATGTGAATCACAAAAAAGCTAGCATGCAGGTACAGCAAGTAATTAGTAAATGGAATGATGGCCTTTATTGCATAAAGCTTTATAAGAATAAGGAAACCTTGCTGCAGCTGTACAGAGCATTGGTGAGACTGCACCTAGAGCACTGTGTACATTTTTGACCTCCTTTCTTAAGGAGGAATATACTTGCATTGAAGGCAGTTCAGAGAAGGTTCATTAGGCTCAGTCCTGGGATGAAGGGGTTATTTTATGAGGAAAGGTTGACCAGGTTAGATCTATGCTCATTGGAGCCGAGAAGAATGAGAGGTGCTCCTATTGAAACATATAAGATTATAACATATGAGATAGAAATTAAGATAAAGAAGAAAGAGTATGCTTATAAAAGATACCAGGTAGAAAATACAATTGAGAGGCAGACTGAGAAATTAGAAGGTTTCGGGGAGGTGAAAAAATAAATAAGAGAAGCAAAGAGGGAGTATATAAAGAGACTGATAGCCAACATAAAAAGGAATCCCAAAGTCTTCTATAGGCATATAAGTAGTAAAAGGGTGGTAAAAGAAGGAGTAGGGCACAAATTTGGGGATTTATACATGGAGGCAGAGGACATAGCTGTAGTATTAATGAATATAGGACATCTGTCTTTACTAAGGAAGAAGATGCTACAGAAGCCATGGTGAAAGAGGAGGTAATTCACACACTAGAAGGGTTTAAAATTGATAAGGAGGTTGTATTGGATAGGCTGTCAGTACTCAAAGTGGATAAGGCAGCAGGACCAATGAGATGCATCCAAGGATGCTGAGGGAAGTGAGAGTGGAAATCATGGAGGCGCTGACTATAACTTTTCAGTCTTCCTTAGACCCAGGGGTGGTGCCCAAGGATTTGAGAATTGCAAACATTACAGGCTTGTTTAACGAAAGATGTAAAGATAAACCCAACAACTACAGGCCAGTCAGTTTAACTTCAGTGGTAGGGAAACTTCTAGAAACAATAATTCAGGACAAAATTAATGGTCACATGGACTAATGTGGGCTAATTAAAGAAAGCCAGCATGGACTTCTTAAGGGAAAATCATGTTTAACTAACTTGCTGAAATTTTTTTGGAGGGGGTTAATGTGATGTACATCCACTTCCACACAACAGACTTGTGAGCAAAGTTGTAGCTCATGAAATAAAAGGGACTGTGGAAACGTGGATATGAAATTGGCTGAGTGACAGGGAACAGAGTTGGTGGTAGTTAATGGGTGTCTTTCCAGCTGGAGGAAGGTTTGTAGTGGAGTTCCCCAGGGCTCAGTATTGGGACTCTTGCTTTTCCTGATATATATTAATGACCCAAACCTTGGTGTACAGGGCTCAATTTCAACATTTGTGGATGATACAAAATTTGGAAGCATTGTGAACCGTGAGGAGGATAGTGTAGAACTTCAAAGGGACACAGACAAGTTGGTGGAATGGGCAGATGGGTGACAAATTAATTTCAATGCGGAGAAGGGTGAAGTGATTTTGGTAGGAAGAACACGGAGAGACAATAAAAAGTAAATGGTAGAATTCTAAATGGGATTTAAGAGCAAAGGGACCTGGGTGTTTATGTATATAAATCATTGAAGGTGGCAGGACAGGTTGAGAGAGTGGTTAATAAAGCACAGAGCATCCTGGGGCTTTATTAATAGGGGCATAGAGTACAAGAGCAAGGAAGTTATGCTGAACTTATATAGATGCTAGTTTGGCCTCAGCTGGAGTATTACATCCAGTTCTGGGTGCTGCCCTTTAGGAAGGATGTGAAGACATTGGAGAGAGTGCAGAAAAGATTCATGAGAATGGTTCCAGGGATGAAGAACTTCAGTTATGAAGATAGGTTGGAGAAGTTAGGATTATTTTCCTTGGAGAAAAGAAGGCTGAGAGGAGATTTGATAGAAGTATACAAAATCATGAGGGATCTTGACAGAGTCTATAGGGAGAAACTGTTCCTACTCACGAAAGGATCGAGAATGAGGGGGCACAGATTTAAAATAATTGGCAAAAGAAGCAAAAGTGATATGAGGAAAAACTTTTTCACAGAGAGTGGTTAGGGTCTGGAATGCACTGCCTGAGAATGTGGTGGAGGCAAGTTCAATCTAAGCATCCAAAAGGGAATTAGACTGTTCCCTGAAAAGGAAGAATGTGCAGGGTTATGGGAAAAAGGTTGTAGAATGATACTAACTGAATTGTTCATTCGGAGAGCTAGTGCAGACAGAATAGGCCAAATGGCCTCCTTCAGCACTGTTATGGCACAGTGGTTGGTAAATGCTGAGCTGCTCAAATCCCAGAGGCAGACTTGAAACAGCTGCCGCAACTGTTTACAATTTGTGCTTTTTTTCGAGATGCATGCCTTGAATTTAGTAGTAATGAGCCCACCATGACTTAAAGGTTTTTCGCAAAACTAAATTAAACATTTAAGAAAAGATTTTAAGCACATATGTGGGTCTACAAATTACTACTATAACTCCTAAATCTCCTATTTAATCTAGCTCCCAGTTACACCTTCGTTAAGACAACAGTAAAACAACATAGATTTCAACAGGCCCATGCAAAGCACACAGTACCCTGGACAGAGATATTTAAAATGAATTCTCTTTGCTTCAGTTCCTGCTTGGTACGTAGAGGCCGGAGGCTTTTCACACTTGTTAGATCTTAGAATGCCTTCTTTCCTTACATATAACCTCATCTCCTTTATTCATATTTCTCCCTTTTTAATGTAAATACCATTGTTCCAATACATCCTTGCAACTTTACATTTTCCATTATATAAATCTTCCATAGCACTGATATTATCAGTAACCTTTGAGAAAAATAAACACTATTTGGCTTAGCCTCTGTTAGCTAGGTGTAACACCTTACCATCTCTTTAAAATTCACGACTCTAGCTTATTCAAATATAAAATGCAAATGTTCCTCACACCTCACATTCTAAAACTTCAGCCATGTTTATGTATTTAGCATTTCAAACCTAGCTCCTCTTTTCATAACTCAAAAGCTCCAGGCTAGCTGTCTGCAATTCAATTAAAACCCCCCCACACACAACCTCACACATAGAAACTAATCCAAACCCCATAGAAACTAATCCAATATTAACCTACCTTTACAACAAATCACAATAATATTATGAAAATTATTATATTTTCATGACAAGCACTGTGATTCTGAAGGGATTGACAGGATGGATTCTGGGAGGATGTTTCCTCTCATAGGGGAATCTAGAGCTAGGGGGCATCATTTAAAAATAAGGGGTCTCCCATTTATGACAGAGATGAGGAGGAATTTCTCCTCTCAGAGCATTGTTAGTCTTTGAAATTGTCTTCAGCAGAGAGCAGTGGCAGCTAGATCATTGAATATGTTCAAAGCTGAGTTAGACAGATATTTGATTGACAAGGGTTATGGGGAAAAGTGGAAAGTAGAGTTAAGGTCACAATCAAATCAGCCATGATCATATTGAATGGCTGAGCAGGCTTGATGGGCCGAATGGCCTACTATTTCTTATGATATTATGATCTTATTAGATGCTCTGGCTTAATATTGGTGGGCCCTGAAATTCTTGGGTTGTAGGGAGAGTTGAAATTGCCACCCTACGTTTATGAGCAGGGGTGGAGGCTGCTGGAGTTCTGGAAGGATCTTAGATGGCCAAAACTGTGGCCGGTTTCAGGTTGGCCTGAAGGAGCACTCACCCTCTCAGTGACAGACAAATGTCAATCGGAGAGTCAGTACAGGATCCCTGCATTTTGTGAATTCCACCATCCCCCACCACGTGTATGGTGCACCTCTATGTCACAGGCAGGGTTACAAGGATCTGCTGTTCAAGGCTGAAGTGGTTCTTTGATGGTGAGATTACTATTTTAGAATTTTGTCCATTCCCTGGGAGTGCACATAGGTCAATTCAAACTTCTTGCCCTGTTTTATTCAGTGAATCATGTAGTGCCAGAGGAGAGTCAGATCAACCCATCAGTGACCATCCAGCAGCATGTATCAGACAAAATATCACTTTCTAAAATACTTCTTGTGAGTTACGTCTTGGCATAGAACCATAGAATGCTACAACATGGAGGGCCCATCGTGCCTGTGCAGCTTTTTGAAAGAGATACCCAATTCGACACAGTCCACTGCCCTTTTTCACTTGCCCTGCAATTGTTGCCATTTTAAGTATTTGTACAATACCCTTTTGATAACTATATTGTATATGCCTCCACCATCCTTTCAGGCAAAGCATTCCATATCATAAAAACTCGCTGTGTAAAAAAAATTCTCATCTCACCTCTGGTACTTTTGCCAGTCTATTTAAATCTGTGTCTCCTGATTATTAAGCCTTCGCTTCAGCCATGGAGGAGTTTGACTTGGTGGAGTTCATTTGCAGCTGCAAGCAAATGTGCTAACAGGATCCAGAGCACAACCAGCTCTGCCTGGAACAGAGAAAGCGATCACAACTCTGAAGTTTTTTTGTACTGCACTGGAGACCAGGCCCACAAGGAACATGAAACATGCCCAGCAGCATAGCAACTGAAGATTGGGTGGTTTCTCCAACTAGTGGCCAATGAGCAACTCATTGAGTTAACAACCTATTCTTTGGGATAAGGGCAAAATACTGTGGATGCTCGTGAGTCTCCAGTCCCTGGGCACAAAGCTGAGGAAAAGCATGTTCCTTTTTGTGGCCTTCTGCTGAATGTTTCCTCTGTACCTCCTCTTGAGCCATAATTATTCATTCTCTACATCTTTATAACTCCCTGCCATTCCATTCTAGGTATCCCAAGGACCAAACCCTCTCAACCCACTCCATGTGCACCATGCCAGATTTTCCCCAGCTTCCCTCTGTTGCGTAATTCACTCAATGCTCTTATTATGTATTCAATAGATTTGCCAAGAATAGATAGATTATCACAATACTGTTGGTCAATAGTGCAGAAGATTTGAATTTATACGTCTATCCCAATGTGCTCAAGAAAGAGACGAAAAGCACTTGAACAGAGCTTTTAAAGTAAGAAAACCAGAACATTTATTTGCCCTTGCTGTTGATGCAGGTTGCGTTTATTTAGGCCGTTGGGTTAAAAAGGCTAAAGTAGAACACCATGTTATGCATGCCACACTGTTCTTGAATTACAGGATACAGTAAAATAGATCAGTCAGTGGGTATTATTTCTGATTCATGCTAAGAGGCATTTGCTCACTCCCAGTTTTATACAATGTCTTGAGAATCCTTTGTAGACATCCCCATAAGGTTATCAGCCAATCTTTTTGAACTGCAACAAGAAAGCAAAGCCTCAAATTACCTATAAATTATGTCAAATAGATAACTGCCAGACAGCTGCTATTCTCTTCAACAGAGCAACTTGTTAAACAGGTTTTCCAAACTACAGAGGCTTCAAAGGTCTCTGTCATTATACAGAAGAACATCAGAAATGCAGAAGCAGGTCATATGGCCCACTCAAGCCTGCTCGGATATTCACTAAGATTATGGCTGAACTTTTACATCAACTGCACGTTTCTATCCTGTCCTACATTGGGATAGACAAACAAATTCAAATATTCTGCACTACTGAGCGACAGCACGGCGATAATCTATCTGTTCTTGGAAAATCTGTTGAATATTTTATGAGAGCATTGAGTGAAATGCAGAACAGAGGGAAACTGGGGAAAATCTAGCATGAGGAACGTTGAGTGGGTTGAGAGGGTTTGGCCCTTTTTATCCATCCTATCCCAATATACACTCAGTGCCCAAAAATTTATCAATCCCAATTCCGTCGCCATCTTTCCCAGAACGACATGTCTCACCTGGCCACAATACCAAAAAGTTTCTTATTATCAAAGTGACAAATGGCACCCTATGTGACTGTGACAAAGGTTAAATATCCCAACTCTTCCTTCCTGACCTGTTTGCAGCCTTTGACATAATTGACCATATTATCCTCTTCCAACATCTTCCCATTGTCAACCAGCTGAGTGGGACTGCACTTGCCTGGTTTCATTCTTATCCATCTAATCGTATCCAGAGAATCACCGTCAATGGCTTCTCTTCACACTCTCGGAGAGCTACATCTGGTGTCCCCCAAGGATCTATCTTTAGCTGCTCCCATTTCTCATTTATGTGCTGCCCCTCAGCGACATCATCTGAAAGCACAATTTCAGTTTCCGAATGTATACTGACAACAGCTAGCTCCCCTCCCCACCACATCTCTGAACCCCTCCACTGTTCCTAAATTGTCAGACTGCATGTCTGACACGAGTGCTGGATGACCAGAAATTTCCTCCAATTAAATAAATATTGAAAATAAATATCGGAAATATCGAAACCATTGGTTTTGGTCTCTGCCACAAACTCTGTGCTCTAGTCACTGACTCCATCCCTCTCCCTGGGAACTGTCTGTGGCTGAACCAGACAGTTCACATCCTTGGTGTTATATGTCATCCTGAGATGAGCTTCCAACAACATATGCACATCATTGCTAAGATAGCCCATTTCCACCACCATAAAACCACCCAATTCTGCCCTTGCCGCAGCTCATCTGCTGCTGAAATTCCTCAGCTGTGCCTTTGTTACCCCTAGACTTGGCTATTCTAATGCACTCCTGGTTGGCCTTCCACTTTCTACTCTGCACCGTATCTATTTATTGCCACAATGCATTACGAATACTTATGATCACATCAAGTACTGGAAGTACTATAGTCAATGAGCAGCTCACCGACTCCTGTTTGTCATTTTTTTGTGTGTATTACTAAGCGTGCACAGCAAGAAACAGAGGAGGAGCCGCAAGAGAAATGAGAGCCGTTCAGGGTCACTCTCTACTCCAAATAATTCACCACTTGACCTAAACATTTCATATTTCTGGAAGTAAATTGGGAGGTCTGAATCTTATATTGGGGATAAGTCTTGTTTTTGAAAATCCTTGATATCACTATGTTCAAACCTTCATTGTCACCCGTTATTTAAACATTGATATTCCAGAGGAGAAACATTTCTTCATGATGTTATTGTACATTGAAAATGAAAGTGACCTTCTCCAGGCTTGCTCTGACCTTAGTAGCTCACTATTTCTACCTGAATTTATTGGTGTCAAAAATCTGTGGCACTTCCACCGTAGACCTGCCCTCACCCCTTCACCCCCAACCACTGTTAGTCTGGCAGCCAAGTGGAGAAATGGCCTGATGTTAGCCAGCACCCAGGTATAAGCTAACCCACCTTAACACTTTTCCTGAGATCTTTCTGTGGCCAATAGTCCTTGTATAATTGTTTCCTTCACCATGAAGGGGCAGCTTCTCTGGCATTTTGTAGCCTTCCCCAACTAGTAGCACGGCCAGCCACCCAAAGAGAGCCTATCTGACCCCAGAAGATTGACATTTACACCAGAATGGTGTTCTCACAGATTCTTGGGACCAATATTTTATTTTTGAAAGTATAGAGCACAATTGTTTGCAAGCAGTAACAGTAATTATCCACGGTGAATGGATTTTTCCGTTTTTCCCTATAGTAATATATTAGCAACAATAAGCTAAGCCATCCAATGGATTGCAACCCAGATGAATGCAAATTACACAGCTTAACTAGAAATGGCACACTTCACCTTTGGTAATGAAAACGTGTTAGCAGGAGCGGAAGAAAAATGGAATGTAAATCCCCAGTAGGGAATAAGTCGCATTTCATTAAGCATTAGCATTTCCTTTGACAAATCAGGTAAACATAAGAACATAGGAGCAGGAGTAGGCCATTCAGCTCATCGAGCCTGCTCCTCCATTCAATATGATCATGGCTGATGATCCACTTCCATGCTTTTTTCCCCACACTATCCCCATAACCCTTTACGTCATTGGCATTTAGAAATCTGTCAATCTCTACTTTAAACATACTCAATGACTTAGCTTCCACAGCCCTCGGAGGTAGAGAATTCCAAAGATTCACAACCCTCTGAGTAAAAAACATCCTCCTCATCTTGGTCTTAAGTGGCTTCCCCCTTATTTTGAAATTGTGTCCCTTGGTAAAAGACTCCCCAGCCAGGGGAAACATCTTACCTGCATCTACCCTGTCTATCCTTTTAAGTGTTATGTAGGTTTCAATGAGATCATCTCTCATTCTTTGAAATGCTGGAGGATACAGGCCCAGTTTCCCCTATCTCCCTTCATAGGACAGTCCCGCCATCTCTGGAACAAGTCTGGTGAACCTTTGTTGCACTCTCTCTATCGCAATAATATCCTTCCTAAGGTAAGGTGACCAAAACTGCACACAGTACTCCAGGTGCAATCTAACCAAGATTCTGTACAATTGAAGCAAGACTTTGTACTCCTGTACTCAAGCCCTCTTGCGATAAAGGACAACATACCATTAGCCTTCCTAATTGCCTGCTGCACCTACATGTTAGCCTTCAGTGACTTATTGACGTGGACACCCAGGTCCTTTTGTACATCTACACTTTCTAATCTCTTACCATTTAAAAAATACTTTGTGCATCTGTTCCTCCTACCAAAGTGAATAACCTCAAATTTTTCCACATTATAATCCACCTGACATGTTCTTGTCCATTCACTAAGTCTGTCCAAATCCCCTTGAAGCTGCTTTGCATCTTCCTCACAACATACATTCCCATCTAGCTTTGTGTCATCTGTGAATTTGGAAATATTATATTTGGTCCCCACATCCAAATCATTGATATATATTGTGAACAGCTGGGGCCTGAGCACTGATTCCTTCAGTATCCCACTAGTCACGGTCTGCCAACATAAGAATGATCCATTTATTCCTACTCTCTTTTTTTTGCCTGTTTACCAATCCTTAATCAAAGCCAGTATATTATCTCCTCTCCCATGTGCTTTAATTTTGCAAACCAAGCTGCTGTGGAGGGGCTTTATCAAAAGCCTAGTATAGCACATCCACTGACTCCCCTTTATTAATTCTGTTAGTAACATCCTCAAAAAACTCCAACGGGTTCGTCAAACATGATTTCCCATTCATAATTCCTTGTTGACTTTGCCTAATCAAATCATTATTATTCAAGTGTCCTTTTATCACATCCTTTAAAATAGATTCAAGCATTTTCCCTACTACTGATGTAGGACTGACAGGTTTCTTGTTAGACTTCAAAAGCAAGTAGGCAGTAAAAAAAAATGACTGGGTTAAGATCACTGCAAAATGAATATAACAGCCTATCAAAATGTCCAAAAAGATGCAGAGAAGCAGAGTGCTTTAATAACATCAGGTGGAAGAACCTCAAGTGCGATGATTATGAAGTAAGGGCAAGGTTAGAGATGTGACGGCAAATAATTACATGAGAGAATGCTGAATTTGTGGACTGTCCAGTGGATAGTTTTCGAACATTTAAGGGGGAGCTGTTAGTCTTTTTGCCAAAAAAGTGATTACAAGCTATAAGAGGTGGCGTGCCATGGTATTTTTGAACTTTATAATTGCCCAAATAGACTCCAATGATCCTTTATGATCCTGTGTTCTATAGTACTGACTATTGCTGAAGTAAAATAACTGCAATTTTCAAAGCAGAAAAGCAATACAATTCACTAGACCATGAGCAATTATATTTAGTGTTATAAAATATATCATGTTGCAAGGAAGTAGGTGGCCAGCTATGTGAGTCCAGGGAGCTTGGCCCTTACAGAAGTGAGTAAATATAACTTCTAAGTATTGGTTAGTTAGCTGTTGACAACGGTTGCTTTTAATAAGTGTTGATTAGACTGGAGGATTGGGTTTATTTGATTGACAAAGTAATTATTATTTAGTTGTGAAAGTATTGACGGCTGGGTGGGATTTTCATTGACTTTGCTATTTTGCAGTGCTACCTGTGTTTGAATTGACTGTATTTTTCATGCATTGCATTATTTGGAAAAGATTTAAGCAGATTGTATAACAAACTCAATTGCATTGTGAGATGATTTTAAGTGAACAGGCAGCTAAGTGAGTACGAAAGGTTTGACCTAAATAGGAGTTTGGTACTAAATTATAATTGGCTCGACAAGGCAATGGAAACCAGTGTTATGCAGAGTTTGCATGATAGGGTAATTAATGAACTGCAATGACAGTTCAGGCCAAATGTAGCTGTAAGGTGCATCTACCAATTGTCTCACCCAAACTTAAAAATACTGAGTTGAAGAGAGGATTGAAGGCACTCCTTGATATGCAAGAGGAGGAAGGGTCCCTGGAGCATAAACTGCAGGAGTTGGTTACTCTCTTTCTTGAGAGGAACAGTGAAGCAGAGGAAAAGAAGTGGGTGAGCATCTTCTGTGAAGAGGCAGTGAAGAAACCCCTGAAGGTCTGAAACAACCTGATAGATATGCAGTCCTGCAGGATTCTGAAGACCTGAAAGACTGGTCAGCCCTCTGGTAGCTGTCAGACATCAGTCAGAAATATTATTTTAGCCTGAGGAAAGATACACCTGAGAGGGCTGTATTCGTAGCATGCTGGGAAATTGTGGACATGCTCAGGCATGTACAGTCATCCTGGGAATTGTACCGTGTTAACTCTCTCCAACCGGAGTGAGAGCCCAGTAAACAATATCAAATCAAACCACAGGTTTTACAGACAGGTGACTCGCTTGAGTAAAAAAATCTTAATGTAAACACACAACAAAGTAAAAGTGATTTCTAAGTACCTGTTTAGCCACATTGCTATGAAAGATATATCTTTTATGACAGAAAGATTGTTTTAATGTGTCAGTTATTGAGAGGACAAAGATGGAGATGTTTTTTTTAAAAACGTGATTGGTTCATCTTCTTTCTGTTATCAGGAGATTTCCTTTACTTTACATTCTGGATTCACTTCTTTCATGATGAAACATGACAAGCCAAAAATTAAAAATAACTTACATTCATATATATGCCTTTCATGACCTCAAGACATTGCAAACCATTTTAAAGCCAATAAAGTACCTTTGAAGTGTAGTCGCTGTTTTAGGAAATGTGACAGACAATTTGCACACAACAATCTTCCACAAACAACAAAATGATAATGGCCAGATGATCTGTGTTAATGATGTTGATTCAGGATAAAATATTGGCCTGGGCACTAGGGATAACTCTAAGATAAAAGCAAAATACTGCGGATGCTGGAAATCTAGAACAAAAACAAAAATACCTGGAAAAACTCAGCAGGTCTGACAGCATCTGTGGAGGGGGATACAGTTGACGTTTCGAGTCTGTATGACCCTTCATCAGAACTAAAACATATAGAAATGAGATTAAATATAAGCTGGTAGAAGGGGGTGGGACAGGAGATAACAAGGCAAAAGAGATAGGCAGAAATCCTGTCGGAGAGAAGAGCAATACTTCTTCAAGGTAGACATTCCAGCATCTGCAGTATTTTGCTTTTATCTTAGTGTTTAATTTGACTGCCACCTCTCTTCAAGGAATGTCTACCTTGAAGAAGTATTGCTCTTCTCTTCGACAGGATTTCCGCCTATCTCTTTTGCCCAGTTCTCTCCTGTCCCACCCCTTCTACCAGCTTATATTTCATCTCATTTCTATATGTCTTAGCTCTGATGAAGGGTCATACGGATTCGAAACATCAACTGTATCCCTCTCTGCAGATGCTGTCAGACCTGCTGAGTTTTTCCAGGTATTTTTGTTTTTGTACTAAGGACAACTCCCCTGCTCTTCTTCGAAATAGTGCCATCGGATTTTGCATGTCTACCTGAGAGGGCAGACAATTTAACATCTCAGGCAAAAGAGGGCACCTCCAACAGTGCAACACTCCCTTGGTATTGCACTAAATTGTGAGCCTGGATTTTTAAATGTACATGTTTATACCATTTTATTACATTAGTAATGAATCTCCTATAGCTGTTTTCTGTTGTGAAAGGACAGAAGCATTATGCTACACAGTGCACAATGCATTACAATAACAATGAATTTAAGATTATCAGTGGGACTTGCAATGTAGCTCACTTACATTTGCTAGTAGCTACATATATTCATATGCAGGTACCTGTCCTCTGCAGGCAAAAGGAACGTGCCCAGGTATTGCAACTTTTTTGAATTAAACAAAGCATGGGGGACAATAGTTCTCTGGAGCATTCTCCCTGGAAATGCCTCATCCAATCAGAGTTGACTTGCCAACCAATCAGTACCCTTTTCTCATGCAGTATTAATTGTTGCTCCCTTTGAAATTTGGCATTCTTGCATCTGTCCTGATGAGCGCAAGATGAAAAGCTTTGACAACATGTCTCTTTTTCGGCAATACTCAAGTTCAATACTACCAAGCGGCTAAATGTATTATTCAGTCAGTAAGGTGAAGCTGACCCCTTAAGGCTACAAAAACTAAATGAAGTTATGTAAACACTGGTTGAATTTATTCAAAAGTCGGTGGCTATTTGTCAGCAATTAGACTTCTGGCTTTGTTTGTAGTTAAGTTCAAATCAGAGGCTAATGTGGTTCTGGCCATTTCTGTTACTGGTGGATTTTTCTGTACATTCCAAAGTACTTTCTTTGCTTCTTTATTTCTTTTTACCTTTTCATAAATATAATAGAAATTTGCAGTGTGATTTCAGAAATTTCCCCAGGGTAGTTTTCTCCTGATCAACCTTTATAGCTTCCCCTGTGAAAGAGAAACATGGAAAGCCAATATGGCACAAAAATGCAGTTTCTAGCAATGTGCCGCAAAAGTTACATCGACCAAATGGGAGAATCGCTAAGGAAGCTCCCAATGCTGGGTATGTTACTTGAAGGAAGTGTAAGCTAGTTATAATATCGTATGTAGATAGAACATAGAGGAATTGCATACATTTTATGAACTTCATTCTTTGAAACCTTGGGCTGGATTTTACCTGCCATCTGGTAACGGGCTGGGAGGCAGGTGGCTCATAAAATGGCAAGGAATGATTTGGGGTGGAGTACCCATCATCTTTCTGCCACCATGCCACTTCACCGGCGGCGGAGAGGAAGGAGGATAGTCCTCCCGCCCAGAGGCCAATTGAGCAACTTTGGCCAATTAAGAACACAAGAACATAAGAGATGGGAGCAGAAGTGGACCATCCACACCGTCCAATCTCCTCCGCCATTCAATATGGTCACGGGCTTCAACTTCACTTTCCTGCCCGCTCTTCTTATCCCTAGATTACTTGAGAGACCAAAAGTCTGCCTATCTCAGCCTTAAATATATTCAAGATAAAGCATCCACAACCGCCTGGGGTAGAGAATTCCAAAGATTCATAACCCTTTGAGGAAAGAAATTTCTCCTCATCACAATCCTAAATGATTAACCCCTTATCTTGAGACTGTGCCCCGGTGTTTTAGATTCCACAGCCAGCAGAAACAACCACTCAGTGTTTACCTTGTCAAGCCCCTTCAGAATCTTATATGTTTCAATGAGATCACCTCTCATTCTTCTAAACTCCAGGGAACATGGACTCAATTTACTCAGTATCTCATCATAGGACAACCCCCTCATCCTAGGGACCAATCTAGTGAACGTTTGCTGTGCTGCCTCCAATGCATGTATATCTTTGACTCCAAACCCCATGAAGTCTCATGGCATCAGATCAAACATGAGCAATGAAACCTCCTGCTGATTACCACATACTGCACCCACCTGCACCCTCAGCTGATGAATCAGTACTCCTCCATGTTGAACACTAATTGGAAGAATTACTGAGGGTGACAAGGGCACAGAATCTACTCTGGGTTGGGGACTTCAATGTCCATCACAAACGCCAGGCAATGACCATCTCCAACAAGATGGAATCTAATCATCTCCCCATGACATTCAATGGCATTACCATCACTGAATCTTCCACTATCAACATCCTGGGGTTACCATTGACCAGAAGCTGAACTGGACCAGCCATATAAATACTGTAGCTACAAGCACAGGTCAGAGGCTGGGAATTCTGCAGTGAGTAACTCACCTCCTGACTTCCCAAAGTCTGTCCACCATCTACAAGGCACAAGTCAGGAACGTGATGGAATACTCTCCACTTGCCTGGATGAATACAGCTCCAACAACACTCAAGAAGTTCAACACCGTCCATGGCAATCCTGCTTGATTGGCACCCCATCCACAACCTTCAACATTCATAACTTCCACCATGATGCACAGTAGCAGCAGCATGTACCACTGCAGCAACTTACCAAAGGTCCTTCAACAGCACCTTTCAAACCCATGACCTCTGCCACCTAGAAAGACTGGGGCAACAGATGCATGGGAGCACCACCCTGTGCAACTTCCCCTCCAAGCCACACACCATCCTGACCTGGAACTATATTGCCATTCCTTCACTGTTACTGGGTCAAAATCCTGGAACTCCCATCCTAACAGCACTGTGAATGTTCCTACACCACAGCAGCAGTTCAAGAAAGCAGCTCACCACCACCTTCTCAAGGTCAGTTAGGGATGGGCAATAAATGTTTGTCTAACCAGTGGTGCCCACATCCCATGAACAAATAAAATAAATCTCTCTTTAAATATTTTGTTTTTCTATTCTTATGACCAAAGTGAATAACTTCACATTTGCCTACATTATACTCCATCTGCCATCTTGTTGCCCACTCATTTAACCTCAGTATATCTCTTTGTAATCTCTCTGTGTCCTCCTCACAGCTTACATTTTCACTGAGCTTTGTATCATCTGCAAATTTAGATACGCTACTCTTAGTCTCATCAACTAATTCATTATATAGATGAAAAATAGCTGAGGGCCGAGCACTGATCCTTGCTGCACTCCACTAGTCACAGCCTGCCAACTTGAAACTGCCCCATTTATACCTACTCTTTAATTCCAGTCCGTTAACCAACCAATCCTCTATCCATGCTAATATATTACCCCCAACTCCATGAGCCCTTATATTGTCTATTAACCTTTGCATTGTACCTTATTGTATGCCCCTACTTTAAAGGAACTGGAGCTCTGACAGCAACTAATCACTTGTCAGATGGCCAAAAATTGCAGCAAAGGATCCCACAAATGGCCAAGGCAGGGTTGCCACCCCACCCCTTTGAGCCCATCGTTAGAGCCCTGTCATGCAGATAAAATTCCAGCCCTTATGTGTAAATAACTTCATAAACTCTTTAATGATTATGGCTTGTATCAACTAATAACATTTAACATTATATTTCACTAATTAAGGCATTAAAGCCTCACTGAAATGCTTTTGCAGAACATCTGGAGTGCACAGCCTTTCCATCAACGATAAACTGGGAGGATTAGACAATGGCAGAGAAGAGGGAATGGCGTCAACAAGGAGAGAATGGAGGCTGTGGCAAAGTCTGAAGATTATTGGAGCACAGCTCATTGGTGTTACTTTCTTCTTTTCAACGTGAACATGACAAGGATTGGTGAAACTATCATGTGGGTTCTTCATTTAAAGTTAGGACTATATAAAAATAGAGTTAATTTGGAGAGTAAATATATGTATTTGGCTCCTATTGCTGCAGCTTGCAGCCTGAATACAAGTCATAGGACATCACATCTGTTGAGGTGGTAGTGATTGACAGCAGTTTAAGATACACCCCATTAAAGATTTACATGCACCGCATCATAATAGGAACTGTTAAGGGTTACCTTTGAGATTTGTAAGGGAAAAGCTGTTACCTGTCTAAAGATGCCCATATAATAAGACTGTTGGACTGAGTGCTGGGAAGTAGAATAATTAATACAGGCTTTTAAGTAATTCATTAATCAATATCCCTAGCTCAGATCCAAAGAAGACACACTTAGTGGGTTAGAAACATATCATGGCCATTCATGTTTTTGTGGATCCCTTTGTTAAAAAAATGAAAAGAAAGACTGCCAATTATATGAAACATTTCACAGACTTAGGACGTCCAAAAGTGCTTTATGGTCAATGAAGTACTTTCTAAAGTGTGGTCACTATTGTAATATGTGAAATGCAGCAGCCAACTTGCATAGAGCAAGAACCCACAAACAGCAATGAGTTAATGAGTTGATAATCTGTGTTGTAGTGATGTTGACTGAGGCATAAAAGATGGCCTCAGGACTCTGGAGAGAACTCCCCTGCTCCTTTCTAAATAGACTCATTTGATTATTCATGCCAATACAGCATTAAGAGTGAGCCTTCGACAAATTCTCCCACTGAATGGTAAAATGTGAGTTTGCCATTGCTAATCTCTGCATGGTTAACTACTTGTTTCAAATCTGCCACTATGTCAAGGTCACCATGGGCTGCTCTCATACATCTCTTAGTTGCCGACTATAAAGCAGAACTGATAGAGGTCAAAAGGAGCAACTGGGATGGATTTAGTGGCAATAAGTCACGGCCCATGAACCAAAAAACATTTTTTTGATGGTGAAATAAATAAATTATAACCCACTCCTGATAATTTAAAGTAATTTTATGCTCAACAATTTGGATAATTTACCAATTTAAATTAAGTAGCATGGGTAACAAAGCAAAATGGAAATTTAGTGCAAAAAATTTGAGTTATCTTAAATAACTCTGAATTAAGAGTATACTGTAGTGGACGAGAGCTTTCTGATGAATATATTTTCTTTGGACTGACAGGAACAGTTTCATAATGTTACATGTGTGAAATTTTTAAAGATTAAGACTCAGAATGAATGACAATGTCATTCAATCACAAACCTGTTTAGCAGTGGAATGTAGAAAATAAGGTTTCTGTGTATTCCATTCTGCAGCTGGTCATCAATAGATGAAGCTGATTCTAGGTGACCCACTCTTACATATTATTCCATAAGGAACATCCTGCTGATATTACAAACTTATCAGGCAGAAAGTCAAAGGCATAAACTCCCCATCCTATCATTTTATAATCATGTTGCTAGTAAGAAAGCCAAGTTCTCACACCTTCACAAATATATTCCAAAGAACTCAACAAATTCTTAACAGCTGCCTTTAACTCATCACTAAGGAACTATCTGAGGTTTTACCTTTCATCTCTGACTCAGTTGTCTAGTTTGTATTGAAAATAATTTAATTTACTAACCTTCAATTAGGTTACAATGAAACAGTTGAATGAACAAATTAACTCCTTTTGCCAGATTAGGGAAGAAGTACACTAAACACTATTTATTGGTTACAAATCACAACATAATGTGAAAATTGGGTACAAGAATGCTGAACAGCAATGCAAAATGTAATCCGGGTTATCTATCAGTTGAGCAGCAAATCGTTAATGCACAGTCACTTAACAAAACAAATAGCAATGGTTACACTGGCAATTCAGTGAGCCACTGTAGATCAACATGAATGGATGCTGAGTATAAACTATAGCAGCAACCAAAATCTGATGTGCTCAATTAGTGAGATTACTTTAAAAGTAATTCTTTAGTTAACTTACAGGTGACACACTTCTGACAGTTCTGAATAGATAGTTTATCCAATAACTCAAGTCTCTTGCATGATTAACAATGTTCAGTGTTGTAACTGTTGGCAGGAAAGAGCAAAAAGAACATTGAAATGTGGCATAACATAGTTCAGAATGGGTTTCAACATCTTCCAGAGTTGCACAGGAGTCCTTAGTCAACAATGTGCAGAGGTGGAGAGATGTGCTTTATCCACAAGAGGTGAGGAAGGCCTCCAGACAAATTCTCAGAAGGCAATTGTACCAGGTAGCCGTAGCAGTCAATGCCAGGAGTCTAACCCTGAAGACCTGGATGCAGTGTCACAAGTTCAATGGGCACATTTGAGTAGTCAATGTCAGTGAATTCAATTTATAATGTCATACCCCACCAGCTGCCCCAATAGCCTCAGCCATTGCTCAATGCGTCCCCATCATTCACCTACCAACAATCTCTATCAATCATGACTCATTTGTAACATTCATATGCCTCACCTCACCCTCACACACTTATCACTGCTGCAAGCCCCACACCCACATCTCACAGCTTTCAGGCCCTGCCAGTTATTCAACCATGACAGCCACATCACCCAAACAGGTTGCAACCCCCTCACTGACACAATTCCCTCTCTCTAGCAGGGCAAAGTGGGGAAAAACCATAGGCAGCAGCACCTAACTGGCAGGGGACAGACACGGCTGTGTTTGGGATTGAAACGCAATCATGTACAAATTGTCCTACCTGGCTTCCCATAGTCATGTGACCTATGCCATGAGGCACAGACTGGGGATAGCCACGTTACATTCAGTTCTAACATAGACATTGTACCAGAAGCAATGTACTCTTTGAGCTTATAACAGGTGGCACCAGGGAGACGGTGCTCACCATCATTGGGGCAATGCCTTGGCCTTTGGCAGGGAAGCAACCAATGAAGATTACAATATGCTCATACTTAATCTCCCTTCTTACATCATACTTACCCTTCATTCCACAATCTCTTCTGATTTACAAGCTGTAGATGGTGTAAGCTTGCACCTCCCCATCCCCTACACCTCACTGCAACCCTAACCTTTCTCCTTTCAAATACTCTGGTCAGGTGTTGGAGGAGCAGAAGGATCTGGAAAAGCAGGAGACAGTGACGATGATGAAGAAACATCATCACTTGACCACATACTCACAACCACCAACTCAGATGCTGACACAGCGAGTAATTTAGAAGTATGAGTTTAGAGGTGTGATCTGGACTTGGTGAGACCATGGACATGAGTGGCTTGCAGCCAGGGCAGGAGACAAAGCTGCAGATATCAGCTTGCCAGCTGGTGAGGTTGTACATGATTTCTGTTGCAGAGGACTCAGGATGAGGTCTTTGATGAGGAAGCCTACAGGAAAAGGCTGACAGGCATGCACAACAAGATGCCCACTGCCTTGTCAGACCTGCCAGAAAGCCTGCCGTCACTGTCAAGGAGTTTGGAGGAGTCTCACACCATCCTGATACATGGTTTTGTGCAGAGCTTGTAGAGTCCATCCTTTCTAGTGTGAAAGCGGTTACCATCCCCATCAGACACTTGTGGACCCAACCATGATGCAGTGGCTGATGGCTAATGTCTCAGTTTCCATTGCAGCACAAGGAGAAACCGCCCAATAACTGCTGCTGCATGCTGTGCTCTCAGACTGAGGTCATGCAAGCCCAGCTTACTGCCACACAAGCTCAGACTGCTTAGATCATAGAGATTGACTTAATCAGCATACAATGAGAGGGATTTCAAACTAGCAATGCCTTATCACAATGTCAGATCTTTACTTAAACCGAATTCCATTATAAAATAGATTGGCTACAGCACAGTGCTAATTAGGAATTTGCCCTTAGTTTAGCTGGATATTTCAATAGAACATTCTTAAGTGCCACTGTGCTGGGCACCATTCCTTTCCATAGGCTTCTGCCAATGGAACTCTTAAAGCAGTTTCTAGAAAATGCACAGGAGAAATATACTTTTATTCTTGTGCAAAGTGTCATGAACACTTTAATCACAGAAAATGGTTCATTTTCAAGGACTAAGAACATTCTGGAAGAATTTGTGTTTTAAAAGACACTCTCCCTTAAAGGGTTAATGCAGGACTCTGATTTCTTTTCCTGAAAAAGACACCCTTTTACAAGAAAATGTAATTAAGCAGTTTTAAAGATGCTGCAAACCACTTGACCCAAGTGGACAGTGTACAAAGGATGTCACATGGTAATTTATGGCTTTGAAGAGCCATGCCTGGAAAACTGTATTTAAAAGTTAGTTTTGGTTTTGCTTTAAAAAAAGAAGGACCAACTGCTTGTGAAAAGAAGACAGCAGCCTTTTTGCACTCCAGAGGCCGTCCACAGCAGGATGTTAATATAAGCTGCTCCTAAGTTGCTCTACTTGCTGGAATTGAGTACTTGCAAGTGTTCCTTAAGTCCACCTGGAAAGCAGTATAAGAGTCTGTTTCGCAGATCATCGCTGAGAGATCAACCATATAACCTGGATGCTATTTCAAGGACTCCACATATCCTTTTCCTTTGAAAATATATAGTAAATGAATATTAATATGACTGACACCATAGTTGGCCTCCAACAGTGTGTACAAGGGAGGGGGGTGGGGCAGCTCAATCTCACTCCAGCAACCTCTTCTCCTCAAGGAGTCAGCCTGGGGCCCCCTGGGCACCCATAGGGAGGAGAATCAGCAGGTGTACATCACACGCCATCCACCCACGTGACTCCAGGAGTGCCCAGCCCATCCGAATCCCCGCTTCCTGTGACCCCAGCAGCTCCAGCTCCACAGCTCAAGGAGGGTGCCACTGCCACACAGCAGGCCCCCAAAAGCAGGCCCACCAGGTCTCAGCCGTCCAGAGGACACCCGCCAAGATCATCACAGACAGGGCATAGCAGTCAGCAAGCTACCTCCACTTTCGCCGTGGGTGTCCGGGGAGCAAGGTTAGGAAGGTTAAGAAGATGTAATTGCACAGCCTGGGCACAGGTGTTAATCACTTGTACATAACATTCACTATTGTCAATAAGCTCCCAAAAATACCTCCCTGCCTATGACTCCTTGTTCTGATGAGCAGTGTTTGTGTCACTCAGATGTGAAACCTTTCTGCACAAGATAAAGGCAGGTGTCTCAGTCTAGGGCCTCTTCCCTGTGCTTTTTGCAGCCTTCAAACCACAGTGGTGGTCCGGCCTACATTCCCTGGACATATTACTGATGCCTGCACCTTGATGGTGCTTTTCATTGCTGCCAGAATGTCGTGGGCAGGCATTGCAGAGTGCCCTCATACTCTCCATGTGCTCTCAGCACCTTTAAGGCGGGGCTGGCCCCCATCTCTTCAACATCTGTGACCAGTGATGCTGTGCTCCTGAAGGGGTCAGGTGCTGAAGGTGGACAAAGGATCAAATGCTTTTAAAGTTTCATGGCTGCTTATCTATGATATGACCCTAATCATAGGAGGCAAGCAAGCTCACCTCAGCCAGACAGAAGTCAGACATTCTCAAAGGCTATGTGAAGATCTATGGAGTGTCCTCCCTGTATGTCGTCATCATCTTCTAGCAATCGAGTTACTATTCGAGCCTCCACAGCGTCTCCATGACAGGGGCACTGTCACAGAGGGTTTGTGCGCTGCCATTGCCAGACTGCAGTCAAACGTTCATAGAAGCAATGTGAAGATCTTATGGTGTTGCCTCACTGCATGTTGTCATCATCCTCCACAAATCTAGTAGCTACGAGGGCCTGCCGAGTGCACCTGCCTCGTCTGGCCAGTGCAAGGGCCTCATTCCCGCCATCACCACCTTTGACAACCTTCTCACCCTCATCACCGTAGGCGTCCTCCTCATCGAAGGAGACCTCCAGCTCCTGCATCTTCTCCTCAGCCAGCTCCTCTCCACATTGCAGCGCCAGGTTGTAAAGCAGACGTTGACGATGCGTGACAACCTCTGTGGACTATGTAGCAGGGCTCCCCCAGACCGGTCCAGGCACCGGAACCTCATTTTCAGCATCCCAATGGTCTGCTCCACCAAGTTGCGAGTTGAGCATGAGCCTCATTATACCGTCGCTCTGCTGCAGTCTGAGGCCACCGCAAGGGTGTCATCAGCCACATCCTCTGCGGGTAGTCCTTGTCCCCGAGGAGGAATCCCTCCAGCCTCCGTGGTCCAGGAACATGTGGGGGATCTGTGACCTACTGAGAATGTAAGAGTCATGGACACTTCCTGGAAACCATGCACAGACCTGCAGGATGCTTTTGTGGTGGTCACACACCAGCTACACATTCAGCGAATGGAATCCCTTGCGGTGGACGTAGTTGACTGTGCATTGTGATGGAGATCATACAGCACATGAGTGCAGTTGATAGCACCCTGCACCTGTGGGAAACCTGAGATCTGGGAAAATCCAGTCACTCTTGCATCCTGGCTATCCTGGTCCCGGGCGAAATGCACAAAGTTGTGTGACCTGGCAAAGATTGCATCCGTGACCTCATAGTTGCATTCGTGGGTGGAGGCTTGTGATAGCCCACAGAGGCCACCTGTGCAGGCCTGAAAGGAGCCACTGGCGTAGAACTTGAGTGCCATGGTCACTTTCACGGCCCCGGGCAGTGGCTGCCCTCTGGCAGTAGCTGGCAGATCTGATCGACAAGTTCCCTAGATATGCGCAGTCTTCAGCGACACTGTTTCTCGGGCATCTGCAGGAATGAAAGCTGGTGTCTCTAGACCTTGGGTCTAGCTAGGTGCTAAACAGTAATGGCTCGCTGTGGCTTTTCGACGGTGTGTGTGGGAGCCCCAGCCACCCCTTCTTCCAGAGGGTGCTGCTCCTCCCTCTGCTTAGCCAGGCCCCTCAGTCGCTCTCTTCTCCGTCGTCTTTGCTCTCTGTAAGCCACGAGACATACAGCTAGGTCACCAGGTTCCATGATCCTGATGCACTCCTCCTGCAGGATGAAAGAGAGAGATGTGTGGGTTAACATGGGTGTGCTAAGAACTTCTCTTGGTCAAGTCTAAAGGCCCCTTAATGCATCATAGAGAGTGCTGGCCATCACTTGGATGGCCAGGGATTAATGTGCAGCATGGCTGTCTAAAACCCCACCTTCCTCCACCCCACTCCACCTGGCCAATTGGCGGCAGCTTTGCCCATTGGTCTGCATGCTGTGCTCTCAGCTCAGGCACGGGCATTCTCCTAACACATGCTGCAAGGCTGCACTGTTAGCTTGAACCATGGGGGAGACTAGTCCAAACCGGGATGCTGACATTGCAAGGGGCTGTGAGCCACCAGCGGCTGCTCCACGGCCAGCTTTAGCAAGGAGATTGTACAACTTGCCCAGTCATCCCAATTGCTCTACAGCCCACTAAAATGCTCATCAGTTTGCAGTCTGTGCCCAAGAGGTGAAAAGCTCTGGAGCACTCAGTGGCACTTTCATGCATTAGTGTTGCTTGAATGGGTAGAGAAGCTAGAGGCCCGACTCCAATCATATCAATGTGGCTGCACCTGAACTGTCTCAGCTGCAGAGGAATGGTCACTTTATACAAGGTGTTCCTAATGCGTGGCCGTTTCCCTCGCCCACTCCTCCCCCACCAAGCACATGCTTGTGCGCTACCTTCAACCGCAGGGCAGCCTTTGATCCCCCATTTCCCACAATGCGCCTCAACCTTGAAGCCCATCAGGCGTCCCTCGCAAGCGCTCCACAATGTTACTCTACACTCACCTCCGAGTTCCCCTCGATGTGCGGTCCGCCAAGTGCACGCCTTTTACATGCTGTTGTGAAACACGTCAGTGTGTTTTGGGTGGACAATCCAACGGCGGGGGAGGAGTCCGGCGGGCTGGCCTTATAATGACATGCTGATGTAATTACAATGAGGTTCCCGACGTCTGATGGCGGGAAAAGCAGCCCCGCCGTCAACAGGCTGAGCCAACAGTTGCAAACTGGTTTCGTGGCGTCATGAAACTGAATTTTGGCCTTCTCGCCATTTTGTTCGCTCACACCACCGAACACGCCCGACACCAGCAGGCACGGAAAATTCCACAGTTTGGTATGCTCACACAAGGAATGCAAAAAGTTAGCACACAGGTACAGCAAACGATTAGGAAGGCAAATTGCATGTTGATCGTTATCAGTGACGTAGTGCTGCTGGAGCGCTGCTCAGGCACCTCCAATCAGGTTGCAGGGAGGGGTGGGGGGTTGCAGACGGCTCCATCCAAACACCGGGGCCTAGGAGCTAGGGAGTTCTTGCCATCCACGCTGAGCAGCCAGAGCTTAGGACCTGACAGACCCAAATTTTTAAAAATCGGAACTTCCAGGCTAAGAGTTCCGATTTTTTGAAGCCTGTTTGTCAGGTTAATTTCACTCGCTACTGCAGGGGGGGTTGGGGAGGGGGCGTTCTTGAGGGGGAGGAGAGGAGAGGACAGGGGCTGGGGGAAGGGGAGTGGGCAGGAGGTTGGAGGGGTTTGAGGTGGAGGGGGAAGTTGGGGGGGAGGGCAGTGGTGTAGTGCTGTGGGGATTGGCCATCCGTTATACGCCCCCGCTTGATTTTTCTTTCCACTGATCTCAGTGGAATCCACTCCATTAACAGTCTGACTGGATTTTCAATCTGTAAGATCGGCGTTGATTTTAATCCTCGCTGCCTTCAATGTTGAAGCTACTTGGTTCCAAGAGTAGCACTTGCAGGGGGATTTGGCTTTTTGATGACAACAATCAGGAGTGGTGGGAAATCCTCTCGCAACCACATGGGGCTGTGTGACTTGTGACACTGAGACGGCTAGAGCAGGGACCATGTCAAGTGAATTCTACCTGCGGTATTATGTGAGGAACAAGGGCATATTTGGCCACGAGTTCCTGGAGTTTGAGTTTAGGCCAAACAGTAAGAGTTGACCAGAATGTCTGGAGCTCATGGTGTGGCTGTGAATCCGGCGCCTGGGGAGGTTAAGGGGTGGCGGAGAAAGGTCAGGCCCAGGGACCAGGGCCTCATGCTGCTGTACAGCAGTGACCCTCCTGTACAGCCCCCTGACTGTAAAAAATAAACAGACATTCAACTCCCTGCACACAGGTTTCTCATAAACAGACATTTCAGGACCATTGAAGCTCAAGGTTTGCAGGATCTAAAGCAGCATCAATATCTCCAAACACCCTGCTGCATTTGCCTACTGAACATTAATTGCTTGGCTATGATAGCCTAAGGGTTTGAAACACAGTATAGTGTTTGTATTCCCTGCTGGCAACTTTATATGGAAATTACAGCACAGAAACAGGCCATTTGGCCCACCTCATCTATGTTGGTATTTAAGTTCCAGACAAGCCTCCTCTCACCCTTCTTGATCACACTATCAGGGTAACCTTCAGCTTCTTTCTTGCATGTTTATCAAGTTCCTTGAATGTATCTATGCTAAAATCATAGAATGGTTGTAGCACAGAAGAAGGTCATTCAGCATATTGCCTCTCTGCCAGCTCTCTGCAACAGCAACTCAGCTAGTCCCACTCCTCCACCTTTTCTCCATAGGCCTGTAAAATCTTTTCTCTTCAGATAATTATCCAGTTCCCTTTTGAAAACCATAATTGCTCAGGCAGTGCATTCCAGTTTCAAACTACTTGCTGTATAAAGAAGTTTTTCCTCATGTTGCCTCTGGTTCTTATGTCAATCACCTTGGAGTTTTCAACCTTCTGCAATGGGAACAGTTTCTCCCCATTTAGTCTCCAGACCCCTCATGATTTTGGACACGTCTAACAAATCTCCTCTCAACCTTCTCCGAGGATAACAGCCCTAGCTTCGCCAATCTATCCACATAACTGAAGTCTCCCATTCTTGGAACCATTCTTATAAATCTTTTCTGCGCCCTTTCTAAATCCTTCATATCCTTCCCATTGAGGCTGAACCAGTGTTTTATGAAGGTTCATAACTTACTTGCTTTTGCACTCTGTGCCCCTATTTATAAAATCCAAAATTCAATATAACTTATTTACTGCTTTCCCAACCTGCCCCGTCACCTTCAATGATTTATGCAGATATACACCCAGGTGCCTCTGCTCCTGCATTTCATTTAGAATTGTACCCTTTATTTTATGTCACCTCTCCTCAGTCTTATGACCAAAATGTATCACTTCACACTTCTCTACATTAAATTTCATCTACTGCGTGTCTGCCCATTCCACCAGCCTGTCTGTATCCTCTTGAAATCTATCACTATCCTCCTCACAGTTCGCAATACTTCCAAGTCTTGCGTCATCTTCAAATTTTGAAATTGTGATCTGTACACCCAGGTCTAGGTTATTAATATAAATCAAGAAAAGCAGTGGCCCCTCTACGTACTATCCCTCAGTCAGAAGTAAGTAAAGTTTTCTGTAATTCATGTTTTAAATAGGCTTGAATTAAATAATTAACCTGTTGCCTATTGAAATTCTAGCTATGCTAAAGACTAATCATTCAAAGTACCACATGCTTTGAAATAAAATGCCTACTGGAACTAATATTTTTCACTTAAGAAGCATAGTTTTACTGGCATTTGGGGACTCAAATGATGAAGACATAGTAGTAGATTTAGAAATTATATGGCCAACATACTTTCTGGGAGCTCCAGCACCTCAAAATTTGGCACTTCACCCTTGGTCTTTATTGCAAAGGGTTTGAAGTACAGAAATAAACAAGTTTTGTGACAGTTGTACAGAGCTTTGTTGAGACCACACCTTTAACACTGTGTGCAGTTTTGGTTGCCACATTTAAAAAAGGACATACTTGCATTGAAGGCAGGACAACAAAGGTTCACTAAATTGGTCCCTGGGATGAGGTTGTCCGATGATGAGAGGCTGAGTAAATTGGGCCTGGTTGGATCCTGGTCACTAGTTTAGTTGGACTAAGGGGTCTGGGTTGCCTGCTTGTTTCGGGATGGCCGAGTTGGTACCATAGACAAAGTAGATCAGCAGACAGTTCTCATGTAGAACACATTCTATTTATTTACAAAGGAACTCGGCAGCTACACTCGTGTGCTTACAACTCAAATCCTGTCTCTACATTACAGTCTCTAACTCTAGACTACTTCTACTGATTACTGACTACTAAGATAGCCCGCGCTACCGTGCTATTGGATACTAAGGTCATGTGATCTTCAATAATAACTTTCTTCTTTAAGGTACACTACACATCAGATTGCCACAGGCCTATATTCTCTGGGGCTTAAAAGAATGAGAGGTGATCTCAAAGGTTCTGAAGGGGCTTGACAGTGTCGACGTTGAGAGATTGTTTCCGTTGGCTGGGCAATCTACAACACCGTGCCACAGTCTCAGGATAGGGGGCCATCATTTAGGACTAAGCTGAGGAGAAATTACTTCACTCAAAAGGCTGTGAGTCTCTGGAATTCTCTACCCCAGAGGGCTGTTGATGCTACATCATTTAAGGCTGGGGTAAACAGACTTTCGGTCTGTCAGGGAATCGAGTGATATGGGGAGAAGGTAGGAAAATGGAGTTGAAGCCCAAGATCAACCATAATCGCTTTGAATGGCAGAGCAGGATCCACAGGCCATATGGTCTATTCCTGCTCCTATTGTTTGTGTTCTTGTGGATGTAAAAGGTACCATGACACTATTCAAAGAAGATCAGGGGAGTACTCCCCAGTGCCCTGGCCATCATTTATCTCTGAAACATCACTGAAACAGATTAACTGGCAATTTACCTGATTATTGTTTGTGGTACCTTGCTGTGTGGAAATTAGCTGCCACAGTTCCTACATTACAACAGTGACCCATCCTTTCTGTCAGTGCTGGAGTGGGCCTATGACAGGGATGCCCTTCAGCCATGTCAACTGCCTTGGGCAAGAAATAGAGGCACTCTTGAACCTGAATAGGAGCAGTACACTTGGGCTGTGCTACTCTGCTTCTGTACACCACTAAGTATAGGGTAGGGGTAGGATGGAGAAGAGGCAGGGGTGGGGGTGGGGTGGAGGGGGGGGGATGCTTCAGGAAATTGGCCCAACCAATTCTTTCTTCTCAATGTCTCCTTCGCAATCCTTCCAATTTGAATTAACAGAGCACGATGTTCAGACCCCTTTCAAATTGCTTGCATAACATGAATCACACAGGCAGTGGAGATTGACAACATGTTGTCATTCCAATCATCTGTGAGTAATTTGTAACACTGGCTCTGAGCTAATTATCCTTTATATAGCTGTTTGAGATGCATGAAAACATAACAAGATAGTGAGTCATAGGATTTTATAAATAACACTGCCAGATTTCCATGACATTGATACAGAATCTCTAGTGCAGATAAAAAGAACATCTCAAGGTGCTTCACAGAAGCAAGTGAGAAACGGACATTGAGTCAAAGAAAAGGATTAGGGAGGCTGGATAGAAGTTTGTTCAAAGAGGTTGGTTTTAAAGGAGGGTCCCAAATGAGGAGAAGTTAGAGACAATGAGGGGTTTAGGGTGGGATTTCCAGAGAGTGGGGCCAAGACAAGTGAAGGAGAAGCTACCAGTAGAAAAGTAAGCAGGGGTCAAGGTCATAGAAATGGCATTCAGGACAATTTGGACCCCTGAAGGAGAACTTGAAAACAAGGAAGGGTGAGGTTATGGAAAGAATTAAAATCAAGGACAAGAATTTTAAACCTGAGGCAATTGGGGGACTGGGAGCCAATGCAGGTAGTGAAAGGATGGTGGGCAAGCAGGACTAGGTGCAGTATAGGATATATGCAGTAGTCTTTAATGAGCTATGAGTTATAGATAATAGCCTGACAAGGAAAGCATTGGAACTGTCAAGGCTGGAGATGAGAATGGCATGGATGAGAGTTTCATCCGTGGATAACTTCAAGTAGCAGTGCAGATGGGTGATGTCACAGAGGTGCTCTCGAGGATGGTTTTTTTCATTCATTCATGGGATGTGGGCTTCACTTGCTGGGCCAGCATTTATTGCCCATCCCTTGTTGCCCTTGAGAAGGTGGTGGTGAGCTGCCTTTTTGAACCGCTGCAGTCCATGTGCTGTAGGTACATCCACAGTGCTTTTAGGAAGGGTGCTTGTGTGTATATACATGAATTAGGAGCAGGGGTAGGCCATTCAGTCCTTCAAGCCTGCTCCACCATTTGATTGTGGCCTCTACTTTCCTGTCTATCCGCTACGTACTTGGACTCACTTACCCATCTAACTCAGCCTTAAAAATATTAAATGACGCAGCCTCCACTGCTCTCTGGGGAAGAGAATTCCACAGTCCAACTAGAGAAAAACATTCTCCTCATCTCTGTCTTAAATGGGAGACCCTATATTTTAAACTGTGTCCCCTAGTTCTAACCTCTCCCATAAGGGGAAACATCATCTCAGTATCCACCCTGTCAAGTCTCCTCAGGGTCTTATATTTCAATAAGATCACCTCTCATTCTTCTAAATTGCAATGGAAACAGGCCCAATCTGTTACCTCATAAGGCAACCCCTTCATCCCAGTTGAGTGAACCTTCGCTTCGCTGCTTCTGGTGCAATTATATCCTTTCTTAAATAAGAAGACCAAAACTCCACACAGTACTCCACCAGCACCCTGTACAACTGTAGCAAAACTCCACACTTTTACATTCCATTCCCCTTGCAATAAATGGCAATATTCCAGTTGCCTTCCTAAATACTTGCTGTATCTGCATACGAACATTTTGCGATTCATGTAGCAGGGCACCCAGATCCCTCTGTACAAGTGGACAAGCTCATATTTTATACATTATACTCCAACTGCCATATTTTTGCCCATTCACTTAACCTATCTATATACCTTTGTATACTCCTTATGTCCTCATCACAAATCATTCTCCTGCCCACCTTTGTGTCATCAGCAAGTTTTGCAACCATACATGCAGTCCTTTCATCCAGGGCATTGATATAGATTGTAAATAGTTGAGACTCCAGCACTGACCCTGTGGCACTCCACTGGTTACATCTTGCCAATCTGAAAATGACCCATTTATCCATTCTCTCTGTTTCCTATTAGCTAACTAATAGTCTATCCATGCTAATATGTTATCCCCTACAATGGGGTGGCCAAACTTTCTGAACATTAGAACCGCATATGATAATCTCCAGACGTTTGAGAACCATAAGACATGGACAACTTTTACAGACACATTTTTCTTACTACTGCACACACTTATGTGCCCTCCCTCCCCACTAAGCCCCTACACACTCACTCATGCCCTCCCTCCCACCCCACTCACTCACTCATGCCCTTCCTCCCCACTCAGCCATACTCACTCACCCTCTCCTCTACTCCACCCTTCCCCCGCTAACTAGATTTCCTCACCATGCCTGGATTTGGGAGAGCTGGAGTGGAGAGAGGTGGCTAACAAGGCCCAAGCCCCAGGCCCAAATTCTCAGACTCCAGCTCCCCATCCCTGGCCTCCAACCTCCCCGCCTTCGGCTTTGTTCTTGGCTCCCCCCATCCCAACACCACCCCTGGCCTCCCCTGTGTCCCCGCTCTCACCACAGCCTGGTGGCATCGACTCCTACAGCCAAGGCAGCACCAGATAGACAATCCAGTGCAAGAAGGCGGTCTGCAGGCAGCATATGGGAGCAGCAGCTACTGGGAGCATGGCCTCTGCATCATTGAATCACAGAAATCGGGCTGGACCAGTCAGGTTAGAGTTGGGTCGATGGTTGTGGTGGCTTCAAGTGCCCGGCCAGGGCCCCTGACACTTCTTCAGAATAATCCAGATTAATCACTTGTGTTAATAACCGCCCCACTTTGTCTGTAAAGCTGCACATCACCTGTAAAAGAGCCATCTGCGGCTCGCAAGCCATGGTTTGGCCACCCTTGCCCTACACCATGAGCTCTTATTTTATGTAGTAACCCTGATGTGGCATCTTGTCAAATTTCTTTTGGAAATGCAAGTACATCACATCTACAGGTTCTCCTTTATCCATGTAGCTTGTTACTTCCTCAAAGAACCCTAATAAATTAGCCAAATATGATTTCCCTTTTACAAAACCATGTTGACTCTGCCTGATTGCATTACGATTTTCTAAGTGCCCCACTATAACCCCCTTAATAATAGGTTCTAGCATGTTGCCTATAACAGATGTTAGGCTAACTGGCCTGGAGTTTCTGGCTTTCTGTCTCCCTTCTATTCATGAATAGAGGAGTTGCATTTATTTTCCAATCTGATGGGACCTTTCCAGAATCAGGGGAATCTTGGAAAATTAAAACCAATGCATCTACTATCTCAGCAGCCACTTCTTGGAAGACCCTAGGATGAAGTACATCAGGGCTTGGGGTCTTGTCAGCCTTTAGTCCTAATAATTTTCTCAGTGCTCTTTCCCTGGTGATTGTGATTGTTTTAATTTCCTTCCTCCCTTTCACCTCTTGATTGACAATTATATCTGGGGTGTTATTTGTGGGTGCGTGTGAGCGCTGCAAGAGAGCTCCCTGAAGACAGACCGCTGCCTCAGGGAGCTGCAGACATTCAAATGATGAAATAAAGGTTTAAAAAGCTGCAAAGAAAATGTCCATGCATCACAATCAAACATCTGAGAATACCTCATAAAAATGCTGTCCACAGGTATTTATTTTTATTTTATTTCATAACACCCAGCCTAGGATGAGGTTTGATGGAAAATGTAAAGGCCGCCTGACCGATTCACCCGTCCGCCAACCATAGGGCTGGACGGGCCACAAAAATTCAGAGACAATTGCGCTGTTAATGAACTTACTTGCCCTCTTAAGTGGACACCCAACATTTGTGTGCGCCTGCCGAGCAAAGTATTGCGCGATTTTATGCCCGATCGGGTCGGGCACGTGCCCTTAGACACAGGGGTGGTGCCAGAGGACTGGAGGGCTGTAAAACCTTTGTTGACAAAAAAGGAGAGAAGGATAAAGCTGGCAGTTACAGGCCAGGGAGTTTAACAACAGCGGTGGGGAAGCACAATAATCCAGGAAAAGCATGAAGTGCTAAAGGAGAGCAAGCAGGGATTTTTAAAGACAAATCATACTTGACTAACTTGGTTGATTTTTTTTACGAGTTAACTCAGAGGGATGAGCACAGTGCAGTTCACATTGTGTACAGGGGTTTTCAAAAGGTCCTGATGAAGCATCACTTATTAGGCTTGTTAGTAAAATTGAAGCCCATGGGATAAAAATGGCAATAAGTTTTGGCTGAGCGATTGAGAACAGAATTGCTGTTTCTCAGACAGGAGTATTTCCCAGGAATATTCAGTGCTGGGGCCATTGCTGTTTTGATATTCATTAATGGCTTGGGAGTATATGGCACAATTTCAAAATTTGCAGAGGATACAAGACTTGGAAGTGCAGTAAACATTGAGGGAGATAAACTGAGGACATAGAAAGAGAAGCTGGGGGAATCGGTAGAGCCATGGCAGATGAAATTCAGCACAGCAATATGTGAGGTGATTCATCTTGATGGGAAGAATGAGAACAGACACTACAAGCTAAATGGCACAATTTTAAAGGAAGAATAGAATGGCCTGGGAATGTTCTTGCATAAATCTTTGAACGTGGCAGAACAGGTTAGCAAAGTAGTGACTTTATAAATAGACAACACGAGTACGAAATCCAGGAAGTAATGTCAAACTTCTTTAAAACATTTCCAAACATAACCGGAGTATTGTGTCCAATTCTGGGTACCACACTTACAGGAAGGATGTGAAATCATTGGAGACGGTGCAGAAGAAAATTTACTGGTTTCAAGGATGAGGGATAACAGTTATGTGGTTAGACTAGAAAAGCTGAGGGTGTTCTTCTTAGAACAGAGAAGGCTCAGAGGACATTTGATGGAGGTGTACATGAAGACTTTAGATAATGTAAACAAAGAGAAAAAGTTGCCAAAAGCTGAAGGGTTGACAATAAGAGGGTACAGACTTAAGCTGATTGGCTAAAGCGCCACAGGCAATATGAGGAATTTTTCAACAATTTTGCAACAAGTGGTTAGGAATTAGAATGCACTGCCTAATAGGTGATGGATATAATAACAACTTATATTTATATAGAACCTTTAATGCAAGTAAACATCCCAAGGTGCTTTGCAGGAACATTATTAAAAAAAGCATAACAGCGAGCCACGTAAGGAGATATTAGGTCAGATCAGCAAAGGTTTGGTCAAAGAAGTAGGTTTTCAGAAACATCTTAAAGGAGGAAAGTGAGATAGAGAGGCAGAGAGGTATAGGGTTGGAATTCCAGAGCTTGGAGCTGAGGCAACTGAAGGCATGGCCACCAATGGTGGAGCAATTATAATTTGGAATGCACAAAAGGCCTGAATTAAAGTAGCACAGATATCTCGGAGGGCTGAGGGCCTGGAGGAGATTACACAGATAGGGAGGGTAAAGCCTTGGAGGGATTCGAAAACAAGGATGAGAATTTAAAAATCAAGATATCGCTTGATCAGGAGCCAATATAGATCAGCGAGCACAGGGGTGAAAGGGGAGCAGGACCTGTTGCAAGTTACAGCATGGTCATGTGATTCTGCGATTGGGCAGCACTTGCTGAACAATCCTGAGTGCACCAACAGCCATCCTAACAACCAATTTAAGATAATCAGTTGAGATTGTAACGTTGCTCATTTACACTTGCTAGAAGTGACGTATATTCATATACAGAGACCTGTCCTTTGCAAACAAAAGGAATTTGTTCAAATCTTGCACTTTTTCGTGAATTACCCAGGACATTGGGGAACCTTTAATTTCCCTATTGCTCTCTCCATGGCAATGCCTCGGCCAATCAGAGTCAACTTGCTAACCAATCAGCACCCTTTTCTCCTGTGGTATAAATTGGTGTGATCATTTGAAATTTGGCATTCTTGTGTTTGTCCTGATCAGGGCAAGATGAAAAACTTCAGCAAAATGTCTCTCTTTGCAGCAATATTCAAGTTCTGTACTATCAAAAGATCATTTGCTTTGGGATTACAGCCTCTTCTTTCTTGAACAAATTCAGTGAAGGATAATAAAATTGTAACGTTCAAAAAGCCTTAGAGATACCAAAGAAATATAAATGGTGAAAAACTAAAATACGAGGCGAAAACATTTCTGCTTACCCTGTCAATCCCGTCAAAGACACTATATGTTTTAAGGGAAGGCTACGCATGCAGGAAACATTAACCTTCCTTCTTCTTCCAGATATTGATAGACAAGCCATCCATCTCATTTTTCTTTAAGGTTTACTTTTTTGGAAATTTAAAATTAGTAGATAGCATTTTTGATTCCTGGCCTGGGCTGAGTTAGTTGATCTGAACTGAGTTAGCTGATCTGAACTGGGGCGTTATTTGAGATGCTCTAGGCTGGAGAAGGAGCAAAAGATCTGCCAGGCCCAGCGATTATTGAATCCCCTGTTGTGTGGAGTAGTTCTCAGTATAAGGCAAAAATATTACAGGGAAAAATGTTTAAAATTCAAGAGGATGGCTTTCCAATGAGGTTTGGGTAGAATTTAATGGTCACGACAGGGTCCCACCCACTGGCTGGAAATCCAGTGGTAACCCCTCTGCTACCATTCCCAGGAGCCCTGTTGGGATTAAACCCCAATTGGGCCATTAGGCTGTTTGCTGCTTGCTGTCGGGATTCCTGGGTCTTTGGAGGTGAATATCCTGCCTCCAAAAGCTGCCAGCCAATTTGATGGCAGGCAGCTCCTCAGTCCCAGCAGCACCACCGGGAGCTGTAGCCAGTGCTAGAACTGCAGCGGGCCCCAGAGCAGCAACATCACTGGAGGCCCAGAAGAAAGGTGAGTGGAGCAGCCTCACCAGGGTCAGCCAGGCAGGCCCTGCCGAGGAAGGTGGGGTCATTGGTCAATGTGGAGCAAGGGGGAGGCTCTTACAGAGGGAATGGCCCTTGCTGTCAGTGTGCCCTCCAAGGGGCACTGGGTGCCTGATCAGGAGGTCTCCCGCCCCAACCCTGAGCCCACAAACCTGAAAGGTTAGCTCCATTTCTCTCACCATGGGTGCTGCCCAACCTGCTGAGTATTTCCAGCATTTTCCGTTTCTATTTCAAATTTCTAGCCTCTGTAGTATTTAATTTTAAAAAAACACATACACGGATTTTAGATGTGTTTGCTATAAGTGGAGACTTTGAGAATGAAATGACGCATAGCACAGGGTTATTGCAATACATCAAGGAAGGTGCGTTCACAATGTGGTCAAACAGGTTGAGTGTCAAATTGCAACTCCTTCCAACACACTCCAATGGCAGGTGGTAAGGGAGATTCCTAGTCAATCTGGAAAGAAACTGGAGCCTCTACCATCAATCACTATCGATAGCTCTAGGCAACAACATTCAAGTAATAGTGTATGTTGCCACAGCAACTTGGATTCGTTGAATGGGGGTAGTTAGCTCAGTTGACTGGATGGCTGGTGTAGGTCGGATTGGTACCAGCAGCACAGGGTTCAGGCCCTGCCTCCTCTGCCTACCGATGGTGGAGATCATGGCGCTATGGGTCAAGCCTGCCTTCAGGCACAGAACTGAAGAAGATTGCATTACATATTAACTGTGAGAATTATAACTAAAGAACATATACTTTCCAACGCAGATTTCTCACAGTGGAATGATTTGTCAGATCACATTACCTATTAACACAGAGATTTAATATTAAACAAAATGTGCATAGTTGGGATAATTGCATTCTTGTTTGAATGAAAAGGCAAGGGGATTATTTTGATGAAAGAGTGAAAATAGGCTGTATGTGTGCTAACAAGACATGCTGGCTTAAAAATTTGGTTTTAGTCCTCAACTTTGAGGCTAATTGTTGATACCACGATTTGAACTTGGCCGGAGGCACTAAAACAGACATCTGATGGAATTTTACTCAAGTGTTGATTAGGAGCAAATTTTATGAAACAGTATATGTGGTTTCCATGCAGACTGAAGGTGTGGCGTGCACAGGGTGACATACAGTAGCACGTTTCAAAAAGGCTCAAACCAAACGAATGGGTGCACAAGTTCTCAGGTGAAGCACTGGAGGTCCTGGTAGAGGAGGTCCAGCCAAGCAGGACTGCTCTGTATCTGCAGGGAGTGGGAGCCCACCTCATTCTATCCTTATCTCCTGCTTCTCTTCTATGTCCTCCTCCCATTGCTCTTATAGACCAATGACTTAAATGCTGGAGGCTTACAATGTTGCAAGATACAGCAGCAAGTCTGAGGACTGGGAGTGTTTTAGAAACCAGCAAAAAAGTTGGTAAAAGGGGAAAAATAGAAGATGAAGATAAACTGGCCAGGAATATAAAAATAGATTATAAGACAGCTTTTATAAGCATAGAGAGAGGAAGAAAGTAGCTAAAGTAAATATTGGTCCCTTAGAAGCAGAGACAGGAGAAATTATCATGGGAATTTTTATTTTATTCATTCACGGGATGTGGGCATCGCTGGCTAGGCCAGCATTTATTGCCCATCCCTAATTGCCCTTGAGAATGAGGAAATGGCAGAGGCATTGAACAAATGTTTTGTGTCTGTCTTCACAGTAGTAAATACAAGTTTCATACCAGAAATAGATGGTAACCTAGTGGCTAAAAAGATGGAGGAAATTAATGTCAGCAGAGAAAAAGTATTGGAGAAATGTGAGGGACTAAAATCTGACAAATCCCTAGGCCTACAGCCTAGGGTTTTAAAAGAGATAGCTGCAGAGATAGTGGATGTGCTGGCTATTATTTTCCAAAATTCCTTAGATTTGGGAATGGTTCTATTAGACTGGAAAAATGCTACATCACTTTTCAAGAAAGGAGGGAGCAAGAAAGAAGTAAACTACAGGCCAGTTAGCCTAACATCAGTTGTTGGGAAAATGCTGGAATCCATTATGAATGAAGTCTTAACAACGCACTTACCAAGGCATGGTATGATTAGAACAAGTCAACATGGTTTTACAAAAGGGAAATTCTGCTTGACAAATGCATTAGAGTATTTTGAGGATGTAACTAATAGGGTAGATAAAGGGGAACCAGTAGATGTAGTATACCTGGATTTCCAAAAGGAATTTGATAATGTACCATACAAAAGGTTAATAGGTGCAAGATAAGTGTGCATGGAGTTGGGGTAATATTTTAGCAAGGATAGAAGGTGGCTAATGAATAGAAAGCAGGGAGTGGGCATAAATCGTGCTTTTTCAGTTGGCAGATCGGGAATAGTGGAGTGCCACAAGGATCAGTGCTGGGGCCTCAGCTATTTACAACCTATATTAAAGACTTGGATAAAGATACAGAGAGCAATGTATCAAAGTTTGCTGATGATACCAAACTAAGTGGGAAGGTAAGCTGTGGGGGAGGACAAAGAGGGGCTGCAAAGGGATATAGTGCAGAATTTCACCCTTGTCGGGCGGGCTCGGCGGGGGTGGTCGGGAAGCTGACCGTCACCCGTGATTGAGGCCGGAAGGCGATTTCAGGCTGCCAGGCCAATTAAGGCCCACCCAGCGTGAAACATGAGCGGCAGCGCTCAGCGGGGTGAGCGCAAACTTCACGCGTGCGATTCTGTCACATGAGCAGGGACATGTTATTAATTAAATTTTACATTTTTAATTTTATTTTTGTTTGCTTTAGGAAACCTCATCCCACCCCCTGGATGAGGATTCCTAAAAAGTGCAAAGGCCGCTTGGCATTTTCGCCTGCCCGCCAACCGTAAGGTTGGATGGGGCAGCGAAAAGTTCTGTTCAATTGATCCTTTAATGGGCTTAACAGGTCTTTTAGTTGTCTGCCAGCGTGCTGCCAACTCCAGCACATGCCGCGCCGAACGAAATATCGGGCGTCATTTTACGCTCGAATGGGTCGGGCCCGTGCCTGCCCACCGAGCTAAAAATTTTGCCCATAGACAGGTTACATGAGTGGGCAACAAGATGGCAGATGGAGTAAAATGTGGGGGAGTGTGAGGTTATCCACTTCGGTCATAAGCATAGAAAAGCAGAATATTTTTTAAAAGGTGTGAAACTTGTAAGTGTTGATGTTCAAAAGGGGTGTGCTGGCATAAGAAATGCAGAAAGTTAGCAAGCAAGTGCAGGAAGCAATTAGGAAGGCAAATGGTATGTTGGCCTTTATTGCAAGGGGATTGGAGTACAAGAACAAAAAAGTCTTGCTGCAGTTGCACAGGGTTTTGGTGAGACTGCATGTGGAGTGCTATGTGCAGTTTTGGCCTCCACATTTAAGAAAGGATACACTTGATTGGAGGCGGTACAGCGAAGGTTCACTAAATTGGTCCCTGGGATGAGGGGGTTGTTCTGTGATGAGAGTCTAAGTAAATTGGGATTATATTCTCTAGAGTTTAGAAGCATGAGAGGAAATCTCATTGAAACCTACAAAATTCTGAAGGGGCTTGATAGCATTGACGCTGAGAGATTGTTTCCGCCAGTTGCAGAGTGATGGGGGGATAAGGGTCCAATCATTTAGGACTGAGATGAGGCCACTGCCATGCACTAATTACCTCCCTTTGCTTCCACAGGCACATCTGGGTAACAGCCGACAGAGTCCACGACCCAGGGCCTCCAATCAAGCCCCGAAGAAACCTTTGAGGTAGAATCTGGAGGCACCGTCCTTGAAGTCCCATCACAGCGCTCGCCCACACCCTCCAGCAGCACAGGGACACACACCTAAGTGGGACTTGGCTTTACAGTATTCTCAGGATCACAATCTGGTGAGCACATCAGGCGGCGTCAGGGACTTCCCAGGTCCCCAGCACTCGGAGGACTGCTGGAGGCCAGAAATTTGCTGAGTCCGAGTCAGATGACAAGATTCTGGGCTTGGTCATGTTACAGTTGCTGGAGCTGCAAAGGCAAGCTCGGGAACATCAGGAAGGGATGTCAGCTGCACTCCTCAGGTTGCGATGTATGATGAAGGAGTCTGTCCGCCTTCAACCTGAGGTGATAGCGCCGGCATGCCAACACACAGAGGCCAACACTGGTAAGATGGCGGCTGCCATGGAGACCTTGATCCAGGGTGTTGCTCCTGCACTGCTGCGTGGGCTGAACTCCATTGCTGATGCCATAGTTGGCCTCCAATAGTGTGGCCCCCAAGAGGGCTGCAGGGCAGCTCAATCACACTCCAGCTACCCCTTTGCCTCAAAGAGTCAGCCAGGGGTCCTTAGGCACCCATAGGGAGGAGGATCAGCAGATATACCCCACGGGGCCATCCATCCAGTTGAATCCTGGAGTGTCTAGTCCATCTGAATCCCCTCTTCATGTGACCTCAGCAGCTCCAGCTTCACAGGCCAAGGAGGGTGCCACTGCCACACAGCAGAACCCCGAAAGCAGGCTCGGGCCCTCCAAGTCTCGGCCCTCCAGAGGATGCCCACCAAGGTCATCACAGACAGGGTGTAGCAGTCAGCAGGCTGCCTCCATCTCTGCTGTGGACGTCCGGGAAGCACCAAGACGTAGCGGCAGGGTTAGGAAGGTTAAGAAGATATAACTCTTTCGAGTACATTCACAGTTCTTGGTTTCTGGGAGTGGGACATGAACCCACAACCTTCTGATTCAAAGGCGAGGGTGCTATGAACTGAACCACAGCTGACACCTCTTAAGAAGATATACTCTTTCGAGTTATCAACAGTCACAGATTGCAACTCTTTGAGTACAATCACAGTTCTTGGTTTTCCGGGAGTGGGACATGAACCCACAACCCTCTGATTCAAAGGCGAGGGTGCTATGAACTGAGCCACAGCTGACACCTCTTAAGAAGATATAACTCTTTTCGAGTTATCAACAGTCACAGATTGTAACTCTTTCGAGTACATTCACGGTTCTTGGTTTCCGGGAGTGGGACATGAACCCACAACCCTCTGATTCAAAGGCGAGGGTGCTATGAACTGAGCCACAGCTGACACCTCTTAAGAAGATATAACTCTTTTCGAGTTATCAACAGTCACAGATTGTAACTCTTTCGAGTACATTCACAGTTCTTGGTTTCCGGGAGTGGGACATGAACCCACAACCCTCTGATTCAAAGGCGAGGGTGCTATGAACTGAGCCACAGCTGACAGCTCTTAAGAAGATATAGTTGCACAGCCTGGGCAGGGGTGTTAATCACTTGTACACACTGTTCCCTATTGTCAATAAACTCCCAAGTATGTCTCCCTGCCTATGGCTCCTTGTTCTGATGTGTCACTTAGATGTGAAACCTTTCTGCACAAGATAAAGGCAGGTGTATCAGTCCAGGGCCTCTTCCCTGTGCTTTGTGCAGCCTTCAGACCACAGTGATGGACCGGCCTCACACTTCCTGGAAACATTACTGATGCCTGCACCTCGGCAGTGCTGGTCATTGCTGCCGAAATGTCATGGGCAGGCGTCACAGAGTTCCGATATTCTCTCTGTGTGCTCTCAGCATCCTTAAGGAGGGGCTGGCCCTCATCTCTTCAGCATCTGTGACCTGTGATGCTGTGCTCCTGAAGGGCTCAGGTGCTGAAGACAAACAAAGGATTAGATGCTTTTAAAGTTTCATGGCTGCATCTCTATGATATGACCCTGATCACAGAGCACAAGTGAGCTGCCCTCGAAGAGACAGGAGTATTGCATTCTCAGAGGCTTTGTGAAGATCTATAGAGTGTCCTCACTGCATGTTGTCATCATCCTCCTGCAATCAAGCGACTATTAGGGCCTCCACTGCATCTCCTTGACTGGATTATTATCACAGAGATTATGTGCATTGCCATAAGCCAGACTTGGGTCAATCATTCATAGATGCAATGTGAGGATCTATGGTGTCTCCTCACTGCATGTCGTCATCATCCTCCACAAATCTGGCAGCTATGAGGGCTTCCCGAGCGCACCTGCCTCATCTGGCCAGTGCGAGGGCCTCATCCCCATCATCGCCGCCTTTGAGGACCTCCTCACCCTCAACCTCAACGGCGTCCTCGCCATCAGGGGAGACCTCCAGCTCTTCCATGTCCTCCTCAGCCAGCTCCTCTCCCCGTTGCAGCGCCAGGTTGTAAAGGGTGCAGCAGACGGCGACGATGCGTGACACCCTCTGCAGACTGTATTGCAGGGCTCCACCAGACTGGCCCAGGCACCAGAACCTCATTTTCAGCATCCCGATGATCTGCTCCACCAAAGTGCGAGTTGGAACATGAACCTCGTTATACCGTCGCTCTGCTGCAGTCTGAGGCCGCCGCATGGGTGTCATCAGCCACATCCTCTGCAGAACCACTTGTCCCTGAGGAGCCATCCCTGCAGCTTCTGTGGACCCTGGAAGACAGCAGGGACCTGTGACCAACTGAGAATACATTTGTGGGTGGAGGCTTGTGAAATCCCACAGACGTCACCTGTGGAGCCCTGAAAGAAGCCACTGGCATAGAAATTGAGCACCGCAGTCACTTTCATAGCCACTGGCAGTGGATGCCCTCCATACCCCCTGTGGCGCCAAATCCTGCAGTAGCTGGCAGATGTGACCGACCAGTTCCCTAGACATGCGCAGTCTTCGGCGACACTGGTTCTTGGTCATCTGCAGGAATGAAAAGTGGCGTCTATAGGCCCTGGGTCTAGCTAGGGGCTGACCAGCGATGGCTTGCTATGGCTCTTCGGTGGCGTGTACGGGAGCCCCAGCCATCCCTTCTTCCAGAGGGTGCTGCTCTGCGCAGCTGGGCACCTCAATCGCGCTCTCCTCCATCGTCTCCGCTCCCTGTAAGCCACCAGGCATACAGCTAGGTCACCAGGTTCCACGGCCCTGATGTATTCCTCCTGCAGGATGAAAGACAGTGACGCATGAGTTAGCATGAGTGTAGTAAGAACGTCTCTTGGTTAGGTCTGAAGGCCCCTTAATGCATCCCGGAGAGTTCTGGCCGCCACTTGGATGGCCAGAGTTTTGTGCGCTGCATGGCTGTCCGAAACCCCACCTTCCTCTGCCCCACTCTACCTGACCGATTGGCAGCAGCTTTGCCCATTGGACTGCATGCTGTTATCTCAACTCAGGCGCAGGAATTCTCCTAACATGCGCTGCAAGACTGCACTGTTAGCTTGAACCATGGGAGAGACCGGTCCAAACCTGAATGATGACATTGCAAGGGGCTGTGAGCGTGTCCACCAGTGATTGCTCCATGGCCAGCTTTAGCAAGGAGATTGTACAACGTGCCCAGTCGTACAACTGTTCTACAGTCCACCAAAATGCTCATTAGTTTGCAGTCTATGCTCGAGGGGTGAAAAGCTCTGGAGTACTTGGTGGCACTTTCATGCCTCTGCGCTGCTTGAGTGGGCAGATAAGCTATAGGCCCAACTCCTGAATTGTCTCAGCTGCAGAGGAATGGTCACTTTATACAAGGTTTCCCTAATGCGTGGCCACTTCCCTCGCCCACTGCCCACTGCCCATACCCCGCCATGTGCTTGTGCGTTACCTTCAACCACAGGGCAGCCCTTGTCCCCCCCTGAAGTCATCACCCCAACTGCAGGGCAGCCCTTGCCCCCCCCCCCCCGCCCCCTGAAATCATCACCCCAACTGCAGGGCAGCCCTTGCCCCCACCCCAAGGCGCCTCAACCTTGAAGTCCATCAGGCGTCCCTAGTAAGCGCTCTGCAACGTTACTGTGCATTCACCACCAATATCCCCTCAATGTGCAGCCTGCCAAGTGCACACCTTTTATATGTTGTTGTGAAACATATCAGTGTGATTGGGCAGACAATCCATTGGGGAGGGGGAGGGGGAATGATTCCGGCAGGCTGGCCTTATAGTTACATGCAGATGTTTTACAATGAGATTCCCAACGTCCGATGGCAGGAAACGTGGCCTGCCATCGGTGGGCAAAGCGGATGATCACAAACTGGTTTCACAACATCACGAAAGCGATTTTTGGCCTTCTGCTCACGCTACCAAACATGCCTGATGCCAGCGGGCACAGAAAATCCTAGCCAATGTTTCCAATGAGGTAAAGGAGCACAGCACAGATTAGAGGAGTTGGGATTGTTTTCCTTGGGGAAGAGGAGGCTGAAAGGAGATTTGATAGAGGTATTCCAAATCATGAGGGTTCTGGACAGAGTTGATAGGGAGAAGCTGTTCCAACTCATGAAAGGATTGAGAACGAGGCAGCACAGATTTAAAGTAGTTGGCAAAATAAGCAAAAGCGACATGAGGAAAACTTTTTCACGAAGCAAGTGGTTATGGTCTGGAACACACTTCCGATCGTGTGATGGAAGTAGGTTCAATCAAGGCATTCAAAAGGGAATTAGATTGTTATCTGAAAAGGAAGAATGCGGCAGGGTTAGGGGGAGAAGGCGGGGAAATGGCACTAGGTGAATTGCTCATTCAGAGAGCAGGTGCAGACACGATAGGCCAAATGGGCTCCTTCTGCACTGTAACAATTCTGTGTTTCTGTGAGCACTCACTCACTTCCCCAAAGCCTGTCCACTATCTGCAAGGCACACGTTAGGAATGTGACGGAATATTCTCCACTTGCCTGGATGAGTACAGCTCCAGCAACATTTAAGAAGCTCAACATCATCCAGGACAAAACAGCCCACTTGATTGGCACCCCATCCACCAGCTTAAGTCCTCACTGCCTCCACCACCGACACACAATGGCAGCAGTGCGTATCATATGCAAGATGTGCTGCAGCAACTTACCAAGCCTCCTTCAACAACACCTTCCAAACTTGTGACTTTTACCATTTAGAAGGGCAAGGGGAGCAGGCACCTGGGAACACCATCATCAGCAAGTTCCCCTCCAAGTCACGCACCATCCTGACTTGGAAATATATCGCCATTCCTTCACTGTCGCTGGGTCAAAATCCTGGAACTCCCTCCCTAACAGCACCTTGGGTGACCTACAACACATGGACTGTAACGGTTCAAGAAGGAGGCCCTCCAGCAGCTTCTCAAGGGCAATTAGGGATGGGCAATAAATGGCGTCCTTGGCAGTGATGCTGACATCTCATGAAAGGATTCAAAAAATGAAACCCTGAGAGAATTTCCAGAATAAATGCTGCTTAGATGTCAATGAAGCCTTGACAGGCTGTCCCAGGAAATCCCCTGATGTATCTCAAAGTTCTTCTTCAAGCTCGCAGCAGCAGGTGAACGGTGAAAGCTGAGCATGCCTTTTACGTAGCGCTCATAGTCGTCAGCGACGACTCATTTATGCCTGTTCAGCTGGTCGCTATGAGGAGAGGATGCTAGTTGAAGCACTAGACACCAAAGTGCCATTCACTCTCATTAATGAATACTAGCTGACAATCTAGTTGCCAATCATACGCTTAACGATCCTCCAGGCGGCCAATCCTCGTGCGTACTTCAACTCCTTTACCAAGGTGATGACCGGGGTTTTTGGCCCCGTTGTGGTGAGACTCGCTGAGGGAGATTCGGCAGCCCAGCTGGAAGCCCATTGACTTTCGGTAGGACCGATGATCCAGGCGGAGGGCTGGGCCGGAAAATCCCGTCCGATGTCTTGCGTTAAACACAGGCTAAACTGGGATTGTAGCTGAAGACCCCATTTTGGCTATCTCGGAGGTCCTTCAATGCCTGATGTTTTCGAAGAAAATTACCTCAATCTGCCTAAATAAGTAACCACATGAAACTAAAATTTTCTAATGTGGTTGTCATTGATCGTTACATTTAAAGGAAAGCAATTGCACAACTTAATTATTACTTATTCGCTGCAGGGGAGAAACTGTAAAATTAGTGGTTATTGATGATAAATGAGCATTATTTATCTTTTGGAAGAACCACTCATAAAACTCTGGAGAAGAATTTCCTGGAAACTCACGCCCAAATGGCATGAAAGCCCCCCGGCTTGAATTTGAATGCAAATATTTGAGGAAATTCAGGCGTGGGCAATTTGCATCCATTCAAGAGTTGGCCTACAAAATTCAGATTAATGTCGCCAATTTAGAATGCCACACAAGCCACAAACAAAAGTTTTTATTGTACGTTACAGCAAGAGAGTGAAAATAGGGTAAAAAAATTTCAGACACGTCACAGGGCCTAGGAGATTTAACAAAATGCAGAAAACTTGGCAAATTATTTTGGCCGTGAGGCATTCAGTTGTTCAAGTATTCCACTGGGAAGCTGCTCCCAACATTGAAGAGCTGGAAGGTAATTAACTCTGTAATCTCCATTTGTCCATTGCATCTTGTCTAACAAATGGCTCTAGTCTAGGTTTTGCATTCAGCAGAGAAGCTGACACTGCTGGTTAACTATCTGCTGGTATAAATTCCACGATACTTCAGAGAGTTTGTTCAGTGGGTAGCTGAACCAGAGAGATGAAAAAGGTGCCAGGTTATAAATTCCTGGTCTCTGCTAGCTTGGCGGATCCCAGTTAGGTCATCGTGAGCTGCTTCAATTGGCCTCAGTTCCCCTGCATGGAAAAGAAAGGACTGGCTCCTGATTGTCATTTGGTGACCCCTGTTGCAAACATTGGATTCTGATAATCAGGATCAGGTTAAACTAATAGTTTGAACCAAGATGTCAAATGACCAAGATATCTTTTTTAAAATAATCTGCTGGAGCATGCAAAACACTCGTTTTCCTTATGTGGAGGCATAAGGTTGTCCTGTCTGCTATAAATGTTACAGGCCATTGTCAAAATTTCGACGAGAGAATCTGTAGTACCCCATATAATTGATCCATATTCCATGAGGAGGTGGATTGAAGTTCGAAACATTGTAGAATTCAGCAATGGTGTATTCATTGCCTTGGAAAGCCATGAAAGTTCCACCAGCTTTTCACAAATTCACTTCCTTTACCTCCTCTTCTTTCAAAGTTTCTGCTTGGTTTTTTTTCTTGCAATTAGCTAGTTAGTTAAAGCACTAAAATAAGACATTTTAAACAAAATAAAAGCATTTCAAGCGTCAGCTATGGTTGAATTGGTAATACTTTCACCTCTGAATCAGAATGTGGTGGGTTTAAGTCCCATTTCAGAGATTTACATAGAAACCGGGTAGAATCTTTGGCTCGCTGAGCTGGGGTGGGGCCTGCTCGCTGAGGTGTAAGATGAAGCGGGGGGTGACGTCAGGTGTACGTCTCGACATCACCGCGCGTCATTCAGATTTTCAGTTCGGCGGGTGCGCAGCTGTCTCAACTGCCCACCCGCCGAACTGTCAAAGGCTAATTAAGGCCATTAAGCAATCAATTAAATCATTGACCTGAGCTGCCCATCCAACCTTAAGGTCGGCGGGCAGGCGAAGAGCCCAGGCGGCCTTCTCATTTATCATGGAACCTCATCCACAGGCAGGATGTGACAGCTTCACATGAGGGGACATGTCCTTAGTTTTTTTCTCCCTTTAATCAATGTCTTATACGTGAAACTAATCTCCCTGAGGCAGGGAGATTTCTGCGCTTGCGCACGAAAGAGCGTACTCCCCGACTCAGCCTACTCCCCCCCCCTGCCTGCACAGGGAGTGCTCGGTGCTTCCGGGCGCACTTAATTGGCCCGCCCACCTAAAATGGCGGCGCCCAGCCAATCGGGGGCCCCAATCAGCTGCGGCCCGCCCACACCCACCCCTGCACAACACCCCACCCCCTGCCTCGATGAGGAGAAAATTCGCCCCATAGAAAACAGGAGCATGGATAGGTCATTCAGCCCTTCGAGCCTGCTCTACTATTCAATATGATCATGGCTGATCCTCTATCTCAACGCCGTACTCCCGCGCTCTCCCCATACCCCTTGATGCCTTTAGTGTCCAGAAATCTATTTCCTTCTTAAGTATATTCAGTGGCTTGGCCCCCACAGCCTTTCGTCGTAGAGAATTCCACAGGTTCATCACCTTCTGAGTGAAGAAATTTCTCCTAATCTCAGCCCTGAATGGCCTACCCTGTATCCTCAGACTGTAACTCCTTGATCTAGGCCACCCCATCCACCAGCCAGGGGAAACATCATCCCTGCATCCTGTCTATCCGGCCCTGTAAGAATTTTATACGTTTCAGTGAGATCCCCTCTCATTCTTCTGAACTCCAGTGAATACCATATGACCATAAGACGTAGGAGCAGAAGTAGGCCATTCAGCCCATCGAGACCGCTCCACCATTCAATGACATCATGGCTGATCTGATAATCCTCAATTCCACTTTCCTGCCTTTTCCCCATAATCCTTGATTCCCTAAATGATTAAAAAATCTGTCTATCTCAGTCTTGAACATACTTAACGACCCAGCCTCTACGGCCCTCTGCGGTAAATAATTCCACAGATTAACTACCCTCTGAGAGAAGAAATTCCTCCTCATCTGTCTTAAATGGGCAACCTCTGGTCCTAGACTCTCCCACAAGGGGAAATAACCTCTCAGCATCTACCCTGTCAAGCCCCCTATGGATCTTATATGTTTCAATAAGGTCGCCTCTCATTCTTCTAAACTCCAATGAGAACAGGCCCAACCTACTCAATCTCTTCTCATAAAAAAATCCCTCTATACCCAGGATCAACCTAATGAACCTTCTTTGGACTACCTCCACTGTTAGTGTATCTTTCCTTAGATAAGGGGACCAAAACTGTTCACAGTATTCCAGATGTGGTCTAACTAGTGCCTTGTATAGTTTTAGCTACGGTTAGGGGGCCTAATATCTATTCCCACCAGTGTCTCTTCTTCCCCTTTTTATTTCTTACCTCCACCCACCTCAATTCTACATCTTCCAATTCAAGGTCATTTCTTGCTTATCATACTTATTCCATCTTGTACTAACAAAGCTAGCCCATCACCCTTTCCTTCCTGCCTGTCCTTTCGAAAAGTCACATCTCTCCACATATGACAATCCCGCCATCCCAAGAATCAGTCTGGTGAACCTTCGCTGCACTCCCTCTATGGCAAGTATATCCTTTCTTAAGTAAGGAGACCAAAACTACACACAATACTTCAGGTGTGGTCTCACCAAGGCCCTGTACAGCTGCAGTAAGGCATCCTTGTTCCTATACTCAAATCCTCTTGCAATGAAGGCAAACATACCATGTGCCTTCCTAACCGCTTGCTGCAATGTTTGCTTGCTTTCAGTGACTGGTGTACAAAGACACCAAGGTCCTTTTGTACATCAACATTTACCAATCTATCACTGTTTAAATAATACTCTGCCATTCTGTTTTTCCTACCAAAGTGGATAACTTCACACTTATGGGTGTTATACTGCATCTGCCATGTATTTGCCCACTCACTCAAGTTGTCTAAATCACCTTGAAGCCTCTTCACACCCTCCTCACTACTCATTCCCATCTAGTTTTGTGTCGTCAGTAAATGTGGAAATGTTACATTTGGTTCCCTCATCTCAATCATTGATATATATTGTGAATAGCTGGGGTCCAAGCATTGATCCATGTGGTACCCACTAGTCACCGCCTCCCACTCTGAAAAACACCTGTTTATTCCTACTCTCAGTTTCCTGTCTGTTAACCAATTCTCAATCTATGCCAATATATTACCCCCAATCCCATGTGCATTTATTTTGCACACTCACCTCTTATGTGGCACTTTATCAAAAGCTTTCTGAAAATTCAAATACTCCACATCCACCAGTTCTCCTTTATTTACTTGTTAGTTACGTCCTCAAAAAACTCCAGCAAGTTTATCAAACATGATTTCCCTTTCATAAATCTATGTTGACTTTGTCTAATCCTGTTGATATTTCTAAGTGTCCTGTTATCACATCCTTTATAATAGACTCTAGCATTTTCCCTACTAATGATGTTAGGCTAACCGGTCTGTAATTCCGTTTCCTTCCTCCCTCCTTTCTCAAATAGTGGGGTTACATTTGCCACCCTCCAATCTGCTGGGGCTGTACCAGAATCTACAGGATTTTGGAAGATGACAACCAACACATCCACTATTTCCATGGCCACCATCTTTAGTGCCCTGGGGTGTAGATTATCAGCCCCTGTGGATTTATCGGCAGCACTATTGCTTCAGTAATACTAATTTCCTTCAATTTCTCCTTCTTACAAGACCCTTGATTCCCTAGCATTCCTGGGAAGTTATTTGTGCTTTCCTCCTTGAGGACAGAACTAAAGTAGTTATTTAATTGCTCTGCTATTTCCTTGCTCTCCATAATAAATTCTCCCACTTCAGAATGTAAGGGGCTTACATTTGTCTTCACTAATCTTTTCACATAACTATAGAAACTTTTATAGTCCACTCTCATGTTCCTTGCAAGTTTACTCTCATACTCTATTTTTCCCCTCTTAAGCGATCTCTTGGTCCTCCTTTGCTGAATTCTAAACTGCTTCCAATCCTTATGCTTGCTACTTTCTTTTTCAGCAACTTTATATGGCTCCTCTTTAGAACCATAGAACCACAGAAAAGTTACAGCACAGAAGGAGGCCATTCAGCCCATCTTGTCCATGCCAGCCCGAGGACACCCAGGTGCCCTTTCTAATCCCATCTTCCTGCACCCGGCCCATAGCCCTGCAGTTTACAGCACTTAAGGTGCAGATCCAGGTACTTTTTAAAAGAGTTTAAAGTTTCTGACTCTACCACCAACTTGGGCAGCGAATTCCAGACACACACTACCCTCTGCGTAAAAAAGTTCTTCTTCATGTCCCCCCTACACCTTCTGCCACTTATCTTGAATCTATGTTCCCTGGTTCTAGAATTCTCCATCAAGGGAAACAATTTTATCCTGTCCACTCTATCTATTCTCCTCAAAATTTTGTACACCTCAATCAAGTCACCTCTCAGCCTTCTTTGTTCTAAGGAAAATAACCCCAGCCTATCCAATCTCTCCTCGTAGCTACACTTTTCTAACCCTGGCAACATTCTTGTAAACCTCCTCTGCACGCTCTCCAGAGCTATTACATCCTTCCTGTAATGTGGTGACCAGAACTGCACACAATACTCCAGTTGTGGCCTCACCAGTGTTTTATACAATTCCAACATTATATCCTTACTTTTATATTCTATACCTCTGCCAATGAAGGAAAGCGTTCCATATGCCTTCTTTACAACTTTGTCTACTTGAACTGCTGCCTTCAGGGACCTGTGTACTTGTACGCCAAGATCTCTCACTTCATCTACCCCTCTTAGTATATTCCCATTTATTTTGTAATCCCTGTAACTGTTTGACCTCCCTAAATGTATGACCTTACACTTCTCTATGTTAAAATCCATCTGCCACTTTACCCCCACTCCACCAACCCATCTATATCGTTTTGGAGATTATGGCTATCCTCTACACTATCCACTACTCGGCCAATCTTTGTGTCATCTGCAAATTTCCCAATCGTGACCCCATGTTCACGTCCAAATTGTTAATATATAACACAAACAGCAAGAGTCCCAACACCAAGCCCTGTGGAACACTACTTGAGACAACTTTCCATTCGCAAGGGCATCCATTGACCATTACCCTTTGTTTCCTGTTACAAAGCCAACCTTTTATCCAGTTTGCCACATTACCCTGAATCCCATGGGCTTTTACTTTCCTGACCAATCTGCCATGTGGGACCTTGTCAAATGCCTTGCTAAAATCCATGTACACAACATCCACTGCACTACCTTCATCAACCCTTCTTGTCACTTCCTCAAAGAATTCAATCAAATTTGTGAGGCAAGACCTTCCTTTAACAAATCCATGCTGACCATCCCTGACCAGTCCATGCCTTTCCACATGATAGTTAATCCTATCTCTCAGGATTGATTCTACTAATTTGCTCACCACCGATATAAGACTAACTGGCTTATAATTGTTTGGCATTTCCTTTGATTCCTTTTTAAACAATGGAACTACGTTTGCATTTCTCCAGTCCTCCGGTACCTCCCCTGTATCTAGTGAAGATTGGAAAATCATCCTCAGAGCATCTGCTATCTCCTCCCTGACTTCCTTCAGCAGCCTCGGAAACAATCCATCTGGCCCTGGTGACTTATCAACTTTCAAGGATTTCAACCCTTCGAGTACTTCCTCTCTCTTTATGACTATCCTGTCCAATATCTCGCAGTGTTCCTCCTGGACTACTACATCTACATCCTCCCTTTCCTTTGTAAACACGGAGCAAAATACTTATTCAAAACCCTTCCCACAGCCTCTGCATCTACACACAAGTTTCCATCTTCATCTCTGATAGGTCCCACTTTTTCCTTAACTAACCTTTTAGCATTAATGTATTGGTAAAACATCTTTGGGTTATCTTTAACTTTACTTGCTAATCTTTTTTCATGCCCTCTCTTTGATTTCCTTATTTCCTTTATTACTTCGTCCCTGCACTTCCTATATTTGTCTAGGCTATCTGCAGTGCTTAGTTCTTTGTGCCTATCGTACGCTTTCTTTTTCTGTTTGATCTTCCCCTGTATTTCACTAGACAACCAGGGGGGTCTAGATTTGGCAGTGCCACTCTTATTTTTGTAGGGGACATGTCTACTTTGTACAATTAGGATCTTGCTTTCCACTGGTTTTCCACTGTTTTATCCTCCAGCAGTGCTGTCCAGTCCACCTCAGCCAAGTCCCTTCTCATTTTTGCAAACTTTGCCTTCCCCCAGTTCAAAACTTTTACTCCTGCCTTACCTCTGCCCTTTTCCATGGTAATGCTAAATCTAACTGAATTGTGATCACTGACCCTGATATGGTCACCAACTGTCACTTCACCCACTTTCCCTTCTTCGTTCCTCAAGACTAGGTCTAGAATTGCATCTCCTCTCATTGGGTTTGTCACTAATTGGTTGAAAAAATTTTCCTGGACACACTGCATGAATTTTTCTCCCTCAGTGCCCCTTATATTGTTTGAATCCCAGTTGATGTTAGGATAGTTGAAGTCTCCTACTATTATTGTCCTCTTGTTCTTACAAACCGAAATTTGCCTACATATTTGTTCTTCTATCCCCCTTTCACTATTTGGGGGTCTGTAGTATACTCCCAGTAGTGTGACTGCCCCTTTTTTATTTCTAAGCTCAATCCGTAAAGCCTCGTTTGTTGACCCATTTAGTATATCATCCCTTCTCACAACTGGAATTGATTCTTTAACCATTAGTGCTACCCCCCTCCTTTTTTATCTCCTACTCTATCGTGTCTGAAGACTCCATAACCAGGGATATTTAGCTGCCAGTTTTGTCCCTCCTTTAGCCAGGTCTCCGTTATAGCATTGACATCCTGCTGCCATGTGCCTATTTGTGCTCTTTGGGTCTAATACTATCCTTAATTTCTTTTGTTAACCATGGTTGGGCCACTTTACCTGTTGTGTTCCTGCACCGGAAAGGAATGTATAACTGTTGCAATGCATGGCTTGAGCACCACACCAAGGCTGAGACCTTGGCCTGGATTTTAACGGCCACTTTGATCCCCACAGCCCTCCTGGCTAAAATGTTGGAGGGGAGCCTGCCCAGGAAGCCAACAGCTTCCCCATGGTGATTTAACACTGAAAGCAGTGTTACTTTAAGGCGAGACTTCTGCTCCCTGTCGAGAAGTCTCGCTTTAGGTAGCTGCTGGTCAATCAGATGGCCAACAGCTCTGTAAAAGCAGCACCAGTGGGAGCAGTGGCCATTGCTGGGTCTACAGGCAGTCCCACCACGCCGAGGAGCCCAGATAAGACCAGAGTCAGGGATCTCGGCAAGGTAGGTGAGGAAACGAATGGTGGGTTGGCTCTGGAGGCCAGGAGGAGGGGTTAAAGGGGGAAGTGGGGGGTGAACTTGGTGGGTGGAGGGATTGCCTCCAATGGGCCCAGGTGGCCAGCAAAGGAGATTCCCCCCCCTCTTGCCCGACACCAGCTTGGGCAGCTGCCGGGTTTGCCGCATGGTGTGGGCCTCTCCTGGCAACTTGAGGGCCTCAACAGGCCCAAGGGGTGGGGAGTGGGGGGGTGGGGGGGGTGGGGGGGGGTGACACCTGGCACCTCCCCCACCTCCTGTAAAATTTCACATAAGCCAGATGGTTAGACCATCCACTGGATTTTACCTGAAACCAACCCCCCTCCCCACCCCCACTTTCAAACCCACTGGTGGGAGAGGGTAAAATGCAGCTCCTCAATGGAGTGCTGAGGGAGTGCTGCATTGTTGGTAGTGCTGTATTTTAGATGAGATGATGAACCGAGGACATGTGTCCTCGTGGGTGGATGTACAAGGTGCCATGACACTATTTAAAAGGGCAGGGGAATTCTCCCTGGTACCCTGGCCAATATTTATCCCTGAACTAGCACTAAAATCGATTATCTGATCATCACATGTGGAACTTTGCTGCGCATGTTTCCTACATTGCAATAACAACATTGCTTCAAAAGTACTTTATGATTTGTAAAACGTTAGGTTATTGTGAAAGGCATTAGGTAAATGCAATTTCTTTCTTTCTCTTTCCCACATAGATTCGAAAAGCAGAAGTCGATGTCTGCATGAAAAATTAAAAGCGTCACAGAAATGTTGTTATAAAAGGTAGATTTATTTGTGTTAGGTTGACTAGTGTACAGGCCTACAGGTGCAGAATACTTTCCATTTCTGAACTGAAGTGTACAGTAGCCGGTGCAAAAAATGCTTCTATGTTTAAAAAAAAGTAACAATATTCATCATCATTGGACCTCACACATTCTTGATCCAACCAACTTCCCCCACTTTATCCTCTGCAATCCTGTGAGTTTATATATTGATGTGTATATTCACCCAGTGTCTAAGCGAACCCAGAAAGCTGGTCAAAAAAAAATCTTAACAGTGATAACCTCGCCCATCATTAAAACAATATACAATTCACTACATTTCATTGGTAGGAGTACAAAAAACATCTTTTAAGACACACAAAATAATTCCACAGAGTTTATAGAAAGCATTACACCAACTCAAAAAAAAACACTAATTGAAAAGCAAAATACTGCGGATGCTGGAAATCTGAAATAAAAACAGGAAATGCTGGGAAAACTCAGCAAGCCTTGGCAGCGTCTGCGGAGAGAAAAACAGTGTCAACATTTCAGATCGGTGACTTTTTATTGGAACGGGGAGAATTTTAGAGGTGAAATAGGTTTTGAGCAAGGTGTGTGTGGGACGAGGACAAAAGGCAAGGTCTGTGGGAGACAGGAGAGAATGGATGACAAAAAGAGTTAGCCTTCCAGGGCCAAAAGAAATGGCGACGGGGGCAAAAGAATCAGTGCAGAAGGCCTTCCGGACTCAACACTGAGTTCAACAATTTCAGACCGTCACCTCTGCCCCCATTTTGTTTTCTTCCCTTTGCATGTTCCATTTTTTCTCCTATTTTGCTTTCAGACAACAGCACACCATCCCTAGGCGCATCTTTTGTTTCTTTGATTATTTTGCCCCAACTCTTTTGGCCTTGGATGGCTAACTCTTTTGTCATTCAATCTCTCCTGTCTTCCAACCTATCACAGATCTTCCCTTCGTCCTTGTCCCACACACCCCTCGCTCAAAACTCTTCCCAGTTCTGATGGAAGGTCGTCAACCTGAAACATTAACTCTGTTTCTCCCTCCAGAGATACTGCCAAGACCTGCTGGACACTTCCAGCATTTTCTGTTCTTAGTTTAAAAAAAAAATCCAGATTAATAGAATATAAACTGGAAATTTGCCTGAAACTTCATTGCATTAAATTCTTTTGATACAAAGGTCATGTCTTAAACGACAGCAAAGCCCTGTTCCAAAATGCAGTGTTAATGACAATACACATTCATGATTAAACAAAAAAGCAAATAAATGAAGTTAATTTTATAGCTTTTCTGTAAATAAGCAATTTACTGCAGAACTGCGCATAATTAATTGCCATGTGAACATTTGAGGCTGCGCCTCCTTTTAATTGAACTCCATTTGTGTTGGCTTTTGTGAACCTAATTTATAATATTTAAATTATTTGCCAACCCTTGCATGCATGGGCACATTAGAATTTTGTTACTGCAGGCAGGGGTCAGAATTCACAGTAGCTCCATCGCAATGGGTAAGTACATTCAAAACAAGGTCTGCCATATCTGAGGTACCTTCAGTTGCCTGGACTACAGGCCACTGAAGAGATCTGGTTTGTGTTCATCTTCAAACACAAACATCCCCACCATATCTGCTGAGCCCAATCCTTCAATCACCAAACTTCAATATTATATGTTTTATGGCAAACTGAGGTAATAGAGCTAAGTAGTTATAAGAAATTAAGGGTTACAGGGGAAGTCAGGGAAATTCAGATGATTTGGAGCCTAATTTATGGCTTCACATAGTTTGTTGGTAGGCCAGACTGATCGGAAACTTCAGAGTATCAACCTCACCCAACCAAAGGTTAGTAACAGGGCAAATACAGTAAAAGCAGTCATGTAGTTCAGAAAGCTGCCTCAGGTTCAACTTGTCAGTTTTATTTCTATAACAAAGTGCCTTGGTATGGTAGAAGGGATTACCCTCCTCCATTTTTCTTCTCCTCCACTCCCAGTTTTCCACACCTCGAGTCGTTCATTTACAGTCATGACACTAGAACAGTCCTACACACCAACCAGGAACCAGGAAAAGGCCTGGCTGGTTTCTCACTTCAAGGAAAGATGTGTTTAAGGTGCAGAGAGAATATGGAAACATAACTAAATTGGAGGACTGGAGTATGGGTGATCCCTCTGTGCATTGCAATTTTTAAAAGTACGCTTCTACTCATTTTAATGTATCTAATGACTGCAGCAGAATTTCCAGCAAAGTTAAAGGGCTCAATATGTTGAAAGGAATATTTCTTTTGAATAAAAAAATGCAAAAACAATGTGTACCCCACCAGGTGAATAGCAGTCGTGTAAACATTAACATTTTGGAATCAAACACGTTGTAATAAGCTGTTCGTAAAGTACACTTCATTGAAAAAGTCACCATCCCATTGAGAGAGAACTTCTATGATATCTAGCATAGGGAGTCATTAATGCCCTTGTTGCAGCCAATAGGCTGACTTTGAATAATGAATAACTTCACGCATCTGTTTGTCTGTGCAAGAAAAGAATCCAAACTGGAACTGGCTTCAAACATGGAGCAGAAAATAGGCCAGGAATGTGCACATATTAACCAGGTTTATTTTACTTGTATACGCCTTCTCTAATAGCACTGTGGGTGTACCTACACCACAAGGACTCCAGCTATTCAAGAAGGCTCACCACCACCTTCTGAAGGGCAATTAGGAATGGGCAATAAATGCTGACTTTGCTAGCAATGTTCATGGCCCATGAACAAATCGAAAAATAACAGTCATATTTCTTCAGCTTTTGAGATATCACCCCTTCCTCTCCCAACCCTAAAAATATAGTCTACATATTTTACACTTTTTTTTAGTGATTTATTTTATCTAGTAGAAGACAAACCTAAGGGTGCTCTTGAACAGGAATTCATCAGATTCATTAAGGAGAATAATATATTCTTCATCCATGCGGAAAATTAATGTAGACAAGAGTTAGTTGCCTAACTTTCTCTCCTACTCTCCCCACCTCATTCCCACTGCAGCACCAAGTAAAGAAAATGGATTGTAAATAGTAAAACAGCAATCGTTTGCTTCAAATTGGAAAATATTCATGGGAACAGGCTTCAGAAAAGAACAAGGGTCACAGCATTGTCACAAGTATCATGATGAAGACAAGTTGCAACAGACAGATATGTCCAGTGTAAGGATATTGGACAGCTCAAACCTTTGCTTTACTCCTTAAGCCAAGACAGAGTCTGGATACCATAGAACACAGTACCTCAGAGTTAGATAGGAGCCATTAGTGTCAGAAGTTAATATTGCTGTGTTTATTCCCTAATAGGTAACTTCTATACAATTACGATCCTTTTCAAATTATCAGAAATACAAATGCGAACAAAGCATTTAATTTTCAGGGCCAGCGAATAAGCCAAATTCCATTTCAATTACACCGGATGCTGGAAAGTTAGCAATTAGTTTTTGGAATGACTTCATCAATTTTTATTTTGCCTGAAAATGAGAAATAATGGCAAAGGTGATTTTTTAAGTAGTTTCCCCCAGTCAACTCTTAAAAAAAAGCCAAGAATCAAAAGAAAAATTGTATCGCATTTTGTGCTTAATAAAACAAAGCATTTTGCCACATTTGGCTTATACAGATCATAGTACCTCCTATTGGGCAACTGGGCAAAAACCACTGTCCCCTTCCCACCTCCCCTCCCCAAATATAATATTCACTTTCGTAAAGACAAGGTTCTCTCAAGGACTTTGGAAAAAGTTGGTTTTAATAGAATGCCCAATTTATCTTTTGCCTGATTTTCAGATAGTCATCCTTGTTCAATGACAATGTTCAAACAACACATAAACACTCAATATTCCGCCTGGTGGTCAGGGAATCAGGTCCAGTTTTCGTCATTTTAAGATTATGTTGTACCCATCATTTCTCTCAGCTGTGGAGAAAAAAGGATTTTAAGTTTCGTTAGCATGAATGAAGAAGACCCTAGAATGTGGGGGAGGAACACATTCAGCAATTTTTCAATAACAGAGTGCATCCTATGACATCAATTCCTCAAGGACGAGTGCAACATACACTTGCCCCAATCATTGCTAAGAACATATTCTCTCTTCCCAAGCTCTCCAATAGGTCTTAATACCTTCTTTGGTCAACCATTTAACTTGGAAATCCCTATGTGGCCTATATGAAAAGGCACCACTATGCCATCCAAAACTGGATAGTCCCCAGTTTGCTTCCCTAGCTCTTCGAGTGGTAGCAATTGGGGGCATTATGATTGGCCTCACAACTGTGGACTGTTAAGTGAGAGACTGAAAAGCCAGGGTTCCCAAGTGTAAGCATCAGCCAGCAATCCCAGCATCTGTGTAAGCATTAGGGGAAGGTCAGGATCAGGTTTGGTTCTGACGCTCTCTACGACCAACACTTCTTGTCTGCATGAGATAGTGAAGCTGTTTTCGGGACAGGCTGGGTGGTGGGGCCAAGTAGGGGGAAAGTTGAAGGGGTAAAACTCGTGTTTAATTAGGGAATTAAGGGATATGGGGGACAGGTGGGAAAATTGAGTTTAATCCCAAGATCGTATTGAATGGTGGAGCAGGCTCGAAGGGCCATATGGTCTGTTCCTACTCCTATTTCTTGTGTTCTTGTGTCTGAAATATTTCGATTATTCCAACAAAACTTACAATAGGAAGGGACAAAAGTTTGACCTTCACTGGAAGATCGGCCAGGATATTGAGGCCGGCGAGCAGGGGGCGGGGCCCACTCGCCAATGTGTAAAATTACGCGGGATGACATCGGGCGGAACTCCTGACGTCACCCCGCCTCATATCAATTTTCAGGTTAGCGGGGGCGCAGCCGAATCTGCTGTGCGCCGCCAACCTGTCAACGGCCAATTGAGGCCATTTAAAAACTAATTGAACTAGTTAATGGACCTGCCCATCCAACCTTAAGGCTGGCGGGCAGGCTGGGAGCCCTGGTGGGTTTCAGAAAAAGCATGAAACCTCATCCACGGGCAGGATGAGGTTTCATGTAGGTTTTTAAAAATTTAATAAAAGTTTGAATGAAAGCGATGGACATGTCCCAACTCATGTGACAGTGTCACATGGGAGGACATGTCAGGGAAATTTTAATTGTGTGCATTGACTATTTTTGAATTTGACACTGACCTCCCTGAGGCAGCACTTAGCCGCAGGGAGATGAGTGCACTCTTTGTTGCGCATGTGCGAAAGAGTGCACTCCCATCTGAGGGTATCCCCGCCCCCCCTACCCCCACTACCTGCACAGGGAGCGCATAGCACTTCCTGACTGATGTCACGATGGGCAGGCCTTAATTGGCCCACCCACATAAAATGGAAGCACACCCCTGACCGGGGACACCGATTGGAGGTGTGCCTGCACGCACCCGCTCCTGCACTTCCCCCCCCAACGAGGGGAAAATTTTTCCCATTGTGTCTTCAGTCATTTTTTTAAAGTGACAGCTCAGGCTATATTTCATTAAGACTATGAGGTGGAAAGATGAATCAAAATCAAACTTAATTTTTATGATTTCACCTCATTAGCACACAGAGGATATCTTCCCACTTCATTCTTATAAAGAACAGAAGGTAAGAATTCTCCATCATTAACCAAAGAACACAGATCAAGATTGGACTGGATCCATTGAGCATGGGAAAGTTGGTCTCCAGAGCTTTCTAATAGAGATACATTGTTCTAAGTTAGCAAATAGGAAATAATGAGCCAGTTCTAATGTAACTTATACGCCTCCGTGTCCTTGAGCCATTGCGCTTCATGTAGAACCTTTGTTTAACTGCTGGAAAACATTGGAGAAGCCAATGTCATAGCAGGAGAAAGGTGTCACTGTTCTCTTTTGATTCATTCACAGGATGTGGCCATCGCTGGTCGGGCCAGCATTTATTGCCAATCGCTAATTGCCTTTGAAAATTAGTTATGAACCATCTTCTTGAATAAAATGGTGTGGCTTTCCGAGGGCAATTCAGAGTCAACCATATTACTGTGGTCTGGAGTCACATTTGGGTCAGACCAGGTAAGGATGGCAGGTGTCCTTCCCTAAAGGAGATGAGTGAACCAGGTGGGCTTTTACAACAATCTGGTAGTTTCATGGTTGCCATTGTTGATACTAGCTTTTTATTCCAGGTTTATTTAATTAACTGAATTCAGCTGCCTTGGCAGAGGTTTGAACTCCTGTCTCCAGGTTATTAGTTCAAGGCTAGTCCTGTAACATAACCACTATGCTATCATACCCAAATGTGGTTCAATTTGAAGTTGCAAGAGTCAAGATTTCCAAGAAATATGACATAGTACTCAGTAAAGGAACAATAATGTTCAATGCAAGGATTAATTATAGACACATAAAACCGTAAGGAAGTAAATTGTACCTTTCAACGTGCAGATGACAAAGCAAGCCTCATCACGGAAATTTTTAACCATCTAGAAATAAAAGAAACACGTTAGTCTGGGTCATATAGGGCAACGTTTCCATTAGCTCTACAAGGGTGCATATGTTTGCCAATAATAGCATTTCATTTAAGGAAAGAATTAATTCACTTATCATTGACAATATAATTGCCTTTGTAGCAGTTCTTGTTCAAGCTGTGCTCCTGAGCCTGAACTGACATTGGGTTGGTTCTAGATTCAGCAACAGTGGCAAAACTATCACTGGGATCTGACACAACCATATTTTTAACTCTTGGACTGAATATGCAAATTAGCACTAGCCAAATCAGAATGTACTTCCCTAGTAACTGGTTCCAGAGGAGGCAAAATACCAAGATATCAGCACAAGCTATGTTGTCAAGTTACAAAATACATGCTTGAAAATCGAAAGCCTTTCAGGTTGGAAATTTAATAGGAATACAAAGATGTTTGTAATAACATGCAATAACAAGCTAGACGCAGGATAATTAGTAAGAGTTAAACTTACCTGCAGTTCCCCACCGACCTAGTGAGTAAAGGCACTGACTGGTGCCGTGTAGAGCCATACAGACTAGAAGGTTCCAGAGCCAAGCCATATTTTAAGCAGAGTTACCTGATCTTAGCTTGGCAGCAGTTGGGTCCCAGTGCTCTTTGAGCTGGGGGGGTGGGTGGTGGAGAAAGGAGAGAAGAGAGAGAAGAAAAAAAACAACAGCCAGTATTCCCGCTTCTCACCACTAACTCCCAAGTCCTTCTGGATTATATGTTTGTGGGCATCACGGAAGTAAAGAGTCGCCAAATGGATTCAAATTAGCTCCAGTCCTCTTGATTCAAAATATGAGCCTGAATTTTTCCCGGTCGGGTGATCGACGGGCCCGGGAGTGGTCAGGAAATGGGCCCTCAACCGCGATTTCACACTGGCTAGCCAATTAACGGCCAGCCAGCGTGAAACGTGTGCTGAAAAGCTAAGTGCTGCCGGGGTGGGGGGCAGGAAGAGGGTGGGCAACAACGTCACCGCGGGGCGTGGGTGAGCGCTTCTAGAGAGCTCCCTGAAGGCTGACAGCTGCCCCAGGGAGCTGCAGACCTACAAATAATAAAATAAAACATAAAAAAAGCTGCAAAAAAAAAAATATCCAAGCAGCACAATCGAGCACCTGAAAGCCTACCTCATAAAAACTGCTGTCCCCAGATATTTCTTTTTATTTTATTTCCTAACGAAAGTTTCACCCCGCCCCGAATGAGGCTTCGTAGAAAGGGTAAAGGCTGCCTGGCCGATTGGCCCATCTGCCAACCGTAAGGGTCGGACGGGCCGCGGAAAATCGTGTTCAGTTGCGGCGTTAATGGGTTTAATTGCCCGCTTAGTTGTCAGTGGCCGTGCTTTCACCTCAACTGCCGCGCACGCCCCCTGCCGAGCAAAATATCGCATGAGTGCGCAATGACATCGGGACGCTCACCCGGCATCATCTCACACGACTTTACGCCCAATTGGGTCGGGCGCGTGCCCACCCACGGAACGTAAAATTCTGCCCACTATTTTCAAACCAGTAACTTCTCCACAATTAAAGTACTGCAATAAAATCCTGGCTGATTGACCACGGCTTTTCTTTAGCCATTGGATTTTGTCACAGAATACTGCCACTGATCCAAGGCCAATATTTGCCTTGTAACAACAGCTCTGGCGATTGTTGCTGCTGCTGCTGCTTCCAAGGTACCAATGGGGATCTTGGCAGTAGCGGCCCATTTTTAAACATCTGGTGGGACACAGGAGACCTGATGAAAATTTCCCCTGCCTCTTTCAGCACCTTTAAGGCAGCATTCTTAGCTCAGAGTCAGAATACCGTAGATTAAAGCTCCAAACCAGAGACATCAGCCCAGAATCTAGGCTGACATTCATCATTCTACTCAGGTAGTGCTACACTGTCAAAGACACTGAGATGAGGCCGTCACAGGCAGATGCAGAAGATCCCATTCCACTATTCAAAGAAGAGCAGTTGAGTTCTCCATGCACCCATAGTCATCGTTTATCTCTCAACCGACATCACTAATACAGAGCTAATCACTTTTCCCATTGCTGTTTGTGTAGCTGTATGCAAATTTACTGCTGTGTTTGCCTGCTCTTCTTCAAAACAGTGCCATGGGATCTTTTACATTGACCTGAGAGCACGTACAGGGCCTCAGTTCAATGACTCAACTGAAAGATGGTAGCTCCAATAGTGCAGCATCCCCTCAGTACCACACTGGAGAGTCAGCTTAAAGTTTGAGCCGAAGAGAGATTTGAACCCACAATCTCCTAACTCAGACACAAGAGCACTGCCAAGTGAGCCACGTGTAAATAAATCTCCAAACGGCCTGATACCAAGCGAAAGATATCTCTATGGGAAATCTCAAATGATAACTCATCTTAGTAAGCAAACATTGTATATGCAGGTTACACATTAGTGCAACAGCAGCTAAATGTTGGAGAAACATGTCATCACTACGTAATTTGTCTACTTCCTGCACCCAACCCCGTATCTGGCAGAAGCTCTGATAGACAGAAACTGCTGCAGGACTGGTTCCTGCCCAAAATACACACCCAGTTGCCAGTGCTACAGAAGTCCTGAGAAAGGTTATTGTTCATTGTTCATCGCAGGTTAACTGCAGAGTTCTCATTAAGCAACACAATAATACAGCAAGAGTATCACGTCCATTAAATCGCCTATCTGAATGTCATCAAGAGCATAAGTCACACTACATGCCACGTCCACAGTCTTGGAAAACAAAAAGTCTATTTATAAAATTTTAAACTTCTGAGTAATCGATGCCATGTAATCGTTTCAAAGTTACAATCTCCGCATGCATATGTTAATACACTTAGGGCTTAAAGGATTTTGTTTCAGGGATTTGGGTAGATGCAATTAAGTTTTTAAACCAGGGTTTGTTTAAAAAAAACTCTAAAATGTAAACATTTTGGGTTTTTTTTTAAGTGGCAAATTGTCCTAAAACATTGGCAGAATTTGCTAGGTATTCAACCAGCTTGACTGCCCAACACAAAATATACCATTAGGGCTCAAATATAACACATCAGGGGACACATTTTAAGAGTCCTGCCTCACATTATGGAGGGACCGTATAGCAACAGCTCCAGCTGTTTCTAGATAGGTGCAAATGGTTAGCATTCGCCCCACCCAAATGTTAAAAACATATAAAAAGCTATTCAGTTGTAAAAGCAGCCTTGATCAGAGGGGTGGGGGCTGGGGAATCCGAGTTTTAAGTGGCTAACCATATGTCCTGCAAGTGAAACTGGCTCCTGAGTCTTGCAAGTCAGAAAGCAGGGATCTGCTCAGTGAGGAGGGTGAATCAGGTGTCCCTAAGGCTCCAAGGAAATCCTGGCAAGTCTGCAACCATGGGCAGGGTTTTCCGCACCCCCCGCCCCCCCACCGCCGTGATCTTCCGGTCCCACCACAAGTCAATGGACTTCTGGCTGGGGCGCCACCTCACCCACCCACGGTGGGTCCCACCCGTGACAGGGCTGGAAAATCCCAGCCCACATGTTGGGAGCTGGTACCACAAATACAGGTCTTATCACAGCAGTTTTCACCCCTAACAAAGCCGTAACCACGTTCATTTTTTAAAAAGAAAACTACAATGGCACTGTTGGCTGTCGGGGAATGAGCTGGGCGAAGCAGCAATAAATCTAAAAACTTAATCCACTCTGTGTGAATGTGAGTGTTTTCCATATACAGAACACAGCTACTGGCCAAAAGCTCACCCTATTTCAGTATTTTGAGCCAGGCCAGATGAGGCTTGAAATAAATTCATCCTTCAACACCCATTTTTGCATTCCTCACTACTCTTTCGATTGCTTCAGCCAAGGCTTTGTAAATTCAGAACCAAGGACTGAGCAATGCATTGTTAATATACCACTGATGTATTGCATTTCTGAAAGCACACTTTAGGGAATACTTTGCAAATCCAAATCTACTTAATGGAATTTTCTCCAACTCTATGACAAACACTGGAGAGGGCTTTCAATCCAAACTGGTAACGCATGTTACCACAGTGACCAGATAAGCATTCATGGGTTCAATAAATGTACTGCTTTCTGTCACATGTAGTTTACCACCACAATGTACTTTTTTCACAATATAATAAATCTCCTTCAGTGGCTAGATATCAGGAATAGATAGCTCTAGGCTACTATATAATGTAAAGAACTTAGTTTTCCTCCACCAATATGTTAAAATGCCAAACTAAAATATTTACCTCAACAAATTCCTGCTCGTCATTGAAGCATATTTTACCCAATTTCACAATCATGTGACTTAATAAGATGTTGCGAAAAGTAATGTTTATATTGAGAATTTGGAAACTCCAGTATGATAATCTTTTAGCAGGCCTCAGTTTAAACTCCACTACAGGTCAAAGATCGCTAGACAGACTTTTTTTTCAATTAGAGGAATGTATGGTTTAAGGCAAGTCACCTCACAGAGGACATCACCATCATTACAAGGAAGAGTAGACAAGATTAGTGATGTTAATGATTAGATGATGCAAAGTTTGAATTTTTAAAATCCTGCAGATTGGAGAATGAAAGAAAGGCTGAGGAAGGTGAGCGTAATTCCACAAGGTTCAATCCATAAGTGGGAGGGGAGAAGGGAAGGCAGGAGGGGAGGACGGAAGGAAAGAAGACAAGAGGGGAGGAAGGAAGGAAAGTATGAGGGGAGGGAGGAAGACAGGGAGGAACAGAGGAAAGAAGGAAGGTAGGAGAGGAGGAAGAATGGTGTTAGAGAAGAATTGAAGAACAAAGGAGGACAGGAAAGGAGGGAAAAAAGAAAGGACGCAAATAAAACGTTTTTTCCAGTCTCCTATTCAGAAGTGCAAATGTTAGAAGAAACACACAGATAAGTGAAGAGCTAAAGCATGGAATTCCCAATCTGGGTCCAAATTGATTCCATTCAGGACTATTCAAACCCCAATAGAAGATTCTAGAGAAAGAAAAACTTTTTTAAAGAAAAGGTCAAAACGTCGACCGTCATCTCAGCTGCCATTCTGCGCATGGACCTCTCTTAGATCTCACCTCATCACTGACAAGCACGTGGATCCCACTGGGTCCCTGTCTGTAGATCTGGTTAATCTGCTGCGGAGAAATGCTGTACAGATTTGCTATTTTCTCAGTTAACTCTACCGCTGTCAGCTCTTCCAAAAAGATTGCATGGTATACTGGAGGAAACCGGGAAAAAGAATTTCATCACATAAAAAACAGTTCAAATAAGAAACACATTAAATACTTGGAAAGTTTCTTTCTTCTTTGCTCCCCACTTCTCCCAATGGTGCTGATTCATGTTGACACATGATACTGTGGGTGTGGGGAGACCTCCATGGAATCATAGAATGGTACAGCACAGAAGGGGGCCATTCAGCCCATCGTGTCCATGCCGGGTCTCAGCAAGAGTAGATCAGCCAGTCCCACTCCCCAACCTTTTCCCCATAGCCCTGCAAAACTTTTCTCTTCAGATAATTATCGAATTCCCTTTTGAAAACCTCCATTGAACCTGGCTCAACCACACTCTCAGGCAGTGCATTCCACATCATAACCACTCACCCTGTGTAAAAGGTTTTTCTTTGTGTTGCTGTTGCTTCTTTTGTCAATCACCTTAAATTGGTGTCCTCTGGTTCTCGCCCCTTTTACCAATGGGAACAGTTTCTCTCTACCTACTCTGTCTAAACCTTCCCAATTTTCAACACCTCTATCAAATCTCTTTTCAACCTTCTCTTCTCTAAGGAGAGCAGCCCCAATTTCTCCAATCTATCCACGGAACTGAAGTTCCTCATCCCGGAAATCATTCTTGTAAATCTTTTCTGCACCCTCTCCAAAGCCTTCACATCCTTCCTAAAGTGTGGTGCCCAGAGGTGGACACAATACTTCAGTTGAGGCTGAACCAGTGGTTTATAAAAAAGCTCATCATAACTTCCTTGCCTTTGTACTCTATGCCTCTATTTATAAAGCTCAGGATCTTGCTTGCCTTTCTGACCACTTTCTCAACCTGCCCGGCCACCTTCAACACATATACTCCCAGGTCTCTCTGTTCTTGCATACTTCCTACCGAAATGTATAGCTTCACATTTCTCTGCATTAAAATTAATCTGCAACATATCTACCCATTCCACAAGCATTTCTGTGCCCTTTAATATTTCAAAGTAAATTGTTCATTGTTTCTTTAGCTAATGGACCATCCTGTTGCTTATACCATTATCTGTACCTCTTAGAATCATACAGTATAGAAGGAGCCCATTAGGCCCATCATGCCTGTACCATTTCTTTGAAAGCTATCCAAATAGTCTGACACTCCTGCTGTTTCCCCATTTTCTCTTTCAAGTACATATCAAATTCCCTTTTGAAAGTTACTATTGAGTCAGCTTCCACCACCTATTTAAGCAGTGCATTCTGGGTTATAACAACTTACTGAGTAAAAAATGTCTCTTCATTATTCCCCTCGAAGCAGCCTCTCTGTATCAGCTTTATCAGAACTCTTCTGATAGAACATAATTTTGAAAGCCTCTATTGAATCTCCCTTTAACCTTCCCTGTTCTAAGGAGAACAATCCCAGCTGCTCTAGTTTCTCCGCAGAACTTGTTTCATTCTAGTAAATCTCCTTCGCACCCTCTCCAAGACCTTGACATCCTTCCTAAAGTTTGATATCCAGAATTGGACACAATACTCCAGCTGTGCCCTAACCACTGATTAACAAAGATTTAGCAAAACTGACTTCCTTTTGTGGATTCCACAGCATTGTTTTTAAACAACCTTTTCAAATTGTCCTGCCAACTTCAAAATATTGTGGATGTGAGCCTCCAGGTCTCTCTGTTCTTCCATCCCTCTTAAAATTGAACTTGCTTTAAAATAGTTTATATTGCCTATCCTCATTCTTCCTTCCAAAATGCATCGCTTCACAGTACACTGCATTAAATTTTATCTGCGTGTGGCTGTCCATTTCACCAGTCTGTCTATGTCACCCTGAAGTTTGGCAAAGTCCTCCTCACTATTTACTATGTTTCTGAGTTTTGTACCATCTGCATATTTTGAAATGCTGCCCTTTATATCCAAATCTAGGTCATTAATATATATCAAAAAGAGCAAGGGGTTCTAATACAAACTCCTGGGAGACACTATGTGTGCGCTCCTCGAGTCTAAAGGGCTACCATTCATCACTAGTCCGCCTCTGACCCTTAGCCAATTTTGTATCCATACTACCCATGTCCCTTTAATCCCATAAACTTCAAATCTGCCAAAAAAAATCCATGATGTGGTACTTTAGCAAACACCTTCTGAAAGTCTATATATACACACCAATTGATCTAACCTCATCAACCCTCTCTTTCACTTCATCAAAGAGCTCAGTTAAGCTTGCCAGATATGATTTGCCTTTAACAAATCCATGCTGGCTAATATTTATTAAACCATGCTTTTTCCCCAAGTGACAATTAACTTTATCTGGACTATGGACTTTAAGGGCCAGATCTTCATGCCTCCATCCATGTCGGAAAGGAGGCAAGTGGGATTTAAAAGTGGCAGGTGGGAGCCGATTCCGGGAATTCCTACCCTATTACCGTCATGTGGGATTTTTGAAGGTGCAGGAAAAGGGTGTAGATAACAAGTCCGCACACTGCAATCGTGTCCTTGCCAACCCCATTGAGGGGGGGGCGGGTGGACATTTTAGGGCCATCCCCGGGCCATGGAGTCAGGTCCATTTTGGTAGGTGTGGTTCACAGCACCTCAGAAGAGTCATGAATCATGGGATGCCTAAGTCTGGAGTTGGAAAACTTTTCACAGTTAAGTTTAAAAGGTGTTGACAACTTTGCATGTCATAGCATAATAGTGTAGATAAGTTAAATATGTTTTCAATATAGTAATTAATGATAGAGTTTTGTTTAGAACAGATAAGTGACCATTAAATTAACTAGCATTGTGAAAGTGTTCAGGTGCATTAGCGTAATTTATCCAATGGATAGTTCAGCCATCTTTGAAACCTTCGAAACAGTGGAACAGATGGCCATCTGTTCCACTGCTTCAAAGGTTTTATAGTTTTCAGCTCTGGAGGCATTGTTGTTGACACAGCTACGCAATGGAATCTGACCATGAATGCTTGGCTGAGCTCCAAATCCCACTAATGAATTCATTTCAGCAAGGATTGCTGATAAAGCCGAGAGGGAGATTGCAAGCTTTGTTTTGGTTGACATTTTTATGAGCTGTTAATAGGATTTTGTTTTTGAAGAGGTATTTGAATGGCAGTTTGTTTAGTTTGACATTTTCATGAGCATCTTAAAGACTTCCAAATGCTATTATAGGACTCATGAGTTCTGTCCATAGTGGATACTGGATGAGTAGGCAAGGAGGGTATGGAGGAGGCATGGGGCAATGTGCGCAGCCACGTAGATATGAAGGGGTCATTAAGTGACATTAGAGAACACTGGGGTTGGGTGGGCAATTGAGGCAGAGTGAGGGATGAGGCCTAGGGTGCTTAACACTTGAAACAGGCTAAAGTCCCAGTAAATAGAAGAGTCTGCCCACCTTAGCAACCGCCTGTCTCCGATCTGCCTTGGGCCTGCTGCGGGAGGCAGTGGCCTCAACTCCAGCTGTCCCCATCATGAAAATATTGTGAGCAGGCACAGCCCTGGCAGAAGGTGGCTTTCCAGCATCAGGAAATGGCTTGACTCACAATTCTTGCCTCAAGAATGAAACTCTGGGCCTAAGATTCCCTAGCACCAACATTTAGCTGGCTGGCCTATAGTTACTGAGTTTATATCTCTCCCCTGTTTAGATCAGAAATGCAGCTTTTGCAACCCTCCAGTTCCCTGCTAACACTCCTATATTGAAGGAGGTTTGGAAGATTGTGGCCAGAGCCCCTGCCCAAGGTCCCTCAAGATCCTAGGATACATCTGATCCAGGCCAGGTGACTTTTTAACTTTCAGTGCTGACAACATTTTAAGTATCTCCTCTTTATCTAACTTTACCCCATTTAATTTCTGTAGCTCCCTCTCCTTTGCTGTAACATTGGCGGCATCCTCTTCTTTAGAGAGGACAGTTGCATTGTACTTATTTAGTACCTCAGCTATGTTCTCCCCCTCCACAAGGAGATTTTCTTTTTTGAACCCTAATCAGCCCCACCATCCTTTGACCATCCTTTTACTCATATTTTTATAAAATACTTCAGTGTTCCTTTTTATATTGCCTGCTAACCTTTACTCATACACTCTCTTTTTCCTCCTTTTTAAGTTTTCTTTGTGAACTTTGTGTATTCTGCTGATAATCTACTGTACTGTGAACCTGACATATGATAAGCCACATCTTTCTGGTTCGTTTTTATCTCAATATCTTTATTCGCCCCAGCTTTGGATGACCTGCCTTTCCTCTTCATAGGAATGTGTTTAGTCTGTACCTGAGCTGATCCCTTTGCTTATTTACTGTTTTAGCTGTCGATCTTTGTTTCCAACCTACCTGGGCCAGGTCCCTTTTCAACTCACTGAAATTAGCCTTTTTCACCTTTCATTGTTCCTTGCTCCATTTCCTAACTACTCCGAGCCTAAAGATACTATGATCACTCTTTCTTAAATGCTTTCCAACTGGCCCTATTGCATTCCCCAAAATGAGATCCAGCTTCCTTCCTCACTGGGTGGAAACATACTAATCAAGAAAGCTTTCCTGGACACATTTCAGGAATTCTGCCTCCTCCTTGCCCCTTTGCATGGACTTTTTCTCCCAATCTGTAATAAGATATTTCAATATGCCAGCAAATTTGCTCCAGTTCCCAATAATTGGTGGTCTATACCAGGCGGCATAACAACTCCTCTTTTTCCCCTTAACACTAACCAAATAGATTCTGTCCATGAACCCTCAAACACATCACCCAATTTCAGGAATGTAGCAGTATATGTCATTAATACTGCCATCCTTACCTCCCTCCCTTATTCCTCTTAAATATATTGCAGTCCTGAGAAGTTCCCATTCCAGTCCATGTTTGAGCCAAGTATCCTTTATTTTTATTGTAGAACAATCCCATTGCAACTTGTACCAGCAGCTGATCAAGCCTATCCGTCACGCTGCATGCATTTACACACATGCTCTCCAGTCCTGCTGGAGCCTGTGTTACATTTCACCCCTGTCTGATCCCTTTTCTGTCTGGACTACTCTACTCTCACGCTGCTTGTCTCTCATAATCCCCTGTGTACATTGTTTCTCCGCCCTTATGCTTCATGCTGATTCCCTATCTGCTGCCAAATTAGTTTCAACCCTCCCCCAAGGACATTGGTCCCAGCTCTCCTCAGGGGGCAACCTGTTCACCTTTTACAGGTTATCCAGGCCCAGAAGTGGCCCTAATGCCTCAGGGGTCTGAAGACCTCCCTCTTGCACCAGTTCTTCAGCCACATATTGACCTGCTTTATCTTGCTGTTCCCATTCGCACTAGCACATGACACTGGATGTAATTCAGAGATACCATCTTTGAGGTCCTGTTATTTGGACTCCTCCTCAGCTCCTGAAACTCTACAGGATCTCAACACCTTTCTTACATTATTGGGTCCAATGTAGACAACAACCTCTGGCTGTTCCCCACAAAACCTTCTGTACTCATTCAGTGACATCCTGTTCCTTACTTCACAACCTTTGACCCCTTTAATAAAACAGATATTGAATCAGCTCTTATTTAAAAGTGGTCAATTAATACAGCACTGACCACTTTTGCTGGAAGTATATCCCACAAATTGACAGAGAAAGGAAATTCTAAATCTCTAGTCTTGCTGAAGGATTGCTAACCTGGTGCTTGTCCTCAAACTGCAATTAAAGTCTAAGTTGCATATTCTGCTCACACTCGCATTGTCCATCTTCAAAACCTAACTTCTGTCCCCTTTCCCTTTCCAGTTTTAAAAAAACAGGTTCTTTAAGCCTCTCTTCACGGCTCAGAGGACAAGCCTGGCATCATATCGCCCTTTTCTGAACTTACCAATCCAAAGTTTTGCTAGAACATTACTGCCCAAAATAAAAGCTCTGGAAAATATTCTATGACCTTACTAAGGTGTTCTACAGAGTTAATAATTCATTTTAACTTATAACCAAATGTCCTTGAGACACATTCCAGCTCAGTTAACCATGTTGTTAACAGTTGCTTATATCTACATTATGATCAGTAGTCGCACCCAAATAACTTCATGTTGACTTGATAGCTTCTGTATAGTCAACAAACACACCTTTTCACCTTTGCTAAACGGTCACCCATTCATTCTGCATGTACGGCTCCTGTTCTTGTGAAGGATCTTAATTTCACTTATCTATACTAAATAAAGTCCTTTGTGCCATTCCTTAACCCATTCACTAATTGGTGAAGATCTCTCCAAATGTCATCAGTATCCTTGTATGCTATCAATGTCCTTTTCAGCAGTTACCTACTAATACAGCTTTGAGCAGTTTTATGAATATTCTAATCCCAGTGAACGCATTCATTGCTGAAGTTGCTACATCCTGCCTCACTACAGAGACTCTTCCCATGTGAGATGACAGTTATCACAGCAGTTACTAGGTCACTGCCATTGTAGAAACGAACTAACCTCTGCAAGCATGCAAAAAATGGAAATATTCTCTTCTTTTTGTTCATGTGCTTCGGAATAGTTTGGAAGCTAAAGCAAATCCCCAAATGTGAAAGCAAGACCGTTAGGCTTTGCTGTGTTGCCAGGCGATTGGACTAAGGGAGCGGGTTTCGAGGAAGGAAAGTTTATTTTTTCTATGAAATACCTAACCTCCTGCTGGGTCTGTCAGGCTCTCACAATGGCTCATTCCTCCTAAAACAAACCAATAACAGAACTCACCACATGAACTTCCAATGCCTCCGATGCTCTCTTGCTTTTGTTGATTATTCTCCTGGTCCTGCTCGTGCTCCTGACACACATAGATGGCCAGTTTTGGACACACATTTCTGTGAGTATGAGTATAAGAAGTATAGGTGTTAATTTCACTATGCTAAAACCAAAGTTAATTTCGTATCACAATATTAGGGATGAATAACAATAACCGATATAACTTTACAACATATTTAAAAACAGGAAGAATGTTTCACATTTAAATTAACAAATGTCAATTTGCAAAATAATTTTTGTAAAAGAAACATTACATAAATTTCGATAAGTAATTGTTCAAACGCAGCCTTGCTTCAACTACAACTGACAAAAGACACATTATGGACTCAGATCAGTCCCCATGCATAGGAAGGCACTTCAACTGGATAATGTTCATCCACGCACACCCCACCCTCCCTAACCCACCCCCAGCTACTGAAGAAAAATTGTCTTAGTTTCAATGTAAACCAAAAGTGCACACAACATAAAACAACAAAAAAAATCATTCATTTGCTCAAATTGGCAAATAGATTTCACTTAAGGGGTTTCATTGGATCTAATGTGTTGTGTACCATTTTGTGTATTTCGGTACAATGCCAGTGCTCACTGGCATCCAGCAGTGGTATTCAGAGAATGATGGGATGGAGAAAAAAAATCAATGAAAGACTGAATGTTGTGAGCATTTGTCAAATGGTGGAAAGTGAGTTCATTCATAATTAGCCATAGTCTGCAAAGAACCATTGGCATCTCTCTGTTAGAGATAGACAAGTGACTATATAACTTGAACAGCACCACTCTGCATGAAGCATGCCTGACCAAGAACTTCTCCCGCTCTTACTGCCTGCCATGGGCACACTCGAAGGGTTAGCAGCTTTGTTATCGACTTGTTTGGCCATGTCATGAATGCTCCCTCCATAGCCTACAAGATCTGGAGTAGGACTTGAACCTGGAGCTTCTGGCTCAGAGGCAAGGTCACTACTTACTGAGCCACAGGGGTCTGGAAAGTGAGTAGGTCTCCAAAATGAAGTTATTGAAAAGGTAGCCTTTCAAGAAACTGCACACACAAATTGGGACAGAAGAAAGGCAATTGTGATACTGCATTTGGAAGAAAACGACCTATAATGAAGGATTCTAATTCTATGCTTCTGGATGTTTAAAGAATAGGTTTTACAATAGAGGAGGTTAAGGCACAATGCTTTGAGGACTTACCTTCCCTTGATTGTATTAAAAAGTCTGATTCCATCTGCAGGACCACAGATCTGGATCAAGTCTTCTTTAGACATTTTCAACAAGTCTGCACCTGAGGAATTCATTAGAACATGCATGTAAGCATGCAAACAGCGAAGAAGTTAAAGGCATGTTATGTGTGATGGAAGTCTGTCCCTGGAAGTAAATGCAAGTTCATGTAAGTTTAATTGAATGGAGCACACAAAAACACTGGATTAAGTAGGATCTTGCACAACTGTTTAACTTTCAGTAAGGTGGACAACTTCGAGAAGCCCGTGTATATATTAGGCATCATGACAGCTCGTCCACAATGCTGTTGTTTCCATACAATGGACTTTCCATAAACTTTCATCAAAATCACACCAGAGCTCCGCTATAGAGCAAAGAAGTGTACAAAACAGAATATGGCATTTAAAAGGACATCTGATGGACTCAATATCATAGCAAGAAACTTCATAAAAACAGAACATTTTTCCTGAATTAAAAAAATTTGAAATTACAGAAGACACTCTAATGCCAGTTTAGCTGTAGAGTAATGATATCTTCAACCCTAGTACTTACAGAGAAGACAGAAAGCACAGTCTATGCATTTCTCTCTTACCCATCAAAACTAATTGTAGAAGTAAATCTTGGCTCTGGGTTGGTAGCACTTTTGCACATTAGTAGGTTTTTTTTTTATTTATTCTTTCATGGGATGTGGGTGTCACTGGCAAGGCCAACATTTGTTACCTATCCCTAACTGCCCTTGAACTGAATGGCTTGCTAAGCTATTTCCAAGTCAACCACATTGTGTGGATCTGGAGTCATATGTAGGGCACACCGGGTAAGGGTGGCGATTTCCTTCCCTAAAGAATGTTAGTGAACCAGATGGGTTTTTACAACAATTGGTCTTTCAATTCCAGACTTAATTAATTGAATTTAAATCCCCCCCAGCTGCCATGGTGGGATTTGAACCCATGCCCCCAGAGGATTAGCCTGAGCCTCTGGATTAGTAAGTAGTCCAGTGACATTACCACTATGCCACTATGCTAATTATATTCAAGTGGTGGGTATTAATTGGGGACTTAACTGTTCTTCTACGAGTAGCAGATCAACAGATCCAGGCAGTGGGCAGTAGAGGGGGGCTCAACAGCCTGTCTGTCTCTCTTCCTCGGCTATGACTGCACTCTGGTGTCCCTGGAGAGGGAGAACAAGGTGTCTGCCTGTATGTTCGAGGCCTTCTGTGACTTGTAAGCACTGGGGGTACTGGAATGCGAACACTGGGGATGTCATTTTAATTTGATTTAAGTTTCCTTTAAAGTTTTGAGCTTTTGATTGAAGGGGTTGCTGTTGTCCCTATTATAAGACACTTAGTTGTTTAAGGTTATTCCAAAACTATTGCTGAAAAAAAAGACTTTTTTTGTCGAAGCTTTTCGCTTTGCACTCATCAGGACAATTCACAAGAAAATACCAATGTCAGGGGAAACAACATATTTATATTGTATAAGAGAGTGCTGATTGATTGGCAAGTGGATTCTGTTTGGTAGGGGCGCTGCCATGGAGAATGCCCCAGTTGATGGTGACTGACAGTTAACTGCCAAGCATTGTTTGAACTTTAAACCAGGCAGCTTGACTCTGGTCAAGACATTGCCCTGGGGAATGAACCAGCGAATGGCTATCACTTATTTAGTTTCGCTGCAAGATGAAAAGCTTCGACAAAAAAAAGTCTCTTTTTTCAGCAATGCTCATATCCTGTACCACCAAGCAACTATTTGTCCCTTCAAAAGTGATTTAAATAGGAGCAGGCTGAAAGTATGGCTGTTGTGTGAAGAGGCACAATAGGTAATGTGTATCTATATAAATAAAAACTGAGGCTCCAGTGTTCTACCCTTCATTATGAGATCTAATGTATTATATGCCATTTTCTGTATCTTGTTACAGTGCCGATGCTCACTGGCATTTAGCAGCTTGGGGCATGAAAACTATCTAGCTGAGCTATTTGAATTCTAGCGACAAGACAATGATTATACGCTTAACTGCGTGGAAGAGGAGGTTAATTAACAAGAGGAAGTTTTTAATAAAGAGAGAACTTGTCTTCTCTCTCTCTCACTCTCAAGCATCCAGCAATAAAAAGGGGGCACAAGAGTGTTTAGTGACGTCAATCAGTTACAAAGTTCTGTTGACTAATAATTAAACAGTTTCTATCATCCAAAGTTAAATCTCGGAATGCCAGGAATAAGCCATTACTGTGGGCCTTGAGCGTTTCGCAAGCTTCAAACAATTCTAGATTTTAAAAAAAAATACAGCTCACCTGAAAAATTGAAAAATAGCTGGCAGAATGTCGAGAAGCGGTTTCTGTACAGCCACTGCTGTGCATCCTGGCTAGAGGCTGTGGGCAACAGGTACTACATTGCATAAAGAATAAGATGTCTTCCATTAAAACAACAACAACCACTTATATCTATATAGCACCTTTAACATGATAAAATATCCCAAGGTGCTTAGGGAGCATCATAAAACAAAATATGGCACTGAGCCACAGAAGGAGATATTTACCCGGGTCTTCCGGTCTCCAATCATCGGAGATCAGACGTACCCACAAGACACACTACAGCACCCCTCGGAAGTCCCAATGTACTGACCCCGTGAGAATTTCCCAGGAAGTTTAAACTTCCAATGGGCAATTCCCTTGCTTCCTTGTACAACCGAAAAAGTCCTCAACTCTGAGTTGCAGTCAGAGACTTTGGACAGTTCTGATTTACTTACCCAAATAGTTACCCAGAAAATGTTAGACAGAAATACTACGTAGCAGTGCTACGACTAAGGAGTCAGATTGAAGTTATGCTCCACATTTCTGGAGAAGCCAGGATCGGAAGACTCAGCCAGCGCTCTGGAGTGGTGGAGAAAAGTAGAAGTGGAGTGGCAATCTATAGTGGTTGCCACTCCTTGGAAGTTTCAGGCTACAAGGTCAGTTAACCAAAAGCTTGGACAAAGGAGTAGGCTTTAATAAGTGTATTAAATGAGGAAAGTGAAGTAGAGAGGTGGAGAGGTGTTGGGAGGGAATTCCAGAGCTTGGTGCCCAGGCAGCTGAAGGTTGGATGATTAACATGGTGGATGATTAAAATCGGGGATGCTTCAAATGCCCGAATTAGAGGAGCGCAGATATCTCAGAGTATTGTGGGGCAGGGGGAGATGACAGAGGCAGAGAGGGATAAGGACAAGGAGGGGTTTGAAAACAAGGATGTGAATTTTAAAATCAAGACGTTGCTTGACTGGGAGCCAATGTGGGTCAGTGAGCACAGGGGAGATAGGCGAAGAGGACTTGGTGCGGGTTAGGACACAGGCAGCCTGGTTTTGGATGACCTCAAGTTTACGGCAGGTAAGGGAAAAGCAAATGAATAGCACACCAAATGTCCTAAAAGAGAGAAAATCACCACAGTAAAATGATCTCACAAATACTTACATCAGTGTTCAGAGACGATGGATCTTCTTGGCTTGTTGGTGACCAATTTCTAAAGTTGCACAACCCGAAAAAAAAGTTTGTGAGTGATGACGCAATTATGTTAACACACAGTAGGCAAAGCAAATAATGCAAACTCATCTTCAAGGGGCGTGACTAAGGATCTTTGAGTAAGATTGAGGATCTAAATGTCCTACATGTTATTCCAAACTGAAACACAAGAATTCAGAGAATATTTGTAAGAGGCTCAAAGATAGGGTACTATGGAGATTAACCACATTGATAACATGAATCATTTCTCCATCACTGCTTCACTAGAACAATATCATCCAATAAACACTTAATAAACTTCAAAGCAGGAATGCTCCATCAGTGGTTTAGCGTAGTACTGAAACAGGGGGGCCCACCAAGTTGGCAGGTTTAATCCCCAGTCCATACTAAATTATCTGCTCTCAGACAGAATAGCAATAGGGTTGTGACAACTGGACACAACATAATTCGATGTTTTTTTAATCGGGGTGGTGGGGGGAGGGGTGTGGGGGATAGGGAAGGGTTGGTAGAGGAGCTGGGGTGGGGGGAAATAAGTCAGCGTTTCTGCTCCTGATCCACTGTCTCTGATGGAAAGTCACAAACTGCAGGTACAAGGTGAGGGCACAATCTGACGCCCTTCATTACTCTAAATAGCTTATCAAACCTCACTGTCTGGGTTCTAATGGTCAATGCAGCAATGTTCTGAAAGGTGACAGAGGTTTCCAAAGACTGACCTCAGCAAAATTCAAATGCCTTCAGGCTGGGTGGGGGAGGAATCAATAAAGAAAGCTAACCCATAAAGAAATTTTATCTTGAAGACTATGCTTTTGGAGGCTAGTCTTTGTCGGAACAACCTGTGCAGAAACTGTCTTTACAGCAGAAAAGGTGATGATTAGATTTGGGTTTCTTATTTAAATCTATCTAGTTAATGGCAGCTACACATAGTTTAAAAAACATCCACAGACTACCCTTATACCTAGGAGTCCCTCCAAGCAGTGCCTTTTGCTAAGACAGGAAGACAAATCAATGCAGCCTTTATCTCTCCTCCATCCTGTACCAAAAGACTGTCATACTGTGATAGAATAGTTATGTCAGAAGACAATGCAAAGTAGAACCTCAAGCTCAGGCCACAAAGGCAAAGGTGTAAAGTGGTCTCGAGGGCCTCAAATTATGCTGAAATTATACAATGGTTTTCCTGTGACTTTAACCGTGCAGCTGAACACAGCAATTCATTGAGTTGAGCCAGATTGTTGAAATAAGGGCATTGATTGCTCAAACAAAAAAGATTGACTTTCAGTTCTGGCACTCCAAATCCACAATCGCTCATGGCCAAGGCAGTGACAAAGGGGATTTTGTAGAGAATATGGTACATACCCTTCACTGACACTAAAGTTGACAGGCAAGCTGTGGTAACCTATGGAGGGAGTACTACTAACGTATGAGGCATCAGGCCATGGAGAGCACTGCAAAGAAGAATGAGGAGCACAATTCAGTTGGCATCTCTCAAAATCTGGCATTGCATTAATATTCTTTTATTAAAATGAAAAGGAAGAAGATAGCTTTTCCCTTCATGGGTCATCCACAGAAAATGATGATTAATCCTGCAACTGCTGCAGTATTTTTGTGTACCAAACAAAGCTTAAAAGATATAAAACTAGAGGAGCTGAGAAATTTAAGGGGCTAGATAGACAAATTAATATAGGAAAATAAGTTGAGAAAGGTGCAAAACAAACAAACATTGTAAGGGATCCCAGGTTTTGCAAATAGGGTCAGAATACAAAAGCAAAGAAATTATGTTAAGCATGTAAAAAACACTGATTCAGCTAAAGTTAAGGATATTGTATCATTTTGGGTACCATGCTTTAGGAAGGATATTAAGGTTTGGACTGACAAGTGGCAAGTAATATTTGTGGCACACGAAGTGTCAGGCAATGGCCATCTCCAACAAGTGAGACTCTAACCATTTTCCTTGGTATTTAGTGGGATTAACATTGCTGAATCCTCAACTATCAACCTTCTGGGGGGGGGCAGTTACCATTGACCAGGAACTTAACTGAACCAAGCCTGAAAGTTGCTCATGTTGCAAGCAGACACAAACTACTTCAGTGTCTGAGTAGTTGTGAATGGTGCTGAACATTGTGCAATCATCAGCAAACATCCCCAATTCTGTCTGTATAGGAAGGGTTTTTCACTCAGCGTGCGGGTGCATGCCCGACACGCCCGAGCATGAAATAACGTGTGATGACGTTGGGTGAGCGTCCCAACGCCATCTTGCACTCGCGCGATATTTCGGTCGGCGGGCACACTTGAGAGTCAGCAGCATGCCCGCCAGCAATTGAGAGGCCTATTAAAGCCATTAATGTAGCAATTAACTGGGATTTTTCACTGCCCATCCAACGTTATGGTTGGCGGGCGAGCAAATTGGCCAGGCGGCATTTGGATTTTTGAGGAAACCTCATCCAAGGGTGGGATGAGGTTTCCGATATTAATTGAAATGGGCAGAATTTTTATCATCAATATGTTTAGCTGAGTGATTCTTGTGGGTGGAAATTTTTTTTTTGGAATATCATAATCTTTGTTTTTGGATTTAAAATTCCTCAGCTCCCTGAGGCAGCTCCCCGCGCCAGCGCTAATATCAGGGGCCCGTTTCCCAGCCTTTTCCGGGCCCACCCACTGCACCCACCTGACAACCGAAAATCCTGCCCTACAACAGAGAGAAGGTCATCCATGAAGCAACTGAAGGTGATTGAACCGAGAGCATTACCCTGAGGAACTCCTGCAGTGATGTCCTGGGGGTGAGATGACTGACCTCCAACAACCACACACCATCTTCCTTTTTGCTAGGTATGACTGGAATGGAGAGTTTTCCCCCTGATTGACTTCAGTGTTGCTAAGGCTGCTTGACACCACACTCAGTCAAATGCTGCCTTAATGTCAAGGGCAGTCGCTCTCACTTCACCTTGATTTGGTGAGTAAGGAAAAATTATTTATGCAGTCGGTAAGGCAATAGCTAGGGGGCATAAATTTATCTCTATAACATCATAAGAAATAGAAGCAGGAGTATGCCATTTGGCCCATCGAGCCTACTCAATAAGACCATGGCTGATCTGATTGTGGCCTTAACTCCACTTTCCTGCCTGTCCCTCATTACACTTGACTCCCTTGTCGACCAAAAATATGTCTAACTCAGCCTTGAATACATTCAATGGCCCAGCCTCCACTGGTTTCTGTGGAAGAGAATTACAAACACTAACAATCCTCTGAGAGAAGGAACTCCTCCTCATCTCCATCTTGAATGGAGGATCCCTTAACTTTAAACTGTGCCCCTTAGTTCTAGATTCCCCGACGAGGAGAAACATCCTCTCAGCACCTGCCCTGTCAAGCCCCCTCAGAATCTTATATGTTTCAATAAAGTCACCTCTCATTCTACTAAACTCCAGTGAGTTTACCTGCTCAACCCTTTCTCTTAAGACAACCCTTTTATTCCCGGAATCAGCCTAGTGAACCTTCTCTGAACTGCTTCCAATGCAAGTATATCCTTCCTTAAATAGGGCACCAGACTGTACACGGCGCTCTAGGTGCGGTCTGACAAATGTCCTGCACAGTTGTAACAAGACTTCCCCACTTATATACTCCACCCCCACTTAAAACGTTCCATTTGCCTTTCTAAATACTTGCTGTACCTACAGGCTAACCTTTTTGTGATTCATGTACAAGGATACGCAGATCCCACTGTACTGCAGCATTGTGCAGTCTCTCTCTATTTGAGTATCACTCTGCCTTTCTATTCCTCCTGCGAAAGTGAACAATCTCACACTTTCCCAGATGAGGTTCCATCTGCCGAATTTTTGCCCACACACATAATCTATCTATATCCCTTTGCAGGTTCTTTGTATCCTCCTAACAACTTGCTTTCCTATCTATCTTCATAATGTCAGCAAATTTGGCTACAATCCAAACGGCCATTCACCTAAGTTATTAATATAAATCGTAAATAGTTGCGACCCCAGCTCTAATCTCTGTGGCACTCCACTAGTTACAGTTTGCCAACCTGAAAACAACCAATTTATCCTGACTCTCTGTTTCCTGTTAGTTAGCCAATTCTCTATCCATGCTAATATATCACCTCCAACACCGTGAGCTCTTATCTTGTGCAGTAACCTTAGATGTAGCACCTTATTAAATGCCTTTTGGAAATCCAAATACACTATGTCGACTGGTTCCCCCTTATGCACTCTCCTTGTTACATACTCAAAGAACTCGAATAATTTGTCAAACATGTTTTCCCTTTCAAAAAACCATGTTGGCTCTGATTTTTTAAATGTCCTTCTATCTTCTTCAGAATGGATTTTAGCATTCTCCCAATGACAGATGATAGGCTGACTGGTCTATGGTTTTCTGCATTCTGTTTCCCTCCTTTCTTGAATACTGTGTCCAAAATGATGGAGAGTTTAACAGATTAAAAAAAAAAAATTAATGCACATTATTCTTGAAATGTGAACTGCTGTACCAGAAACAGAGGTGGAAGCAGATATATAATAGCTGTCAAAAAGCAGATAAATGCCTGAAAAAGAAAATTTTGATGGATATGGGACTTAGATAGATCTTTCAAAGATGTGCCTCCTTCTGTATTGTAAATATGATTCTAAAACTGTAAAGCTTTCCACTTCTAGTCTGTGCCGAAATATTATTCCACTAGTCCCATTGACCCGCACCTAGTCCATAACCCTCCAGACCTCTCCCATCCAAGTATCTATCTAATTTATTCTTAAAACTTAAGAGTGAGCCCGCATTTACCACGTCATATGGTAGCTCGTTCCACACTCTCACCACTCTCTGAGTGAAGAAGTTCCCCCTAATGCTTCCCCTAAACCTTTCCCCTTTCACCCCAAAGCCATGTCCTCTCGTGTTTATTTCTCCTAATCTAAGGGACTTTAGTGAATAGGTGATAGTTTCATGGTCACCATTACTCAAGCTAACTTTATAATCCCAGATTTATTAATTGAATTTAAATTACACCAGCTGCTGTGGTGGGATTCAAACCAATGTCCCCAGAGCACTAAACTGGGCCTCTGGGTTACTAGCCTGCTGACATTACCACAACACCACTGTCTCCCCGCAACAGACTAACAAAATAAACGTGGCTTACTTTTAAGGACAAGAGAAGCTTCTGAAAGTATTGCAGTGTAATCACCTTCCCCCCTCAGTTAATACTAAACTTCGACATTGAAACAAAATCAGGTCATTAATTTGTGGAATGTTATCACGGATGAATAGGTTCGGGAAGCAACCAGCTACATTTCTGGAGAGAAATGGATCAGAGGATACAAGAGACAGCTTTGCAGTAAAAGTGACACTAACCGTTCATTAGAATGCATTCCTAAAAATTGTAACGCGAACTCCAACTTCAAGCATAGCAATATCTCCTTCTCAGGGCAAGGAATCCCTCAAAATGCACCGTTCTTTGATTTGAACTCATGCATGAATACAACAGTGATCAAAACAAGAAAGATTCCCATTTACATAGAGCCTTATCATATCTCTGAAACATGCTGTAGAACTTTACATACATCAACTTCAAGCAATTATTTATCTAGGCAAATATATCAACTGTTTTGCACGTAGCAATATCTTACAAAATAGCAGTGACGTGAATAATCAGTTAATTTTTGTTTTGTTGGCGTTACATTGTGGGGAGAATATTGACTAGGCCAATGGGCGCACTCGATGGTCACATGGAATCTTCCCAACATGCACTTAAAACAGGCAGCTGGCGCATCAGTTTAATCTCATCTGGAGGCTTCATAACATTCCCTCAGCACTGCACTAGAACACGAGTCTATACTACTGCAGGGTTTACAGTACTTGCTTCTGTGCTCATCAGTCATGATTTTTCTCCCATTCACTATAATGAATGAAAGATTGTGGGCTGGCAAGTGTTGGTATGTCCAGCGCCTGGAGTAGGATTCGAATCCCATACTTCTAATTCAGAGGCCAAACTACCAACAACTCAGCCAAGCTGACCTCAGCCGCAAGATTGGTTTTGAATAAATTTCACTGTTAAGTGTTACAAAAAAATTTTAAAAGTGAAAAATAATTAACTTTTAATACAAAAGTAAAATTTGTTCTTGAATGTGTTAGGGAGTTAAAGCATTAAAGAGAAACATTTGAAATGAAAGTACTACAAGTGTTAGCTGTGGCTTGGTTGGTAAGGATCAGTTAAAAACTAAACATTGTGGGCACTGGAAATCTATATTAAAAACAGAAACTGTTGGAAATACTCAGCAGGTATCTGTGGAGAGAAGGAAACAAGAGTTAATGTTTCAGGTCAATGACCTTCACTCAGAACAAAGGTCACCGACCTGAAACATTAACTCAGTTTCTCTCTCCAAAGATACTGCCTGACTTACTGAACAACTTCCCTCCACCCCCATTCCCGAGGAAAGGTATTACAAACCAAATTAAGAACTTCATCCCGCTGGTGTTCACTGTGATATTTAACGCAACAAGTATTGTTGCTTAAAGTTATGAAATGATTGCAATATGTACAGCCCACTCCCAGTTTGGTAATTATGCAAAATTAATTTTTCATTGAAAGGAACCAACATCAAATGATTATTACGTTATTTCTCATAGATCCAAAATAAGGCTATAAATCAATGTTATCCAGGCGGAACATGGGATGAAAGATCTTAGGGGAAGGACCAGTCCCAGCAGCAATTAGCCACTTATATTGCTGCACTGTGACTTGTGTTTATTTAGAACTGAGGGAAACTCTTTCGAGTTATCAACAGTCACAGGTCTTTCGAGTACAATCACAGTTCTTGGTTTCCGGGAGCGGGACATGAACCCACAACCCTCTGATTCAAAGGCGAGGGTGCTATGGACTGAGCCACAGCTGACTGAGGGAGATGCAGTTCCGTTTTGAAGGTCTTTCATTGCCATTAATCAGATTTAAAAGGAAACACCTTGGCGAGTAATTTGATGTTAATGAGGTGGTTTTTCCATAGATCAATGCTCTTGTTAGTAGATAACATTGCCAAGAAAACTTGCGAGGGAGAAAATAAGTGCACAATTTCAAGAAACTTACTTGCCTTTCTGTCGGCACTGAAGACAGATGGTACAGAGTCTACTAATAACCATTGTATCATGTCAACAGCAGCCTACAGAAAGGATTGATTTGGTTTGAAAGTTTAGTAGAATATAAATTTATGTATAAATTATGTCCCAATGAAGGAACTTCCGCAATCTAATTCCTACCTCTGTGAGGATTGTTGTATCGTATGAACGTTGGTATTTTTCTCTTTCCTGGACCGTTCGCTTTTCTATCTTTTCTCGGTCGGTTTTCTGTTTTCGATCAGCTCCCTTAGGCTTTAAAAACACAGACCCATCACAACCGAATTCAAGTATTACAAGGATCCAGGAGCTAGTCAAACCTCCTTTCTTTTCAATATACCAAAGCAAACATTAAAACAAACACGAGCTCTCCGCTCAACTGAACAATAAGTAAAAGGAAAACTATCCAACCAATTCAGTAATACTCCTGAAACAAAATACTATAACATTTATTCAAGGTCCAATTCAACCAGATTCTGGAAAGAGAGAAAGGAATAAGGGATAGGCAAGTTAGGTTGGATTTATGAGTTGGGTTAGCCCAATGGTCTTTTCTAATACATATTCTTAAGATCTTAAATAAAACATTACGTGTTTAGGCTTTTCAGGCGAATCTTGTGTCCAAGAGATTTAATATGACCAATAGCTCTCATTCTGAAAATCTTGGCACATATCACTAGCCAATATTGCCCACAAATTACCTGTTGAGGAACATACAATTTTCTTGGGGGGAGAGGGGGGATTCTTGGAACGGGGGTGGGGGGGACACATCTACCTCATCTCTACTCAACATGGAAGAGATGGGCGCTTACCTTTCAAAGCAACTGTGGGTTGCTACCATACTGAGAGGGGGCTGGTTAGCTCAAACCGTGAGACGGTTCAAAATAATGCCCACAGCCCTGGCTTAATTCCCGTTCTGGCTGAGGTAGGCTTGGGGCCTGCCTCCTCACCCTGCTTCTGAGAGTGGAAGGCAATGGCAAACCACCACTGACAAACCTGCCAAGAAAACAGCTCAAGGTGAAGCACCAGCAGACCAAGGGCCAAGGACCTGCCTTTGGGCAGAACATACATGCCTTACCATACTGAGGCAGACCAGCGTTAATATGAATGCCTACAGTACAAAAGAGGAGCAAGATGTGAAGAGCTGATTCAAAAATGAGTTCGATTTCAGCTGATCATCAAACAGTTCTGACAATCACCTTCAATATTCACAATTAGCCCTTGACGAGCAGTAAATGACTTAGCCCATACCTTGAACACTTTAATCTGGCAACTTGCGGAATGCAGATGTTCTGTATATTCACCAATCTCATTTTGTCTGAACGTGTCAATCTGAATCCTGAATGGAACTCCCTTCTCCCCACCATGTTTCCGGGGGGTGAACTCAGTACTGATACAATGAACCTAAAATAAATATTTGAAACATTTTAAAAATTTCTTTGTCTTATATTAATCATTGGCGAGGCCACATCCCGGATATTGCATTCAGTTCAGGATGTCTACTTTCGGACACAGATACACCAGCAGGACTTAGACAGAAGTGATGAGGGTGAATCTGAAACTTGCGGCCAAATCATGAGCAGAGGCTCAGTATTGGCCTTCTTTTCAAAGAGGAAGAGACAGCGGACAGAAGAAATGTTTTAACTTCATCATGGGATGTGGGTATCGCAGGCTAGGCTGGCACATATTGCCCATCCCTAATTGCCCTTGAGAAGGTGGTGGTGAGCTGCCTTCTTGAACCGCTGCAGTCCATGTGTTGTAGGTACACCCACATTGCTGTTAGGGAGGGAGCTCCAGAGTTTTGACCCAGTGACAGTGAAGGAACAGCGATATAGTTCTCAGTCAGGATGGTGTTTGGCTTGGAAGGGAACGTGCAGGTGATAGTGCCCCCATCCACCTGCTATCCTTTATCTTCTATAGGTTGTGGGCTTGGAAAATGCTGTCGAAAGATCCTTGATGAGTTGCTTCAGTGCATCTTATAGATGGTGCACACTTCTCCCACTGTGGGCTGGATTTTGCCGTCGGCGAGCAGGGGGCGGGGCCCACTCGCCGACGGCAAAATGTCGCAGGATGACATAGGGGGGAACCCCCGACGTCATCCCGCCCCTTTTAAATTTTCAGGAAGGCGGGGGCACAGCGAGATCAGCTGTCCACCCGCCAACCTGTCAATGGCCAATTAACAGGATAATTAAAACAATTAAAGGACCTGCCCGTCCAACCTTAAGGTTGGTGGGCAGGCCAGGAGCCCTGGTGGGTTTCTGAAAAAACATGAAACCTTATCCACCGGCGGGATGAGGTTTCATGAAGGGTTTAAAAAAGTTTATTAAAGTTCCAGTGAAATTTATTAACATATCCCATCTCGTGCGACATTGTCACATGAGGGGGACATGTTAAGGATTTTATTACTTTTCTATTTTTAAAGTTTATACAGCTGTCAGCGATCTCCCTGAGGCAGCACTTAGCCTCAGGGAGATGTGCGCTCTTTCGTGCACATGCGCAAAAGAGCGCACTCTCGCATTTGGGGAATCCCCCCCTGCCCGCCAGAGATTGAGTCGGGCCCGCCCGCCCGACAGGCAGAAAATTCTGCCCTGTGTGTCGGTGGTGAAGGGAGTGAATGTTTGTGGATGTGGTGCTAATTAAGTGGGCTGCTTTGTCCTGGATGGTGTCGAGCTTCTTGAGTGTTGTCGGAGCTGCACTCATCCAGGGAAGTAGAAAGTATTCCATCAAACTTCTGACTTGTGCCTTGTATATAGTGGACAGGCCTTGGGGAGTCAGGAGGTGAGTTACTCGCCACAGAATTCCAGCCTCTGATTTACTTTTCTTGCCACAGTATTTATATGGTTGGTCCAGTTCAGTTTCTGATCAATGCTAACCCCCAGGATGTTGATGGTAATGTTATTAAATGTCAAGGGGAGCTGGTTATACACTCTCTTGTTAGAGATGCTCATTGGATGGTGTGAGTGCTGCTTGCCAGTTAGCAGCAGTAAGCCTGAACGTAGTCCAGGTCTTGCTGCAGGAGGACACGGGCTCCTTCAATATCTGAGGAGATGCGAAGGGAACTGAACATGATCCAGGGTTTTAAAAGAAACGGAGCAAGGCTTAGGTGTCAATTGTGTTAACAGGCTAACTGAATAATGAGTTCGTGATTTCAGAGCTCAAAGACATGGGCGTCAAATTAATAAACTTAAAGCAAGAAGAGAGAGGCCAGAGCTGCTCCTTTTTCTCCTCTCTCTCTCTACTCTGCATTTTATTAGAGACTGTGATGTGACACTGTAGCAGTAAGGTAGTCATTTTACCTGAACGAAAACAGAAGTCCTTTTGGTCGGATCCCAAAGAAACTCAATCGTGTTTAGCTGTGTTGGGTTTGCTCGAGGGTCCACGATACCAACTGACAGGGGTATGTCTGTGAAAAGTTACATCTTATCATCATTTTGAAGTTGCCTTTCATGGGCGGGGAGGGGGGGACACAGGATGTGCTCCTTTCTATCCCACGCCATGCCAAATAAAAACAGCTTGCACAAAAATTGTTTGTGCAGGGACCAGCTAGGATTTAATGCAACAAGTCCTCAGCCTCAGGTTAGGCACTAAGGTGGCATAACGAATCCCTAACAAACCTTAACTGGTAATTAGCATATTGTTAAAGGGGCTGCCCCTTTCCAGATAAATATTCAGAACCACTGTAGGACAGTAGGCCCTTGAAATGTCTAAAGGTTAGTGTTGCGATAGTTTACCATTCAGGTTAAATTAATCATGTTCATACAGGATTGGATTAGTACACAAGGAGTCACAACCAGCTCATGCATTCGGCTCCCTACAAGCAGCTGTAGTGGTTTCCCAGGCTTGGTCCACCGATTATCTTTGAGCCAACGAAACAAAAACAAAAACCTGCTCACCCATGTCGAGGATGCGATCTCCCGGCCGACTCCATCTCCAGCCCTCCAGCTGCTGGTGCTCCGTGTACTGCAAGCGGCGATCATGGAAAACCACACGGATAATGCTCTGCAAGACAACCTACAATTAACCGGGAGTTATCACAAATGATTGGGAATTCTGCAGCATTGTAAACAGCCAGCAAAACGGAGAACACACACACACACACACACACACACACACACACAGAGGCTGTCATCCGGTTTTTGGAATTATGAGCAGGGCTTTCCAGACAGCGGGGTTTCCCCCCCCGCTCCCCCACCGAAGAGTCGTTGGGGATCACATCCCCACTGGTTACAGCAGCCCCTCAGCTATTTCATGGTCCAAGGAGCGATAATTGACTGGAGGAGGGGCTTCTGCCCTTCGCTCAGGCGGAAGACCCGCCCTCAAGAGCTGCCAGCCAATGTCTCAGCAGCGCCAGTGGCAGCAGTGGCCAGGGCTGGGACTACAAGCAGTCCCCAGATTCTAAATCCAGGACCAGGTAAGCATTGGGAGGTCTCACAGTGGGGAGGGGAGGTGAAGGTCCAGGGGGATAGGGAGAGGGGACTGGGGTTCTTGATGGAGAGGGTGGGGGGAGCACCCATTGGGGGCAGACCTTTCAGGTGGGTGGGGGGACACTTGATGTGGAAAGGGGGATTTTGAGGGAGGCGTGCCCCCTTCCCGCCCAAGGCGGGTGACCTGCCGAACTCTCCCACAACCTCTGAACTCCTCTCGCCAGCCTCAAAATTGAGGCTGGGCAGGAAGCAGCCCTTAAATGGCCAATAACTGGCTACCAAAAGGGCCTCAATTGCAACGGGCTGCCTAGGCCTCATCCACTCCTCGTAAAGTTGCAGACAGGTTGTGACAGGAGGGCGCAGGAAGGCTACCCAGGGAATTTTACAGCCTCCCCATCTGCAAACCCACCAGCAGGGAACTGTAAAAGTCTGTCCTATATTCTCTAAGTTTTTACTAGCATGGCTTATATTTGCCTGTCCTTCTCAATGTCCCTCAATTATTCTGCTGGATCTCTTCGATTTATGGAAGCATACCATTTTATAAAATTATGAATAGGAAACAGTGGGATTTAGAAGTGAGATTCTCTGGACATTTCCTACATCCCATCACTTGGGCTGTGTTGTGCAATGATGTATCTCTGCCAGGAACAGCAGGCAGACAATTTGCTTTAGGATCTCTTGTCAACACCTTTGGAGGATCTGCACTCTCCAGATGTGGAATGGATGCCTCTCATCCTGTAAACTCTTACCTTTATATACTTGTCAATTATTTCCTGACTGTCTCCTGGTTTTCTGTTTTCAAACATACGGATTTCGTAAGATTGACCTAGTTGATGATAAAAACAAAATGTTGGTACACTCTACCCCTTAATTAGAAATGTAGTAACTCAAGTTACGCGATAATTCAAATTATTTGAGCTTTAAATGTTCCACTTTTCTATATTACGCAAATCAAATTGCTGGATAATTCAATTTAATTAAGCCCAAAATAGAGTTATCAGGATTTACCCATTTTGCTCATTTGCAGTTAGTTCACAGATCTTGGATTGGATTGGATGTGAATGTGTAGGTCTCCACATTCAATAGATTTCACATTCATTAATGTTGTGGTTTTTTTTCTTGGGGTGGGGTTAGTTCAGTCTTTTCTCTCCCTCTCTCAAAATGCTATTTCAGGTGTTCCAACAGACAGGTATATTGTTATCCACAAGCTTTACCTCACCTGGAGGTTCATACCCAGTGTTAACATATGGCTATCCTGCAGTAACCTGCTTACTGGCTTCAACTCAGCTTTTATGCCAGATGCTCTAGAACTTTCTCCAATGCTGTAGATACTGCCACACAGACTCAAGGATTATAGAACAAGGAGACACTTTTAATCTCTCTTACAATTGGCAAGAACATTTTAGATAAAGTATACATTTTATGCACATGTATATTCAAAACTGTAATTAATGTCATGAAAATATTATAATTTTCATAATATTATTGTTATTTATTGTAAAAGTGGGTTAATAACGGGGTTTGGATTAGTTTCTCTGCGTATGTGTGTGGGGGGGATTTAACTGAATTACAGACAGCTGGTCTAGAGGCTTTGAGTTCTTAACAAGAAGCTAGGTTTGAAATGCTAAATACGTAAACATGGCTGAAGTTTTAGGATGTGACGTGTAATTGGCATTTGCATTTTTAGATAAATTAAGTTAGGTTGAATTTCAAAGAGATGGTAAGATGTTACACGTAGCTAGAAGAAGCTAAAGCAAACAGTGTGTTTATTTTTCCCAAATGCTATTGATAAAATTAGCATTATGAAAAGATTTATATTATGAGAAAGGTAAAGTTCCAAAGACATATCGGAACAATGGAATTTGCATTAAAAATGGAGAAACAAGTATAAAGGAGATGAGGCTATGTGTAAGAGAAGAAGGCATTCTGAGATCTAATAAGTGTGAAAAGCCACCAGCTTCTGTGCATCAAGTTGCTGTCTACAGGAACCGAAGCAGAGAAACCTCATTTTGAAACTCATTGTCCAATGTATTGTGTTACTTTGCCTGGGTCTGTTTAAATCTATTTGTTTTTACTGTTGCCTTAACGGAGGTGTAACTGGGAACCAGATTAATTAGGGGTTTTAGGAGTTATTATAGTCATTTGTAGACCTATGTATGTGCTTGAAATCTTTTCTTTTGTTAAGAAATGTTTAATTTAGTTTTCTAAAAACTTCTGAAGTCGTGGTAGACTTATTACTTCTGAATTCAGGGCACACATCTCAAAATAAAATACAAATTGCAAAACAGTTGTGACCGCATGATCAAGTTTCCCTCGTGGCGCACGTCATCTGCCACGTCATAACATTAGTCAATTAACTTTTATAAGAATGCATTTTGTTCAAACTGAATGGGTCTTGAAATCAAGAGTTCTATCACAGCTCAGTTTCTTTTCATGCTCACCTACTTAATTCTTTGTTCACCTCAGACAGGAATTGATGCTCCCAGAATTTGTGTTTGGTTTTAAACACAGCCCTCTGCGCTGTTTCAACCCCCAGCTTTTAACCCAGTAGATATCAAAATTCAACGTTTCTGTTAATTTGTTGATTTGGACATCCCCAGGCAAATTGAAAATTACTCCAACGTTCATGCATCCAATTGTCAATAGAAAACAGATGCCAGAGTTACAATGGGCAGCATGCAGGTAAATAGAAACATTTCACATGGCTGTTTCAAAACTTACAAATTTTCATAATGGCTAAACCACCAGGGAGTTTGTAGCTTCCCCACCCAAAACCCCATTTCACTTACACCCCACCCACATTTAAACAGTGTACATCTTGGCAAAATGGTCCAGATGGTGAGAGCTAACAAGAAGAGATGTTTCATGAATTTGCTGGGAGTCCAAGGCGTTAAGAGATTGTACTGGGTGATCAATGGACAAGTCACATGTTACCCACTGCATTCAACATGCTGCAGTGAATTCTCTTGAGATTGCTGCACAGGAACAGGGTGAACGTGGAGAGAAAACAGATCAGCTCGACCCCCATTCAAACTAAGGAAATAGGAACACCGTCACGGAGATATTCGCAAGCTGAGCATTCCTGTAAAAAAGAAATGTGGTGAAAGAGCCAACTTGAAAGGAGAGATTAGGGAATAATGGAGAGGGGAAAATAAACAAAGGCAACTCTCAACTTTGATACCTTGGTTGAGATAAGTCAGTGTTTCTTCATGGAGTTTGACAGCAGGAGATGTGGCTGCACAGAGCACATACTGGAATGGGAGCAGTTTGGCACCATTTCCTGGAGGGAGGCTAGACTCCTCATGTTTAAATACTGGAAATGTCAGGACATCACTGAAATGGAACAACAGGTATTCATCAGCTGCAGAAAGCTCAATCTAAGCTCACTACACACCAATTTTCATATTGTAGTCAACAAAAGGCAAATGTTACTAGGTTGAAAATAAGGACCATTTTATACTTTAACATCACAACTGGTAACAGTGGGCTGGTTTTCATAATGAATTTCAAGACTGACTTAAGGGTTTGCCAAGAGTTGCATACATCGAAGATATAATAACTCGCTAATGATAGTCAAATCCAGACACTCCTTCACTTAGTATTATTTTGCTAGCACTTAAGGTCAGCCCTAATTTACTATCAACGTTGTGTTGTTGTCTAGCTTCAGGATAATGTGTCACGGAACAAGAACACACATCTACCCTAAATACTTGTTGAACAAGAGCTGAGCAACATAAAATACAAGAAAACGCATTCTCATAGATTTGTTGGATTCTCAATTAAGTTACATGAAGTAAGGTAGGAGAAGGCTTGTGTGAAGCTGACAAATAACCACCGACAATAGCTGTTGAGCTGAATGGCCGTTTTCTGTGCATTAAATCTGATGTAATTCTATGTACAGCAATATGTCACTCATTGTTCAGATAATATGGAAAAAGCCTGTAAGATCATTTTTAGTTTTTGCTATTTTTTTCCCCAAACAAGTTACACATTTCAAACACGAGATGATAAACATGTCAAAGTCCAAAAAAGCTACATTTGCTGCACAGACACAAAGGCTTCATTGAATAGCAAATAGAGAATCCCAGGAGAGTTACAAGACAGTGAATGAGAGATTTTGACAGCATTCTGGACTAGAAAACCAATGTTTCTATCAATGTTCCCTCGAAGCAGTCCGGCTGCTAGAAAAAAAGGAGAGGGTATGTTGCTTCTGTCAGCCATGGCTCATTTGGTTCACCTCTAGTTGTGGTTTCAAGTCCCCTTGCAGGACTTGAGCACAAAGGTGAAGGCTGAGGCTCCCGTGGAGTATTGAGAGAGCGCTGCACTGTCAGAGGTGCTGTAGTTCAGATGAGACACTAAACCAAGCCCTCTCTGGTAGACTTAAAAGATTCCATGGCACTAATGCAAAGAAGAGCAGTGGAGTTATCCCTGGTGTCCTGCCCAATAATTGCTCCTCAATCAACATCACACAAAAAAGATTATCTAGTCACTATCACATTGTTGTTTGTGGGAGCTTGCTGTGCATAAACTGGCTGCTGTGTTTCCGACATTACAACAGTGACCACACTTCAAAAGTATTTAATCGGCTGTAAAATGCTTTTGGACATCCTGTAGTAATGAATGAAGCTATATAAATGCAAGTCTTCTTCTGTTGCTGCTCATTTGGTGCCTAAATAACATTGTTGAGCTTAGGCTTTAAAAAAATGACCTCTTTCCTGCTTTTTAGTTTTGATGGCAGCTGAAACCATTCTCCAGTTACATTTCCAACGGGGATTAGCATCAGCTATTAATGATTCATCTACATTTACCGAGTTATTTAGTGGTCAGGGCATTGTCCAAACTTAGGAGTTATTGTGAAACCTGAAACTGTGAGCTTGTACCCCCACACCCCAGCCCCCACACCCCAGCCCCCACCCACCTCTCCCCACCCTCAAGTGTGTAAAACCCCTTTTTCTCTTTATTGTTGATGTTTCACGTGTAAATACACTACATCCCTGTCCCAAATTCCACATGGAGTCATTGGGCAGAACTTTCCCAACTAGGCGGAAGCAGCTTCTTGAGCATGCAGAATGGAGAGGCCCCGGAAACTGACCTTGGGTCAGGATCCCCCGCGATCAATCCCTCTTCCGGCTTTCCCCGGGGCAGGTTGTGACTCCAGCAGGAAAGCAATTGAGCAATTAATAATGGAATCCTTCTTCCCCAGCAGCGCACGGGTTCCACACTGTATCTGCAACCCATCACCAGGTCGGAGGATGGTGAGTACACAGCTGGAATTCAGCACAGAGTGAAACTGAGCTGGCAAGAGCAGCATAAAGGATGAAACTGGCAAAACTGTGGTCAGCCACAGTGAAGGCCTTTCCGCTGACAGGAACAGTTCTTTCCATCTAAAATCACTAATCTCATTGGGAACAACAACTTATATCAGGGGCCTTGAATACCACTCGAGGGTAATCTCACTTTGTTGCCTATGAGACTTTGCTGTGGCTTGGGTCTATCTATTCGGCAGTTGGATGAGTCTCTGAGCAACAGGACAAGGTGCAGTGACCTCTAGCTCAGCAAACACAGCAGCAGAATCACAGAATTGTTGTGGTGCAGGAGGAGGCCATTCAGCCCATCGTGTCTGCACCAGCTCCCTGAATGAGCAGCATGACTCAATGCCATTTTCCTGCCTTTTCCCCGTAACCCTTGCACATTGGTTCTATTTAAACAATCATCTATGCCCACTTGAGTGCCTCGATTGAACCTGCCTCCACCACACTTCCAGGCGGTGCATTTCATATCCAAACCACTTGCTGTGTGAAAAAGTTTTTTCTCACATCACATTTGCTTCCTTTGCAAATCACTTTAAATCTGCGCCCTCTCGTTCTCAATCCTTTTATGAGCGGCAACAGCTTCTTCCTATCTACACTGTCCCACCCCCTCATGGTTTTGAACACCTCTATCAAATCTCCTCTTATTCTTCTCCTCCCCCAGGAGAACAGTCCCAACCTCTCCAATCTATCTTCATAACTGAAGTTTCTCATCCCTGGAACCATTCTTGTAAACTTCTTCTGCACTCTCTCCAATACGATCACATCCCTCCTAAAGTGTGGTGCCCAGAACTGTACACAATACTCCAACTGGGGTCTAACTAGTGTCTTATATAAATTCAGCATAACCTCCTTGCTCTTGCTCTCTACGGCATTATTAATAAAGCCTAGGATACTGTATGCTTTAACAACTGCTCTCTCCACCTGTCCTGTCCTGTCACCTTCAATGATCTATGCACATATACACCCAGGTCCCTCAGCTCCTGCAACAAGGCCAGCTGCCTTCTGCACATTGACATACGCCTCCACGGAACAGAAGGGCTGAACATAGGGCTTCACCTCAAAGGAGACGATATCTACAACACAAGGGGGTATAGGTCAAGGGTCAGCTTCCTCGCTTTCTCTGAAATGCCTCCGAGGGCTCAGGTTCTCGTGGCAGACAGTCGCAGGCCTCTGCAGCTTCTTGGAAGCAGATCTCCACCCAGGAGCAGCAGGTGGCCAACCCACTGCCCATGACCAACAAGGTGACCTCAGCCCTCAACTTTTTCATCCCTGCATCATTTCAGAGGTCAGTTGTTGACCTAAGTAGGATCTCTCAATCTGTAGCCCACAACTACATGAGCCCGGTTATCGATGCCATGTTTGTGAGGGCTTCCAGCTGTATTAACTTTGAGCTGGACGAGGCCAGTCAAACCCCGAGGGCGGGCGGGCTTCGCCGCCTGCCGGGTTTCAGGCTGCACTCATGTGACTATCCTACCTCCAACACCACCAAGACATTGGCCTGCTCAAAACAAGGTTCCTCTGCCTTGACCAATGTGGAGCTGCCCTTCAGTATGTCCCAAGGGTCTCCCTGAGAGTTGTGGTGCACTGTACCCTGCACAACATTGTAATGCAGTGGAGTGGAACTGGTTCCAGAGGAAGGTGGAGAGTGCCTTGCATCCTCGAAGGAGGGGGAGAAGAAGGTGGTGGATGAGGAGGGGGAACATCCTGAAGTGCTATTGGTGCCTGTCCAAGAAGCCTGCAATCGCTTCACTTGAGAAGTGCATTTACAGTTTTGTACACTTCCCATCATGACCCTTATGAAAACTGCCCCTCCCAGTATCAGCAAGTCTCCTTTTGGAGGACATCCTCTGGGTTGTGGATCCCATGAGAGTCCTGCCAAAGACTGCCATTTGTGCAGGGGCAGACTCGGTCATCGAGGCAGAACACGTGTGTGGCTCTGTGAAGGGATGAGGAGAAGGTAAAGGCCAATAGGGGGCACCATGAGAAAAGCCCTCACATCCATCATCCCTGTCTCCACCTTCCCTCTCAGAGCCCACCTGCTAACCAAGAGTGGGACAGCACTTGGCTGCATGTCAGTCTCGGGTTCCACCATCAAGGTGAGGCTTTGATCAACATCCCGTAAACTGGCAGTCATGGTGCGCAGGCCATCAATGTGGACCAACCGGCACTCAGTGCGCTGTTGTGTATGACTCTCCATGAGATCGACCATATCATTGGAAACGGTCATCAGTGCAAATGTCTGAGGTATTGCACTGCTCACAATAGAGATGGGCTCTCCCATTTTCTTTGCAAGGTTGCAAAATAACTCTGGGAATTTTGACAGATGCTCAAACGTTTCCGATTGCTGCTTCACAAGTACCCCATTTAGTGTGTGGCCCCTGAGGCTCAGTATCTGCATCTCGCTGAACAGAGCTTGGAGTGTCCTGCGTCCTCTGACAGGAACTCTCCATTACTGTCCCTGTCTCCATCACTGGCTCCTGTGTGATGTGCTCCTCAGCTTGTGCCACTAGATACATACTATCTATCTATGATGCCCAACCGACTGAGGTGAGTGTATCTATGCTGCTGGAAGGTGTGCAGAGTCATTTGATGGTGCACCCTCTGAGCGTTGGTCCTCCTTGGAGGACTCCTTGAGCTCCTCCGTCATTGCCCCACCAGTTCCAGCAAAGCATCTGTGGGAGGTGAAAGACATGAGTTAGTGTTGAACATAAGTGAAACAGGTCTCCAAGTTAGCAATGTGCAGATCATGACATATCATATATTGGTGACAGTGTGATATCTAATGATGTCACCAGGTCTCTGGACCACTCTCATCTTTCCATCACCAATGTGCTGCACTGCCGCCACCCTGCCCTTATCCAGGGTTTCATCCTCCATTGAGGTCAGAGTCGTCATCGTTACCCATGGTTATAGCTCCACCCCTAGTTCTCTGCCTCTCCCTGGAGTTGTGGGCTCTCTTCACCTGCAATGAGAGAAAAGGCAGAGAGTTAGGAATGTGAAAAGTTCCCTGATTGTTGAGGATGACGAGTAGACATTGGAGGAGGGCAACTATGAAGAATGGGAGTAAGAGGGTAAGTTTATTAAGGTGGAGATTTGAGGAGGAGGTTGCAGAGAAAGGAATGTAGGTGAGAGCAAGGAATGTCAGTCAGAGGAGGAGAATGCTCGGGAGATTTTTGGGAGTGATGGCTGCAAGCCAAGTGTTGTAGCACACTTACCTTGACGGACCTCATGAGGCCATTGAAACTTTTATGACACTAGATCCAAATCCTTGGCAACGCACTCCTGCTGCTGACAGCCATTTGAAGCCATGTGCCATCTACAGTCTCCATACCCTCACTGCTTGTGTATCATCACCTCCAGAGGAGAGTCCATGAATTGGGGATGGGGGGTGGTGGGCGGGGTGGAATGGAAACCTTTCCACACCTTCCAACCACGCTGCAGCCCCTTCCTCCCTCGCAAGGGATTGTTTCCTCCAATCACTCCTACCATTCTGAGCCTTATTGGGGTCCATCTAGACAGAGATCCATCACTGCTGCTTCAGGCACGTACTCCAGCAAACCCTCTCTGAACAACTGGGGAACCCAGAGGCGGATTGATAATTAGTTTGTTCTGGGAAAGAGCAACAGCAAGGCAGACAATTTAGGTGGTCAGAAATGATCCTGCCACTTCAGCAGGGACTCAGTGCAGAATATTCCACCAATTATATATACTGTACAGGAGAGTTATTGGGTTATTATAGAAAAAATTAATTGGCCTTGATATACATATCAGCAAATGATTGACAGGCCAGGTCGCTTCTCTCTTGAAAAATGCAGAGGGGTGACCTAATAGACAGCTTTAAAATTGTGGAAGATTTTGACCGAGTGGATGCGGAGATAGTGGGTGGAATTTTAACCATGGCCTCCCGTTGCCAGCGGCAGGACCAGAAGTGTGCGCCGCATCCACTCATGTGCTTCTTGCTGGTTCCCACACGATTCTTATTGAAGTTTAAAATGCCGCAACATGCATGCGATCACGCGGCGGGGCCGCTTTTCAGTGGTGAAACCTGACATCAGCTGACAATGCAGCAGGTTACAGGCGGGCTATAAAAGGGCCTTCTGGATAAACGGGGGCAAATGGCCAAAACTTTCCTGCCCAATTCCACTGCAGTTAGAATAAGACTTACTGAGAGCATAAAGGTGGCACAGGCATCAATCAATATTAAATTTCACTTATAAATAATTCACACTACATTGATTTCACTTTATTCACGTGTGCATCATTGTTATTTGTTGAGGCTAGCTTAGTCAGGGAGCTAAATGTACTGGCACGCCTCACAGTCGGCACACAATGATGGTTACAGGGGAGACATTTCTTTTATTGTGGAAGAAACAATGTTGTGTTTTTGCATTCACTCTTTATTGAATGTTCATGTTAGTGTCCAGTGTTGTATTCGCCACTCTGCGGGACAGGGCTGAACTTGCAGGCTCAGCTGGCCCTCCTTTCTATGCATTGTAAAGGACATTGTCTGAGATCACGCTCAGTGGGGATAACTGAAATGTTGTAGGTGAGCTCAAACCCCTGTAAGGACTCTGCCAGCCAACATTCTGGGATGGACTCACATGTAGACAGTACTGGCATCGGCCTTTAGGCCCTTCATTTTCCTACCTTGACTTACTGTCCCCACACATCCCCACCACACCCAGGACGCCAGGCCCTTCCCACTTCACTCCGCCACGTCCCTGACCCCATTCCATACCTCCCCCTCCACCACTGACTCACCTTTGCCAGTCCTGAGAGTTCATTCCAAGCTACCGTTCTCCTGCTCTCCTCCCTAGTGCCCCAGAGCTCAACAAGGGAAACCACAGGCCCCAGACACAACTGCACAAAGCCAACTGTTGCATCTCACCCTTTAGATGAAAGTGAGCCTGCGGAGTTCCGCAAGATTCTCGACGGAATTTACCATGAGGCTAGGATGCAATTACAAAGTGTTTTAATGTATTCAATATTCACAGCATGCAAACATATTACAAGTAGGAAGCTGCCATGGTTGATGTGAGGCCTGACCAGCCAAAAGCACACCACTGAATTAATCTCTACATTTGAACCCGCCATTGGGAAAGCAACATTTGAGCTGCCGCCTAATTAAAGTCACCCTGCCCACCGCGTTTCCCACTCTTGCAGGCCCCATAAAAAATCTCACCCCCCCCCAACCAACAAATAATTTCTCCTGTGGGGAAGAGTACAACTAGAAAGCATCAATATAATGGATGGGAGAGGTCTGGAGGGTTATGGACTAGGTGTAGGTCAATGGGACTAGCGGAATAATATTTCAGCACAGACTAGAAGGGCCGAATGGCCTGTTTTCTGTGCTGTAGTGTTCTATGGTTCTATGGTTCTATAAGATGGTCACCAAGAAATCCAATAGGGAATTCAGAAGAAACTTCTTCACCCAAAGAATGGTGAGAATGTGGAACTCACTATCACATGAAGCAAATAGTATAGATGTGTTTAAGGGGAAATAAGACAAGCATTTGCGGGAGAAGGAAATAGATGATCACAATGGTAGATTTAGATGAGAAAACACTGGCATTTAGCTGGGCCGAATGGTCTGTTTCTGTGCCATATATCCTACATAATCCTATGTAAAAATTTTCTTTTTTTAAAAAAAAATTAGGAAGTTCTTTTTAGCTGCAAACATAAAAGTTTTTAAAAAAATATGAATTTGATTGTCTTCTAGCTCAGGAATATAGCACAGGGTACGTGCCAAGTGACTGAACTGGTAGACAAAAATAGAAGAAATGAGGACAAGAGGGGAACCAGGGAACAATTTGAATCTATCAAGAATCAAATGGATTTCTTCTTTCACAAGCTTTTTGTACATATATGATCAGCAGCTGACAGAGATCAGCAACACTTCATTCATAGAACCAGTCACCATTTACTGCAAGGTTAGGTTTCTCGCACGTCTAAGTGTAAAATGCAACAGCTAGTCCCATGACTCACTTTTCAGCGTCTTGCATGATGTGCAGAGCGTTGTGGGCAGAGGGGATGGGAGCGGGGGTGGTGGGCAACTATCCTGAGCAGAGGGACAGGGAGGAGCTTTTGAACACGCAACGTATCTGAGGGACAGTCACCCTGCTCACCTCCCCATCCTCAATGCACAATGGGCTTCCCCAGTACAGGGCATCTTAATAAGGCTCTCAACTACTGACCACTTTAACCCCCAAAACCAGATTCACTCAGTTTTCTGTTGATCACAAAACCGGCCACAAATTGAAAGGAACATTTTGGGGAATCCTCCAGAGAGCAACACTTATTTTTTTTTTTGAGTGTGGCTGTATCCCTCCCCACGTCTCGCTGCTGTACCACGCAAAGGATTAAAATATTTAATATTTGGAAGGCACTGTCAGAAGCCAAAACAAATTCAGAAGAATGTGATGAGGACAAGTTGTTGCGTCCAGTGCAGACTGCCTTGCGAATCACCTGTTGTCTCATTTCAGGGTGTCCAAATGTTAATATGACCAGAGGGCACAGCATTAGGCTGTCTCTTCAGAAACCTGTTCTACCTGCAATCCTGCTGCATCAATCAATCTCAATTCTAGAATTAGATATGGTTTGTTTTCTGTTATTATAAAGCTGACCAAAGAAACAGCCTGGGAAATGTCTCATTGCTGCAACATTTACTATTGAGCTTGGCTCTAACCATGTGAAGTATTATCCGCTGTTTAATATTTGGAAGCAATGTCACTGTTCAACGGCCCAGATAATGTCCCTTTGTGACAATTGAATAAATCACCAATCACTTCCTATCACTGCAGGAAATAGTGACTTTAAACAAGACAGAAAAGGTAAATTGAGAATGTAACAAACTGAAAGTCTTCCCCTGGGTCTTAGAGCAAAGGCAAATATTGCATTAAATCTCAAGATTATTGAGGGTGAGAAATGCCATTTGGCCCATCTTAATTCACCTATCAAGCAAAATCCTAATGTCACCCCAGGACACAGTAAAATGAGGTGCAGTCTGACTACAGTGCAATAAAAATTGATCTGATATATATTCTGCTGATCTGAATTTGCACCAAATCCTGTTCACCCTTCATCCCTGTGCTTGCTGACCTACATTGGTTCCTGTTTAAGCAATGCCTCAATTTTAAAACTCTCACCCTTGTCTTCAAATCCCTCCTTCACCTCACTCCTCCCTCTATCTCTGCCATCTCTTCCAGCACCAGTACCCTCCAAGATATCGGCATCTCATTCAAGATATCGGCATTTCCTTCCATTCTGGCCTCTTGCACATCCCTGATTTTAATTGCTCCACTTCTGGTGACTGTGCCTTTAGTTGACATGGCTCTGAATTCCGGAATTCCCTCTGAGCCTCTCCGTCTCTCCACCTCCCTCTTCTCCTTTAAGATGTTCCTTAAAACCTCTCTCTTTGATCAAACCTTTCTTCGCCTGTCCAAGTATATCCTTCAGTGGCTCAGTGTCAAATTTTGTTTGCTAATACTCCTGTGAAATACTTTGTGATGTTACATGTTACATTTATGTTACATTTGCTCTATGAATGCAAGTTGTTGCAACAGATTTCAGGTTCCATGACAAATGTGGTACGCTGAAATCTATAAAGGATAGAACAAGGTTGAACAAATCCATCCTTTCACTGTGAAATAGATCATATTGTTGTGATTTGGTTTGCCAGTCTTGTTCTATTATCCTTTAGACGATACATCCTATACCAAGTACAAGATACTTCCACTGCACACAGATCACGCTATAATATGAATACATTCTAAGGTTTTACTGATTTTTAATCTTATGCTACCATCTTTCAGTTTAGCTAAATGCAGCTGATGCAAAAACTGATACTTTCACAAAACTAAAATCCTCTTCAGAGTGGATATGAGCACTGATTTGAACACTGCAATCTGCTGGAATAGTAACAACTTTCTAACCAAACCTACATAGCCAAAGTAGTACAATATGGATCAGAAGAGGCCAGTTTATAGCGCTCTAGTTCGATAGCATCTTGAATAACCAGTTCTGAATACCAAGAAACAAGAGAAACTTCCAAGGGCAGGAAGCAATGCTGAGAAAAAATCCCTGGTGCTGATCTTCAGTGTCAATGCTCTGAGGCTATTTGGCCCATCAACGGCAGGCTTATTCCAGGTTATCTCATGGAAGTTTATAAGACAATTAGGGGTATAGATATTTTGTACTTAATGTAAACCAATGCACAACAGAATGAAATACCCTCAAAGTACAGAGAGAGAGGGAGTTGTTTGGCAAAGTACAGGCCATTTTGTTTGGAGAGAGTTAATACTGTATCGTAGAACAGTAAAGCTAAGGGAGCAGGGTGAACCCTGGTCTGACCCTGCCCATTTCTGTAATATACAGTACATTCCTTTCCCCATTTCTCTCCCCACCCCCTCTTAGAAAAATGTACCTGATAAACACAGACTAAATGATAATTGCCCAAAAAAGTACAATGACTCCTGAAATATCAACAACTAATTCAATACTTTCCTTAGCCTGCAGAAAAGACAGAAGGAAGCCCGTATTTACATAAACTCTTAGTTAGTATCTAAACTAGAAAATTCAGAACCTTTACATTAGTGCACTCCAGGAATAGTTTGCAAAGTTAATTTCCTTGCCATAAGTAGAAAACGGAACCTGTCATGCTGCAACAAATATTTGAACAATATATTTTCTGCAGATGGACAGTAATATATAATCTTGTATATAGATCATGATTATAGAGAGCAATCCTTCATCAGCTTTCAGTTTTCCCACAATATAAAGTCCCTGTTTGAATTTTTAGACAGTCTAATATTCATTGCTCAATGTCTTAAGATATTTTTAATTGCTCTGGCTGTTTAATTTCGCAAGCACTAAAAGTGGAGGAGAATAACCCACAGGATGACTAAAGACTGAAGTGACCATTCTAAACTGCAAAGCAAGTTGACATAGAAAGAGGCTGTTCAGCCCATCCTGTGTGTGCTAGTTCAAGGAGAAATCTGGGGAGGTTGCAGAGGAGATTCACTAGGATGTTGCCTGGGCTGGAGCGTTTCAGCTACGAAGAGAGACTAGATAGGCTAGGGGTGCTTTCCTTAGAGCAGAGAAGGCTGAGGGGGTACCTGATAGAGGTGTACAAAATTATGAGGGGCATAGATAGGGTAGGTAGGAAGAAACTTTTCCCCGTAGAGGATGTGTCAATAACAAGGGGGCATAGATTTAAGGTAAGGGGCAGGAGGTTTAGAGGGGATTTGAGGAAAGATTTTTTCATCCAGAGAGTGGTTGGAGTCTGGGACACACTGCCTGAGGGGGTGGTAGAGGCAGGAACCCTCACATTTTAGAAGTATTGAGATGAGCACTTGAAACGCCATAGCATACATAGGGCTACAGACCAAGTGCTGGAAAATGGGGTTAGAATAAATAGGTGCTTGATGACACGATGGGCTGAAGAGCCTGTTTCTGTGCTGCCTGTGGTTCTATAACAATTCATTTAGTCCCCCACTTCCCTGCTTCGAAACCAAGAACTGTGATTGTACTCGAAAGAGTTGCAATCTGTGACTGTTGATAACTCGAAAGAATTATCCCTGCTTCGGTTCCACAGCCCTGCAATCTTTCCCCTCCTCTCCAGCCCCCCTACCCTTTCAAGTATCTAACTTTAAGCGCAAAACAAAGTTCGGAGTATCCTCCCCGGTGGTTGGATCCGTGGAAATGAATCCCCAATCCGCAGACACATACACACACCCCAAATGCACACACATATTCCACAGCCACCCCTATAAAGTTTGACTAAATCTCCACGGGAATCCTTTTGGCTTTTCCAGTCAACCTGTTGGGTTTTGTTCTCTCTCTCTCGCTTTGACCTGACCAGTCACTTACCGAAGGTAACTGGTTGCCGTGTGCTGCTGCTGGTGGTGGAAGTGCTCGGGCTGCGTGTGCCAAAACAACATTGTGGAGCTGGGTGTATCTGCAGGCGGGCGGGCAATGCCTGAGACTGCAGCCTAACCCCTCGCTAAATCCCGAACCGACCCCCGCCCCCGCTTCCCGGGCCCGTTTTATTGGCCAGGGAGACGTCAAGGTCATGTCACTTTCTGCAAAGGGCTGGCCCGCCTCTCGCAGGCTGACATCAACATTTCACATGTTAACCTGAAATGTCACCTTACTTCCGATTTTCCACCTCCCTTCTTGTATTTCATTGCCATGACGTAATACCGACCGACACAAAAGCATGTTTATCAATGTAGTTAAAATGAGCTACAGGATGACCCACTTCACTCGAATAGAGGAAAAGATAGGAGCCGGCGAGGGAGGAGAAAAATCTTGTCTTAAAATACAAAGTAGCCAGTGGCGTTCCAACTTTGCGAAATCCCAAGTTTGTCTACCCGGGAGTACAGTCCAAATTTTTCTCCATGTAATAATGCGCATTTTCAAATTGCTGGGTGTTTCTTTTTTTAAAGAATGGACGTTTATCCAGCTGCTGTTCCGAACCCTAGAGGAGGGAGGCTCATTGGACAGAGACCCTGAGCCCAATTTTAACTCTTGGCAGCTTTTAAATGGGTTAAAATCGCTATTTAAGTGTGAGTCTTGTTATAACATTGTAAGTGTGTTATGCACCTGACTGGGTTATGGGGTGGGTGGAAGGGGAACCATATCATCTGGGATTGGGAATCTCAAATTAATTTATACCCCTCCCTGGCATGTTCGGCTGGCTTGCTGCATATTTCGAGCTGAAACATTGTGACATGGGAATAGTACCAAGGCCGCAGGTTCTGGCGAGCATTATCATTTCAATAATTTCCTACCTAGATTTCATTACAATCCTGGTGCTCATGGTACTTTTAAATCCAATCCCGAAATAATACAGAACATGGGAAAGAAGCTCCCGTATCCATAGTAAATCAGCTGGCTAAGGTGGTAATGCTGTTGGTAGTGTTGTGTTGTTGATGTGTTACCGTTCAGTTAAACCGAACACACTTGCTCCAGGTGCTGTGAAAAATCTGAAAGAACTATTTGAAGAGTTGACAGATGTCCTGTTGTCCTGGCCGACACTATTAATTTATCTCAATGCGTATCTCATTTACTATTTACACAGACCCAAAGTTTATAGACGGTTTCGTAATCTATCCACCCCATATTTGAAAAAGACTTCACCTCATTCTCCAGGATAACCCTCACAGTGAAAGTCAGTCCTGCGATTAGAAGTTGCCTGGCTGGAAAAGGAAAATGAAGCAGGCCATCAGGAGCAGAGAAGAGCTTTGAACGGGTTCAGTGAGAAAAAAGTGACCATTCGCGGAACAGAGTAAAATTTAACCATGGCATGGGATTTTAGGTCATGTTAAAAGTTAAATGGGAGAAACTTTTGTGTAATGTAGAGTTTAAGTTGCCCACAAAAAGTGTTTAGTCAGTCTTGTTTTTAGTTTGTTACAGTAAAAGTCTTAAAACTTGAAATCTTGTGTAATCCTTTCAATCAGTCACTAGAAATTCAAATATCCTTTTCAAGGTTATTGGTCTCTCCAGAGATTGTAACAGATATTTTGTATCCACCTGAGAGCAGATGGGGACTTGATTTAACATCTCAACCAAAAGATGGCACCTCCAACAGTGCAGCACTCCCTCAGTACTGCACTGGAGTCTCAACCTTAATTTTGGTGCTCGAGTCACTGGTGTGGGACTTGAAATGTCTATCTTCCTAATAATCCTTTCCAATGAAAGCCAATTTGCATTGGGAAAACTTTGATTCTCAGAAGGGGTGCATAACCTTTGCATGTTACATTCCTCCATTCTTGGTTACCCCAAATTCCTTGTCAATTACACCCATTATAATGATGTATAATTATGGCAAATAGATTAAAAGCTACAGAATAAAATACATATATCTGAATGTTTTCACTGCAGCTGAACTCCTCAATAACCTGTATCCCATCCATGATATTTATTATGGAGATTGTATTTTTCTGGTATTGACTCATGTGTTTTAAAAGCTAAAATACAAATTCAATACTATAACAAAACAGAACCATAATTTAGAAAACAAAATAGGCACGGCTTTGGACCATTTCTGAGTTTTCCAAAATTGTTGATTTAATCTTTTATACTCGTTTTGTACCAAAACAAATAGATAGAAACTAGCATAGATCAGGTCTGTATTTCTGGCCAATTTTTAAATGTTCTCTCTTTACATAAAATGTATCTCTAAGGAAAGGTCATCGGCCTGAAACATTAACACTCTTTCCCTACAGATGCTGCCTGCCCTGCTGAGTATTTTCAGCATTTTAGGTTTTTGTTATAAATATTGCAAGGCTTAAGTTAGATTACGTGTTTGTAAAATTGATAAGATTGAAGGGAAACATGTGGGAATGAAATATCTAGATATATTTAAAGAAAAGTGTGCAGTGGGTTTGATTTTCTGTTTATTGATGTTAAGGTTTAATTTTTTAAAAGTGATCAAATAAACGGACAATTTGTTGCTTTTTTAAAGGTAAGAAAAGTGGATCAGCTAACTGACTCTCGAATCAGCACTTTAAAGAGGAATCCTTACCCCTCCCTATCTTTGCAACCTCCTCCAACTCGACAATCCTCCGAGATATCTGTGCTCCTCTAATTCTGGCCTCTTGTGCACTCCCTATTATAATTGCTCTGCCATTGATGGCCGGGCCTTCAGTTCCTGGGGCCCCAAGCTCTGGAATTCCCTCCCTACACATCTCCACCTTACTCCCTTTAAGACACTTCTTGAGAACTACCACTTTGACCAAGCTTTTGGTCACCTGACCCAATAGCTCCTTACGTAGCTCCTGTGATACACTTTGGTATGTTTCATGACCTTAAAGGCACTATCTAAATATAAGCTGTTGTTACAGTGGAAGAAGTGGGTAAATCTGGAGCAATGGAAAAAATCTATTCAAGGTGAATTAAAAACTTGCAGACACCCACTTGGTAATATACACGCACCGAGCCTCAACCGGCATAGGTTGGTTAACACCCACTCACAGGCTAACTGTTGCTTCTCAGTTTTCTATTCCACGCCCTGCAAAATATCTCACGGTCACCTGATGATCTGTTAAGGTGGCGCTGGGAGGGCAGGATTTGAATGAAACCGGTATAATCAAGTTTCAATTATAAATGCACTCACACGCAAAAGTGATCCTCCAATGTCTTCCAGGTTTTTTTTTTGCTGAACATTGCACGCCAGGCGAACTGGATATTCCAGTTTCACTGAGCAGAAACGTGACCTGAAAAATGCCCTTATCTAAATTAAACCAGTCATAGCATGAAAACTTTAATCAGAGAGTTTTTTTTCTCATTCGTTCATGGGATATGAGCATCGCTGGCAATGCCAGCATTTATTGTCCATTCCTAATTGCCCTTGAGAAGGTGGTGGTGAGCTGCCTTCTTGAACCGCTGCAGTGCATGTGGTGTAGGTACATCCACATTGCTGTTAGAGATGGAGTGCCAGGATTTTGATCCAGAGACAGTTGAAGGAACAGTGACATAGTTCGAAGTCAGAATGGTGTGTAAATTGGAGGGGAATGAGCTGGAAATCGTGTAAAACCCCTCAGGCTGTATGTTTGACGTCAAATGAATGTTGTAAATATAACCTGTAAGTGCAGTAAGGCAACTCAGAATGCCGCATACTGCATTGAAAGCATGTGCTTTATCTAACTTTACATTTGAATTGTTAAGTAATGTGACATTAAAAATTCTGAGTAAAGTATATCTTTGATAAACAAACTTGCAGGTGGTGGTGTTCCCATACATCAGCTACTTTTATCCTTGTTGGTGAGGAGGGTCAACTGGAAAGGATACGCCTTTGTCATTTCACGTTCATAGGTTAGTGTCGGGTGAGGCATCCGTTATTATTCTTAGTCAACTTTTCTGTAGCAGTTTGACACAACTGGGTTGCCTTGCTAGGGCAGAGGGCAGTTGAGATTCAATCACATTGCTGTGGGTTTAGAGTCACAAAGAGGCCAGACTGGGTAAGGATGGCAGATTTTCTCCCCCTAAGGAGAACAAGAAGCCAGATGGGTTTTTATGACAATCCAGTAGTTTCATAAACATCATTACTGATGACTAGTTTTTATTTCCTCTGATTTAATTAATTTAATTTAAATTCCCCCATTTAAACTCATGCCTCCAGAACATTAGTCCAGAGTTACTAGTCCAGTAACATTACCACTATGCTACCATTCCCTTATATTAGTACTCATGGATTTTCAGGATGCATTTTCATTTTCAGGGGCTGAACAGTAGTTCACATGATACAAACACTTTGCAACACTAATTGCAATTCTACTCTAAATCTGTTCAATGCCCTCTGCCAGTTTCAAACCCCAAGTGCAGTCCCTTTTCTGCAGCCAGAACTTGACTTGAACATCGCTCCATGCCACTTGCATTGTAGTGTATTAGTAGGATTTCCCATTCCCCATATTATTCATCCAATACCTTTTATTAGCTGTTCAATTCTGAGCAAGAAGAGAGTGGGGTGCACATAGTTGGGGAAGGGAATGGTTCATTCTCTGATTTTGTTAGGATTTGTGTTTACTGTTAGATGCAATTCCGTGATTGGGCTGCACTTGCTGAACAATCCTGAGTGTGCTTAGTTGCTACACTAACCAATTTAAGATGATTAATCAAGCTCAGAGCATGGCTCACTTACACTTGCTAGAAGCAACATAAATTCGTACACAGGGACCTGTTCTTTGTTGAAAACAAAAGCCTTGCACATTTTTTGAATTACCCAGGAACCTATAGTTCTTTTGCTTTCGCCATGGCAATGCCTCGGCCAATCAGAGCTGGCTTGCTAACTGATCAGCATCTTTTTCTCTTCTATGACAAGTTGGTGTGATCATCTGAAATTAGACATTCTTGTGCTTGTCCTGATATGCAAGACAAAAAGCTTCAACATGTTTCTCTTTTTGGCAATATAGTAAAACATCACAACCTCACAGAAGCATTATAAAATTAACACTAAGCAGATGACCAAAAGCAGTAAATTTAAAGGACAGTCTTAAAGGAGGAAAGAAAGATAGAACTTTGGAAGAGAATTCCAGCGTTTCCAGGGCACAGTTGCTAGAGATGGACTGATTAAAATCAAGGATAGACAAGAGGCCAGAATTAGAAGAATGCAGATATATTGGAGGGTCGTAGAGCTGGAGGATTTACAGGGATAGGAAGGGAAGGAGGCCATGGATGAATTTGAAAACATGGATGAAATTTTCAAATCCATGCATCAGATGATGTGAAGTGGGAACAATTAAAGTGACAAGGGGATTAGGCATCAGCTTTAGCTCAGTTCAGGCCTTAAATTTATAAGGCTGTGGATTCAATTCATATCTTGCTGCATTGTTCCAGTGAAGCCCAACGCAAACTGGAGAAACAGCACCTCATCTTCCGACTAGGCACTTTACAGCCTTCCGGGCTGAATATTGAATTCAACAACTTTAGATCTTAAACTCCCCCTCCCCCCATCCCCACCCCGTTTCTTCCCCCCCTCCCCCCCCGCTTTTTTTTCAATAATTTATATAGATTCTTCTTTCCCCACCTATTTCCATTATTTTTAAATCTAAACTAAAACCTTGTTAGTCTTTCCACCCCACCCCCACTAGAGCTGTACTTTGAATATCCTGTCTTCCATTCTTAATTAGCACTTTTCTCAGACAAATATCACCACCTTCAACACCTCTTTGACCCTTTTGTCTGTTACATCTTTTGATTATCTGCTCATCTCCACAATCACCACACCCTCAATGTCTCTCTCCCCCCCCCACCCACCTTAAACCAATTTATATTTCTCCCTTCTTCTAACTATGCTTCAGTTCTGCCGAAGGGCCATGAAGGCTCGAAACGTTAACTGATTTCTTCTCCGCCGATGCTGCCAGACCTGCTGAGTTTTTCCAGGTAATTCTGTTTTTGTTTTGGATTTCCAGCATCTGCAGTAGCTTTTAGCTTTTTGTTTTTATCCCAGAGACTTCACTCCAGCACTTGCTCAGTACTGCACGGTTAGAAGTGCCATCCTTTGGAGGAGGCATTAAACGGAGGCCAAGTCTGTCCCCGCAGATGAAAATAAAACAATAAAAGGGAGAAGGGAGGGTAATGGGGGTGGGGGGGAAGGAAGGGGGAGGGAAAGGGAGAGAGGGAGGGGGAGGGAAAGGGAAAGGAGGGGAGGGAAAGGGGGGGGGAGAGGGTGGTGAGGGGAGAGTTGTGGGGGAGAGGGGAGAGTGGGGGGAATGGGGGTGGAGGAGAAGAGTGGGGGGAGGAGTGGTGGGGGGGAGGGGAGAGTTGGGGGAAAGAGGGGAGGGGAGAGTTGGGGGGGAGAACAGGGGGGAGGGGAGAGCAGAATGGGGGGGGAGTGATGGGGAGGCAGGGGAGTAGTGGGGGTGAGGGGGGAGAGTGGGGGTGGGAGAGGAGTGGGGGGAGTGGGGGTGAGGGGGAGAGAGTGGGTGAGAGGGTGGGAGAGAGTGGGTGAGGGGGTGATTGGGTAAGGGGGGTTGAGTGGGTGAGGGGGGGGGTGGGTGAGTGAGGGGGGAGTGGGTGAGGAGGGGGGGTGGAAAGTGGGTGAGGGGGGGGAAGTTGGCATTCCACTCCTTTTGCTTTTTAAAAACTTTTTCACCCTGTAGGAATTGGTTCTTACTCTATTACAGGGTAAAAAGCTGTTTGGTGAGTATCTGATAAGTGGTTAAGGTCTGTTCCAGTCCTAAGGTTTAAAATACCAAGGAATTTGTGGTAAGATTAATAAAATACATAAAAGAAAATAATTGAATAAAATAATTAAGTAGTTAATTAAAGTGCATACGATGGCACGATAGGTGATGTGTCAAGGCTGCAGTTTGTGGGTGCTCCTGGATACCAGTGTAATCCAGTACAAACACATCTGCAGTGTTTGTGGCTTGAGAAGCTTTGGCTCAGAAATTGAGCTGGTTGCTGAGCTGCAGACAGTGACACATCAGGGAGGGGGCAAGTTACCTGGATGCTTTGTACCAGGAGGCAGTCACACCCCATAGGTTAGGGTCTTCTGATTTGGAAGGTGGTCAGGGACAGAAAGGTGTCACTGCAACTGAGGCAGGTAAGGGGACCCAGAGGACAGGCGTGTCAACCTCTGCAATTGTCCGCACATTCGAGGTTCTTTCAGCTTGTTTGGATGAGTGGGGGCTACAGGGTGGATGAGCTGACTGACTGCGGCACTATGGCACAGGAAGCCATTCAAGTGGGGGGAGCAAACAGGAATGTAGTGGTAGAAGGGGACAATATAGTGAGGGGGATTCACACTGTTCTCTGCAGCAAAGAGAGAGAGTCCAGATAGCTGTGTATGCACAACAGCCTGAGCTATCAACCTGGTCTCTTTGACACAACTCAGTGATTGCAGTAGAGCATAAAAATCCTAACCAAGATATGAAATTCCAGCTTTATCAGATGAACTGATCAGCCCTCATTGGTCAGGTATTACTGGGCTCCACTTAGGCTGAATGGAATGCTCCTTTTAGACAGGAGAAAAAAATTGACAGGGCCTGCCCAGTTACAGAATACACTTCCTACTAATCAATTAAAAAGCAATACAGTTACCAATGAAAACTTCCATAACTTTGACAGTCCCACCTTTCTGGCTGAAGGGGAAAATATTGTTAAAAATATAAAGGTAAAATCCCTTCTATAGCAGGACTAATGGTCACACTAGTACAATAAAGGGTGTGCTTCTCTGGTTGGGTTGAGGTGCAGTGTGGCAGAATAATGAAAAATTTACTCTGGCCTCATCATACTATATATGATCTTGGAGTGTTTGATGCCAAGAATGGGTGCTCAAAATGAAATGTTTCATTTCCCAGCACATATGCTCGCTGAGCACAAAATTCTAAAGCTCTCAAATATAAGTGATGTTGATATCAATAAATCACTGAGCCGTTTCATCCTCATAATGGGCTAGACTTTTGGCAAAGTCAGGGAGACTCCAAGGCCCTTTAAAAATGGTGGACGGGACCTGGGTGTGGAAGTGCCGTCCCCATTCCGAGCCCGCACAATTTTTGCCGGTAGGGGAAAGGGGGCAGGATGTCAAGGACATGAGCGAAACCCAAACCCAACTGGGCCATTTAAACTCGGTGCACAGGACAAGCAAACCCAATTTTCACTCTAGAAATGGCCTCAACCCATAGTGTTTGTTCCATGACTTCATGGTGATATAAACAATCACTTAAGGGTAGATGAGGTATATAGAACTGACAAGCTGCCAGGATCCCCGCCTTTAAATTTTGGAAAAAAAAACTGCCTGCCTTTCTGAGTGAAAATCAGTTCTAGCAGTTTCAATAGATGTTGACATAACCCTAAAGGCTATCATTATAGCATTATTACTGCTTAACTGCTTCAACAATCTGTCATTATCACAGTTGGGGTTGGCAGCACTGTAGGTTTGCACTTTGTATTATAGCTTTGAAAGGTTATTAAAGGACCAGCTGTCTTTCGTGTGGGGCTATGGATACAAATGTTTGTTTTTAGAAGGTATAAGTACTTGGTGATTTAAATTCATGAAAGAAAGTTTTTTTTGAGTGAAATCTGTAATAGATACTTTGATCATCTTGAAGATACTTTATTTCATCTCAACTTATCTCCTGAGGTCTACGCATGATACGTTGGTGCAGAAGATGTAAGGGCAAAGGATTGACACCAATTTGACTTAGGGGCCATAAGGGGCAATGGGAATGAATGGGGGTCATGAGTTGGCATGAGTTAGTACTAAGTTGGTATGAGGGCTTATAGGGGCCAGAGAGATGTGGTGGGGGGGGGGCATGGGTTAGCACTGAGGCTATGAGGGCATTTGGGGAAGGATAGAGGGGCATGGGTCAGTCTGGAGGGTGAGGAGCTATTGGGGTAGGTATGGACATAGATGGAGTATGGAGAGTGGCTGGGGGGAGGGGGGGGGGGGGGGGGTGGAGTTGGTGGTGAAGGGGTGAGGGAGCTAGAATGCCTAATATTGAACAACACAACCGGGACCAAGTCCCAGAGAACCGAGGCAGCCCTTTTAACCAGCCCATCACAGCAGCCACCTCCGATCAGTGTTCATGGTTGGGGAGCCTGACTCTATCCCACACCTGCCCCCACCGAACAAAACTCGTGGCTTTTGAGGCACTTCTCCCAACCCCCTTCCTCACCCCCAAGGTGGGTGCATGAAGCCAGGAAATTTCCTGGCTCTCGCTGCCCACCTCTACCAGGAAAATCCAGTCCAAGGTCTTTAACACAGGTGTTAATTTTCAGTAATAAGGATCCTGGGAAAAGGTAACTAAGATGAATAACCATACAGCTTAAACCATTTCAATCCATCTGTTAAATTACAAGGTAATTTCACCATTATGAAAATCAGTGAAATATTAACATTCTCCAGAGAAAAAGAACTTTCTATTCAAGTTCCTTAAAGTTAATGCAATATACTAACGTACACTTTGTTGAAGTACTTTGGTGCCAGCCCTTGCAAAAAGGCAAGATACCTAGGCACACTGACTTCTGTTAATTATGCAGCATTTGCCTTCATCTCATGATATTCATTCGAGGGAGGTTTGAAGCCAATGTGTATTTCACTAAAATAAGTTCCTTTTTTGGTATTCTGAAAAATTGTTCCCAACAAAAACATTTACAAAGCATGTTTAATGTATTAAAATGTCTCAAGGTGCTTCACAGGAGCACTATAAAACAGAAAAATTGGTACTGTGTCACAGAAGCAATAGGGCAGTTGATGCAACATTTGACCAGAGAGGTAGGTTTTAAAGAGAATCTTAAAGGACAAAAGAGGTAGGGTGGGAGGAGAGGTTAGATTGTAGGGTGGGAGGAGAAGTTAGATTGTAGGGCCTTGGCAGCTGAAGGCATGGCCACCAATGGTGGAGCAATTAAGATCAAGAGGCAGCAATCAGAAGAGTACATGGGCTGTGGGAGATTACAGATATAGGGAAGGGGAAGGGGAGAGGGAGGAATGTCGGCGGAGGGGGGAGAGCCATAGCGGTATTTCAAAACATGGATGAGAATTTTAAGATCAAGACATTAATGAAGGTCAACAAGCACAGGGATGACAGGTGAACAGGACTTGTTACGAGTTAGGAAACAGGCAGGAAAGTTTTGGATGACCTCAAGGAAGGTAGGGCGTGGGAAGCTGCCACGAACAAATTGGAATATTCAAGTCTAGAGGTAAAAAAGACACTAATGAAGATTTCAGCAGCAGATGTGCTCAGACATCGATCGAGTTAGGTAACGTTGCAGAGGTGAAAATGGACAGTCTTAGTGATGGTATGGGGATATGTCATTGGAAGTTTATCTTGAGGAGAAACTTGATCCCAAGGTTGTGAACAGTTTTGTTCAGCCTTAAGCCAGCTGCCAAAGAGAGGGATGGAGTCAGTGGCTTGGAATCAAAGACAATGGCTTTGGTCTTACGAATATTTAATTGGAAGAAATTTCTGTTCATCCAGCACTGGACCTTGTACAAACAGTCTGGCAATTTAGAGACATTAGAGGGGTTGAAAGGTAGAGCTGCATGTTGGCGGTGTACTTGTGAAAACACCATGTTTTCAGATGACGTCATTAAGAGGCAGGTTCATCAGTTCTGATGAAGAGTCATACGGACTCAAAACGTTAACTGTATTCCTCTCCGCAGATGCTGTCAGACCTGCTGAGTTTTTCCAGCTACTTTTATTTTTGTTTCATTAAGTGGCAGCATGTATTTAAGAAATAGGACCGGGCCAAGGATAAATCTTGGGATGACAGAGTTAACTATGCCGGAGCGGAAAAGATAAGATTGCAGGTAATTCTCTGGCTATGATTGGACAGGTAATCTGGAACCATGCTCGTGCACTCTCACCCATCTGGATGACAGCAGAGAGGTGTTGGAGGAGGATGGTGTGTTCAACCTTGTCAATTGCCGCAGATAGATCAAAAAAGACTAGAAATGATAGCCTACCTTTGCCACAATCATATAGTATATCATTCGTGACTTTGATAAAGAACCGTTTCAGTAATGTGGTATGGGTGGAAACCTAACTGGAGGAATTCAAACTTTCAAGAAAGATGTGCATTGATTTGGGAGGCGTCAACCCCTTTAAGGACTTTGAGGAGGAAAGGGACAATGGAGGAGATGGGATAGTACTTTGTAGGATGGAGGGGTCAACTATTGTGTTTTTGAGGAGAGGGATGAAAAGGGCAGACTTGAAGGAGAGAGGTACAGTATCTGAGGGGAGAGAACGGTTAAAAATATCAGCTATCATCGGAGCCAGGAAGAGGAGCTGAATTGATCAATTGTTTAGTTATTAACAGTAACTAAGGTTGGAGGTATTCTCCAAAGAAATTGAGTTCTTCAAAATCTCCTTTGAATCTTTATTCTTTATTCCCTGTACAAGTGCCTAAACGAAATATTGATCTCAAGGTGCATTTTTCATGAACAAATAAAAAGGCTTAACAGTTGTCAAACTCTTCATGTAGGGTTTTATTCTACAGCAAACTTAAAAGTTTTACTTCGTTGCTTTTTTTTTTAAGCAAATTCTATCAACAGGTGAAAGTTAACAAAACCCATGTAGTTATCTGTACAGTTGCCATAATACACACAGATGAAACAAATAATATATAAATACCGATATGGATATTATATGACAAAGCAAGAAAAAAAAAGGTACATGCGCAGTGAATACTCTGCTAGGAACCATTCTGATGATTGATGTGTCTCCAACGTTTTCATTTTAAACTAGTTTAGCAAAGTTCTGGTATAGTCTATAAAACTTGGCTTCCATCCCTCATTAAACAATAAGCTTGATTATATATCAAGGGAAGGGCATTCTTGTGACGGTAATGTACGTTACTTATCCACAGTTTCTGTAAGCTGTTAGTATGCTATCATAAAACAGATGACAAAAAAATTCTTGACATCAGTTTTGTTTCTGCAGTTAGTTTAAGTTCAAGGCAAGCACACATAGTGTACCTTTAAAAAAGCCACATGCCTCAAAACAGAACACTACCATAGGACTAAACGAGTAAAAACACGAGGATTGTATAATTTCGGTCGTCCATGCCTCGACCATTCGTGCAGCCGATGGATGAACGGCAAAGGCGACACTGCTGCATCATGCAGGCTAACTGCTGAGGTGTAAAATTTCAGTCAGTTCTAGCAAAAAAGAGAACTTTTTGTTCATAACTCAAACATGGCAGATTAGATTGTAATATTTCAGGAAAGTAACCATTTTGAAAATTAGTTGAGGTTATTTCCATTACATCCAATAGTTCAAGAAAATACAACAGCAGCAATCCTTTCCTCTTTACAGAAACAAAAAAAAAAAAAAATCACACATCCAATCTGGTACCTGCCTATAGCACAAACAAAACTTGGAGAGAATAAAAGAAGGCCCATTGTTGTCACTTGTCATTTCCAGCTCAATGAATCCAGGGGATTGGTAAGAGGAAGGTGGGGGGGGTGGGGAGAGAGAGGGAGGCGAGGGAGGCAGGGTGGGGTGGGGGGGAGAGAGGGAGGTGGGGCGTGGGGAGGAAGAGGGGGGTGGTGGAGAGGTGGTGCAAGAGAAGCTAGGAGAAAGAGATGGGGAAGACGACATCATGCACCAACCAAATATCCTTAAAGCATAAGATAGTTTCAGGTTACTTAATAATTAACCTTTAATCACAGTATATATATCTCAGAATAGCATTATGAACATTGCAATGATGTCTATACCTTAACTTTAAAAATACTTAATAGCTGTGTTTAAGATGCCAAACCACATCCAACAAATCGGTACTGAAAATGGTTGCCATTTTGAGTTATGTTTGATAAATCTATGGGCTATAAGGGATATTTTGTTTTCAAAATCAGAATGTGCCAGTGTTGAGCATTGCATGTCTACCTGTCCATCACGACATGAATGGACAATTTCTGTGTTCGTTAAAAGCCACATTTTAGAAACATGATTCATTAAATGTACAGCTGTCTAAACTTAAAAATAAAAAGTTGCTGGACATATCAAAAGTACTTCAAATTTCCTCGTCCAATTGGGGTGTTTTGGTCCCAATAATGCAGACATGAATTTAAAAAAAAACATCTAAATCCAGGAACAATGAGTGTACATTTGATGCCAAACTTCATTACATTCCTAGTGTTTGAGAGGGTAATCTCAATTTTGTACATCTACCTCACATTTAGATAAATGTAGTTTTGAAACATTAATTGCATTGTAAAGAATAGAATACAAAACTCCACAATTTAAAGGCATAAAGTCAAGAAATTGACAGCTGAATGATGGAAACATTTTCTCACCAGCTACAAATTTAGTATACTCTTATGTCTTTTGAATCTGATAAGATGTCAGCTACAGTTCTAAGCTAACTTAACAGTGAAAAGAACCCATATTCACATTTTAGGCTACTGTTTTATAAAAGAAAAATGAAAATATGAAGCACTTTGTCATGTATTACAGTACAACCAGGTCTTTAATTTCAAGAAAAAGAACTAAAAATGTTTGGATTGTTTCAAACTTGCAATGGTACAGAAACATAAGATACAGTACTAAAGAAATTAAAAAAATCATGATGAACACTTTACATAAAAATATCCAACAGCTTTCCAATGTCCATACTCCAGAGGACAAGCCAGTCAATTTATGACTACATGACTTTGGTCAAACCTAATCGGGAAATAATATACATTATATAAGACCAAGTTTACAGAGTTTCTGCTGTTGCACTTCCCTTAGCCAATGCTGCTAATACTTATGCCACATTGAACATATGAAAGGCAACAATATCTGGATCATACACCTGTAAGTTGAGTCAAGATTTTTTAAAAATCAAAATTATCCTCTACTTACTACATAGTAAAACGTATCAAGGAAAATCACAAGGACAACTATCCCATTAACATCAGGACAAACTCATGTGACCTTTCGCGTATCCTGCAACAGCTCCCCCAGGTGACCAACTTTAGTCTTTTGCCTAGATAAAGCATCCAGAAGAGTTTTGGGGAAATCACCATGGGCTCCGCTTGAGAAGCTGGGGGAAAAATCTCAATGTGCTACATACAAAGTGGTAAAAGGTTTAAGCAATTATTTTTTGGGTTTGGAGGGGGCTGGAATCTCAACTAAAACCAATGCCAATAGAATTTTTAAAACTCAAAACAAAAATTAAAAATATTCAGGAAAAAATGACTGCACATTTAAATGCCACATCCATACCAAAAAACCCCGTGGAAAATCTACAAAGTTTCAGACATGCTGGGACACAATGAATGGAGGAGAATAGCATGTTTGGAGGGTAATGCTGATTATTCCACAAAAGAAAACAATTGTACAATTTATGGAAATAGAAGGACTCACATGCACAGGATCCAGATTTGAGTACAGCTCTACTACCAAGCTGCATTATTTCTTTAAAAGCAAGTTCATGTCAGAAGCATTTTGGTCAAAGTTACTCTAGATTGGCTGATTAAATTTCCACATATTCCATAGGATGTTGGCCCATCCTGACTGGTAGCAATTTAAAACAATCAACTAACCAATGGCTACTTGATACAGGAATGCCTAGGACTATATTCCCAAGAAGAAATCTTCTACAGCCTTTAATCAAGTTAAAAGAAGAAAGTATGGAGTATAGTCCAGGGGTGGCCATAGCATCATGGGCAGTTCTTTGCTCGAGGTTCTTTTTAAGAGGAAGAATATTTACCCATTGCCAACCTAGAAAGCAACGTGGAAATAGGCATGGTCCCTGAAGAAGAAAGATTCTTGGTCGCTTTGATTCCTCCCAATGTTTTTTGCCCTTTTTGTTGCTGTGGGAAGACTGATATTAAGGAGTTCTGTTTCTGTTGCACAATTTGTGCTTTTTAGATAGGGATTGAGACATTTCAGCCTGGGCAATGAAATCTTTTGTTTGTCATCCTTCGTTCAAATTTGTCAGAATCCAGAAGCTGCCGAATTATGAAGGGCTAGAAAGACACTACCCATGACTGAATGGTGGAAAAGAGCAGCTTCCCCTAACATTCAGAACCTTAAATTCGCAACTGGCATATACAATTCTGGGAGGAGACAATATGTGGTAAAACTGAAGACGAAACCTTTTGAGGCAATAGCCCAAAAAATTTACATGGAACTGAAAAAAAAACAAATAGCAACAGTGCAAAAATTGTTAGTGAGAATGGAACAATCAAAGCCAAAGATGGTCACCAGAGGGATGCAGATAGGGAAGATTGTTGGTATCCAAGTCTTTAAGTGGGTAAATATTCCTACTGCACAGTTTATATATTCAAAACATTTGGAGGATAAGAATAATTGCTGACTGATAATTTATACAGATCCCATGGATTGATTTCCACCATAGCATAATGTAAAATCATGATGTGACAAATCATCATCTTCGGTGAATTGTAATTCAGGCAGCCAAACTTGGAATGAAAACCTGAATTGCAATGTCTAACTTGGCATGATCATTTCAGCTTTTCTCCCTTACTTCACTCTAATACATTCAGAGGAATGGTAGCATAGGTCTGCTAAATTACATATTAGATCTTAATTTGCATTTAAATATAGAAATACAGCAATTTGTAGATTCCATCACATAAACCTATTTTATGAGATAAATGGTGTTTCCAAAACTCCGACGACAGTAGGGCTCCCAAACAGAAAACTGCAAGTTCAATATCACTCTCGGCTGACATTATCTCAGGTGCCCTGTTTTGATGAGTTTCCTCAGTTCTTGCTATGGCAAGGATAGGGATACCCATTTCAAAGACAGAGATATATAACAGAAGAGTAATACCCAAGGATGGGGAAGGAAAGAGAGAGAGAGTGGAACTGATAGGCAAGCGAGAAGAAAATATGATAGCTAGAAAAAACAGATCTATAACACATAACTCTTGAGTTTTTATCAAACTGCAGTGTTACAGGTTCCCACAAAGCAGGATCATGCCTTTTTAGCGCTGCCATGCAAATCTTCAATTGGTAGGTGACATGTATATGACAATGCAATTTAAAAATGAAAGTGTGAAATACTGGCCATACTTGCAAAAATTTGCTTTAGTCTTCTATCGTAGTAAAAGTCCAGTCCAGTGAAACATCATTTGGCTTAGCAAAGAACCTGACAGGTCTAAACAAGTAGTTGCTAAGAAATAGTATGATAATGTCATATCTATTGAAATTTAACAGTGATTTGTTTATGCATAACACTTAAAATTACAACATCATGTGGAATAATACTCTGATATTAAGTATGTAAGTCACATACTTCAGGTTTAAAGATGACACTAGTCTAACCCAGAATCAGTGCTACTTCACTTGATGTCACCACTGGACAGTCAAAGACTCACCACAGGCCTTCTTTTATTCATATGTCACATGTTAAACAGGCATCACAATATGATTAAGTAACAGCTGTAAGATTAAAGCTAAGCAACTGCATATATTACTTAAGAACAAACACTGATGTGCAGCAATTTTTCACTCCAAGGGCACGTGGATTTCAAAATTTGAGCAGAAGAGGCACGGCTTCATCCGTCTAAAGAAACATGACTGCCATCCGTTAACTATGACTTGATACATCTGACGATGAGCTACTGTTGCTGTTTGTCGTCTGGGCCCTTTTTATATACAAATTTAATAATTTCATCTGCAAAAGAGAGTCATATCAACTATTAAGACTTCATAAAAAAAGCAATGCATGCAAATATTTACTTGAAGTATTAAGCATTTAGCTAAACCAGGACAACAGTGTAGTGGTAATGGTGCTGGACTGGTAATCCAAAGGTTTGGACTAATACTCGAAACATGAACTCAAACTCCACCACAACAGCTGGAGGAATTTAAATTTGTTTAATAAATCTAGAATAAAATGCCAGTCACACTAAAAATAATTAAACTATTGGATTGTCATTAAAAATCCTTCTGGTTCACTTGCCTTTCAGGGGAGGAAATCTGCCATCCTTATCCAGTCTAGCCTACATGTGACTCCAGACCCACACCAATGTGGTTGACTCAACTATTCTCTGAAATGGCTTAGCAAGCCACTCAGTTCAAGGGCAATTAGAGGTAGGCAATAAATGCTCTCCTTTCCACATACTGTAAAGCTCACATCCCAAGAACGAATAAAAACTGCTCACATATTGCATCATTATATGTGGGATCTAGCTAGATACAAATGGCTGCTACGTTTGTCTTCATGATGATTACAATTCACAACTTGGTGTGTGTGAAACATTAGGACAAAGTACTGTACAACCCGAAGTCTTTTAAATTTGCTTTAAGCAATGTTTAACTTAAAAACTAATTTTGCAAGTCTATGATAGATGTGGTCTATTGATAAAATGCAGTGTTTCTTGCCTTGCACACAAACATAATATCTATGAACCATGCCATTACTGAAAAAGAGTGCCTGCAATTTTAGACTCCTACAATAAAACAAGACCCATGGTTGGCTCTGCATAGTGCTCAATTGTTTAAGCTCAATAAAGCACTGGGACCTTTATCTACTCAGGGTTAGATTCTCTCCCTCAGGAAATTTTCTGGAGTTTTTCCCCAGCATTTTGAATACACAATTCTATCTTTGAAACCAAAAAAATATTTAATTCTGGAAAAGTTACTGACTGTTACAAGGTAGAACTAACTTATGTTAAGTTACCATCAAAAGATAATACATAGGTAACTAAACCATGCAAATCCAAACGCATGCATCAGCCATAGCTGAATGTTGTTTCAAGACAGTAATATTCTGGCAAGAAACTCAAAAGCAATCCTTCTACATTCGCAATCAGGATTGTCAAGCTCAAACAAACTGCTGGTTACTCACTTTCACAGCAAGCTGTTTCTCATTCTTTAAAGGTATCCTATTCTCCACTCAAATTGAATAGGTTGTCATTCAAGCGATGAAAATAATGCACCTTTAAGATTTATTTTGCAGTAAGCCAAGCAAGTTTCTCCTCCACCCCCAATTTTATACCGCACACAAGATTATCCTCATTTGGGATCACTCACCTTCCTTTTGAAGGGTTTGCAAACAGAAAGCGCTAAATTGGTACAACAATGGTAATTTCCACATACTGTAAAGCTCTAAACATTGAGTCACACAAAGACTGTGGGGCAGAAGAGGGCAGATTTGTATAGTGGCCCTACTATAGAGTAACTCCTTGCTTTGTTGTTCTGTTTATAAAGTTGTCTCCTTTTTTAGGGCCTGTTTCTCTAATTTATATGTCGTTGCGTGTCATCACCATAGGCGTCCTCATCGTGTGTGTCGCGCATCGGCTCTTTTAGTGCTGGTCTGACATCAGACCCCGTGGCCCGATCAGCACCATCTTGGATCAGTCTCTCCTGCTCCCAGTGCCCGCTTCCCTGCCCGACCCTCCTGCCTGCCCGCTGCTTCCCTGCCCGACCCTCCCACCTGCCGCTTCCCTACTCAACTTTCTTACTTGTCGCTTCATTCCAAGACCCTCCCACTTGCCACTCCTCTCACTCGCTTCCTCGTGCTGTCCGTCTCCTCAGCCCTCACTCACAGCAAGGGGTTGGACAGGGAAGCAGTGAACAGGGAAGAGTTGGCAAGCGGGTGGCAAGTAGAAAGAGTTAGCATACAGTATTTCTTTTATATTTTAAGTTATTTCATTTATCAATATAGGAATTCAGCAGTATAAAATATTTCAGCTTACAGGGTATAATGTTTTAACGATTTTTTCCTCCTATGAGGAAGGTCCGATAGAACCCATCTTCCACTCTCCCGCCAGTGGCAGACTCATAGCCACCTATCGCATAACTAGGGTTGTAAATAGGGCTTTGAACTAAATAGTTGGGGGGGGGGGGGAGTGTGGTGTGTGTTCAGTTGTATGGAAATATAAAAAATCAAAGTTTAAGGAGAGGGTAAGAGTGCAGGTTAGTGACGAGGCTGATTGTTACCAAAAGGTGAAAGGAAGGGACAGTGTATGTGTGAACGCCATATTGCACCAAAGAATCATATAAGAGTAGGGAAAATTGACAATAGGGCAAACTTAAAGGCTTTGTATCTGAATGCATGTAGCATTTGCAATAAAATAATGAGTGAACAGTGCAAAGAGAGATAAACAGGTATGATTTGGTGGCGATTACTGAGACGTGGTTACAGGGAGAACTGGTTTGGGAGTTGAATATCCAAGGGTACTCAGTGTTTTGGAAGGATAGGCAGGAAGGAAAAGGAGGTGGTGCAGTTTTGTTAGTTAAAGAGATCAGTGCTATAGTAAGGAATGATATAGGCACTGGAGAGCAAGACATAGAGTCAGTCTGGGTAGAAATAAGAAATAGCAAGGGAAAGAAGTCCCTGGTGGGAGTAATCTATAGGTCCCCAAACAGTAGTTCAGTAATAGGGCACAGTATAAACCAGGAAATACTGGGAGCATGTAAGAAAGGCACGGCAATAATCATGGGTGATTTTAATATGCATATAGGCTGGATTAATCAAATTGGCAAGGGTAGCCTCGAGGGAGAATTCAAAGAGCGTATTAGAGATTGTTTCTTGTAGCAATATGTTGTGGAACCAACCAGGGAGCAGGCTATTCTGGATTGGTTTTGTGTAATGAGATGGGATTAATTAATGATCTCATAGTAAAGGATCCTGTAGGGAAGAGTGATCATAGCATGATAGAATTTCAATTTTAGTTTGAGAGCGAGAAACTTGAGTCCCACACTAGTGTTCTGGAGTTAAACAAAGGTAACTACATAGGCATGAGGGCAGATTTGGCCCGAGTGGACTGGGCAGGAAGACTACAAGGTAGGACAGTTGATGAACCGTGGCGGATATTTAAGGAGATATTCAATTCCTCCCAAGTAAAATATATTCCAAAGAGGAAGAAAGATGGTAAGAGGGGGGGGAAAGCATCCATGGCTAAGCAAGGAAGTTAAAGATAACATAAAGGCATACCAAATTGCAAAGGTCAGTGGTAAGCTGGACGATTGGGAAACTTTTAAAGATCAACAAACGGTTACTAAAAAAAAAAAAATAAAAAGAGCAAAAGGTAAGTTATGAGAGAAAACTAGCGCAAAACGTAAAAACTGATAGCAAAAGCTTCTACAGGTATATAAAAGGAAAGAGAGTAACTAAAGTGAATGTTGGTCCCTTGGAGGATGAGACTGGGGAGTTAATAGTGGGGAACACAAAAATGGCAGAGACACTTAATCAATATTTTGCCTCAGTTTTCACGGTGGAGGGCACTAGTACCACCCCAATAGTAACAGGTAGTGCAGAGGGTATATAGAGAGGGAGGAACTTAGAAAACTCGCCATCACTAGAGAAAAAGTACTGAGCAAACTATTGGGATTAAAGGGTGACAAGTCCCCAGACCTGATGGCCTACATCCCAGGGTCTTAAAGGAAGTGGCAGCGGAGATAGTAGATGCATTGGCTATAATATTCCAAAATTCCCTGGATTCTGGAAAGGTTCCAGTGGATTGGAAAAATGCTAATATAACGCTCTTATTCAAAAAGCGGGGGGTGGAAGGCAGAAAGTAGGGAACTATAGACCAGTTAGTTTAACGTCTGTCATTGGGAAATTGTTGGAATCCATTATTAAGGAAGTAGTTATGGGGCAGTTGGAAAGTCAAAAAGCAATCCATCAGAGTCAGCTTGGTTTTATGAACAGTAAATCGTGTTTGACTTATTTGCTAGAGTTCTTTGAAGATGTGACAAGCAAAGTGGATAATGGGGATCCTGTAGATGTAGTACATCTGGACTTCCAGAAGGCCTGTGATAAAGTGCCACACAAAAGATTAATACACAAGATAAGATCACACGGAGTTAGGGGTAATATATTAGCTTGGATAGAGGATTAGCTAACCAACAGAAAGCAGAGAGTCGGGATAAATGGGTCTTTTTCTGGATGGCAAGCTGTAACTAGTGGGGTGCCACAGGGACCCAACTAGTTACAATCTATATTAATGACTTGGATTCAGGGATAGAAGGGTTTTTTTTTGCTTTAAATTTGCAGATTATAACAAAATAGGTGGGAAAGTAAGTTGCAATGAAGAAATAAGAAATTTACAATTGGATATGGACAGGTTAGGTGAATGGGCCAAAATTTGGCAGATGGAGTTTAACGTGGATAAGTGTGAGGTTATCCATTTTGGTTGGAAGAATAAAAAGGCGACTTATTATTTAAATAGAGAGAAACTTTAGAATACTTCAGTGCAGAGGGATCTGGGTGTCCTTGTGCATGAATTGCTGAAAGCTAGTAAGCAGGTACAGCAGGTAATAAGGAAGGCAAATGGAATTTTGGCATTTATTGCTAAAGGAATAGGGTATAAAAATAGGGAAGTGTTGTTGCAACTGTACAAGGCATTGGTGAGACCGCACCTGGAGTACTGTGCACAGTTTTGGTCCCCTTACTTGAGGAAGGATGTAGTTGCATTGGAGACGGTTCAGAAGAGGTTCACTAGATTGATTCCAGAGATGTGGAGCTTGTCTTATGAGGAGAGATTGAGCAGTTTAGGCCTATACTCGCTGGAGTTTAGAAGGATGAGAGATCATCTAATTGAGGTATATAAGATGCTAAAGGGGATAGACAAAGTAGATGTGGAGCGGATGTTTCCCCTTGTGGGGCATTCTAGAACGAGGCGCCATAGTTTTAGGCTAAGGGGTGGTGGTAGATTTAAATCAGAGATGAGGAGGAATTACTTCTCTCAAAGGGTCGTGAATCTGTGGAATTCATTGCTTCAGAGTGCAGAGGATGCCGGCATGCTGAATAAATTTGAGGAGATAGACAGATTTTTCATTAGTAACGGGTTCAAAGGTTATGGGGAGAGGGCAGAAAATTGGAGTTGAGGCCGAAATGAGATCAGCCATGATTGTATTGAATGGGGCAGGCTTGAGGGGCTGAATTGCCTACTCCTGCTCCTAGTTCTTATATTCTTATGTTCTTGTCCTCACATTCAAATTCCTTCCCTAATGTCATTTCTTACTACACCTTGCCCACCTTCAAAAGTCTCCTTAAAACCGAACTCTTCAATAGCAGCTTCAGCTAGTTTCCTCAACTTTCTTCATTAGTCTGACCCCCATTCAAATGAAGTAAAGTTTTTCCTTTCTTACCCATCGCTGATCACACAGAACTAAATTATCCTAGCGTTTGATAACTTTGACTCTTCCAAGGTCAGCATGGGGTATTCTTACTTGCCTTTGGAAAGTACTTTATCATGAATGTCACAGCAACTTACATTTACATAGAACTCTCAACATTAAAAAAGTGCTAGAATTATTTACATGTAGGGAGAGGAAGTGGACAGAATGGAGGTCAGATCAGTGAAGGAGGTTAAGGATGATAATCTTCCCAATTTATTAATTACAGGTTGTAATTAATAAAAGTTGTCATGTGTATTCACCCACTGAAGTAATAACACTAATATTGCTTTATTGTTCTTCCTCCATCTATCTCTAAACGCAGACTTGCTGGAATATGGTTCCACAGGCAATGTGAGTGGCCATTCTTCACAGGAGTGATTGGGCAGTGATCAAGATCAGAAACCCCACACCCATCCCCCCAACTTAAACCAGCCCAGGGATGCTGAATCCAACTGTAGCACTAACTGTTCCTTCAGCTGGTCAGCTAGTTCAGCAATCAGGAAATCAACTCAGGAAATACCAATTAATGAGTTTGGTCACTAAATACTACGCGTAGTCAAATTAGTACAAGGCTTTCAATGGGATCAGTTTTACTGAATCCAGTATTTTTCTATTAAAAATCCTAAAGTTTTGAAAGTATGCTGTGCAGTAGAATCTTTTCTCTTTTCTTTCATGGGATGTGGGCGACACTGGCAAGGCCAGCATTTGTTGTCTATTCCTCATTGCCCTAGAACTGAATGGCTTGCTAGGTTATTTCAGAGGGCAGTTAAGAGTCAATCACATTGCTGTGGGTCTGGAGTCACATGTAGGCCAGGTTGGACAGGATGGCAGATTTCCTTCCCTGAAGGACATTAGTGAAACAGATGGGTTTTTACGACAATCGATGATAGTTTCATGGTCACCATTACTCAGACCAGGGGTTGAATCTTACCTATGGTCGGGTGGGCTGGGCGGGAGCGGGCGCGGAGCTGATCTCCGCCCGCGATTTTACATTTTATGTGGGTGGGCCAGTTAAGGTGCGGCCGATTGCACTCAGCGCTACCTGTGCGGGCGGGGCGAGGAGGGAGAGTCGGGGCCTGCACTTTTTTGCACATGCATGCGAAAGAGCGCAGCAATCTCCCTGAGGCACAGAGCAGCCTCAGGGAGATTAAGTTGATAAAAAAAAAGTTATAAATAAAATAAAAAATTATTTAAACATGTCCCCTCATGTGACAGTGTAGCAAAACTTATTACATTATTTTATAAAACCTTCAGGAAACCTCATCCCGCCCGTGGATGAGATTTCCTGAAAAACGCGAAGGCTGCTTGGGCTCTTCGTCTGCTTAAGATTGGGTGGGCAACGTTGTTAATAAGCTTAATTACTTTTTTAATGGCCTTAATAGGCCGTTGACAGTTCTCTGGCACTTGCCCACCAAACGAAGATTGAAATGATGCGTAATGACGTTGGGACGCACATCCAACGTCATCTTACATGTTGGCGTGTCGGGCCCACCCCCACACGCCGATGGCAATATTCCGGCCCAGGTTTTCAATTCCAGATTTGATTGATTTAATTCAAATTCCACCAACTGCCAGGGAGGAATTTGAACCCCTGTTCTCAGAGCAATAGCTTGGGCCACTGAATTATTAATTCAGTGACATTACCACTATGCCACCAACTCCCCCTTAAAGCAGGTTAGCAGACAGGTTCTTAGCATATTCCTTTGATTTTCCTTGATTATTTTCACACAAGACTTCCACGTTTTTAATTCTAAGCCAGTGATGGAAACTTGCAATCAAACAAAGGCTATAAGGAGAAACAATACTGAAATGTACAAGGACTTCATGCGAGCATGCCTACCTTACTTCCTGTGAGCTGTGCAAGGTAAGGTTTCAGCTCTTCTCCAATTACAGAATAAATTGCCACCAAGCAAAACACACTTGCTTTACGCACACTGCTTTCTGTGTTGTCATACCCCTATAACAAAAACAATGATTCATAAAACAGTATCTGAAAAACACTAAAAGCATACATATTTCTAAACAAATACATTTCATAGAATCATAGAGAATGCTATAAAACAGGAAGTCGGCATTCAGTCCATTGTGCCTGCATTGGCTCTTCGAAAGAGCAGTCATACTTAGTCCCAACCTCCCCATTTTTTGTTTGCAATACCGTAAAAGTTGCTCATCCTCAAGTATCTTTTACAATTACTTATGAATTCAGTTTCCATTCACATTTCAACTACAGCATATCAGAAAACTTGGTGAAAGAAATAACTCTCAATGCACCTCAAGATCTTTTGGCAATGATTTTAAATCCATGACCTCTGGCTATTGACACACAATAGTTTTTTTCTCTATCTACTATATCAAAACCTCTCATCTTGAAAGCCGTTAACATTCTCTGTTCCAAGGAGAACAGTCCTAATTTTTTCAATTTCTCCTCAAAATTAAATTCCCTGATAAAATCCTGGTAAACCTTCTATGCATCCTTTGGAACGTTTTTACATCTTTTCTGAAGTTAGCTTCCCAGATTTGTCTACTGTACTTCAGCTGTGGTCTAATCAGTGATTTATGAAGTTTTAGCACAATCTCTGTTTTCAATTTTTACACTTTTATTATAAACCCAAGTAACCTATATGCTTTTTTTAGTGCCTTAACAACTTGCTCTGCCATCTTTAAGGATGTGTTTATATGGACACCAAAGTCTCTCTACTCATTGGCACGTTTCAAAATCGTACTAGCTATAGTATTCCATATTAGTCCTCCCAAAGCGCGTCACTTCACACGTCTCCACATTGAACTTCATCTGCCATGCTTTGCTCATTTTGCCATCCTGTCTAAGTCATCCTGAAGTCCATAACTATCCTCATCATGATCTATGTTTGCAAGTTTTGTATCATCTGCAAACTTTATGGTGCTTTTCCCTACACCTAAATCTAGGTTGTTCATAAAAATTGTAAAGATTAATGGGTCAAAAACTGATCCTTGAGGATTATGATTGCAAACCACCTCCCAGTCCAAAAAAATCCATCACTACCCCTTTGCTTCTCGCCACTGAACCAATTTTGTGTCCGTACTGCCATTTTCCCCTTAATTCCACGGGTTTCTTTCTTAACTAGCTGCCTGTGTGTGCTTCATCAAATGTGTTCAGAAAGTGTATGTTATATACAAAAACACACATACAAACATTACATCACATCAACATTCTCTATTACCTTATCAAAGAATTCAGTCAGGTTAGGCAGACATGACTTGCCCTTAATAAATTCAAGCTGGATCTCCTTGATTAACCCATGACTTTTCAAATGCTACCTCGTCCCTGATAAATAATTTCCAAAAATTTCAGAAACTCTCGTTTCTCTCGCCACAGATGTGGTCACACCTGAGCACTTCCAACATTTTCTGTTTTTATTATGATAGCACTGAACCCTGCAATTAATAGCATAGATTCACATGCCTGCCTCCAGGTAACAATGTTTTATAGATGCTACCAAACCCAGAGATTCCTCATTGGCTATTCTTGTATTCGTACACACGTAAACATCTAACATACAAAAAACCAATTGTTTTATTTTCAATTTACTTCAGGGAGTACTCTGCTCCATTTGGCAGAATACCAAAATGAAATATAATCTTCCTATCTTTTGCAGACTGTAAACATGATTGCTTTAGGTTGTGGCAATATAAAATGTTTAAAGCTAAAACAATTTCAATTCAAATCACCAGCCGTGGTATTACTGCTTTTATCCTAGCCAAAGCAGAACTGCAAGCAGGCTTGTCTGTGAGCCCAGACCAATGAAAACATTAACTCAGGAGGGGTTCTGTTTTGACAACTGAAGTGACTTTGCTTGATTGAAATCTTTAAGTGATTATAAGTTCTGTGATCTCTTTTGTCAATGTCTCAATGTTTATTTAGACAAGATTAAAAGATGTGACGCATTTGAAACGTCTGTTATTGACACTTTAATGTTCTTGCTGATTGACACTTTTACATGGTTGTAGAATCAGAAGGTCTTTTTTCAAAAGAAGGCTTGCGAATGGGTGGTGTTTTTTTTCTCAGCAGTTCCACACTTGTCAGTTATGATATGGCTCATTGGGTATGGAAAGGGCATGAGTTTGCATGGACAGTATGAGGGGCATTGGGGGTGGTTAGGGACATGGGTTGGTATGGGACAATAAGGTGTCATGGGAATGGCTGGGGGCATGAGTTGGCATGGAGGGGCCACGGGCAAGACCTTTCCAACTTGCTTTTCAGAAGGTCCCCAAAGTGAGACTATGGTTCTCGACTCCCCTGAGCCGAGATCACGAGTCATGGAGAAGCTGGCCTGGCTCCATGAAAAACGCAGGGGGTTAGGAGATGCCTATTGTCATAAGAAAACCATGGGAATTCAGGGTGTGGGATCATTATCTGCACCCTTATCCCATGCCAGCAAAAACTGGGGGCAATGGGAATCACAGAATCAGGCCACAACCGCCATTTTTAAATGGTTTCAGAGTCATTCTGACTCCATGAAAATCCAGGACCTTAAAGTTTACATGGCAAAAAGCAGCACAGAACAACCATTCCAAAAATACTGGCATTTTAGCATTTAAAAAGCGATAATGAATGAAGCTTCTGCTATGGTTGCATATAATATTCCCCTTCTTATTGTTATATAATGTGACTGAAAGCATTTCCCAATTAAAAACATAGAACTACACTGTTTATTAGATTTTCATTTCCAGTTCTGAGATTGCTATGGAAAACAAAGGGTTATAGAATCTTTACAGCACAAAAGCTGGCCATTTGCTGTGAACTCATTTATACCAATGTCGGGCAAAGGGACTGGAGAGTCAGTAAGGACGATGGATAACATGTGGGAGATGCATGTAATTCAGCCCCTGAAGTTGCTCAAATTAAGGCTGTCCAAAAAAAGCTGCGCAAATCTCTCCCAGATGAAGTATTGACCACTAAATGTATTTCTACTGAATATTAAAACTGACATGCAAGTCAGTTGCATTGCAGGGGAGATGGTGGCGTAGTGATAACTTCACCACAGCAGCTGGTGGAATTGAAATTCAATTAATAAAATCTGGAAGTAAAAAGCTAATCTCAGTAATAGTGACCATGAAACTGTTGTTGATTGTCATAAAAACCCATCTGGTTCACTAATGTCCTTTAGAGAAAGAAATCTGCCATCCTTACCTTGTCTGGCCTACATGCGACAACAGACCAACAGCAATGAGGTTTACTCTTGACGGCCCTCTGAAATGACCTAGCAAGCCATTCAGTTGAAGGGCAATTAGGAGTGGGCAACAAATGCTGACATTGCCAGCGGCACCCACATCCCATGAAATAATAAATTTTCTCCAAATTAATTAAATAATCATTCTTTAGTCTCGATCCAGTCTGTGGGATATTTTTCCACAAAAGAAACTCTTGCATTTATGTAGCACCTTTCAAAATTACAGGATGTTCCAAAGCCCTTTAAAGTCAATGACATGCTTTTGAAGTGCAGTCATTGTTATAATACAGGAAAGGTGGTGCACAGTAATCTCCCATAAACAGCAACGTGATAATGACCAAATTATCATTTTTATGATGTTGATTGAAGGACCCAGGGTGCTGAGGATAACTTCCCTGCTTTGCTTCAAAATACGATCATGGGATCTTTTAAGTTCACCCAGGATGGTGAACTGGACCTCCAGTTAATTTTTCTTCAGAAAAATGGCACTGCTGACAGTGCAACACTCTCTTAGTACTACAATGGATGTGTCAGCTTTGATTTTTGTGCTCAGGTGCTGAAGTGGGACTTGAACCTACAACCTTCTGAGTTACAGTCTGCCACCAACTGAGCCATGGCTGACACAAAAGAAAAGCAGAAAAATAACTGTGAACGTGCAGCACAAAATTTTCACTTGCCTGAAATTTTGCTGCAGTCTTAATTAATCAAAAATGCCAATTTTGCCCATGTCTCTCACATTTGATGTCAGCCTAATGAATTTGAGTGGTTGAAGCTGCTCAACCATACTGTTAAAAGTTGAAAAAAGACACTGAAGTGGAAGTGTATGCTCAGAAGGAAAGAAACTCTCCAGAAATGAACACAAGGACTTTCAAAAAGACATTACTGGCTGAGAGGCAATGAACACAAGAGAAGACCCATGGAATTTCATTGACATTTGAGGTCGTAAATGTTCCTAGTAACGTCACACCATAATACAATGAAACTTGTGCAGATCATTTGAAATCCACAAAGAATGCATAATAGTATAAATATAATTTTAAAAAAAACACCTGGTTACATAGCATATGACCCTGAAACATTTAGAAAATTATGTGGATCATGCCACGAGTCTTATTTGATATAAATCACTAATCTGGTAATGCACATTTGATTTATACTGTGCACCTTAATAAATATTCCTTTAGTTTTGGTTTATTATTTGACATGTTAGTTTGGCAACTTGTAAATTAATTCCTGCCTCGAAGACAGATATCTAAAGATACAACTGAAGCAACCTTCCTGTTTTATCATTCAGGCTAGCTTCTGCTCCCACCCTTTGCTGTGTTGCCACTTGTTTGGGTTTTTCTTCCTGCAGGCAGAATGCCTTTTTGTGAAACAAGTGCCCAAAGGGATAGGCATCATTTATTTCTGGTGATGTTATCAGGTTGCTCACTGAACAGTGAATTAACCTAGGTAAACTATTTTACTTAAGTATTTGAGCTGTAAGTACCTGAAGCAACCCTGGGATGATATCTGGGAGAAGCTGATGAAGAGACTCCTTGGAGATCCTCTCTGTCACCTTTGTTTGCATCTTAATGGCAGCTAGATTGATGGGGTAGTCAGCTGTCTGGATGATTGGGCAGAGCACTTTGATGCACTGTTCTGGATGTATGGAGCTCGCCAAAGTGGAAGCAGCTTCTTCTGCAGCTCTTACCACCTTAAAGAGGTAATAGACAAGTTTATTGCAGTAAATTGCAGAGAAACCTGGAAAAAAGTACAAAGACATATGTGCACAATGGGCCAAATGGCCTCCTCCTGTGCTGTAAATTTCTATGATTCTATACAGCTTTATGCTACAATTTACTGCCTAGTGCGCATCTAAAATGTTAATTCCTAAACCGAGATCAAATGCCTCATTTGGCACTTTATGCAGGCAGCCATTAGAGGACTTCCTGTACAATGTGGCTCTAGATCATCCTGAAGGGCCAGCCAGCCACCATCACTGCATACAGTTGCCGCATGCTTCAGCTCTCACCCAACATTTCTTTTTATTCTTTCATGAGCCATTGGTATTGTTGGCAAGGCCAGCACTTATTGCCCATCCCTTATTGTCCCTGAGAAGGTGCCTTCTTGAACTGCTGCACTCCATGTGGTGCAGGTACACCCACGGTGCTATTGGGTAGGGATATGGGTTTATCTGTTGTTTAATATTTGGGCACAGCTCCAGCACAGATTTGGTTTGTCGCAGTCGTTTTCCACCCACATACACTGTTACTGGTCATATGGCAAGGTTATCCTCCCTGAGCTCGTTGCAGATGTGGTGACGTAATATTGTGATTAGGGGGGAAAATCTCCTCCTAACATTGTCAATGGAGCAAGTGAGAAGAGGAGATCTGAAATAACAGATCATCGCAAAATCATAATGCAATAATGTTTAAAACAAATGCGGCTCAGTGTCAAATTTTGTTTGATAGACTCCTGTAAAGGGGCATTTAATTTAAGTGAGTGCACAATATAAATGCGAGTTGCTAATGTACATATTTAGGTTGATCTATTTGCTGGAGGTCCCAAGACCTTTCTATAATGCAGTTACTTACATATAAAACAAGTTTTTTTTTAAAGTGCTAAATAAACAGCATTACAAATATTAGCTACCAGTGCTATGTCTTTCAATACAAATGTAATCTTTTAAGGAGGAGACAGGAGGACAGCAGAAACACTTCATGGATGTTCTCAAAGCATTGCGGAAGAGGTCAAACATCCCTGCCGGCTCATGGAGACCCTGGCTTCTGACCGACCAAAGCGGAGAAGGCTCATTCAAGAAGGCAATTAACATATTAAAAGACTTTGTCAGGAAATGTGTAGATGTGAAGTCAAGGCATCAGACGGAGGGCATAAATCTCCAACCAACCCATCAACCACCCTTCACGCACTGCCTGTCCTGCATGTGGTAGAGTCTGCAAGATCGCACATTGGACTTATCAGCCATTTCAGAACCCCTCAAACCGGAGTGGAAGCAAGTCATCCTCAATCCCTAGGCATTGCCTAATACCCAAGAATCTTTTTAATCTTGTGTCAGTCACACAAGACAGATTTTCCACTCATGACACAATGGTAATCCATTCTTTAAATGGCTTTCCACTGGCATAACTGTAAAATCTAACCAACTATTAGGGTAAAGTTACTGTATTACAGCCATTGGCAAGCCAAGATTGGATTTTGGTTACAGTGGGGGCACAGTAAACGTTAAAAGCCCATGTTTCATGTCCCTAGCTAATCATTATCACAATCATAGGAGATGCAATAATAATTAATTTCAAAGTTCTAAAGCCGAGTGCAATGGTCATTCGAAAATTTGTCAGATGCAATTCATTGAATGCAAGTCATATAATCACAACAGTATGTCACCACTTCTGTGCCCAGGAGTTCAGGGAAGATATTGTTGCATTTAACAAGGTCACGTGGATGGCAGACGACTATGACAAACCAGATCTATACCGGTTCAAGGCTGAAATAAATGGTCACGCAGGAATTACGTTCAAACATTAAACAACAGATAAACCTTTACGGACTGTAAAATTTAAGCAAATTAACATAGATCATTCCTTTGAAGGAAAACTGTAAGCTAAAGTGCCACACAGAAAATAAAAGCTACCTAGACATTAATTGCAGATTATAAATACAACCATTGCATGGTTGGAAAGAATGAAGGGAAAAACTAGTGGCTTGCTTGTGACCTTCAGATAACACTGACAGACAAGATTGCCATCAGTTACACAACAATGCTAATAAATGTGACTACAAAAACATTATGCCCACTGAAATGAATGATGTGCAGTATTTTCATGTTTCCCTATCAGCATTTAATTTGCAGATGGTGGCAAAAAACAGTTCTGAAAACTAAAAATATAAAAATATTGCAATGCTTTATTTGAACTTTGAAATAGCCATTCTCCTCAGTGTATTTTGTTTTGAAAAGCCATCAGATTTACTATATGTAAGACTTGAGAGAATTAAGTAGCAATTTGATGCCAGAAACCACTACCTTGTTTAGCAGGTTCCCCTTTAAAATAATCTGAAATGAGTATGCTCCAAAAGCTAACTTGATCATGGCCCATATATTTTTTTTAAATGCATGCAGCTTTAGAGTCAAAAATAAATCCAAGTTGCATTGTCATTTTGGATGCAATATGATGTTGAAGCACTTCAGGACAGCGATGGTTTAACTTTAGCCAGAGTTCAGAACTATAATATATGGTTAGTCTTCTATAGGGGACATAAATAGTCTGGCTTTTGGCAGCCAACTTATTTTAGAAGCAACGTAAGTGAACGGTCATAGCACTTAGCCAAACTGACTAGCCTTGCTTTCTCTACTGGAATGTCTTCTGACAATATATTTAAATATTAGATACAGTCTTAAACATTAGACAGTATAATAAATACCGTACAAGACAATTGGTTTTAAAAATCTAGTTTTAATTAGCTTCAAGCAAAATAAAATTCTGCAAAACATTTTTTGCTACAGTAATATATTCAGTTAATGTCCTTTTTATACATAAGAAATAGATACAGGAGTAGGCCATATGGCCCTGTGAGCCTGCTCCGCCATTCAATAAGGTCATGACTAATCTAATCTTGGCCTCAAGGCAACTCCCTGCCTGTTCCCCATAACCCTCCACTCTCCCAAAACTCAAGGGTCTGTTTATCTCAAATCTTGAATATATTCAATGACTTAGCCTCAACAACTCTCTGTGGTGGAGAATTCCAAAGATTCACAACCCCCTAAGCCTTGCCAGCCGATCAGCACCCTTTTCTCCTGTAGTATAAATTATTGGGATCATTTGAAATTCGGCATTTGTGTGTTTGCCCTGATGAAAGCAAGACAAAAAGCTTCGGCAATGTGTCTCTCTTATCAGCAATATTTATATAGCACCTTTAATGTCATAAGATGTCCAAAAGTGCATCACAGGAATATTATAAAACTGTTACAAATACAAACTTAATAAGATAGTTGTGTTTTGAAACTGTCTCTTTAATTTGAGGTAAAATGGAGGAATGAAGAGGGTCATGTGACTTGCTCTGATTTCAGTCTGACACCAAGCCTGGGTGGCTTGATTGTTAAAGGTGAAAGGGAGGTCCAGTTTGTCTTACCAGGGCAAAGGTACTAGATGTTGGATAGAAGAGAGTTGGGGGGGTCTAGAGGATAGCTAATTAGCAATTTTACCCGGATACAAGGCCATGTGATTCATGTTGCCATGGAGATGGGCTTTGGGAGGAGAGATTGAACCTCCATCGGGAGGTGGCCAGTCATTCAGGCAGTTCGAGTCAGAGTGGCTTTTGAGAGAATTCAGAGGCTAAATCCTTGAAAGTGAAGAACTGAAGTCCATCATAAAGGAGACTGTTTTTAAGGGATTTTGAGACTCTCAGTGGTCACTGAAGTCTGGGAGGATTACTAAGAAATTTGTGAGATCTGTCTTAAGTCACATCCGCCAGTGAGGTGTGTTCGACCACTCCAGCGGAAACAAGCCCAGCCTGTCCAACCTATCCTCATAAGATAACCCACTCATTCTAGGTATCAATATAGTAAATCCCCTCCAAATCGCCTCCAATGCATTTACACCCTTCTTTAAATAAGGAGACCAAAACTGCGCACAGTATTCGAGATGAGGTCTCACCAATGCCCTGCATAACTGAAGCATAACATCCTTACTTTTATTTTCAATTCTTCTCGTAATAAGGGACAGTGTTCCATTAGCCTTCTTGATTACATGCTGTACTTGCATACCAACTTTTTGTGACTCATGCATGAGAACACCTAGATCCCTCTGTACCTCAGAATTCTGGAGTCGTTCTCTATTTAAGTTATACTCTGCCTTTTTATTCTTCCTGCCAAACCAAACAACTTCACATTTTCCCACATTATACTCCATCTGCCAGATTTTTGTCCACAACTCAACTTATCTATATCCGTATACAAACTCCTTATGTCTTCTTTACAACATACTTTCCTACCTATCTTTGTGTCGTCTGCAAATTTAGCTACCATGCCTTCGCTCTGCTCATCTAAGTCATTGATGTAAAGTTGAGGCCTCAGCACAGACCCTGTGGGACTCCAACCGTCACACCCTGCCAATCAGACAAAGACCCATTTATGCATACTCTTTTTTTTCTGCCAGCCAGCCAATCTTCTATTCAGGCTAATATGTTACCCCTACATGATGAGCTTTTATTTTCCGCAATAACCTTTGATGTGGCACCTTATCAAATGCCTTCTAGAAATCCAAGTACAGAACGTCTACAGGCTCCCCTCTATCCACTGCACATGTTACTCCTTCAAAGAGCTCTAATAAATTGGTTAAACATGGTTTCCTTTTCATAAAACCATGCTGACTCTTCCTGATTACCTTGAGCTTTTCTAAGTGCCTAGCTATAACCTCTTTAATAATCAACACTAACGTCTTCCTCAACAGATGAGGAGATATATTTTATCTCTGTCATAGTCACATGGGATATCATTTGTGATTTTGGTAAGAACCATTTCAGTACTGTGGCGAAACCTAATTATAGGGTTTTGAACATGAAGTTCTGGGAAAGAAGGGCACAGGTTTTGGAGACAACAATACATTCAAGGACTTGAGAGGAAAGGGCTGTTGGAGTTGAGATGGTAGTTTGCAAGGATGCTGGGATCAAGGGTTAGTTTTTTTTTGAGGAGAGTTGATGATGGCAGATTTAAAGGGGAGAGGGACAATACCCGAAGAGAGAGAACCATTTACAATATCAGCTAACATGGGTCCAGGAAGGGAAGTTGGGTGGTCTGCAATTTAGTGGGAATAGGGTCAATGGAGCAGGAGGTGCGTCTCACAGAAAAGATGAGCTCAGAAAGGACATGAGGGATAATAGGAGAGAAACTAGAGAAAGATGAGAGTTCAGGGTAACTGTGGGTTTGTGAACAAGTGGTGCAGACACAACAGAGGCAGCTGATGGTGACAAAGAAGCCCATGAGTTCCTCACACTTATTGTTTAAGGTGAAGGCGAAGGAGGCTGGGGACAGGGGTTTAAGAAGATTGCTTGCAGTAGTGAAAACAAGCCAGGGGTTATTTTTGCATTCCAGGATAATCCTGAAATAGTGATGAGAGTAGGACCTGATAGTGCTTTTTGTGGTCCAGCCAGATCTGCCTATATCAGTTGTCCACCATATCCTTTTAAAGTATTCATTCTTTGGACTAAAAGTCGTGGAGATGAGGTCTTAATATGGGGAACAGCCAGGGTGAGAGAACAATGGTTTTATTCAGGACTAGGGCATCAAAAGTGGGGGTGAGGGTGGAGCTGAGCAAATCTGTAGCTGTAGAAATGTGGCAAACTGAGGGCCAAATGCTAGGCAGTTGGGATCTTGAAAGTGCGGGTGTAAGTGAAGTTGGTCATAGTTCTTCCGAGGGCCAGATACAGAAGCAAGTAGGGTTTGGAGTGGAAGGGGGAAGTGGGAATAGAGTGATACAAGGGACAGAATTTTTCCCTCGGATGGCGTGTGGACAGCCGACCCCCGCCACCGAAACAGCGCCCGCTGCCATTTTGAGTGGGCGGGCCAACTAAGGCCCACCCAGCGGCCTGCCCAACGAGAAGCACTATGCGCTTCCTGTGCAGGGGGGGGAAGAGAGGGAATCCCCAACTGTCAAAGTGCGTTCTTTTGCGCATGCGTGCGAAAGAGCGCACTGCTCCCTGAGGCAAAGTCCTGTCTTAGGGAGATTCGTGACAGGTAAGTAAAGTCTAAAAATAGATAAATATTGAAATTATTAACATGTCCCCCTCATGTGACAATGTCACACGAGATGGGACATGTTAATAATAAACACACAAAATTTATTAAATGTTTTAAAAAACGGACATGAAACTTCATCCCGCCAGCGGATGAAGTTTCATGAATAATCAGAAGCCTGCTGGGGCTCCTGGCCTGCCCGCCAGCCTTAAGCTTGGACGGGCAGGTCTTTAATTATCTTAATGAGCCTGTGAATGACCTCAATTGGCCATTGACAGGTCGGCGGGTGGACAGCGAAATCAGCTGTCCGCCTGCCTTCCTAAAAATTTAAAGGGACCGGGGTAACGTCGGGGATTCCTCCTGACGTCATCCGCGTCATTTTCCCCTCGGCAAGTGGGCCCCACCCCCAAATCGCCGAGGGGAAAATCCTGCCCAAGGAATTGATCAGGGATGGACTTATCTGTGATTGATATAATGGGACTAGTAAAGCCATGTGAGGTGGCAAGGTCAAGGGCGGACTAGTATATGGTTGGGGAGTTTACATGAAAGGAGAGATTTAGGGAGGAAGAGGGCAGTGAACCCAAATGACTCAAATGAAAATTTTGGTCAATTATTTAAAGAAATACTACCCAGAAAGGTTCACGAGGAAATCTTACTTCTGAGCATTATATTATTTTCTACCAATTTGCAACATTAAAATTACATTTCCAGGCACTTAAGCTTCACATTTTAGTTGCAAATCAAGGAATATAGTTTCATGTTGGCTGCGACCATTTTCAGTGTTCCTGCATTCAGTTTCAGAGTACAATGCCGCTAAAAATGAATTCAGAATGCTGGATGGTTGAAGTATGTGCTAATAGAAACTAAACATATAGCCTCCAACCAAGCAGCAGTTTCACATTTCTCATCACTAACAGTAAAAATCTTTTTCTATTCCATTATTTTATTATTTAATTTTTGTTGTTTATATAACAAATGCTGGCTTGACTGAATCACTTAAACAGACATTTTGGGAGCTGAATTATGATCAAAGGTACACAAGAAAACTAAGAGATGATTCAAATCCAACTACATACATTAATTAATTTCACACTACCCAGTTTACTAACTATTCTAAGTCAGTACGTCCTGATCAATAACAGACAAAAAAATAAACTTGGGACCTGCGCTACATAGCTGCACACAAGTTTGATTCCATGCTGATGTAGCTGATCTGAGCCAGGGCTGCAGCAGTGCTCCATAATTGGTCTCAGTGCCAAGGGCTGGGGTAGATAAAAATCAAATTTTAGTTCCTGCTCCTGGTAATTATCATCAGTCTGCTCCTGGAAAGTGCTTATATTGAGTGCGGGGACAGGATTAGATTCGGGTGTGATGCATTCCATGACTGAATAATCTGTCAATATGCTCAGTGTAGCCTCAAGAATGATACTTGGGGTTGGCAGTTATTAGTTCCTTCAAAACCATATCTCAGCTGTTGTCAAAACCTCAAAGGAGGATGGAAGAATTAAGAAAAAATACTCATGTGGAAATAGTCTCTCAGTATCTTAAATTTCTCCTCATAACAATAGTTGGTCAACCCTGGTGAATCTCTGCTGCATGGTCCCTATGATTTAAATTCCCTTTCTATATATGGGACCCAAAGCTGCATACAGTGTACTAAAGGAGGCTTAATTGCTACCTTGTGGTGAAGGCAGTACTGTTACGTAGAGTGTTCCAGGATTTGGACTCAGTGACAATGAAGGAACAGTAATATATTCCAAAGTCAGGATGGTATGCAACTTGGAGGTGATGGTGGCCAATGCACCTGCTGCCCTTTTCGAGGTGGGGGCGATTGTGGGTTCAGGAGGTGCTACCTAAGCAGCTTTGAAGAGTTGATTAAGCGCATTAGAAACAGTATATACTACAGCCACAATGCCCTGAAGAGGAATGGACGGTCTCAGCTTTTATCCAGGCCGTTACAATACTCCTAGTACCATTTGCCTGACCTTATGTAACAAGAGACTTCTAATTCAATTCCCACTGAAAATATATTACATTTCACGTATCTCTTTTTCAATGTCACCAATCAGTAATTTCTTCATTTGCCAGATACCTGGCTGTACTTTACTAATCTTCTGAAATATGTTTAACCCATCGAAGGATATTTAATATCAATCTAAAAAAATTAATTAACTGAAAAAGTTTGTTGAGGAGCCTTTTATAAAAAGAATTTGAGAGTTACTGAAAGATACTGAAACTCAACTCACCTCTTTGTGGGAATCTTTGTGTGCTTCTAGCGTTTTCATAATTGTTAGCTCTGCGTAGTTTTTAAACCTTGCCGGTTGGTTGCGCAGAATTTCTCGTAGAACTCTTAAGGCTAATGCTCTAATGGAGTGCTTGAGGGGGAGGGTGAAGGAGGGAGAGAAAGAATTTGATTTGTAAATACATTTATGCATTGCTGTATTTTCATACAATTCCTTTCCAAAGATAGAGTTGAAGTTCAAGTTAAGGACTGCTTCACCAGTAGTTAACAGCAGTATAGAGAACACGTAACAGTCATGGCAAGACGTCAAAAAGAAAAATCTTCTGAAGCTTATATTTGGTAGGGGTGTCAGGGATTAAAATATTTAGGTTAGGAAATTTTCTCCTGGTGAACAGTTGTGATTTTATTACATGTTTGCTAGTTGTAAATCCGTGAACACTCAAAAGTAGCATTTTCCTTGTACGGATTACCTGTGCATTAAGTCAAATCACAAAATGTATTTATAGCTTTCTACATCATGAACAATATGCATCCTGTTCCAATAAGAGGCTTATAAACATGGTTAGGTCTAATTATTTCCTATGATACATTGATATTGAGTTTCTGTTTAAGCCAAGGCGCAAATGGATTAACCATCACATTAATTTAAATCTTTTGAAAAGGATCCCAAGGTCAATTCTATCCCTCCTGCCTTTTTCAATACCCTTTTGTCTTGTTTCAATCACTTGCATGTTTAAAGGATTGCACTGTATTTCAAATTGCTTGAACGGGCGGACAGCTGTTAACAATGAAAATGTCAAAGTATTCCAAATTTCCATATTAGTGTTCTGATATGTTTTCCTTTTCCCTCAACCAAGGATTCCACTTGCCCCACCACACCCTCTTCATGCCCCTGGTTGACAGGGCCCTTGGCCGTGTCCATTCATTTCAGGCACTTTTACTTTCATCCTTTACCCTCCCTCCCAGAACCATGATAGGGTTCCTCTTGTACTCACCTTCCATCCCACCAGCTTCCATATTCAACAGATCATCGTCTGCCATCACCAAACACATATTCCCCTTCCCTCCCCTTTTAACATTCCAAAATCCCTGTCCTTTAGCCTTGTCCTTTCCTCAGTCATCTCCAACACCACCTCCCCTCTCCACAGCACCTTTCCATGCAAATGAAGGAGTTCCTCTTTCCTTCGCACTGTCCAAGGCCCCAAACATTATTTCCAGATCAAAGAGCGATTTACTTCTACTTCTTTCAATTTAATATTCTATATTCACTGCTCGCAATCTGGTCAGTTCTACATTGGGGAGATTAAAAGCAGATTGGGTGGCCGCTGTGGAATATTGCTGTTCAGCGTGACTCCAAGCTTCCGTCGACTGCCATTTTAACTCTCCACCTTGCTCCCACTCTGATCTTTCTGTCCTCTGTCTCCTGTACTATCCCAAAAATGTTCAACATAAGCTTAAGGAACATCAACTCATCTTTCCATGGGGCACATTACAGCCTTTTGGACTCAACATGAGTTCAACAATTTTAGATGGTAACCTCTGCCATGCATTTTGTTTCCCTTTTCTTTGCTAGTTTTGGTTTTACTCTCGTTTTTCTCTTTAGTCTCCTTTCAGGCAACAGCTGTTTATGATCCTGTCATTCACACTTTCCCTAGACACGTTTTATTTCTTTACTTGTCCCATTACCTCTCCCTTTGGCCTTGCAACATGTACCCTTTTGACATTTAAGCTCTCCTTCCTTCCACTTTGTCATAGAATTCTTTTCCCATACTCTTCCCCGCACCCCCCCCACCCATCTCCAATTTCACTAGCTTAAATCCCGTTTCACCTCTAACTTTGCCTAGTTCTGTTAAAAGGTCATCGACTTGAAACATTAACTCTGTTTTTCTCTCCACAGACTTGCTGAGTATTCCCAGCATTTTCTACTTTTGATTTTCAGCATCTGCAATATTTCACTTTTCCACATTTTATATTATCTGTCTGCAGTCTATCTTGAACTGACCCAAGAGTGAACAAGGATTCTTCTGAGGGTGGGAAAGAGTTTTGGAAGCTTGGATTAACTGAAGAAACATTTTACTAAAAACCTCAAGAGATGCCATATTAAATATAGCAGGTCGGCTGGTTTAGTCCAATCCTGATAAACTGGATGACTTTACTTATTTTGAACAAGCTACACAGCTATTTTATGAACAACGAATCCTGCTGATGCAAAATACCATTTTGTTCCTTAGGTAAATGCAGGATTTTCACTCACTGTGGGCTGTGAAGAATTACTTACATCCTTGTCTCCTAGGGTCTCTAGAAGCAAAAGCAGAATAGTCTTGAAATGCTCATCCCAAACCCCCAGGGTATCCTCTCTGGTTATTTTTAAGAGCTCCAGTAGTGCTGCCTTCCGCTCTTCAACTCGTTCATTGTGGTTGGAAAGTTCTTTCAGAAGGTCAGCAACCAAATCTGAATGGTCAATGGGAACTGCCAGGAAAAGGAAAAAAATATATTCCTGAAATCTTTCAAAGTATCCATTTCTTTTGATCAAAAAGGTTGTAGCATATGAGAATTACAATACTGAACTACACCTTTCTCTTTGCGTGATAGTTAAGGATATGATGCCAGACAGCTGTATGCCGAACACAGGTTCACTGTTTCAAGGAACTTCACTGTTTTTAAGTGTTACAATTGCGTAGTTTTTTCCAACTAGAATATATTTCAAGCTATGTTGTAAAAATTAAAATAGGTTTACAATATATTGCAAAAGATCAAAGATAGATAGATCTCATGTTTGAGACATCAACATTCTCAATTCCAGCAAAGTAAATTTTGGACTTTCATCTTCACAACGATCTCGCAAAAGCAGATCAAAGCAATCCTGCGGCACAATGGCTACCCTGATCAGATTATTGTTCGTTGTGTACTGAGCAAATGGGCCAAAGAACACCACTTGTGGTCTTGAAAAGTACCCGGTCTGCCTCAAATTATCCCGGAAAGGCAAAGTATCTCAAAAAATTTGAACAGCAAGTTAAGCAAGCCATGACACATTGCTACTATGCAGTGGCTACATAAGTGGTATATTCCACTATCAGGAGCTGCTGGCAGTCCAAAACGACTTTCTGTCTACCACAGAACTGAGCAGCATCATGTATGAATTTCAGTGCCGGTGCGATGCCAGGTGCATAGGCTGTACATCTTAGCGAATGGTTGATCGAATCAAACAGCTGTTATGACGTGACAGGTGATGTGTGCCAGGCAGGCCAAATCCACAAGGGAAATTTGGTCACGCTATCACAATGGTTCTGCAATTTGTATTTATTGCGATAAGATTTGTGCACTGAAATCGGAAGTAAGTACTGAGTCCACTAACACCTTTAGAGATTTTAAAAGCTAAATCAAAACATTTATTAACAAAAGAAAAGATTTCAAGCACATACATAAGATTATAGTTACTTAATGCTATAACAAATATCAACATCCCTAATTAACCCCACTCCCAACTACACACTCCCTTTAAGGCAACAGTCCAAAATAGATTTTAAATTATATCAACCCAGCAAAGTCACCACACACGTCCACTTGACAGTTGAATTCCAAAGGCTTTCCTCCACCTTTGGTTACTGGAAACAGCAAACTTCTGCAAAAGTTGCTGAAGGTTTCCTCAAGGCTGTTTCACACAGACCTTTGACATCTTACATGCCCCCCCCAACATAACCTTCCATCCTTCTTTATGTGTTTCTCTCGCTTTAATCTGTAAATTCCATTGTTATATATGTCTTTGGAAATTTACTACTTCCATAATATAAAAATCTTTCATGCTGCCAATATGGTCAGTACCTTTGGGAAAAACAAACACAATGCTTGGCCTTGCTTATCTTGTTAGTTGTAAACATCCCATTATCCCTTTGAAACCTAAACAACTCCTTCATTTATCTAAAAATGGGGCAAATTTCCTTCATACCCTACATGCTAAGTCCTTATCCATGTTTACTCATTAGCATTTCAAATGCTTTTTACCCCAAATTTTTGATAATTTCAAGCTTGTAGTCTATCTGACTCTAATTCAATTAAATCTCACAGACAGAACCATCTATACTCACACCCATAAACTTACTTTACAATAAACCACAATAATATAATGAAAAAGTGTTAGTTTCATGACACAGCATGTTTCTTTGGTTGTTCATAATAGGCAGAGTTTAGACTGTGCTTGCAAAACCCAAAACAAAACATCTACGGCTAGATGTGATTCTGCGATTGGGCAGTATTGGCTGAACAATTCTGAGTGCGTTAATAGCTATACTAAGAACAATTTAAGATAATCAGTTGAGATCATAATGTAGCCCATTTACGCTTGCTAGAAGAGACATACATTCATACTCATGGACTCTCTCTCTGCAAACAAAAGGGATATGTTCAAGCCTTGCTTTTTTTGGATTAGGCAGGAGTTTGGGGAGCCTGAATTTGCCAATGCTTTCGTCATGACAACGTCTCAGCCAGAGTTGATTTGTCAACTAATCAACACTTTTTTCTCCTATAGTATAAATTGCTTGAATTGCTTGAAATTTGGCATTCTTATGTTTGTCCTGATGAGTGCAAGATAAAAAGGTTCATTAACACACACACAATTGGCGAGGACAAGACTGATACTGGCTGAGGTGCCCCTCAGTTGAATGGCATGCAGACACTCTACAGTTAAGGCTTACACATGAATAACAGCCACCTGAGCGAGGTACTGAAATGTATCCAAGGACTGTATCCCAACAAAGATTCAATAGCTTCAGGAAGAGAAGGAACAAAGATTTGATAGGTGAAAAGTGATAGAGAGAAGTGGGAAGGAAAATAATGAACAACAGAGAAAAGAAAAAGAGAGAAAAGTTGAGGACAAAAATAGGCCGTGATCCATTGTGGTCCAAACCTCCAGTACTTAAAACTGACCTCTGCATGCATCTGTCTAAATGACCCCTGTACTTTGACAATGTCCCTCCTTAACTGCTTTCTTTCTAGACTGGAAGCCTTAAACTTCGCCATTTCTCATAACTCTTCCAGAATACATGTTAGGAGTAGTTTTGTTGCTCTTCTTGATCCCTTCAATAACGTTTATGGTGCACATATAGCTGGGCTGTGGTTGTATGACAAAACATAATACAATAAGCATGGTTTTGGTTTGGGCAATGCTTTATAAAGCACTAACATAACTCCTGTGAAATTGTATTTTTTGACATTTTATTAGATTTTAAATTGATTCAATACATTTCCTAGCCACAAAGGGCAGGATATTGAGGTTGGCAAGTGGGGGGCGGGGCCCGCTCACCGATGCGTAAAATGACGCGGGATGATGTCACCTCGCGTCATTTCAATTTTCAGGTTGGCGACGGCACAGTCAAATCATCTGTGCGCCCGCTGACCTGTCAACGGCCAATTGAGGCCATTTCAAAAGTAATTGAACTCGTTAAAGGACCTGCCCATCCAACCTTAAGGTTGGGCTTCAGAAAAAGCATGAAACCTCATCCATGGGCGGGATGAGGTTTCATGTAGGTTTTTAAAAATTTAATAAAAGTTTAATTAAAAGTGATGGACATGCCCCAACTCATGTGACAGTGTCACATGAGGGGATGTCAGGGAAATTTTATTTTTTTATATTTAGAATTTTTGAATTTGGTGTCAATCTCCCTGAGGCAGCACTTAGCCTCAGGGAGATGAGTGTGCTCTTTCGCACATATGCAGGAAAGAGCGCACTCTCAGCTTAGGGAATTCACCCCCGCCCGCACAGGAAGTGCATAGCGCTTCCTGGCGGACGTCACGCTGGGCGGGCCTTAATTGGCCCGCCTGCGTAAAATGGTGGTGCACCCCCAATTGGGGGCGCCGATCGGAGGCGCACCCGCACACGCCCGCTCCTGAACATCCCCCCGAAAATTCTGCCCAAAGTAATCTTTCTACTATTAACCATATATTTTTCTCTAAATCTCCTTGTGCTAATTTAATTTCAATTATTGTTTATTTATGGATTTTTTTTCAACTTAGGAACTTCATCAGTGTGGAATTTTAATTTTCCATTTATTTGCTCAATTGTGGAACCAATTTGAATTCTTTTGAAAACCTGGTCTTCAACTGCACCTTGTCTCTAATACTCTCCCCTGCATTAGCATTGTCAGTATTATGATGAATTTACAAATGACTTGGGGTAAACAGACCACTTGCGTAGGTTAGGAACAATGATCAAAACACTGGGCCTACCAGACCGCAGTTAACACCTTTCTCAAGCTGGTACAAATACTGCACAAATTCCTGTTTTAACCTACAGCTCCTCTTCCAGTCCCAAATTCAACACTGTTGTCTGTAGCTTTGATTCAATTCAAGGTTTTTTGTATGAAAATTTATTAATTTCCTTCTGAATGTCCAAATAAACAATGTCATAAGGGAATACTGCAAGCCATAAAAGCAAACATGCTATCAAACAGAATTCTACAGCAAAACTGCAAACGTGGTTTTTTTATTTTTCATGGGATTTGCATGTCCTTTGTTGCCCATCTCTAATTGGCCTTGAACTGAGTGGCTTGTTAGGCCATTTCAGACTGCAGTTAAGAGTCAACTACATTACTGTGGATCTGGAGTCACATGTAGGCCAGGCCAGGCAAGGATGGCAGATTTCCTTTCCTAAAGGGCATTTTATGGCAATTGATGATGGTGGTTATGGACACCATGACTAAGACTAGCTTTATACTCCAGATTTATTAATTGTATTTAAATTCCACCAGCTGCTGTGATGGGATTTGAACCCATGTCCCCGTGCATTAGTCCAGTGACATTACCACTATGCCACCAACTTCCTCATCTACTTAGAAGGATATTATTTACATACACGGGTACGTTTCCAGTTTATATACCAGTGCAGGTCATTATGTTATCTATGCTAATCTAATAGCTATGTTACAATTTATGACTCTCACTCCAGAGATTTGAGCATATAATCTGGATTGACAGCATGAGTGAGTGTTGCATTGTTGGTTTTGTCTTTTGGGTGTTAAACCGAGACCCCACCTGCCTCGTGGATGGACTTAAAAGATCCTATGACATGCTTCAAAGAGCAGAAAGGGAGTTACGCTTGGTATAGAATTATAGAGAAGTTACAGCACAGAAAGAGGCCACACAGCTAGTCAAAAAAGAACTTGAAAAAAACTAGCTGCCCATTTTAATCTCACCTTCCAGCGCTGGGTCTGTAGCCTTGCAAGTTACAGCACTTTAGGTGCAGATCCAGGTGCCTTTTAAATGAGTTGAGGGTTTCTGCCTCCACCACCAAACCAGGCGGTGAATTCCAAGTGCCCACCACCCTCTGGGTGAAAAGGTTTTTCTTAACGTCCCCTCTAATCCTTCTACCAATCATCCAATCTACCAATCTGTGCCCCGTGGTAATTGACCCCTCTGCTAGGGGAAAACAGGGCATCCCTGTCTACTCTATCTAGGCCCCTCATAATCTTGTACACCTCAATCAGGTCACCCCTCAGCCTCCTCAGTTCCAAGAAAAACAACCCTACAGTCTATCCAATCTTGCCTCATAGCTGCAATTTTCAAGCCCTGGCGACATTCTTGTCAATCTCCTCTGTATTCTCTCCAGAGCAATTATGTCCTTCCTGTAATGTGGCAACCAGAATTGTACACAAAATTCCAGCTGTGGCCTAACCAGCATTTTATACAGTTCCATCATCACATTCCTGCTTTCGTATTCTATACCTCGTCCAATAAAGGAAAGCATTCCATATGCTTTCTTTTCCACCTCCAGGGTCCTGTGGACACGCACACCAAGGCGTCTCACTTCCACTACCCATCCCAATGTCCTCCCATTTATTGGGTATTCCCTAGCTTTGTTTGCCCTCCCCAAATGCATTACCTCACACTTCTCTGGATTGAATTCCATCTGCCACTCTTTTGCCCACTCAACAAAACCATTGATATCATTCTGGAGACAACAGCCATCCTTTTTACCATCAACTACATGCCAAATCTTTGTGTCATCTGTCTGTTTCCCAATCATGCCACCCACATTTAAGTCCAAATCAGTAATATATACAACAAACAGCAAGGGGCCCAACACTGAGCCCTGTCGAATGCCACTGGAACGTTTTCCATTCGCAAAAACGTCCATCAACCATTACTCTTTGGCTCAGTGACAGGAAACAATCTTGAATCCAACTCGCCACATTCCCCTAGTCTCCCATGGGTTTTTACTTCTCTGACCGGTCTGCCATGTGGAACCTTGTAAAATGCCTTACTAAAAACCATGTAGACTATATCCACTGCATTATCCTCATCAATCATCCTTGTTACTTCCTCAAAAAATTCGATTAAATTAGTAAGACATGACTTTCCCCTAACAAAACCACGCTGACCATCCCTGATTAATCTATTCCTTTTTAAGTGATCCTGTGTTTCAGAATTGATTCTGATAATTTGCCCACCACCAAAGTCAGAATGACTAGCCTATTATTATTTGGTTTATCCCTTGCACCCTTTTTAAATAATGGTTCAATGATCACAGACCTCCAATCCTCTGGTACCTCACCTGTATCTAGTGAGGCTTGGAAAATGATCCTCAGAGCATCCGCAATTTCCTCCTTGGCTTCCTTTAGCAGATGAGGATACAATCCATCCAGCCCTGGTGACTTATCCACCTTCAAGGATCACAGAATTTTAACAGCACAGAAGGAGGCCATTTAGCCCAGTGTGTCTGCACCGGCTTTCCAAGTGAGCATTATGACCTAATGCCATTGCCCTGCCTTTTCTCCGTACTCCTGCACATTGTTTCTATTTAAATAATCATCTAATACCCTCTTGAACGCCTCGATTGAACCTGCCTCTACCACACTTCCAGGCAGTGCTTTCCAGACCGGAACCACTTCTTGTGTGAAAAAGGTTTTTCTCACGTCACATTTGCTTCTTTTACAAATCACTTTAAATCTGTGCTCTCTCGTTCCTTTTACGAGCAGGAACAGCTTCTCCCTATCTACTCTGTCCAGCCCCCCTCATGATTTTGAACATCTCTATCAAATCTCCTCTTAGCCTTCTTCTCTCCAAGGAGAACAGTTCCAACCTCTCCAATCTATCCTCATAGCTGAAGTTTCTCATCCATGGAATCATTCTTGTAAACCTCTTCTGCACTCTCTCCAATGTGTTCACATTCTTCCTATAATATGCTGCCCAGAATTTACATAATACTCCAGCTGAGGTCTAATGAGTGTCTTATATAAATTCAGCATAACCTCCTTGCTCTTCTACTCTATGCCACTATGAATAAAGCCAAGGATACTATGTGCTTTATTAACTGCTCTCTCCACCTGTCCTGCCACCCTCAATGATCTATGCACATAAATACCCAGGTCTTTCTGCTCCTGCACCCACTTGAAAATTTCACCCCTTATTTCTTATTGTCTGTCCATGTTTTTCCTACCAAAATGAATCACTTCACACTTCTCCACATTGAACTTCATTTGCCACCTATCTTCCCACTCCACCAACTTGTCCATGTCCTTTTCAAGTTCTACACTGTCCTCCTCACAGTTTACAACACTCCCAAGCTTTGTATCATCCACAAACTTTGAAATTGTTCCCTGTACACCAAGATCTAGGTCATTAATATATCTCTGGAAAAGCAAGGGTTCCAATACCGACCCTGGGAACTCCACTACAAACCTTCCTCCAGCCCAAAAAATATCCATTCACCATTACTCTCTGCTTCCTATTTTTCAGCCAATTTTGTATCCACATTGCTACTGTACATTTTATTCCATGAGCAATAACTTTTCTCACAAGTCAGTTGTGTGGTAGTGTCAAACGCCTTTTGAAAGTCCAAGCATACCACATCAAAAGCATTACCCTCATCGATCTTTTCTGTTACTTCTTCAAAAAACTCTAGCAAGTTAATTAAACACGGTTTCCCCTATAGAAATCCATGCTGGCTCTTGGGTAGCATCTACCTCCTTGGTAAAGATGGATGTAAAGTTATCATTTAATACCTCAGCCATGGTCCCTTCGTCCCTTTTAGGTACCTAATCAACCCTACAAATTGGCCCATACCAAAAATACTAAATAATCATGGAGCAAAAGGGAAGGAAATAAATACAATAATTATCACTAGAGAAAAAGTACTAGGGAAACTAATAGGGCTAAAGGCCGATAAGTCACCTGGACCTGATGAGTTGCATCCTAAGGTATTAAGGGAAATAGCTGCAAAGATAATGGATGCACTGGTAGTAATCTTCCAAGAATCCTTAGATTCTGGAAAAGTCCCAGAATATTGGAAAACTGCCAATGTAACACCCTTATTCAAAAAGGGAGGGAGACAAAAAACAGTAACTATAGGCCAGTTAGCTTAACACCTGTCATTGGGAAAATGTTGGAGTCTATTATAAAGGATGTAATAGCAGAGCATTTAGAAATGCATAACATAATCAAGCAGAGTCAGCATGGCTTCATGAAGGGGAAATCATGCCTGACAAATTTATTAGAATTCTTTGAGGAGGTAACAAATAGGATAGATAAAGGGGAAACAGAAGATGTAATATATCTGGATTTCCAAAAGGCATTCGATAAGGTACCACACATAAGGCCACTTAATAAGAGCCCACAGATATATTAGCATGGATAGAGGACTGGCTAACTAATAGAAGACAAAAAATTGGGATATGGGGAGGGGCATTTTCAGGATGACAATCTGTGCCACAGGGATCAATGCTGGGGCCACAATTAATTACAATATATATTGATGACTTGGAAGAGGGAAATGAATATACTATCGCCAAGTTTGCAGATGACACAAAAATAGGTGGGAAGGCAAGTAGTGACGATGATCCAAAGAATCTACAGGGGGATATAGACAGGTTAAGTGAGTGGGCAAAAACGTGGCAGATGGAATATAATGTGGGAAAAAGTGTGAGGTTATATACTTTGGCAGGAAGGTTAGAGGAGCTGAATATTATTTAAATGGAGAAAGAAAAATGCAACAGAGGGATTTGGGGGTCCTTGTGCATGAATCCCAAAAAACTAGCATATAAGTTCAGCAGGAATAGTTAAGGCAAGTGGAATGTTGGCCTTTATTTCAAAGGGAATGGAGTATAAAAATAGGGAAGTCTTGCTAAAACTATACAAGGCACTAGTTAGACCACACCTAGAATACTGTGAACAGTTTTGTTTCCCTTATTTAAGGAAAGATATACTGGCATTGGAGGCAGTCCAGGGAAGGTTCACTAAATTGATCCCAGGAATGGAGGGATTTTCTTATGAGGAGAGGTTGAGTAGGTTGGGCCTGTACTCACTGGAGTTTAGAAGAATGAGAGGCGATCTTATTGATACATATAAGATTCTTAGGGGGTTTTACAGGGTAGATGCTGAGAGGTTGTTTCCCCTTGTGGGAGCGTCTAGGGCCAGAGGGCATAATCTCAGAGGAAGGGGGGCACCCATTTAAATCAGAGGTGAGGGGGAATTTCTTCTCTCAGAGGGTAGTCAATCTACGGAATTCTTTGCCACAGAGGGCTGTAGAGGCTGGTATAAGTATATTCAAGGCTGAGGTAGACAGATTTTTAATCAGTAAGGGAATCAGGGGTTATGTGAAAAAGGCAGGAAAATGGAGTTGAGGATTATCAGGTCAGTCATGATGTCATTGAATGGCGGAGCAGACTCGATGGGCTGAATGGCCTGCTTCTGTTCCTACGACTTATGATCTTACTCCTCCTTTTACCACCTTTTTACTATTTATATGCCTATAGAAGGCTTTGGGATTCCCCTTTATGTTGGCTGCCAGTCTTATCTCATAATCCCTCTTCGCTTCCCTAATATGCTTTTTCACCTCCCCTATGAACCATCTCTATTCCTCTTGGTTCTCAATTGTATTTTTCTGCCTGACACCTGTCATAAGTACACTTTTTCTTTTTTATCTTAATTTCTATCTCCTTTTTCATCCAGGGAGCTCTGGATTTGTTTGCCCTATCTTTCCCTTTCGGTGGAATATGCCTTGACTGTGCCCGAACCAATTCTTTTTTTAAAGGTAACCCATTGTTCAGCTGCAGTTTTTCCCGCCAATCTTTCGTTCCGGTCTATCTGGCTCAGCTCCGTTCTTGCCCCAAAGTTGGTTCTCATCCAGTTAATTATTCTTACTCTGGATTGCCTATCGTCCTTTTCTATCATCATCCTAAAACATACAATACAATGATCACTGTCTCCTAAATGTTCCCTCACTGACACTTGATCTACTTGGCCCACCTCGCTTCCAAGAAGCAGGTCCAACAGAGCATCTTTTCTTGTTGGATTGGACACATACTGCTGTAGAAAATTTTTCTGAACACAATCTAAGGAACTTTTGCCCCTCTCCGCCCTTTACACAATCACTGACCCTGTCTACATTCGGACAATTAAAGCCCCCCATTATAACTACTCTATAATGCATGCATCTCTCTGCAATTCCCCTTCAGATTTGTTCTTCTACATCCTTCTCACTAGTTGGCGGTCTATAGACTACACCAAGCAATGTAATTGCACCCTTTTTGTTCCTTAGCTCTAGACAAATTGATTCTATCCTTGAACCCATGGGGACATCCTCTTTCTCCAGCACTGCAATGCTCTCCTTAACCAATACGGCCACCCCTCCTCCTTTCCTATCTTTTCTGAACACCTTGTACCCAGGAATACTTAACACCTAGTTCTGCCCTTTCTTGATCCAGGTCTCTGTTATCGCCACAACATCATACTTCCATATGGCAATCTGCGCCTGTAACTCCCCAATCTTATTTACTATACTCCGTGCACTCACATACATGCATATAAATCCCGATTTAGATTTTGTTACTTTCTTCTTCACCCAGACTTCACCTATTAACTTACTATTCTCCATACTAGTTCTATCTGTCCCTCCCAGTGTTTTGTACACTCTGGTATTCCTCTCTAATATTTTCTCGTGGTTCCCACACCCTTGCCAGTCCCTCCAGTATATCCCCTCTCACTATGGTTATTGTATCGAATATTTCACACTCCTCCTCTTAGCTAGAATATCTGCTTCATCCCTCTCCTTAGTGAACAAAGAGCCAAAGTACTCATTGAGAATCCTGCTCACATCTTCAGCATCAGAGCACAAGTTACCATAAACATCTCTGATTGGCCCTACCCTTTCCTTAATTATTCTCTTGCTTTTAATGTACTGGCAAAACATCTTTGGGCTTTCTTTGATTTTACCTGCCAATATTTTTTCATATCCTCTCTTTGCTTTCCTAATTACCTTTTTTACATCACCCCTGTGTTTTCTATACCCTCTAGGCTTTCTACAGTATTAAGTATTTTGTGATTGTCATAAGCTTTCTTTTTCTGCCTTATTTTACCTTGTACACTTCTAGATAACCAGGAGGCTCTAGATTTGGCATACCGTCCTTTTTCTTTGTGGGGACATGCATACACTGTGCCTGTAGAATCTTGCTTTTGAATGCCTCCCACTGGTCTGTCACTGATTTCCCTTCAAGTGGCTGTAACCAGTCCACTTTCACCAATCACCTCTTAGCTTCGTAAAGTTTGTCTTTCCCCAATTTAGATATTTACTCCTGTTGCATCTTTATCCTTTTCCAAAATTATGTTAAATCTAACTGTATTATGGTCATTATCTCCAAACTGGTCACCCGCTGCTACTCCATCCACTTGCCCAGCTTTAGAATTGTACTTCCCTTCCCCCTTTTGGGCTTGTTACGTGCTGGTTAAAAAAGTTCTCTTGAACACAGTTCAAGAATGTTGTGCCTTCTGCGCCTATTACTATGTTCGTATCCAGTTGTTATTAGGGTAGTTGAAGTCCCCAACTATTATTGCCCTATTGTTTTGCCCTATTGCACTCAGAAATTTGCCCACATATTTGCTCTTCTATCTCCCTCTCACTATTTGGGGGTCTATGGTACACTCCTAGTAGTTTGGCTGCCCCCTTTTTATTCCTGAGCTCAACCCATATGGCCTCATTTGATGATTCATTTAGTACATCATCCCTCCTCACAGCTGTAATTGATTCTTCAACCAATAATGCTACACCCCCATCTTTTTTAGCCCCCCTCTCTATCCTGCCTGAAAACCCTATATCCAGGGATGTTGAGCTGTCATTTTTCCCCTCTTTAAGTCAAGTTTCCATTATAGCATTGATGTCATGCTGCCACACATCTATCTATGCCCTCAGCTCATCGGCTTTGTTTGCTATACTCCTTGCATTTAAATAATACCTTTTAATTTTAGCCTTGCAAGTAATCCGGGTATTACTACCTTTGAGATCCTGTTTGCTAATTTCTTTCCTAACTCTCTGAACTCAGCCTGCAGGATCTTATCCCTTTTTTTACCCATATTGCTGGTACCAATGTGAACCACGAACTCTGGCTGTGCACCTTCACTCTCCAGAATGCTCTGAAGCCGCTCGGTGATATCCATGACAGGGAAGCAACATACCATCCTGGAATCACGTCTGTGACCACAGAATCTCCTGTCTGTTCTACTAATTATAGAATCCCCTACCACTATTGCTCTCTCTCGTTTCTCCTCCCTCCCTGCACAACGAAGCCAAAAGTTAATACTCAACAAACATCAGTTATAAGATGTAATCATTCATTCATCTGTTGCTTGTGGGAGCACAGGTGTGTAAATTGGCTGCTCTGTCCCCCACATTACAACAATGCAACACTTCAAAACATACCTCATTTTCTGTGAAGCGCTTTAGGACATCCTAAGGTTGCGACGGACAAGTTCCTTTTATATATCTTCTTCGGCATAGCACCTCAAACTTCAAACATACGTACGAATTAGGAGTGGGAGTAGGCCATTTGGCCCCTCAAGCCTGCTCTACTATTTGATAAGATCATGGCTGATCTAACTGCTGATCTCTACTTTCCTGCCTATTCCCTATAACCTTTGACTCCTTTGTCAATCAAGAATCTAACTCAGTCTTAAAAACATTCAATATTCCTGCTTCCTCTGCTCTCTGGGGAAGAAAATTCCACAGAATGGCTCCCTGAAAGAAATTCTCCTCATCTCAGTCTTAAATGGGAGACCCCTTATTTTTAAACTGTATCCTCTATTTCTAGTCTCTCCCATAAGGAGGAACATCCTTTCAGTATCCACCCTGTCACTACTATTGTAGGTGAGCAATCACACCTTCACCTGCTCCAAAGCTGCGTAGCTTGTACTGACGTCAGAGTCGAACAGGAAAATCTTATGTACTTAAGCTTGATAATGGTAGCGTATGCAGTTGAATCGATTGTCCTGAACAATTTACTTTTATGACTTTTACGTAGCGCATTTAATGTAGTCAAATACCTTGGGACATTTTACAAGTGCAATATAAATAAAAACATTTTTAGCAATTCTGAGGATCCAAAAGCTACGTCAGGATATTTGTTCTGGTACTTGTGTATCCAAACTAGCTGGGCTATCTTCTAGAATGAACCTGGGATTTCACTCCACATATCTCTCCTAATCTGTGAGAGATAGGTTCAACAAATAATCCAATTAACTTTTACTTGTAACAGAGCTGGATTAAACTGGATAAAAATGTGGCCATGTATCTCAAGGCTTCTGTTTTTTTCCATGCTGGCCACGAGGTACCAAGTTGAAAGCAATATTAGTAGATTTTCCTTGAACCTGACAGTATTCCTTAATCTCATTCATGACCACAACATGCCCCAAGTATAGGCTTTTTTCTTTTATTATCTGAGCCTTCAATGTACATTATAAGTTCTGCTATTTCAAAGAATCACTTTAAGATCTCCAGATAACAATCAGATCCTCTGTGGATTGCCACCTTGACATGGTGGAAAGACTTGTATGCTCCAACTATCCCTTGAGCGATGTCATCAGGTGCTCCTTGCTCCTGGTAGGGGTACCCACGGCAACAACTTCAGGAAGAGGTGCCAGACAAAGTGAGGTCCAAAGGTCTCAAAGGCAAAAGACTACACGTCTCACTGGCTACGAAGGCAAAAGAAGGCTGCAGCAGCAAAGTGGTTCCATTCATTGTGGTTCAACAGGTCACCAAAATCTGATCACCAACCTGTCAAGATCGTGTGGACAAAGACGGCATCCCAAGGTTCCCACATTAAACAAAGTCATGCGCAGGTTGCTACCAGGATCCATTTACCATGTCCTGTGGTGAATCGAGGATTGGCAAAAATGACCAGGGATGTGAACCTGGGAGACCTAGTCAAGAATTTGCCCAAAGGTTATGGATGCAATGACGTCATTTGACACCTGAGATGGGAAGAGGTGTCTCGGACAGCAACATCTATGATTGAGCAGTCCTCTTCAGGATACCCTCTGCTCACCTCAAATGGGGAGGGGGCCAGAAAAGGTTCCCTCTCCAACGCGCAGTGAAAATGATGAAGGGGACATCGTCATTTGGTAGGGGGTGGAGCAAGATCCACACTCTGTGCCGGCAATGTGGGGTTAAAGCATTTCACCTGCAGAAATTGACCTGCGGTAAATGTGCCTGCACTGCCAAGAGAAAGAGGAAGTATAACTGGTGTGCTAAGGCCCAGAGGAGAAATGCAACTGGTACAGGCCGCATGAGGCGCCTGAAGGTGGTGTATCGCTGACTCAGGAATGGATTTCGCGAAGGGACCACCCTGAAGCCCAGACGTTTCACAATGGCTTCCTCCAGTACTGCATAAACTGCCAACAAATAAACAAATAAAGCTATGGTTCGGAAAGTTTAAAAAAAACAGACAGTCCCACTTTCTCCTGGCTGGTGAATCACATCCTGCGGGATCATCTTCGTGGTCAAAGGGAGAAAACTTTAAATTTTACAACTTGGAATGTTAAAATGAAGCAAATCCTACACTCCGAATCCCACTACCTCCTGGGATGTCCCGTCTCATGTGCTCAAAAATCTGAGGGTCAAGAATCAACCTGTTCAGTCACAAGACCACCCATGACAGAAACTTGTAACCCTCGTCATCCTCGAATTGAGGGGCAGGTGGCAATGATGATCAATAAGGATGCTTTTTAGTGTTTTGGCTCCCAAAAAGGATTCCCTTTCTTAGCTAGAAACCGCAATTGCATTCTGGAACACTTAACAGTATGCTTCAAATAAAATTCCATTCCAACGTCTCCAAAGCAAGTTGTCAGTCTTAGCACTAGTCTTAATTACTCCCCACAGTTTGAGTGAACTCAATGTAAAACTGCCTATGCCCATCACTATGCATTGTGGCGTGTCCTCCCAGTGAACTGATTCATTGCAACTTATTTGCACACTTCACTGATTTTCCAATCCATCCACCGACCCCCACACTATAGCTTGTTGGGTCAGTTGCCAATTCAGTGCAACAGTCTCTTCAGACTTCAAGTACTTTTGCACATGAGAACACAAAGAAATCACGAATCAAATCATTCAGTCCATCAAAACCTAATTGTTCCACATATCATGTACAATATGTTCTATTGTAGATACCACCCAACTCATTCCTTGATCAGATGCCTTCCTAGGCCCATTTTCATGGGTGTCACAGCTCAGGAACCATCATATTCCACACAACATTTAATCAACTAACAATAAGTAATTTCATCAGTTCTATTCTGTAACCAAATATTTTAAAGATCTGATCAACACAGCTTTAGCTATGAGTCATAGACCCACTGCTCTGTGGGAAAAGATATTGCACCTCTAGTCTTGCTCTGGGCATGTTATTTGAAGGCTATAAAAGAAATTAAGCACTCAAAAGGCTTAAATAAACAATTAATTGCATCATTACCTGATCTAGCAAACATTGCAAGTAATTAGCAAACATTTGTTAGCACATAGTGCACTCACTTAGAAATCGCTGCAGCACCAAGTAGATAACAGAATTTATTCATGTATTGAACATTGCCAGTAAAGAAATAAATGAGTTTCCATCAACAGATTACAAACTTACTTGTTAGAAAATAAATACAGCTGCCCAAATCCTCACCTGGTTAAAACAGCAGGTAGCTGAGCTATACAGGTCGAGTGTCCTTTATCTGTAAATCCCAAAACCATACTTTTTTTGTCTGCACTGTTTACCTTGTGAATCCTCTCCTACAAGCAGAATTGCAGGTGGCACCACAGGTGGGAACTTATTACAGGTACCCTGTATTTATTATTCAGTGGTACATCTTACTTTTCTAGCCATTTTATTTAGACTAGAGCTAGCCTAGGCTGCAACCATTGTAATTTTAGCAGGCATAGGCCCATATGTGGTACCCAGAAACCAAAATTATCTGAAATCCAAAACACAATCTGACCGAGGGTTTCGGATAAAGGATACTTCACCTATACAAACTATGAAGCACCAGCTTTGGCCCAACTCTGCTGAGCTCATCCATCTTATCCAGAGAAGCTGTAGAGGTGCCCAAGGTTGAAGGAAGTGCGTCACAAAACTATCAGATTTTTCACATTATTATTGTGGAGTATTGTAAAATAAGCTTATGTTTCTGTGTGTGTGTGGATGGCTCTGTGTGACTAATTTAATTAAAGATGGATAAACTGCAAGATTGAAATTATCAAGGCAGTTAGGTGTAAAAGGGCATGTGAAATGCTAATGTGTGAACTAGGGTAAAGTCTCAGCAGACAGGGTGTGAATTAAATTTGCATTTTAAGATAAGTGGAGAGGCGTTTGGTTTTCAAAAAGGCATGGTAGGAGGTATACACCCGATAAGATAAATAAGGCAGGTTATTACGTTGATTTTTCCCAAAAGTACTGGCCATAACGGCAACATAAAATATTTTTATATTATGGGAAAAGTAAATTCCAAAGATATGTGAGAACAATGGGATTTACAGATTAAAGAGGAAGAAATATATTTAAAGAAGGATGAAGGCTGTGTGGGGTGGCCATGTACTATCTGAAAGGCACACTGTGTGAAACAGACTTGGGAAAAGCCTCTAGCCACTTTGCAGAATGCCGCTGTTCTAGGAACCAAAGTTGCCTTAAAAGCCTTCGGAATTCCACTGTCGACTGGGTGCTTGTGGTAACCTTGCTGGATTATCTATATAAATTTAAAATCTACTTTGGACTGTTGCCTTAAAGGGAGTATGTAGTTGGGAGTCTGGTTAACTAGGAATTTTGGGAATTATTATAATGTTAAGTATTAAATAACCATGTAATTGTAATCTTGTGTACGTGTTTTATTCTTTTCTTTTGTTAATAAATGTTTTATTTAATTTTTAAAATCTCTAAAGGTGTTAGTGGACTCATTACTTCTGAATTCAGTGCACAAATCTTCTTGCAATAAATACAAATTGCAAAACCTTTGTGAAAGTGTGGCCAAGTTTCCCTTGTGGATTTGGTCAGCCTGACAAATACCACCTACTGCATCATAACAAGTGGGAAAGAGAAATTTACTTAGGTTCATGCTTCTGATTGTTGTTCATCTCCCAGTGCTGGAACAATCCGGGTGGATGTCAAGTCACAACAGGATTTGGCTCAGTAATAAAATAGCCCATCCTTAGTTGTTTAGCTTCAAACATTAAGAATGGACAGTTTGGCAAAATACAACAGGATACTTTCACCTGTGGAAATGTGTTCCACTGTGCTATCAACATTTCCAGGAGAGATCAAAGGAGGGTTAGAAAAATAGCTGAAGAGGAAGACTGAAAATAATTAACCTTTGGACTTCTGGGATTTTTCATATTAGGCTCCAGTCCACTAATATTAAAATGAAATCATAATTTTGCTTAATTAGAATTATAGAATACTATCTAAGGTAATTAGAACGCATCTCATTTTAAAGCAAAGTTCTTGGAACCGAATGTCATGTATGAATCTGTCTTATTTTCAACTGAAGTGTACATCATCACAATTTTGCCATTGATTCGGTCATAATAGCTTAGAATTATCCATTCAGAGTCTGTCAAAATCAGGGAGATTCGTTTCCTGACTACATGCGTCTGGAAGCCCAATTTAAACACCGCTGCAAAGCACACTGAGCTAAATCCTTTACCAGGGCAAAAATTCCCTGTTAAATCAGTTTATGTTACGCTTAACATTGCTTTGGTAGTATGCTCTGAGGAGGTAAGCCAGTATCCACAAGCACAATATAAACTAACCAAACAGAGCATACTGATGCACTGTTAAGTAGGCCTCTTGAATAGAAGGCTTTGCACTTACAAGGGTGCATATTATGGCTAGAGGGGATGCAAATCTTTTCCAAGAGATGCAAGTCACTCAAATCTAGCAGCAATGCTAACTCTGAAAATCTCTTAATTTTTGATACATTTTAGTAAATTAATATATGCTGCTTTGTTCTAAACATATGATGCAGAACAAAGAAAGCTGAGCTTTGATTGATTTAACATGAGGCAGCTTTTAAATTGAAGGTAAAGAATCTTGTACATGTGTTATTTTGCTTCACTATTTTGAATATGTCCAAACCAACCCTGGATCCATTTTTCTGGCAGACGTTGAACATTAATTGAACAAATTGTTAGCTCAACAGCGAAACACTTTGGAAGAAATTACTCTAAGTCATTTATTTAAGCTAACAAATATACATTAATAAATTTTAGATATGCTATTTCAACCATTGCAGAGGAGCAGTCATATCAGATTCGGGAATTCCTTTGCACAAAGTGGCTCTAAGTCACTATTAATTAACATTAAACAAATTGCTCATCTTTACCATACTATCTAACAAAGTTATACCACGTGAAGCCAAAATTATTTAAGATATTGTACGGAAGAATCTTACCATCACGGAATTGTTCCATATCATCATCAAACATAGCTTCTTTAAGGGCTGTCTTGTCAAACACATTGATTGTATCTGAATAATTAAATGGATTGTATTCTCTAGTCCGAGGTCCTGAGAAAGAGCGTGGTGGTGGAGTGTTAAGCAAAGATGTTTTGTTATCAAGAGCAGTTCTTCCTCCTTCCACAGGTTCACCTCCTCCACGAATGTCAGAGGATGGAGATGCAATTCCTCCATCCCTTGATACCTTTAACAAAATGTTAAAGATGTTTTTTTAAATTCTGAAAACAATTTAACACATTACAAAAATACAGCTCTGAAAGAGAAGGATGATAACCAGATTATCCCACACTCTCTTCCGATTGCTTGATGTGGAAGAACAAAGTATCCAGCTCGAGTCAACTCCTCTCAGTCTTCCAAAATGTTGTACTTTGACTTAGCTGGGCTTAATTTAAAATCAACAAAACAAGCTGATTATTGTTTGAAACAATACAATTTAATCACTAATCCGCTGCCAGTTTGCATCAATTGTTATCTTCAGGAGATACGTATTAAAAAAGAAAGCGAAATGGCCATCATAATTGTGTTGCTTAAAATAAAATTTCCACTCATTTCTTTCACAGTTGGAAAGTCAATGGCATTTCACCCAAAAAACATGAAAGGTTACTACGTTGCATGTACGTTAGTGCAACTAAATATGCTTTCATTGAAATTATTTTTCAATATACAGATCTCACCAAAGGGGCACTGTGCGCAAATACATTACTTGTATGTTAGGAATACCATAAATCTATCTCTGGTTTCTGCTAATCTAGTTGAACTTAGCTGGAAATTCAACATTTAATTTCAATGCTTGCGGTTGCCTCTTATATTCACAGTCAAAACAGAGGAAATTCTTAGTAGCGGACAAAAGAACTTAAGGGCAAGAGAATCAGAAATACTTGTTTAAAAAAAAAATCCTTACCATGAACTAAAAGCCTATAAATTCATTCCAATATTCAGAGCTGTTTTCTACTATCCTGCACATGCTTTAAAATCTGACAAAATAACAGGCTTTTACCGCTATTTGATGGTGTTCAATGTGTACTATTCTTGTCCTGTGTTAATTGGAATGGAATCCTTCATTTATGATTGAATCAATGACCTCAAAAATTTACTCCTCCAGGCTAATAAAAACTTTGTAATTCCTCCATTAGTGTCACACATAATAGAAAAATGCGCACTGCTGGCAGGGTAAGATCAGCAAGCAGGAAAGGTAAAATGACATTAAAAGGGATCATCTGTTCTTCATCCAAAAGAAAAATCCTTTATAGCAGGTCCAGGGCATTATGTTGATATGGATACTGGAATTTCTGACTTCCCCAGGTTATAGGGCACTGAATGAAGGTATGTTAATGTTTCTATGTTGTGGCAAAAATAAATGAATATTGTCATTATTCTGTCCCCAGTTCCCCGAACAAGGCAACTGCATGGATAACCAAAGGGTAGCTCATGTTGAATTAGGAAGAGGATACCTACACCATCACAATCCTTTTTTCCGTCCCGTTTAATCGGTTCATTCAAATCCTCTTGACTGCGGAAACTAAAGTTCTGGATGGCTTGTGTGACCCCACGAAGAGAGCTATAAATTTCATCGGAGTTAAGGTTTTCTGTGTCATAGTCCAACATGCTATAAATAAAACAGCCAGTGAGCAATCTGTTTATAATTCCTGCTAAATCTAAAGCACATAATATATTTAGAATACATGGCTGAAATACTTCAAACATGGTAACACAGAATCATAGAATGATACAGCACAGAAGGGGACCATTCGGCCCATCGTGCTTGTGCCAGCATGTGACATTGCATTCAATTATTCAGAATAGATAAGAGTAATTATTCAATTACAGTAAAATGGTTCGCTGCTGACCAGTTACCCCACCGTTAATAAAAATGTTCAGCTGTGATGACACATTCAAAATTGTGATGGCTCACATTCATGAACAAGTACAAAGCTGTAATTATTTGAAAGAAAGATGAAGATTAATTAAAAAAAAGCAATGAATTACAGCAAACAAAAGTTATAGCCACTCAAAACATACAACAAATCATGCTAAAGCCAAAAACAAGAGTCGCCTGATGACACAAGGCATTTTGAATAGATGTGGATAGGGGGTTAGTTACCTGGGCGAGTAAGAACGCCGGAAGGTCTTGTGGATAGGAACTGTGGGGATGGAGTGAGGTTGAGAAGGGGTGGGGGGATGCTTTGAGAGCCCATCTGCACTCCAACCCCAGAATCGACTGCAGTCACAGTGTGGTCAGAGAAAGAGAAAGAACGAGAAAGGCAAAAAAGAGAAAGAAAACCATATTCCGAGTGGCTTTTGGTCATGCTTTACTGAAGAAAAATTTCAGAACATTAATAGAAGCAGAATAGCAAACAGAGAACACCTCATCCAAGCAAGCAGCAGCGTTGATCCACTCTAGCCAATACCATACAAACACACAAGGGCAACAGAGACTGCACAACACAAATAATAAATATTTCAGACTTTCAGTATGGTAAGTGCAAATGGGGTTTTACAAACGTTTTTTCTCACCTACATAATTGGGTTTTAGTATCAAATGATTTTCATAGTCTATTATAATTATAACCATCACATTAAATAGCATTAAGGAAGAAGGGACCCAGGATTTTTTTGATAAAACATATTTCACAAGCTTAGCTGCAGTGGCGCAAACTAGCACTAAAGCACATTTTAGGCTATGCCAGCAAATTGTGTGCCTGGATGAATGCAATGTTTAGTGTCAGAATATTCTTTCGCTCACTCAGGTTGCAGAACAGAACACAAGTCCTTCAATCGTAGAATGGTTACAACACAGAGGGAGGCCATTTGGCCTGTACGTTTGCTCTGACCTTCTGAAGTCGCAATTCACTAGTGTCACTCCCTGCCTTTTCCCCATAGCCCTACAAATTTTTCCTTTTCATAAACAAATGAAACACCACACAGGTCCCCGTACTAAATTTCAGCTGCCAATTGTCTGCCTGAAGAGATTTGTTGAACTGGAGAACCAGGAGAACCAACAATTGCTACAATTCCAGCCATGGTGGGATTCAAACCCACATCTCTACAAAGGCTGGAACCTTAAATTGGGCACCTTAAACTACTCAGCCATGCTCAACCAAACTCCAGAGACCACTGCCCTTCAACCTGTCTGTTCACCCAACTGTTTCCTTGAGCCAGGAACCGATCAGATCACAACCTAGGCTTGGATAAAGACGACACTTTGGTACACTGGATTTCATCTTTCCTGAATACCACCCCATGGCCACATTGGTCCAGTGTCCCATCTGCAATCATGTATCCTAACAACTGATTATTGATCACCCGGAGTAAAATAAATAATTCCCAATTATGTTCCTAAGTCTATTGGTCAAAACCCTAATTTGTGCTCTTTTGCCCTTCTGTTTTGTCAAATATTTTTCCAGGTTTATTTTCAGTACCTTATTATGAAGTGCCCCCCGCCCCCATTTTTTGCTTAAGATTTTAGATGTCTCATCCAAGACCTGAGGCACCCCACTCAATATCTCCCCTCCTAATACATCCCAATGTTTTACTGTAGAATACTGCATTATTCAATACTCCAAGAAAACAACTAGGACTTGGTCTTTAAACACATGTAGAGTCATCACTGTATATCATTCTTCCAGTCTGAAATGTATCATCTTTTCCATTTTTAGTAGATGCTGCATCCACAGTTCTTGGATTTTTTTTGCTTTTTAAAAAAAATTCTCACATGTAGCTAACACCATCTTTTAACGTTTTGATTGACTTCAGTGGCCTTAAATCAGAGTCACATCACAAATGCCCAGATTCTAGAATCACCTCTGGAATATAACTGCCGATTAGTTTAGTCACACAATCCACAAACTACTTCAGTCACATTTTGGCATTTAACCCCCACCACTCCGACCTTCCCTCAATGCAAAGCCAACACAATTGGTCAAGATATACCTTCTCTTACAACAGCACATTTATATACTCCAGGATCTTGCGTGACGCAGAGCCAGTGGACTGGATACATGCACAATAGATCAAGAACTTTCAGGAACATAATTTTTTTGGGCAGAAAACTGCAGTACATAGGAGAACCATAACACAAAGGGAGGTGATTCAACCCCTTGTATTACTGGCAGTTCTTTTCTACAGGAATCCAGACTTAATCCCACTAACCTGCTCTCTGCAGGTGGTCCTGTATCTTTTTCTTACTCCTACGTTCAAGGAATAGTCTTTCCTGACTCATCATTAGAATTCAATTTTAAAAACCTCTTCCATCTCCCTTAGCCTTCTCTGATCTTGCGGAAATAGCCCCAGTATCTTGAGGCTCTCATAAGAATAGTTTCTCATCCCTGACCTCATACTGGTGAATATGTGCTGTATGCACCCCGTGGTTTTAATGGGCTGTAACTTCCGACTTTCTGTTGGAAAGAGATGGCCCACGGGAAATTACACTGACACTTCCGATCGCCGGAGCTGCTTGTGGTCTGCACTGAAAGACTCCTCGCAGGCTCCAATGAAGTGCAGCTCCAGCATGTTCAAGGAGGCTTTGCCCCCTTTTTAACAGCACCAGCTACTGTAAAGCAGGTAAGTTTAAAGGCCAGGGACAAGGTAAGTGTCTAAGGTAAGTGGATAGGATTTGGGGGGTCTGGAGGGTGGGGGAATCAGAGGGCGGGTAGGGGTGTTAGGTGTCAGTAGGTGTGGTGGGTGGGGGAACTAGAGGTCCTGGGGGGTGGGGCGGGGTCTCGTAGGTTGGCGGGGTTCATGTTGGGCCTGTGGGGGCAATCGGAGGTCAGGGGGGAGAAAGAGAGAAGAATCCTTGTGAGGATGGTCAGGGGAGTCCTGTGGGGGGTAGGGGTTGTCACATGGGGGTCAGTCTGGGTGTTTACAATCGTTACCCAGAAATTAGGAGGTTTGAATTCTTCTAACTTTTTCTGGGATAACTATTGGTGTAACCCTGGTGGAACCATCAAAGTTTACGATTTAAAATCACAATTCCGCATGGTTCCCAGCACAGAGCAATTGTCCAGAGGAAATTTGCACCTCTGGGCAGCTGCCGTGCAAACCCTTACCAGGGAACCTCCGAGGGGGATTCCCCAGCGCATCTTTGGGGTACCCCCTAAAGACATTGGGGAGCTCGGAAGTTACAGCCCAATATCTTCTCTATAATGTATTGCCCAAAACTGTCCACAGTATTCTACCTATGGCTTAACCAATGGTTTGTACAAATTTATTACTTATTCACTTTCGTACTCTATGCCCCCATTTATAGAACTCAAAATTCCATTGGCCTTTTGTATGGCCTTATCTACTTTCAATTAGTTTTAGGGATTTTTGTACTTGAGCCCTTAAAGTATCTCTAATATTCCACATTTTACAGCTTTTCCATTATGAGCATTACTCATTTTCCTCCCAAAATATATTAACACTCAGTTACCCACAATGAATTGCAACTGCTACCTGTCAACCCAGGCTGCTAACCTAAGACTTCAAGCTTTTCAGTTCTCTTAGCTGTTTGCCCAACTCCTACTTTTTTTATACTCAGCAAATTGAGATTATATTCCCTTTACCCAAGTCTAAATTATTTCTTCATACATCAAGAAAAGTGGACTCATCAATGACTCATACAAGCACTCACATCTCCTCCAGTTTGACATACTATCATTAATCCTAACTGTTTATTGTCCGTCGACCAATCTTCTATGCATAGTGCTATATTTGACTTTATACCGCAAGTTCAAAGTTTGCTACAAGCCTCTTGAAAATGCTTTATTGAATATCTTCTGAAAAAGTTACATCTACTGCAGTCCCTTTGTCCATTCAATAGATCACTTCTTCAAAACTTATAAATTTGTCAAACATGACTTATCTTAAAAAAAAAATCAATGCTGGCTGCACTCGAGTAACACTCACATTTCTAAATGTTTAATTTTTTAAAAATGTATTTGTTCACAGGATGTGGGCATCGCTGGCTAGGCCATTAATTAGTACCCATTTCCAATTCCTTCGAGAAGGTGGTGAGTCGCTTTCTTGAACTGCTGCAGACTATGTGGTGTAGGTACAACCCAGTGCTGTAAGGAACGGAGTTTCAGGACTTTGACCCAGTGACAGTGAAGTAACGGTAATATAGTTCCAAGTCAGGATGGTGTGTAGCTTGGAGGGAATTGGCAAGTGGTAGTGTTCCCCTGCCCTTCTAGGTGGTAGAGGTTATGGGTTTGCAAGGAGCCTTGGTGAGTTACTGCAGTGCATCTTGTGGATGGTACACATTGCTGCCACTGTCTGTTGGTGGTGGAGGGAGACAACAGAACACAACAGACTTGTGAGCAAAATTCCAGCTCATCGAATAAATGGGAAAGTAGGCGCTTGGATAAGAAATTGGCTGAGTGACAGGAAACAAAGAGTAGTGTTTAATGCATGGTTTTCAGATTGGTGGGAAGTTTGTAGTGGAGTTCCTCGGGTCAGTGTTGGGACTCTTGCTCTTCCTGGTATATATCAATGACCTAGACTGTGGTGTTTGGGGCATGATTTCAAAATTTTCAGGTGATACGAAGATTGGAAACATTGTCAACTGTGATGGGGATAGTTTTGAACTTCAAAAAGGACATAAACAAGTTGGTGGATTGGGCAGACGAGTGGCAAGTGAAGTTCAAGAGAAGTTTGAGGTGATTCATTTTGGCAGGAAGAATATGGAGAGACAGTGTAAAATAAAGGGAGAAACTCTGAAGTAGATGCAGGAACAAAGGGACCTCAGTGTATATGTACCGAAGTCATTGAAGAAGGCAGGGCATGCTGAAGGAGCAGTTAATAAAGCATGTAGTATCATAGGCTTTATTAATAGGGGCATTGAGTTCAAGAGTAAGGAGGTCATGTTGAACTTGTATAAGACACTAGTTATGCCTCATCTGGAGTGCTGTGTCCAGTTCTTAGCGCCATACTTGAGGAAGGATGGGAAGGCATTGGAGAAAGTACAGAGGAGGTTCACAAGAATGATTCCAGGCATGAAGAACTGTAGCTATGAGGGTAGGTTGGAGAGGCTGGGGAGAAAAGGCAGCTGAGAGGAGAGTTGGTGGAGCTATTCATGATCCTGAGCGGTATGGACAGGGTAAATAGTGAAAAACTGTTCCCACTCGAGGAAGCATCAAAAACTAGAGGGCATAGATTCTAAATAATTGGCAAAAGGAGTAAAAGCGATGCGAGGAAAAATTTCTTCACCCAGAGGGTGGTTGGAGTCTGGAACAAACTTCTTGAGAGGGTGGTGAATGCAGGTTTGATCAAAGTATTCAGAAATGAATTGGATAAGGCAGGGGGTGGGACTATGTAGAATTCTCTTTCAGAGAGCCAGTGCAAACTCAATGGGCCAAATGGCCTCCTTCTGCACCGTAAAGATTCTGTGATTAAGGTGTAGGATGGGGTGCCATTCAAGTGGGCTGCTTTCCCCTGGATGGCGTCAAGCTTCTTGTGTGTTGTTGGAACTGCACTCATCCAAACAAATGCAGACTTGTATCTTGTAGATGGTGGACAGGCTTTGGGGGAGTCAGGTGAGTTACTTGCCAGAGGTCCCAGCCTCTAACCAATCTTGTAACCACAGTATTTATATGGCTGGTCCAGTTCAGCTCCTGGTCAATGGTAACCTCCTGGATGTTTATAGAGGGTGATTCAATGATGGTAGTGCCACTGAATGCCAGGTGAGATGGTTAGGTTTTCTCTTGTTGGAGATGGGCATTGCCTGGCACCTGTGTGACACGAATGTTACTTATCAGTCCAATGCCGAATGTTGTCCAGGTCCAGCTGCATATGGACACAGACTGCATCAGTATCTGAGAAGTTGCAAATTATACTGAACGTTGTGCATTCATCCTTAATATCTCCACTTCTGACCTTATGATGGCCAGGAGGTAATTGATGAAGCAGCTGAAGATGGTTGGGCCTAGTGCACTACCCCCACGAACTCCTGCAGTGATGTCCTGGGACTGAGATGATTGACCTCCAACAATCACAACCAACTCAGTGGAGAATTTTGCTCCAGATTCCCACTGACTTCAGTTTTGCTAGGGCTCTTTGAAGCACAATTGATCATCTGCTGCCTTGATGTTAAGGGCGGTCCCTCTCACATCACCTCTTGAGTTCAGCTTTTTTGCCCATGTTTGGATCAAAGCTGTAATGAGGTCAGGAGTGGAGTGGCTCTGGCTGAATCCAAACTGAGCATCAGTGAACAAGTTACTGCTGAGTAAATGCCCCTTGATAGCACTGTTGACAACCCCTTCCATCACTCTGCTGATGATCAAGAGTAGACTAATGGGGCGCTAATTGGATGGGTTAGATTTGTTCTGCTTTTAGTGGACAGGACATAACTGGGCAATTTTCCAGATTGTCAGGTAGATGCCAGTGTTGTAGCAGTACTGGAACAGGCTCAGGGTGCAGCCCTTGGTGCCACACTTGATCATCTGCTGTATTTCTGGAGCACATATCTTCAGTGCTATTGCCGGAATGTTGTCAGTGCCTTCAGCCGTTTCTTGACATCACATTAAGTGAATCAAATTGGCTGAAGACTGGCATCTGTGATGATGGGGACTTCAGGAGGAGGCTGATATGGATCATCGACTTGGCACTTCTTACTGAAGATGGTTGCAAAACTTTTATCGTGAATGCAGATTCTGAGAGTTTGCTCACAACTGACAACAGACTAATTGGTCTTGTTATTCAATTTATCCTTCCATTATTGAACCAGGGTGTTAAATTGTCTACTCTCTAATTCCATAAAGCAATTTGCACATTTAAAGTAGCTTGATAAATTATGGCCAGATTCTCTCTTTTCTGGCTTCTTTCAACAGGCAAAAATAAGCATTGCTGGGAACAGGATTCCTCTATCTTACTGATCCGAACATCTACAATTTGATTTTGAGAAAGAGGGGAAAAAAATAATTTTCCGTTTTCTCAAACTGCATATTTTTCAGTAAATTATTATTCTCACAACATGAACCAGGGAATGCGAAAAAATTCCCACATCGAGTGTCCAACATTACCAAAACTATGAATTGGATATACCCGCAAGGAACTGGGTCAATGCTATGGAAACTAATTTTGCATAGGACCTTGGCTCTAGGGTGGATTAAAACCTAGGTGGCAGAATTAAAGGTTCTATGTTCTCAAACTCAATACACTGCCAAGTATATTTCAGAAAAAATATTATTTGACACTATACTTGGCAAAGTAATGGAAAACATCATACTTAGTGCAAATTAAGTTATTGATCATAAACAATCACTTGGTAGTACAGAACTTTAATATTGCTGAAAAGAGACGTTGCCTAAGTATTTTGTCTTGTACTCTCTTCCTGAAGCTGTTGAATTCTCCTCAGCCCCTGGATACATTTCAGTGCCTCACTCAGGTGGCTGTTTGATTTGATCAGCTAATCGTTGGGACGTACGACCAATGTACCTGGCATCGCACCGGCACTTAAACTCATAGAAGATGTTGCTCAATTATGCAGAAGACAGAACATCTTTTTGGACTGATGGCAGCATCCTGTTATTGGAAAATCCACTCACGTAGCCACTGCATAGTAGCAGCATGAAATGGCTTGCTTAACCTGAGATAATTTGCTTTTCCAGGGTATTTTGAGGTAGACCGGGCAATCTTCAGGTCTGAAAGTAGCAGTCACTGGCTCATGCGCAATACACAGCGATCAATGTTTGATCAGGATAGTCATCGTCCTGCAGGATGTCGTGTGATGCCAGGTACTTAAGATGCATGCCCCAGCAGTTGGCTGATTGGAACATGCTGTTTGATTCATCAGCCATTTGTAACAGGCAGACCACAGATCATAATCAACCAGCCCGCGCTTGCAAAAACCAAAACAAAATGTTCACTGTTAGATGTGATTCTACAATTGGGCAGCTAAACAATCCCAAGTGCGCCAGAGCTACGCTAACAGACAATTTAAGGTAATCAGTTGAGCTTGTAACGTAGCTCATTTACGCTTGCTAGAAGCAAAGTACATTCATACGCCAGAACCCGTTCTCTGCAAACATTAGGTATATGTTCAAGCCTTGTGCCTTTTTGAGTTATGAGCTTGGGGAGCCTATAATTCCCTGTTGTTTTCTCCTTGGCACCAGCACAGCAAATCAGAGTAAATTTGTCAAACAATCGGCATCCTTTTCTCCTGTAGTATAAATTGTCGTGATCATTTGGAATTTAGCATTTTTGCAATTATCCTACTAACTGCAAGACAAAAAGCTTCAGTAACTCATCTCTCTTTTCAGCATTATTGATCAAATATAAATTTGAACATTAGATTTCAGAATAATGTGAAAACCCAGCAGAATTAACTTGCCCATCTCCTTATGCAAGAAGTCACCTGGTATGGGAAGGAACAATTTAACCTTTGGCCTCTATTTTATACAATCTGAAGGAGAACATTAGTAAGTTATTGTAAGAGAAAGAGACACATTTGCATTCAGAGAATACAGAGTGAAATTTTCACATCACTAACATCCCACTTGGATACAGGTCAAATAATCAACGATGTGAAAATATCACTCTGTTCATGTATTAGAACATTATTAGACTTTAAATATTCCAAATCTTCAAAAAATCCAACTATCCAATACATGTTCTGTTCATTTAGAAGAATGGTATGTGCAGAATTCATTTTATGAAGTATAAAATATTTTTCTGATCCTTTAACAGTTCAGACATTTAAGGTTTTACAGTGTTAGCCTAACTCTGTGGTAGCGCTAACCTAGTAGCAAATTGTTAATTCAGGCCTACTCTGGGATTTGAACGCATAATCTGAGCTCTCACTTCAATGTATTATGGAGGTAGTGCCACATGGTGGAAGGTGCTGCCTTTCAGCTGGGATGTTATCCTGAGGCCTTATTTGCCTGTTAAGGCCGATGTGAAAGATCTCATGGCAAGGAATTCGCAGTGTCCAGACCAATATTCATTACTAAACTAACATCACCAAATAAGATTAACTGATCATATTTGTGGGATCTACTGTGTACAAATTGGTTGCTTTCAATGCAACAGTGAATAAAGCTCAAATAAATATTCATTGGCTATGAAGCACCTTGGGTAATCTTGCATTTATATTGTACCTTACATACCCAAAAGTTTGTTTCTTTAACTTTTAAACAATGTTACCAGAGAATTGGATAACTCTAGAAGAATTAACATGACAATATGTTCTTATTTTCGGTATGCTGCTGCTTGTCACTACTCCTACCAAAAGATCTGCTGCCATGGTATGTCACATTCTCCTGTCTAGCGGCATCCTCATATATCCATTGTAGCTTGCCTGATTCTGCTCTGTGAACTTCATCATCCAATTATGCCTACGTCGACCCCTCCTTCTGCTGCTCTCCACTTTGCTGTCTAGAAGGGATCTATGTAGCTTTTCAGCTTAGATCACATGCCCAAAATACTGACATTTTCTTTTCTGGATGTCACTTTTTAAGAGTTCTTTTCAGTATACCAATGCATTATATCTTAGTATGCGACATTACAAAACTCAACCCGTTATTAAAATATTCAGGGCGGAATTTTCCGAGCCCACTGGCTGCGGGTGTGATAGGTAGTGTGTGCGGGAAAATATGGCGTGAACTACTTCACAACGGTGCGAAGGCAGGTCACGACTGTCTGCTCAGCCCTCTGGCGGCGAGCCACGTTTCCTGCCATTGGTCAGGAAAGCTAATTGTAATACATTAGCATATGACAAAAGGCCATCCCGCCTGCACTTGGAACCCCGCCGTATCATCCGTCCACAACGGCAGGAAAGCACGCCAACATGTTTCATAACACCAAGCAGGTGACATACACTTGGCGGCCTTCATTTTGGGAGAAACAAGTTGAGTCGGCAACAGTGTTCTCCACAGCTCGCCTGTTGTTTACAGGCCTCAGGGGCGCCGGGGACAACTGATGCTTGGCCCTGGAGGCAACTGCTGAGGGGGGGGGTATGGTGTCCGTGGGCAAGTGAGGGCCAGACTCGGAGGTGACTGTTTTGGGGGGGGGGGGGCGGCGGAGAGGTGCAGCAAGTGATGCCCTGGTGGGGGGCAGGGTAAACGAGGGAGTGGCCACGCATTAGGGACACCTGTATAAACTGACCATGCCTCTGCATCTAAGACAGATCAGGCACAGCCACAGTTATACAATTGGGGTCAGGCTCCTAGCCTGCCCACCCGTGCAAGCAACGCAGAGGCACCAAAGGGCCAGCAGATGCTCCATAGTTTACGCACCGCCACCCCCGCCGGCACAGACTTTAAGTCTGCTACCATTTTATTGGACAACGGAGCAGTTGGACTGCACACATTGTACAATCTCCTTGCCAACGCTTTCCATGTAGCAGTCACTGCTGGAGGGGCTCATAGCCCGGATGGTGACATTGCTACCTTTTCTGCGGGGGGTACAGCAAATCCCGTCAGGCCTCCAAAGCATCCAGCAGTTGCTCGAGGGACCCGTCATTGTTGAAGCAGGGGACTGCAGTCTTTTTGCCTTTGCTGGTCATGTCTCCCGGACAGCGGTGGTGAGCTGGTGACGAAGAATGCTTTGCTGGCGGCTGCCGTTTAAAGATGGCGGCCAGTGTGATGCAACAGCGGGGTGGTGGTGAACCGGCAAATGACAGCCCGCCTGCCACGGAAATGGCGTGTTTCCCGGGAATGCATAAATAATGAGGCGGGCTCGGGACGATAAGGCGTGAAACTCCCCATTTTTGTCGGAGGGTAGGACTCATTTTGCCCACTACCGCACTTAGTGCAATTCTGGGAAAATTCCACCCTCAGTGAACTGTCTAAGCTCGAGAAGACCCACTCAACTTCACTACTGTAGCCAACTTCTAGACCAGAATTCACAGGCTCAATCATAAAAATGCATTCAGCACTTCTGTATTTGCTGTTTCTGTTTAAGCAAAGGTCAAAATTAAATTTCAGGATTTTGTGCACAGCGTGTCTTCTGATGACCTATATCAGGAAGATGGCACTAGTGCTCAACCCAGGAAAGATAACCAATTTAATTGCTGTAATTCAGGGTTTCATAAGAAATAGGATTAGGAGTGAAACATTCGACCCTGCTCCGCCATTCAATAAGACCCTGGCTCATGGGCTTGTGTTTCGAATTCCACATTCTCATCTACCACCGATAACCTTTGATTCCCTTGCCTAACAAGAATCTATCTACCTCTGTCTTAAAAATATTCAATGACCCCGCCTCCATTGCCTTCTGAGGCAGTATGTTCCAAAGTCGCACAACCCTCAGAGAAATAAAATCCTCATCTCTGTTCTGAAGGGCGACCCTTAATTTTAAACATAATGTCTAAGCTGGAGCCCTTCTCAGCCCACCCATCCAGAAAAACAAGAAAAATTCTTCCTTCGTCGGCATTCATCTATTTAAGTCCCATGGCTCTGTATGTTTAAATAAAGCTCCGATTCTTGTGGGGGGTGGGGGTGGGGGATGTTGTACATTTGGAAATTAGTGTGGGTGGCTAGCATTAAGTCAGTTAACTCTGTATAAAACTCTGTATATGTATAAAATTCAATGCAGTAGAAACAAATCCTCAGCAAATGAAAACATTAAACAAGTGGGCTGGTAGAGCAATAAAATTCTCAAATAAACATTCAGCCACACTAAATTCCTGAACTGGGCACCTTTGATCAATCGCGTATATTCACATGTTCAGCTACATTAGAACTTTGGGTAACTGCATGACCAAATCTTGGGAATACTTTCTATATTAAAACTTGCTCCTTGTAAGCGTTAATGATAGATTTGCAGCTGTACTTGTAAGCTGTCCGTAACCCAGAAGTGGCCCATCCTTGTTTGTATCTCCTGAGTAACAGGACTGTGCATCATGAGGGAATTCTGCCGGACAAGTTGAAAAGCCCTTGTTGAGTTCAACTGAATATATTATTGCCATCTCAATTTTAAAAACCATTAATGAAATTCTGCTGAAATAGCTGATGAATTGCTAACCCTTATAAATAAATTCATGTGCAAAAAATTCTGCACATTCTCATATTTCATTCTGTGAATAATTGTAAGTTCAAATTTGCATTCTAACTTGGGGTGGCACTGTTCACAATCCCGCCAGAATCTTCACGCCTTAAGCCGATTCAATTGCCAGGATCCATTCAACCCTGAACAAAGTTTCAAATCTCACAACCAATTCATTACCAAACTTACCAATTCATTTCCATCCTTACTTCACCATCACCAACAGTGAAACCTTTGTTCACAGCTGTCACTTCCAGCCTTTGATCCTCCATCACTCTACTGGTTTGGGCTAATTAGCAAGTTTGCAGACGACACTAAAGCTGGAGGAGTTGCAGAAGAGGATTGTCAAAGGATACAACGGGGTATAGATCGGTTGGAAACTTGGGCGGAGAAACGGCAGATGGAGTTTAATCCAGACAAATGCGAGGTAATGCATTTTGGAAGGTCTAATACAGGCAGGAATTATATAGTAAACGGCAGAACCCTTGAGTGCATTGACGGGCAGAGGGATCTGGGTGTACAGGTCCACAGGTCACTGAAAGTGGCAACGCAGGTGGATAAGGTAGTCAGGAAGGCATATGCCATGCTTGCCTTCATTGGCAGGGGTATTGAGTATAAAAGCTGGGAAGTCATGCTGCAGCTGTATAGAACCTTGGTTAGGCCACACTTGGAATATTACGTGCAATTCTGGTCGCCACATTCCCAGAAGGATATGGAGGCGTTGGAGAGGGTGTAGAGGAGGTTTACCAGGATGCTGCCTGGTCTGGAGGTTATTAGCTATGAGGAGAGGTTGGAGAAACTCGGATTGTTCTCACTAGAGCGACGGAGATTGAGGGGTGGCTTGATAGAAGTTTACAAAATTATGAGTGGCATGGACAGAGTAGATAGTCAGAAGCTTTTTCCCAGGGTGGAAGAGTCAATTACTAGGGGACATAGATTTAAGGTGAGAGGAGAAAATTATAGAGGAGATGTGCGGGGCAAGTCTTTTACGCAGAGGGTAGTGAGTGTCTGGAATTCGCTGCCAGAGGAGGTGGTGGAAGTAGGTACGATAGTGGTGTTTAAGAGGCAGCTTGACAAATACATGAACAGGATGGGAATAGAGGGATACGGACCCCGGAAGTGCAAAATGTTTTAGTTGACGGGCAATATGATCGGCACAGGCTTGGAGGGCCGAAGGGCCTGTTCCTGTGCTGTACTTCTCTTTGTTCTTTAGTGGCTTCCCAAGCTCTACCATACACCAAGTATCAAGCCCCCTCACCTATAATGTCTCAGGCTGCATCTCAGTGTAATTCTCCTCCTGCCTTCCCTTTCTTCAACTTCCAGGCCTCAATTTATGGTACCAAAATAGTTAACACTGCACACTAGAGGTGGTTAGGATCACAAATACACTTCAGAAAAAATGCGATCAAGTGCTTTTACTGTGCAAGTTCTAGCACATATGCATACTTTGACACGGCCCAACATTCATGTACAAAAAGAATGACAAGCAACAAATTCACAATAACTACATCACTTTTACGTACACAAATGCAGACACTTTCATTATAAAAAATGTCAGCTATTTTCACCGTGAATATAAACCACAGCAGTTACTAACAGACAACTTTTCGATTTGTTTACCACTAGTTACACAAGGTTGGCAGGAACAATACAATCGTGGTGAACTTCTCCGTGACCTACAGTAGTTTTTTCAGTGACCAATACTACTTATTTTCAGATGAAGTGTTCCATTTTGTTATTGGGTTTCTATTAACACAGAGGTTCCTCAAACTAGCAGTATTACATCGTAACCAAAAGTTAATAATGCTAATTTATTCAAGAACCATGCTTTTAAAATGTGAAATAAGCCAGAAATACCAATGTTAATAGCATTAAGACAATAGTACGTATCAGCATATCTGTTTATGTCCTCCCCAAAAAAAACATAAAATAATTTATTTTTAAAAATATAAGCTCATGCAGGAACAATTAAACAGGAATTAAAAATGTCATTTTAGTGAGTGCAGTTTTGAAATGATATAATGGAGTGGTAGTGGAAAGTTTCGTGCACACGATGGGTTACCAAAGAAAAAAAATATTTGATTGAGGGAAAAGAAAGAGCTGCATTATAATTTTGGTGTATGCATTTGCTTTATGCCCTTTTCAGGATGTTTTGGAGCTTGATGAGTCCCTGGAAACACCCAGCTCCAGGAAATCTGTTTAAAGCCCACAGGAAAACTGGTTCCTTATCAGTCAGTTTTTGTCAAGTAATCTTGATTCATCTCATTTTTAAAACGTGTTCACTTTCATTCAACATTATTGGGTTGCAAACAATGGTATTTGCATTATTAATTGCAGAAATCACTTTGCGAGTACGGCAAGAGCTCCAGTACCATAGGATAATATGTTGTAAAACATTTGGACTGAATCGTACGAAGGGAAGGACATGACACAAGATCTGGTACTTTGTATAGGTTTGCATAGATTCATTTCTTACATGAAATTACCAGGGCTTTTTTCCCCCCCACCTCCATTGTGGCGGTGGGCAGTCGGAAATAAGGAAAAGATGGGACCCGTACACAAACTTACTGACACAAAAAAGATCCTCACAGGACAGATCTTAGGAAACCACATATAGCTGCTATTCAAAATCAGCAAGGTGAGGGAGCAACAAATGGAATAAAAATGAAATGAGAAAAGAAAGTTTGAAGAAGGTATTTATGACTCATTATGCATTTGAAGGCTGTGAAGAGAAGGAACTGCCCGGAAATTGATGGGATTTTATTTATTATTTTTATAACAGATTTTACCCAGGAACTAGAAATACATCACAAACTTGCTATGGATAATTAAAAAAATGATAATTTATTACCTTGGGGAAAGGCCACCATGCGAACAATTTGTGGGAGAAGTAAGAGGGCTTGTTCGGCTGCTGGAGTGTCGTGAAGGTGTGCGTCCCATTGTGTTGCTAGGTGAACTCTGCATGAAGAACGGAAAATCTAATGAGATATGAATCATTATGCACTTCCACTGATGTTAGCTAAAATAACCAGAACATGAGCAACACTTATAAATTGCAACAACTGAATTACAATTAATCACAGAAGTCTTCAGATCAAAATATCTGAACAAAACAAAGTGGGAAAGTCAGAAATGTGTCAGACACCAATGTCAATTTTAAGGCTGTAAACTAATCTTGTTTTGGCTTCAGAGGATGATCACAAAATGATCTGAGCCCAAAAATGCAGCCTTCAGAACACAGAAACAGCAGTTGGCCATTTAGACCATCAGCCTGTTTCAACATTCAATTGCTGCTTTGTGACCCAATTCCAACCTCTGACACCTTAATACCTATGGTTAACAAAAATCTATCAATCTCAGATTTAAAATTAATAATTGACCGAGCATCAACAGCCATTGGTGGAAGAGAGTTCACAACTTTTACCACCCTTATGTAAAAATGTTTCTTAACTTCACACTTTGAAAGACCTGGTTCTAACTTTAAAGTTATGTGCTGTAGTCCTAGATCCTTCAAACAGCAGGAATAGTTTATCTCTATGTACTGTTTGTTTCCCTTAATATCTTGAAAACTTCAACTAAATCACCCCTTAGCCTTCTAAATTCCAGCAAATGCAACCCTTTGTGTAAGCACTCCTTATAATTTAATCCTTGGAGTCCAGGTATCATTCCAGTAAATCTATGTTGCGCTTCCTCTGAAACGAATATTTCCTTTCTAAGGTGTGGTGCACAGAACTGAACATAGTACCAGGTGTGGTCCAATTTATGTAGCTGTGGCTTAAAATTCACTCCTAATTCTATTATTGTACATGGCATGATTGGAAGGAGAGCGATATATAGATTGGTGAAACAAATACCTTACATATATCTAAACTTTGAGATGAAGAAATCGAATAGGATTTTAGAATCTCAAATTTCTTTTCCCCTTCCATTTACAGCGCTAACGCATGTCAGGTTCTCTTTGCCAAAACAGATAAGTACCATAATGCAAATTATGGAGGTATTTACTGCAGGTAGAAATTACAACCATGCCATTCGTTCAGTTCACAAAGTAAGGCTGTTGCACTTTTTAAAAAATTTGCTCCTGTGATATGGACAACGCAGGCAGGCTGTGTTTAATGTGCATCCCCAGGTGCCCTGAGGTATTCGGAGTCAAGTATGTAGCATGGGATTGCTGTCACATGCCAGGCTAGGTACTCTAAGGACATTAGTGAACCAGGTTGGTTTTTGTAACAATATGTCAGTTCTTTTGTTAGCCCCGAAATTCAGATTTATTGAATTCCATTCCTCAACTTGCTATTTTGGGAATTTTAACTCACGACATCCAAGTTGCTAATCCAGTGCCATAACCACAACACTACCATACCCGGTTATTTTGAGTAATGCACATTATCTTTCCATTATAATTGAAATGTTGCATTAAAAAATGGTAGGAGCCAAGTACCACACTAGTGTTGCTAGAGTTCTTCAAGTGATTGTGAAGGAGCTTGGTGGCACCATCTTGGAATGTTTTTGGCAAGGCACCAAGTAACATAGTGAATTCAGGAGTATTCAGCTCAAACAGAGAAATCAGCACGACCTGCGCAGCCTGCAGAAAACAGAAAGAAACATTGATTAACAACAAAAGGAAACTAAAATGACTCATTAAAAATTCTGGCCACTCCCATTAACCCAAGAGCAACATCTAAGCAGTCCCATTGGAAATCAGTCACCCAATGGAAACCTTGGATGCCCTTTATCAGCATTTGCTGCACTATTTGAAGGCCATTGGCTCCTCTTTTAAAAAAAAAGTTGCAGCAGATTGTGTTCTGGTCACTGTATCTAGGCTCAGCATTTCAAAACAGGCATGGTCATATATTCTGGACACTGCATCTGTGCTCAGCATTTCAAAGGGGCATGGTTTTTACGAATATTTGGGTTACAAGCTACAAACTACTAGACATCAACTATATAACAGACTGCAAGATTGCCATTTTCTCAACAGCATTATGCTTTAGAGTCCAACTAGTTCAGTAGTCAAAGGTTTGCAGCTTAAACTCAAATAGCATTACTGAAATCAGTCACATGGGCGTGTAGTCTGCTGTCATGTTCTGAAACAGACTGTTCTAAGCCGTTTCCATTTTTTAAGCTGTATTCCCAGCAGCACAACAATGACACTTAGATCAGCCAATTATATGACATTCTATTGATTAATTTGTGTTTAAAATTAAACTGTCAGTGTTTGGTATTTTCTTGTGTGTGTTTTTTTCAAATAAGTCGGGGGGGGGGAGGGAGATGATGTTGGAGAGGACAAATATTAAGAACATTGGTAAAACAAATGAACTGCACACTTCCAGAATTTCAATAGAAATAACATTCTACAATTGCACTTGCTGCTTTTACTTATGCCAAAGAATATGATGGGTGTATTATAAAACCTAGCAGAACATGCTATGTAATCTACAGATAATCAGAGCACAGGAGGTGGTTATTGAGCCCATTGTGCCTGTTCTGGCTCTTAGTTATCCATTAGACACACTCTTGTGCTTCTTTGCCATAGACTTGCAATTTTTTTTGTTTTAGGTATTTAGCCAATTCCCTTTAGAAGTCATTATTGAATCTGCTTCCAGCACCCTTTCTGACTATCCCTGATCATAATTCACTGCTTAATTCTTTTTCTAGTTCCGTCTCTGGTTCTTTTGGCAATTATCTGAAATCTGTGTCCTCTGGTTACTAACCCTTCTGCCACTGGAAACAGTTCCTTCTTATTTACTCTATCAAGGCCATACATGATGTTGGACACCTCTTAAAAAAAAAAATCTCTTCTTACATTTCTCTCCTCTAAGCAGAACACCACCAGCTTCTCTAATCTCTCCAGGTATCTGAAGACTTTTATCTCTTGCGCCATTTGGAGTAATTCTCCTTTACATCCTCAATAAGGTCTCAACATCCTTCCTAAAATATGGTGTCCATAATTGGGCACAATACTCCATCTGGGGCGTAATCAGTGTTTTATAAAGATTTAGCCTAACTTGCTTGCTTTTATACCCTATGCCTCTACTCATAAATCCAAGGATCCATAAGCCTTTTTAACAGCTTTCTCAATTCCTCATATCACCTTCAATGATTTGAGTACATACAACGCCAGGTCTCTGTTCCCGCACACCCTTTAAAATTGCACCATTTAGTTCATACTGCCCCTCCTTATTTTGCCTATGAAAACAACTCAACCTCACACTTGTATGTTAAATTGCACTTGCCATGTATCTAACTAGTCTGTCTACATCCTCTTGAAGTCTAATACTATCCTCCTCATTGGTTTGCATCATCTGCGTGCTTTGAAATTATTGCCTGTGACCCAAGTCCAGGTTATTACATATATCAAAAAGAACAGTGGTTATAACACCTGGGGGACACAACTGCACACTTCTCTCCTGTCTGAAAAACAACCACTCACCAATACGCTGTCCCTCATCCAATTTCATATCCATGCAGCCACTTCTTCTCTAACCCCATGACCTTCAATTTTGTTAACAAGTTTATAATGTGGCAATTCATCAAATGTTGAATGCCTCTTCATTCAAGGTTGCAACAACTTTTAATATTCAATTAACTCAGGAGCCGTGCATGTCAGAACAGCTAAACAGATTTTAAATTACCAAAATAATAAATTTATGTAGTGCAAATGCATAAATCTGCTAGGAATGCGCTGAAATAAAAAGTTAATATTCTGTTAGAATTAATAAACAGCGTGGTGCATCCAACTAAAGTGGACAATGTTATAAGTTCAGATCTATTACAGTCATATTATTCACAAAATGCTTATACATCTTAGACAAAATTTAACATACAAGAATAGGTTTACTACAAGCTAGCTGGGACCAATCCAATTTGCATTGATATCAAAGAATACATTTCAAGTTCCAAAGAAACACATATTTAAGAACTGTGTTAATGCACTTTTAGATCCATTAGTTAACAGATGAGCATGCATTCCAACACTACAAGCAGCAGTCCTCATCTCAGGGCCAATGTTGTATATTACTTATTAACACTGCAAAGAAAAGGCAAACCTTATTCCCAGAGACCACCACCTGTGTGTTGTATAGTTATGGGAAGACAACTGCCGTTGGCAATACAGTAGAGTGAACAAACACATGGTTGTTACACAGAAATAGATGTCAGTCAGGCCAAGACCCTTGTGCAGCCAAGTTAAAAAAAGAGCCAATGATACAGGGAAAAAAGCAACTTGAGATTAGTAGGTGCAACATTTTTCTACCTGTTTACACTTTTCTTCCAGGCCAATTTCACCAGGCCCAGAGGTACTCGAACAGGACCTGGCCAACACCTCATCACTCAACCAACTATGCACAGTCTGGGTTTGACAGGTGGGAAGGGTATTAGAAAAATTTCAGTATACAATAAACAGCAGTTGCATGATTAACAAACTTATATAAAGCTGACAAGCCACAACAGAAAATGACTAGTTATGTTTGCAACAGAGAGATGCTGGCTTTTGTTTACCTTACAGCTGCCAATTTGCTGTTTTCTTCACCCCATATGTATTTTAAAAAGCTAATCATTTACTTGATTGTGGGAAAGAAATTAAGTTTCAGTGGCATCTAAAAAGACAAAAGAATACCACAATCTTGTTGCCCATCAATGCAGAACAGCCTAATGTGTGTACAAAAAAAAGTTATGTGTTTTACAACTCTCAGTTGCAACACTTAGACATGGCCTAGATCCTACAATGTCTAAAATTTTGCACTTTTGAAGTCCGCTTCTTAGTCTGATGAAGAGTTATGTTTTCAATGTTACATGTACAATGAACCAACAGTAGAATAATATTACAAGCAAACAAACCTAAAATATAACAAACCAAATGATACTTGTCCCTTGAATCTGTAAGGAATTTTAAAAAAACATTAAAAATATTGTTGTGCTTTTGACCAAAGACTTTGGAATGATGAATGTAAGTTATGGAATCATACAACTCATGGAATGTGGGGAGGCGGTGGCATAGTGGTATTGTCACTGGACTAGTATCCCACTGACCCAGGGTAATGCTCTGGGAATCTGGGTTCGAATCTCACCACAGCAGATGGTGAAATTTGAATCTAATAAAAATCTGGAATTCAAAGTTTGATTATGACCTCAAAACCATTGTCAATTATTGTAAAAACCCATCTGGTTCACTAATGTCCTTTAGGTGAGGAAATCTGTTGTCCTTTCCTGGTCTGGCCTACATGCGACCTCTAAACAAGGTCAATTAGGAAGGCAATAAATGCTGGCCTAGCCACAGACACCCACATCCCATGGACAAAAAAAAAAGGAACATTAAAGTGGACGGTGACACTAAAGATTCTGCATATATCTGTTTTAAATAAAACAAACAACAAGATGGTTCAAATGGTCTCCTTCTGTGCTGTACCATTCTATGAATTAGACAATTTCTATTTATTGAACTTACAGTGTGCAAACAAATTTCCACATATTTATGCAGAATGGAACAAAAAGGTGCGATATGAGGCATAACTCTGAATCAGCTACAGCATGACCTGGGAGTTTTAGACCTCAATTATACTATGTCAAAGGAACAGATGCACAGCATTTTGTTGTTGAATATGGTGTAGCTCACTGTTTCTGAGGCTGGAACATAACTGTTTGGTCTTGCATTGGGTTAATCTGCGGAATTATAAGTAATTCTCTTTCCTAAAGAAAAGGAAGCACTTTCCTGTGACACCATTTTCTTCTGACTGAAAAGAGCTTACCATCCAATTAGTTATTTTCAATCAAGATATACACCAGCAATACAGGTGGTCACCAAGAGTATCTCCCCAATTTTGTACTCATGTTATAAAAGGCCTTCAGTGTAGATCATATTAATATTTCTATCGCAAATACTTTGCGTATTCTGAATTTTTGCAAAACAAGGCTAAAGCAATTCCACAATATAGGTTTACATTTTAAATAAAACCTCTTGATGAAATAATGCACATTAGTTTGAAAGTGCAAAATGCATTTTACAGTGTATTAATTCCAAAACTGCTCATTGACCAATTCATTGAAATGGCACTTTGGTGAAAGAGGATGTTCTTTAAGCATGACCACCTCTTTCGGATCCTTTGAAAAATTTATTAATGCATTGCTTGCCAAAAATGAAAAAAAATCAAAGAATTCCTCTGTGCAATATGAATGAACAACATTTCTGGAAATTTTGCTGACTTCAGACGGAAGGGTTGATGAAGTACGTTCACTAAAATCAACTGATTGATACATAGTAAATAACTGCACTGGCTGTTATGATGAGATAAATTGGACAACAACTTCTGGCAGCCACATGTGGAATTAAATATGCAAATCTGGAAGCTGCCATCAGAGACACCCAGCTCCTCCACAGGATTGTGCTGGTATAGTCCTCGCCCATAGACTCGCACTAAAATCAATGCAACAGAGTGAATTTAGAGTACCTGACCACTAGTTCCGCACTAAGCAACAGCTGAAAATATTAGTGCTAGTGCATTGAGGAGTATGGAGATTTTTAACATGATAAATGATCATTACAATTTAACAACCTCTTTGGCCCTGAAAACTTATTTTTACAAATGTGCGGACTCATTCCCTCAGAAGAAAATTAGTGCTAGAGATTTAAAGCAAAACAAAAACCAAAATAATTTTCCCACTTTTTCTATCTTATCGCTCTTGCTTAATTCCATCTGTACTTCCTGATCATTATTTTGCTTTCTGTACATTATTTAAATCTAATCTACATTTTCCGCTTTATACATCCTGGTTTAGGCTCGTGTGCAAAGTGTTTATTGACCTGTGCAGGGAATGTGTCAGTGAGAAAGTCGCATGTAAACCACAACTTGGGGTTCCCGCACACACTGTAGTGCTCTAATGCCACAACAGGTTACTGGTATCACTGATTGACAGGCTGGGCCTCCATTCAGGCGGGAAGCTGGTCAGTGACATCTACAACAGCAGGCAAACCCATGTCAGGGGCAGGAGTCGATCGGGTTGGCAGAGTCAATTGAGTGCGCTGCCAATCAGGGGTGGGGGATGGAGATTGGTGATCGCCGGGGCGGGAAGGGAGGGTGGCAGGGTGGGCAGGCTGCAACTGCAGAGGCTTTTCAGGAAGGCATCTGGATCCAGGAGGCTTTTGCCTCAATGACGTTGTTAGGTTTCTCAACAGTCGGGAAACCTGGCCAACAGCAGTCAAAGTTTAAAACCTGCACGCCAATGAGGCTCACAGCCCCATTATTACGTTTCAAGTTCCAACTAGCTTCCTCAGATCAAGTTGGTTGTCTACCCAAATTCCAACTTCAGTTAAAGCTGCAAATGGATTTGGGTCAGAAAACAGATTTTTGAGACTAACTCCCCCTCAGCCAACCCAAACCCAGCCATTCTTTTTGGGGTTAAAATTCGGCTCTGATTGTCTCACTAAGGATTCTTTGATATGCCCTGTAGAGGGAGTCATATTGAAACAGACACCAGATTAGAGCAAATTTGCACTTAATAGCCCAGGTTTGTGGATGGCTGTCTGCGAAGTAAACAGTGAATGATGTTCCGTTGATGCTGACTGCAACAATCTGGGTCATTAAGTTTTAAATCCTTGCCTTACCCTTCAAGTTCTCCAGGGCCTCATCTCATTTCTGCACCTTATACATATCCTGTTTTTTTTTTACTTTTTGGACTATCATTTTATATATGTGCCAGCTGGCAGAGGTTTAAATCTGTAACTCCCTTTCCAAAACTCTTACCTTCTCTAAATCCCTTAAAAAAAACTTTGTAACCGCCAAATGCTGAACCAAGCCACTGATCATTCCCCTAACCGCTTCCTCCATGGCTCAGCATTTATTTCTCTAACTTTTCTCTCTTGTGAAGGATCTTGCAATGCTTCTTGCAATAAAAAAAATATAGAAATACAACTTGCCATTGCTGGAGTAGTGAACACAAAATGTTAAAAGGGAGTTATTCAGAAAAAGGTACAGTTCAACAAGGTCACGATATTCAGAACTTAATGCTTCAGGGACTTTCAGCAAACATGGCTGTGAAGTCAGCTGCAGAAAGCAGCGTTCTCACTGTAAACATCAAGCTGATTTGTAAATCATGCTGCCGTAAACACTTGTTCATATAAACAAAAATTACCTGATAAATGCTAAAGTTTAAAAAATAAATGTTACGACTAATGCTACTTACAGGAAACAAATACTTAAAGGTTTTCAATTTGACAATGTTACTTGGCATATATATACTCTGCTATAAAATCTAATCACTACCACCAAAATACAAATTATTATTTCACTACAAAGAGTATGTTTGCAAACATAGGCAGATCTCCAATGGCACTAAACAATAAACTTGTTCTATCATGGATAGCATAAAAACTGGGGCCAGTGACAGTGAAGGAACAAGTCAAAAGTTCATCTTATAACATGGTATTGAGATTTTCCTCTGATACTTTGCGGAGTAAGTTAAACGATATTGAAGGGCTCAGCAGTGCTGAGTATGCCTGCAGAAATAGGGGCAGGTCTACTGAAACAAACGAGTGTTCTAGGCCAGTTGAATGAGGGTTGGTCAGAATTTTTCCTCCCCCAATCAACCAGGGCATTTCCTTCCAAGGCTGAACAACAGTCCCAAACATTGAAGACAAAATTTGGGCATTTTTACGGATGGCCTTTAATATGAACCTCAGACAAGTGGGCCTTGATTTTTGTATTTAAAATAAAATCTGGAACTTAAACATTTTAAAAGCAATGGATGTAAAAGTGAAACTTCCTTGCAGTGTCTCTTAGAAGTAAGTGCATAGTAGATGTAATTTGGAAAAGTAACTATGCAACTTATAATGGGAGGATTGATATATTTACCTTACTTTGTTATAGGTATGTGCTACCCAAAAGTGGGTGGTAAAAAAGATGACAGGTGAGACAAAATCATGGCACAGGAATTTATGTACCTCCAGGAAGTGGACACAGTTGCAGATTTTAATATGCAGAGAGAGTGTGTGTGTGTGTGTGTGTGTGTGTATGTATATATATATATATACACATATATGTAAATATTAGAAAACAAAGTTCCAGTCAACTTTTCCATTATAAATTCCTTCGCCTTGTAAACTTATGCTATAATGGCGTACTAAGACAAATTTATATTGGCAGTCCCTAGGAATTTAGAATGCTAAGGAAAGAATGCATAATTTTAAAATGGGACTGAAGTACATTTGCACATCCTGATCCAATTATCTGTATCTCCTAGCTTTGAATCTCACTTCACCTGAAACCACACTTGGTCTGGGTTCCCTGTGTGCAATATCGCAAGAGATTGCCTAGTGTGAATGTATATCTAAACATGCATTTTTTTGGATATGCCATTAAGGGTCCAGTTTACTGTTTTTAAGGAACATTGTGTTAAGTCATGGTGGGTAAGTGAATCTTCCATAGGAGATATATAAGATCTCTTACACAAAGCAATTTTAAGGTTTAAAGGTTGCCTTTTTAAGGTTTTTAAGGTTGCCTTTTGGCAGGCAACAATTCTACTGAAATTTTTTCTTTTACACAAATGCATAAAATCATTCTACTGCAAATAGGGTAAACCATTAACCCTCATACTTCTAAGATGCAGGGAAATTCTAGTTCCCTGGACCAGCCTTTTCTTGAATCTGCCATAATACAGAGGGGTAAAAATAACCAGTCATGGTCCTTCCTGAAGGGAGATCTGAACCATATTAGGGTAGATTGACTCAATGGCTTCCTCTCATTTCTGCATTTATAGGTTAATGCTCAGTACATCTTGTGCAAAGCACATCCTTGAATTAAAATATAAATTTTTTTAAAAACTATGATTTTCACATTGGCAGTCATAAAATTTTACAGCATATAATGCTTCTTGTCGGATTTCCTCCATGTCTAAATTTTCATATTAAAAATAAATTATTTTTATTCAATAACATTATGAATCCCGATTCCATCACTGTTCCTGGTAGGACATTCCGTGTTCTAACAACTCTCTGCGTAAACAAAAACTCCCACTCATTCCATTTAATCTTGTCATGATCTTAAATTCTCTCTCCAGTCACTCATTCAGCAAATCAGTGAAAATAGCTTTTAGTTCATTTATGCCTCTCAATTTTGAATATGTCCATCAGATTTCCTCCTAATCTCCCTTGTTCTAATGAAAATAAGTTATCTATTAGATAAGTTCAAGCTTATCTCCAAAATTTTAACAAATTTCTTGTATACATAGAGTATGGCTGTGACAAACTTCCTAAAGTAAAACTGAACACAGCAAACCAGAAAGTGAATATACTAATTAATCTTTATTTTTTGCAAATTTTAGTAAGTTAAATAAAAATTGGGACATAGAGACTAGAAGCAGAAATATTAAAAACATTATTTTTTCTTAAAAAACTTTTTCTTTTATCATAAGGGAAAAAAATTGGCATTACACAAACAAAATTAATTTTTCAGGCCAGGAGAGGTTGTTCAGCTGTAATTATAGGCAGGATTTTTCAGTCAGCATGCAGGGGCGGGCCCAACACGCCGACGCATAAAGTGACGCGCGATGACGTCGGGTGTGCTGTCTCGCAATACTTCGTTCAGCAAATGCGTGCCAGAGTCGGCTGCGCACCTGCCAATATGTAAACAGCCTATTAAGGAAGTAACTAACGTAATTGTTAATGCTGCCCGTACAACCTTAAGGTTATGGGCAGGTGAAAAGGCCAAGCAGCCTTCACGTTTTTTTAGGAAACCTCATCCACGAGCGGGATGAGGTTTCCTAAAGCTTATATTCATTAAATAAATAATTTTTCCTACATATAAAAACATGTCACCCGAGGGGACATGTTTAAATACATTTTTAATCCATTTATTCATTAATTTCAATAGCAATAATCTCCGAGGCAGCTCTGTGTCTCAGGGAGATTGAAGGGCTCTTTCGCGTGCATGCACGAAAGAGTGCTGGCAAAGACTTGCTCTCCTCCCCCCACCTGCAAGGTAGCGCTCAGCGCTACGGCTCGCGTCTTATGCTGGGCAGGCCTTAATTGGCTCGCCAGCGTAAAATGGCGGCGCGGAGCCAATCACGGGTGGCGATTGGCTCCACAACCACCCCCCCGTCTGCTCCCGCTGAGCCCACCCACCGCCTGAAAAATTCAGGCCTATGACTTAGCATGCATTTTAAATCTAGTTATACCTCATTAAGAAGGCATAATATTTTCAGTTTCTAAAGGAAAATAACAACGTACAATGGAAGTTCTCATCAGTTTAGTGACTGCTGGAGGTTACCCGTCTAGGGAGGCTTCAAAATTGCATCCTGTGGAGGATAAGGGAATCATCAACAACAATTTCTGATTTTAACTGCACACATGCAGACAGCATACATTTCCATCAGTTACACAGGGCAATGATGGCGAGCGCTGACAATTGGGTTAATATTCTAACTACAGCTTAACCAATAATTTAGGTCTTTGCTTCTATCCTGTATGGGCAAATTTTCGACATTTAGGAACCTTCATGTACGCATTTACAGCTTTAGCAAATTAACCCCTAAGTCTCTGCTTTATTTCTTTTAAAGTTTTACCATTTTTAGTGCCTATATCCTCTCTATTCCTTCTCCTGAAATGTATCACATTTTTCCAAGTTAAATTTCAGCTGGCATCTATCCAACCAGTGTGCTAATTTGACTACATCCACCTAAAGTCACTTAAAAGTCATCTTCAGTTAACCAAACTATTGCGTTGTATATACAAACATTTACGAGCACGGGTTCAAACACTGAGCGCTAGTGAGCACTGTTTACTTTTCTCTGATACAAAAAACATCCATTAAGCAGTAATTTGTTTTCTGCCCTTTAACCAACTTCCCAACCTGCTGCAACATTCAATTTAACGCCATGTGTCTTAATATCATTAACAAGCCTTCTATGAGGCACCTTATTCACAACCCCAATTGCATGTCATCACCACAGTTATTTCCTCAAAATAGCTCTTAAATTTGTTAGACACAGCTTGCTATTTACAAATCCACTCAAATGTTCTTAATTATCCCACATCTTTCTAGGTAGATGAGTATTGATTTTATCCTGAATTATGCTTGAAGCTTGTTTTCTCACAGCTACAATTTAGTAGCTCAATACACTGGTGTGCTAACATTGTGTGTCAGAGTACCAGGAAACAGGTTGACAGCCATAAATCTCCAAACAAACATAGATGGAATAATTTAACCTTCATGGGCCCATGAGGACAGGTGTCAAAGTATAAGGAAAAAGTAAAGCCAATTTAAGTTATATCAACCATGCATATTGAGTTGCTAGCTTAAGAGCCAAACTGAGGGCTGGAAATAAGCTGACTCTTCTATTATATAGGAACCGAGGAAGGCAGAGGGCCAAAAAAATGCCTGAAGCTTGACGATCCATTCCAAATATGAAGCTTCTCAATTGTCCAGTAGCACAAGTATCTTTTAAAGTTTTCTACATTATTTTCCACTTTGGGTAGTCCATTCCACGCAATGACCATCCTTTGTGTAAATTAACTAAATCTAAATTAACTCCTTCTGAACCTGGGCCAGTGTGCACTGGTTCGAGATGTGATAGATTATCAGGGTCAATTTTTCTATTACCTTATGAATGTTACATAGTTGAACAGTATTGTGCCTGAGCCTTTGCTTCAGCAGAAGAAACAACCCCAAGCTCTTCAACCTCTCCTTATAGCTCAATTTCCTTAAATGGGTTATCTGTTTGGTTCTCCCTTTCTCCATTTCCTCCAATGACTAGATAACCTTGAAGTAGCACCGTGACCAGAATCTTACACAGTAATCCAGGTGTGGCCATAACAGTTATTTTACAAGCTCATCATCACCTCCTGAAATTTGTGTTCTATCTGGTTTGTTTTCTTTACTGTTGGCCCAGATTGTACTTTTGGTTTCACTAGGCTTTCCATCAACGCCTCCAGGTCCCTCTAGTTTTGTGCCCTGTAGCAAAGAGTCATTTAGCTAATATTTCCACCATTTGTTTCCCTTCTTTAGTCTTATCATGCATCAAATGTAATTTTCCAGTCATCAGTCCACTTTCCCAATGTATTCAGTTTACCTGTTCCCTGTTGCTTAGCCCTCCGCCCCCACCTTCATTTGGTGTCACCTGCAAACTGAAAGCATTTCCTTTCCGCCTCAGCTTCAAACTATTTATATAGACTGCAAACAGCAATAGCCCAGCACTGATCCATGACACCCTGACAGTGACCTTAGCATTTCAACTCAGTTCCATTTACCATCATCCTTCACTTTCATTGGCTTAGATCCATTTTACAATCTACGTTGGGGGCTTCTTTTCTATTGCATGTCTTTCTACCTTGAAGACTAATCACTTGTATGGCATTAAATCCTTATTGAAATCTAAATATATCATATCCAACAGAATTTTGATCAGAAACGAGGCCTGTCATTTCATCAAAGAACTTCAATTAACTTGCTAGGCAAACCCTATAGTATTTGGAGTGTAGTTCTACAGTTGGCAGGATGGAGAAGGCTTCAACAGGAGAAGATAACTTCAAAATTACAGCAAAGCAAAGAAGTAATTCTTTATTATAAAAGTACATCTTTATTTTACTTTGTAAAATCATCTCTTCAGAGTTGAATGGCAACTGAAGACATTTGACATCACATTCCAGAGTAAGCCAACCGGACCAACCAGCGCACAAAGCTCAAGCATATGCAAATAATAAGGAACTCCTGCTGAGAAAACTGGCTTCTGAGTAACCAAAAGGTCAAATCAATTAAAATATTCCTTTTGCTGTAATTTGTTTGAAACAAATGAATTCTATGGTTTAGCAATTATGTTTTACATTAGCTAGAGCCTAATAATCAGTCTACATCTGCATAATCATTATATGAAAAAATTATTGAACGATTTATCATCACCAATTATGTAACAAATGACTGACCAGCCATTTACTGATGGCACCTGCAGTAGTAGGCTAGGTGCTGGAAGCTTAGATGCTGGGCCTCAGATACTTTTCACTCAGCTCCAGATAACTCAACAAGCCAAAGACCAAAAGGTAGGATGATCTCAAAAAAAATAGATATTTGGAAATTCACTCAAGCCCTGAGCTAGAAAACTATGGGCAGTATTTTCCCCCCGTTTTGGGGGGGGGGGGGGGGGGGGGTTGTGCGGAAGCACGTGGGTTACCAATCGGCGCCCCCATTTGGGGGTCGCCATTTTAGCGTGACGTCCGCCCGGAAACGCTATGCAGGTGCGGGGTTGGGGGGGATTCTCTGAGCCGGGAGGGCTGCCTCAGGGAGATCAGTGTTACTTTTAAAAACCTAATTAAAGACGGAAAAAAATTTAAGAACATGTCCCCTCATGTGAAACTATCACGATATGGGACATGTCCATTATTTTTATTAAAAAATTTTCATGAAATTTTAAATCTTACATGAAACCTCATCCCGCCCATGGATGAGGTTTCATGCATTATCCGAAGGCCGCCTGGCCTCTTCGCCTGCCCGCCAACCTTAAGGTTGGATGGGCAGGCCCATTAGTTTTTTAATGGCCATAATAGGCCGAACTGGAAATCTAAATGACGTGGGGTGATGTCAGGACGCACACCCGACATCACCCCACGTCATTTTACGCGTTGGCAAGTGGATCCCAGCCCCGCTTGCTGACTGGAAAATGCTGCCCTATGTGGTTTCAGTAGGTTAAATCACAGCAGTGCCGCAATGCAAACCTCGGGCTTTACACTCTCCAGACTAAATTAAGAGGGGATGAGTCAGCCCGTGAAGAAAATGCACAATTTATATCAGGCAAACAAACCTGTCGTGTGGTTATATATCTGAATATCACAGATATCCAGCTGATCAAAGATAAGGTGGAAGAGACATGCTGGGCGGGAATTCCTCTAAAATATGGTAAACTACAGTATCATTAAAAATAAAGGAGGTGAAAGCACCAAGTACTGAAAAATGAGTTACGTTCACTACACGCCATTTGAATATTCCTCTGCAATGGTTTCCCATTAACTATTTTAGAAATGACCAAAATGCTACTTTACATAACAAAATGAATTTTGGATTATGAAATAATACTTTGTTCAGTTTATTCTGTCTAAATGAGTTAATCTGATTTTCATTACAGACATACATTCAAGAACAAAGTCCATGAGAGGGCAGCCTTTATTGATTTAATCATGACTTTAGCAGATGTAAGAATGACCCATTACTATTAATTTATAATGGCTTGATTAACAATCTGACATCATGGGTCTGATTTTAAGTAAGTGAATGGGTCTTGAGTGAGTTAAAATCTCCCCCATAACTTTGGCTGCTACAGCTAAGATATAGACATGCTTAGCTATAGAACAGAAGCAATCCAAATAAATTGCTTTCCACTTATTATAACTTAATGACAACATAGATGATCAATGACTTAATCGACTGATATCCTACTAGAAATAGCATGTGTGTCTCAATACTAAACACTCCTATAAATAAATAATGAACAAGAGGTTACAGCCATCATAATGTTACATAAGGACAAATAGGGACATAGGAACAGGGATCATAGGAATAGAAGTAGGCCATTCAGCCCCTTGAATCAGTTCCACCATTCATGTAGATTATGGTTAATCTGTATTCTAATTCCATTTATTTATCTTGGGCCAGCATAAGGTTACATAAATAGAAACATGGGAACAAGGAGCATAGTAACAGAAGTAAGCCATTCAGCCCCTCAAATCTGTTCCACCATTCATTTCAATCATGGTTAATCTGTATTCCTAATTTCATTTATCCATTTTGGCACCATATTCCCTAATCTCTCAACTAGCAAAAATCCAACTACCTCAGATTTAAAATTATTGAGTTAGTATTGGCCTTAACACTGTCTACTTATCTTAAAAAAAAGACATTGTTATGGTCACTGTGCAGCAAGGAATAAACACAGCAAAATTAAAACACCAAGGTACAGCAGAGAGGAGTAAAAAAAACTATTTTGCCGTGAATTACACTGCTGTCTTAAGGTTGTCATACAAACATAAAATCAAAATAGCAAATGGGAAACCACAGAATCATAGAGCACAGGAGGAGGCCATTCAGCCTACTGTACTTAGAGTTCATAAAAAATTCTAAACTATCTTAAACTACCTACCTTTCTCACATCAGAGCTCTTTGGTTCGGTTGTCCAGGTTATAATTCGGGAAACAGCGAGGCGGGTTTCACTGGAATTAACAAAATCGGCTGGGTCCATCTGCCTTGCCAGCCTCTCAATGTACTTCAAAATTGCAACTTTAACCTTCAAGTAAAAGTATATGAACAAAATGAAGTAGATACAAAACATGACTGATTGGACGGAACAAGTAAAGCCAAAATCCAGAACTAAGATGAAAGGAGTCATTTAAAAAAAAATTTCGCCACACAGATTTCACTCAAACAGTATTTAACTTATTCTGGGTTAATATGCAAATGCTATAGATGTAAATGTTTAAATATGTTTGAGTCACTAGCCTGAACTCTCTCAGATTTTGAATATCAGGTAAAATAAGTCATGTGTCAGCCCTGAGCTCAAGAGAACAACTGAGATACAACAGATGTAAGGTATACCAACCAATTTATTTCAGTTACTGCCTCATAAAAGAGCACTTTACACAAAATGTATTTAGCTATATTTAGTTATTACATCCTCTCCTTCACAAGCTGTATATTGTGCTGCTCACAAAGTGCTAGACATCTGCTTCCAGGCCTCTACCAATATCACGACAAGGAAGTAGACACAAGAATACAAGTAGGGTGGAGAATATTTTATACCACTATGAAGGAGAAAATCTAAATAGCAGTTTTACTACTCATTTCAAAGTTTAGCCATCAAAATCCTGCCAAACATCAGTCTGTGATCCATGACAGAATTTGGCAGAAATCAGGAAATGGTGTCTTCACTATACAGTAAGGGCTAAAATGGCAAACTACCTCTTTGCACATGCACCATATTTGTAAATCTGAATAGGATTTTCTCAATCCCCTCTTTTGAACCAGTTCAGAAACGTTAGTTGCTGTTGAATCTCAAGCTAGTATAGGGTCATTCTTTTAAGTAAGGTTTCAAATACTAATTCAAATCATTTTTCCAGGATATATCTTATAGTAATGGATATTTTTATACAAACCTTGAGGTTAGGTGTTTGCGTTTGATCCACAATAAAACGCATAAGAATATTGAATTGCTGATCAAATGGGAAAGACTCTCTACAAGTAAAAAAAAAGGAGTTAGTATTTCAGAGTTCATGGTTTTATCTTTTGTGACTCGCTAGCAGTTATAATGTTGAAAAACTTTATGCTGTAACATTCTATTATATTAAAAATACTGACAAACCAAAAGTGCTAAAATGTGACATTACCATCCCTTTTCAACTTCCACCATCATCCCTTTTGTCATTTAATCACTCTTGTTATCGGCCACAAAGACCTTCCATTTTGTCCTTTCTCGCCCCACCCTCATCCCACTTTGGGACAGAGGGCTAGGATGCCTAACACTCATGTACAGAACTGGCTGATGTCCCAGTGAATGGAGGTGGGCCTTCTAACTTGCTCCGCCCTCCTCCATTCCTGCCTCAGGCCTGCTCTGGGAGGTGACAGTTCCAACTCGAACCCCGTCCCCTCGACCCCACCATTAAAGAAGTGTGGGCGGACACTGCTGAGCAGGAAGCAGGGTCACAACGGCAGCAAATCAACCAACTCGTGATTTCCACCTCAAAGGGGAGAATCTGGTCCTTAGTCTTTGTTGCGACGTAGGGAGTGCAGCAGTCAATTTTCTCAGAACAAATTCCCACGAACAGCAATCTGATAATGACCAGATATCTGTTGTTACTGATGTTGGTTAAGGGTTAAGATTTGGCCAGGCCACCGGGGATAACTCCCCTGCTCTTCTTCAACGTTAGGACCACTACTTTTCTTGATACATAGTAATGAATGAAACTTCAGTGTACAAGGCACATTTTCAAGAGAAGGATAGTGATAAATTTCAAGAAGATATCGACAGGCTGGTGGACGGGCGGACAAGTGCCAGGTGAAATTTAAAGCAGAGAAGTGTGCACTGAATGTTGTTATTATGGTCAGAAGAATGAGAGGCAATATAAAGTGAAAGGTACAATTCTAACACGGGTGCAGGAACAGAGGGATGTGGGGGCGCATGTGCACACATCACTGAAGTTGGCAAGGCTGGTTGAGAAAACAGTTAATAAAACATACCAGATACTGGGCTTTCTAAATAGGGGCACAGAGTGCATAAGCAAGGATTTTATGGTAATCCTCAAAATAAAAACAATGCTGGTTCGGGCACAACTCGGGTATTGTGTCCAGTTCTGGCACCACATTTTAGGAAGGATGAGAAAGCATTAGCGAGGGTGCAGAAAAGATTCATGAGAATGGTTCCAGGGATGAGGAACTTCAGTTCCATGGATAGATTGGAGAAACTAGGGCTGCTCTCCTTGTATAAGAGAAGAAACAAGGATAATTGATGGAGGTGTTCAAAATCTTGAACGGTGAGGACAGAGTAGATAGGGAAAACGGTTCCTATTGGCAAAACTGTCAAGAACCAGAGGACACCGATTTAAGGTGATTAGCAGATGAAGTAAAAGTACCATGAGAAAAACTGTTTTTGTGCAGCAAGTGGTTAGGATCTTGAATGCTCTACCTGAGAACATGGTGGAGGCAGATTCAATTGTGGCTTTCAAAAGGGTACTGGATAATTGTCTGAAGAGAAATATTTGCAGGGCTTTGAGAAAAAGTGCGTGAGTGGGACTAGGCAAGTTGCTCTTGTAGACAGCTGACACAGACATGCCAGGCTGGATAGAAATAGTATGACACATAAGCAGGCTATGATTCAAAATAGTGCCATGGGATCTTTTATGACCGCTTAGTTTAACATCTTGCCCGAACTGCCTAGATTATGTTCAGGTCTCTGAAGTGGGACTTGAACCCAAAATCTTCTGATTCTGAGGTGACACATAGCTGATGAAATTGCGCACCAAACATCCACAGTTATGGTAATGTGCCTTATTTCAGATCAATAGCACTGAGTTTTAACATAATCCTGAAATTTTAAGTGCTTTTCAATTATTAACACAACACCCTATGTGGGGCAAAAAAAACCTGGGCCAAGAAGACAGTGTTGTAATTTGGTGATAAGGCATTTACTGCATTTTCATGAGAATCCCAGGGACAGTATGGATTATAAAAATTTTAAAAACCAGGCTTTTCTCACTAGTTTCTTCGAGTTAGAAGGCATCTGGAAACAGGTCAGAAGGGGAGAACATAACTGATTTTACAGAACAACTGAATTTGAAAGAAGTTCAAGAGAATGCAAAAATATAGTTGTTTGACCAGCAGTGCAAGACTCTGGAGTAGCTGGCAAACGAGCTGATCATTTTGGGGCCCTGAAAGTTTCCAGAAACAGGTCCCACAGTTGGGAAGTCAGACAGTTAATGCAATCCATCCAGTAAGTAGTTTGCTGAGCCAGGATGCAATGTGAGCCCTCAGGAACCATAAAGTTAAATGCCAGAGAAATTAGGCTTTTTGAAATGTAACTGAGTGGATCACAAAGCACCAAATGCTAGGAGAATGTACAACTACAGTACAGTAAATTAAAATTTCAATTACTATTGGCATTCTGAATAAACTAAATAATACTCTTTTAACCTAAGTATACCATTATAATCTATGTAAATGTAATTTTGTATTGATCTTGTGCTATCGGCACCAGGAGTGCAGTTTTCCCATCTCGGATAGCACCAGACGATATAAAGGAGGCTGAATTTGCACCTCCAACAGCATTCAAGACTTAGTTTTCTCGGATCACAAGGTTCAATAAGCTATTGGCTATTAGCCATCTAATGAGACCCACAATCAATGGAGATCCTCTGCCAGATCTCTGCTCAATGCATCATTATTAAACCACCTTACGAGAAACAGACCACATTCAAAGGTCAGAAAGGAACGTGATAATACAGAGAAATTTCTTCACTCAAAGCAATCTTTGCAATTCTCTAGCCAGAGAGCTATGAATGCTCAGTCATTGAGCACAATCACGTCAGTGATCGAGAGTTTTTTGGATAACAAAAGAACCAAGAACATGGGAAAATGCGGAAAGATGGAATTGAGGTAGGAGAGTAGCTACGATCTTGTCGAAGGTGCAGTAGCTTCGATGGACCAATAACTATACCTGCTCCCATTTATTATGCACTTAGGAGTCACCACCCAACTAAACTACACCATGAGAGAGCAATACCGACAAAAATAGTATGCACAAAAGGTACAATGAGGATGTACATAAACTAAGAATGAATTATAGGAAACAGCTTGATCGCTGGTCTGACCTGGTGACATCTAGTGCCTTCTGAACCTTGGCCTGCACAGAACCTAGCAAATCAGCACCCATCTTCTTTAAAAGCTGAGTCAGGAGCACAAAGAGCCAATCCTGTAAGTCTTCCTTGTGGATGATGATGAAATCTACTAAAGTTTCCAAAAACATGCTGAATACCTAAAATAAAAAGAATGTATTATGACCTTTGTTGGCGTTTGGCAGGAATGGCATACCATGTATCAAAAAAGCAGTTTGATACCACAAACAAACAACCTGGCAAATGTCATTTCCTTCATAAAATTAATTTGTAATTGATGACAAAGTTAAGAAGGAATAACTTCTGTTGAAACAGAAATAAAGCACACCTAGACAGATGGCTGAATATAAAATTGAAACGCTCTATTCTCTAGCAGTATTATTCTTTAGCCACATGAATTTGAAGCAATATCTTTTTTAAAATGTGATGCGGTATCTAGTAGTTACAGTTCACACTGTAAAACTGTACTTAAGGGGGCAGTGGGGTTCAAGCACAGATCTTTTCATTTGAAATTATCTTTTAATTTTTCACATTTGTAAAGAATCAGTTATCAGTTACTGGGCCTTCCAGTATGTAAAACATTTATAGGAATATAGGTTATGTTGCCCCCACCAGGTGAAAATCAACTTTGTTCATTTCATGGAAGAAAACAGCAACAAGACCTCAAAAATTACTTAATTTCTACGGCTGAGCTCCGAATATTTCAACCTGGTACAATGTCAATGTTGCATTTAGAATCCAATTGAACAAAAATCTGGCAATATCTACTAAATTTCAGTTGATGTCTCTAATGTTCTGAAAACATAATCTGCAGATATCCTCAGTGTGCCAACACTCAATGGCAGAAGGCAGGTGCCCTGTTATTGCGAATACCTGGCTCATGGTTCTTGCATTTTAGAATATAACTTTAGTTTTAGGAATATAACTTTTAGGTTGTAAGTTAAAAAGGTCAGAATAGAAGGAAGAGAGAGAGAGCTACAGAACAGCAAGTGGTCTTGTTTGTTAAAAAGCCAGAGACATGATGTCTGCAATGGTTGCGAAGAAGTGCAGTCCAGAGAGGTGTTTTTGTTTTGGGAGGCAGAGCTAAATTAATTTTTAAAAGCATTCAGTAAACCCTGAAATGTTGTAAAATCCATCTATTTCATCAGATCAAATCTGAAGTTGTGGCTTATTCTCCTTCCCCAATTCCAGAAGTAAGCCCTTTCTCTGAATAGCCTACCTCCAGTGGTGCTGCATTCAGCCCATTAAAATGATCTGACCCTGTGCATAGAGGTAGTTTTCTGGGATTAGGGGTTTGCCCTATGAGGAAAGCTTGAGCAGGTTGGGCCCATACTCACTGGAGTTTCTTAGAACGACAGGTGATTTTATTGAAACATACAAGATTCTGAGGGGGCTTGACAGAGTAATGCTGAGAGGATGATTCCTCTCATGAGGGAATCAAGAACTAAGGGGAAAAATAAGGGCTCTCCCGTTTAAGATGGAGATGAGGAGGGATTTCTTCTTCAAGGGCCTTTGGTCTTTGGAATTCTCCTCCCCAGTGAGCAGTGGAGGCTGGGTTATTGAATATATTCAAGGCTGAGATTTTTGATTGACAAGGGAGCCAAGGGTTATGGGGGCCTGACAGAAAAATGGAGTTAAGGCTCCTATTTCTTATGTTCTAAGAAATTGGAAATGAAGGATAATTAACTTAAAGGTCCGTCTGAGGACAGCAGAGCGCAGGCTACATTGTCATAGAGATAGGCTGAGATTAAGAAATTCTATGGTTTCAATTCATCTGGGTGTTTGCTGGAAAAGTTAGTTGCACTTTAGACCTGATGCGGATTGCAGCTGACTGAGAAGATAGACAAAGTAAATAACAGTTAGATAGGCCTGCACTGTAGACAGAGTAAAACGCTAACTTAAGCGTTGACCGCATGTGAAGGCGGGTGAGGCTTAATCTCAGTTTGCATCTTGTGCGGGAACAGAAGCTGGAGGTTGTTTAATTTGAAGCTAGTGGAAGAATGCACAGTGGGCCTCACAGTGTCTTATTGCAAAAGAAAGTGATCAGCTGAAGCAGCTTGGAAATATTGAAAAAATAACCACAAAAAAGGGACTCAGGTATCCACAGTCAAGACATGGTAAATGAAAAGTTTTACCTCTTAGAATTTTTTTTTTTTTTTTGTAAAAATATACTTTATTCATAAAAAATCTTCAATCACATTCAAAACCATTTCAAAAACAACATTACAAGGGTACAATCCAGGTTAAACTTTTACAAAATGTATCACCAGGTGCATCAGTACAAACAATATTACAATCATTTACAGCCTTTCATTTTGATCTGTACAGCCCGAGGGGCTCTAAACAGTTCCCAGTCTCTCGGTGCGCTGTGGTAGAAAGGTCTTAGACAGCGACCCTTCCCCATTGCGCCTTTGCGGCAGCTGCCCCAAGCTTTAGTGCGTCCCTCAGCACGTAGTCCTGGACTTTGGATTGTGCCAGTCCGCAACAATCGGTCGGGGACAACTCTTTGTGCTGGAAGACCAACAAGTTTCGGGCAGACCAAAGCGCGTCTTTCACCGAGTTGATGATCCTCCAGCTGCAGTCGATGTTTGTCTCGGTGTGTGTCCCTGGGAACAGCCCGTAGAGCACAGAGTCCTGTGTCACAGAACTGCTCGGGATGAACCTCGACAGCAACCACTGCATCTCTCTCCAGACTTTCTTTGCAAAGGCACAATCCACAAGGAGGTGAACAACGGTCTCTTCCCCACCACAGCCACCTCGAGGGCAACGTGCAGAGGGGGTGAGACTCCTGGCGTGTAGGAAGGATCTGACGGGGAGGGCCTTTCTCACCACCAGCCAAGCTACGTCTTGGTGCTTGTTGGAAAGTTCTGGCGATGAGGCATTCTGCCAAATGACTTTGACAGTCTGCTCGGGGAACCATCCCACAGGGTCCACCCTCTCCTTTTCCCTCAGGGCCTCTAGGACGTTACGTGCTGACCACTGCCTGATGGACTTGTGGTCAAAGGTGTTTTTCTGCATAAATTTTTCCACCAGGGACAGGTGGTACGGCACGGTCCAACTACTTGGAGCGTTCCGCGGCAGCGTGGCCAGACCCATCCTTCGCAACACCGGGGACAGGTAGAACCTCAGCACGTAGTGACACTTGGTGTTTGCGTACTGAGGGTCTACGCACCGCTTGATGCAGCCACACACAAAGGTGGCCATCAGTATGAGGGCGATGTTGGGCACGTTTTTTCCCCCTTTATCTAGAGGCTTGTACATCGCGTCCCTGCAGACACGATCCATTTTCGACCTCCAGATAAAGCGGAAGATGGCTCGAGTGATCGCCATCGCGCAGGAGTGTGGAATGGGCCAGACCTGCGCCACGTACAGCAACAGCGAGAGTACCTCACACCTGATGACCAGGTTCTTACCCGCAATGGAGAGGGAGCGTCGCTCCCACATGCCCAGTTTCCTTTTCACCATAGCCACTCGCTCCTTCCAGTTTCTAACGCATGCCCCGGTCCCTCCGAACCATATCCCCAGCACCTTCAGGCCGTCAGCCCTGACAGTGAAGGGGACAAAGGATCGGTCAGCCCAGTTCCCAAAGAACATGGCCTCGCTCTTCCCACGATTTACCTTGGCTCCCGAGGCCAGTGCGAACTGGTCGCAGACGTGCATCAGTCTGCGCACCGACAGCGGATCCGAGCAGAAGACGGCGACGTCGTCCATGTACAGGGAGGCTTTTACCTGAGTGCCTCCACTGCCTGGGATCGTCACTCCTCTTATGCCCGGATCCTTCCTGATGGACTCGGCAAAGGGTTCTATGCAGCACACGAAAAGGACAGGCGAGAGAGGACAGCCCTGCCTGACTCCAGATTTAATCGGAAAGCTATCTGTTTCCCACCCATTGATTGAGACTGCGCTACTGATGTTAGTGTAGAGCAGTTGGATCCAATTTCGAATTCCCTCCCCAAAGCCCATTTTGGAGAGCACATCCCCCATGTAGGTGTGCGATATTCTGTCAAAGGCCTTCTCCTGATCCAAGCTGATGAGGCAGGTATCCACACCCCTGTCCTGTACATAGGCAATCGTATCCCTGAGCAGCGCCAGGCTGTCAGAGATCTTCCTGCCTGGCACAGAGCAGGTCTGGTCAGGGTGAATCACCAATTCCAGAGCGGATTTGACCCGGTTGGCGATGACCTTGGACAGAATCTTATAGTCCACATTCAACAGTGAAATGGGTCGCCAATTTCTAATTTCCTCCCTTTCCCCCTTGTGCTTGTAGATGAGGGTGATGATGCCTTTCCTCATGGATTCTGACATGCTGCCGGCCAGGAGCATACTCTCGTACACTTCTAGCAGGTCTGGGCCGATCAAGTCCCACAGAGCCGAATACAACTCCGCCGGCAGGCCGTCGCTTCCGGGGGTTTTACTCTTCTCGAAGGACTCGAGGGCCTTAGTCAGTTCGTCAGGAGTTAGCGGTTTGTCTAGGCTCTCCCGCGTACTGTGGTCTAAGACCTCCGTGATAGAGGACAGGAAGGACTGGGAGGCCGTGCTGTCCGTGGGCTTCACGTCATACAGTCCGGCATAAAAGGATTTGCTGATCCTCAGAATGTCGGACCGTGATGACTTTACTGAGCCGTCTTCTTCCTTCAGGCTGCTGATCACAGAGCGCTCTCTGTGTACCTTTTGGAAGAAGAAACGTGAGCACGTCTCATCCTGCTCCACGGAGCGGACTCTGGAACGGAAGATGATCTTGGAGGCCTCCGAGGCAAAGTGCGAGGCTTGCTGGCCCTTCACCTCTTGGAGCTCCTCCTTGACATCGACCCCCATCGACTGCAGCCGGAGCAGATTCTGCATCTTTTCCTGGAGTCGGGACATTTCCCTCTGTTCCTTTCTAGCTTTCTGGGTGCCTTTGCGGATGAAAAACCTCTTGATGCTTCCCTTGATCACTTCCCACCAGTGTGTCAGGGACTCAAAGAGGGGTTTCACGGTTCTCCAACCTTTGTAATCCCTCTTGAGCTCCTCAATGTTCTCTGGGGTCAGCAGTTGCACATTTAGCTTCCATGCCCCCCTGCCCACCCTCAGGTCTTCCTCCAAGTGGCAGTCCGCCAGTAGGAGGCAGTGGTCAGAGAAGAACACTGGCTTGACGTCGGTGGATCTGACTGTGAATGCACGGGACACAAACAGGAAGTCTATCCTGGAACGAATGGACCCGTCTGGCCGCGACCAGGTGTATCTACGCTGCGCTCCGTCTGCAGGGTTGCTGAAGACGTCGTGCAGCTTGGCATCCTTAACTGTTTCCATCAGGGATCTGGACGTAGCGTCCAATCTGCTTCCGGCCCTGCCGGATCGTCCAGCCGCATCGATGATGCAGTTGAAGTCCCCGCCCAGAATGACCGGCCTGGAGGTCGCCAGCAGCAGTGGGAGTTGCTGAAAAACCTCCAGCCGCTCAGCCCCTTGTGCCGGGCCATACACGTTAATTAACCGGAGTGGAGCGTTCTTGTACATTACGTCTGCTACCAGGAGTCGCCCGCCCACCACCTCCTTGACCTCGGAGACGGTGAAGTTGCCTCCCCGCAGCAGAATACCCAGGCCGGAGGAACGAGAGTCGTTTCCGCCCGACCAGATCGATGGCCCGTGGGACCACCATCGTGACCATTGCCTGTAGGAGCTGAGGTGCGGTATCGCACACTCCTGCAGAAACAACAGGTCAGCTTTGACCTTGGCTAGGTAGTCCAAGGTCGCAACACATCGCGTAGTAGATTTAATGCTACGCACATTTATGGATACAATCTTTAAACCCATTTTAAAGCATTTATTCTCCTACCAAACCCACTGTCTCTGAGAGTCCCAGACCTTTAGTCTGCTCCTTCATACCCGTAGTGAGCTCAAATTCCTTCACTTTGGATGGGCTGAGGTAGATCTCCTTGGCCGTGTTCTGCTCCAGTGGCATCTGGAGGTTCACGTAGAGAGCGGGTTTTGAGATGACCTTTGCTGGAGAAGCTTCTCCAAAACTCACCCCCTCTGGGGGGTTGCTGTTCCCGGCTTCCTGGAGCTGGGGTGCGATGATTGCCTCACTGCTCCCAGATTCCAGGGGCTGTGGTGCACTGGCCTCCTCAGGTTGCAGGCAAAGTTGGGGTGCGCTGGGCTCCTTGTTGTCTCCAATTTTCTGGAGCTCGGGTGTCTCGTCCTCCAACGCCCTGGAGCTTTGCCGCCTCTTCTGTCGGTGCCGCTCTGGCACTTCCTCATCCGAAGAGCTGCTGCCCTTGTCATCCGTGTCGGATGGGAGACGCCTCTTGCCGCTTCTCTGGGAAACGCCTTTGCTTCTTCTTCGCTCCCTCTTACTTTTCTTGTTCTTCACCGTCCGCCACTCCCCCTGCTGCTTTTCCACTGCTGCCTCCTCCTCCATTGATTCGCTGTCCTGAGGACTGGAAGGTTCAGGGGGTAGTGCTGTTGATTGGCTCTCTGTTGCCTCAATCTCTTTCTCCACCTTGTCTCTCTCTGTGTCCTCCTTTGTCCCGTTGAGCTCCCTGGGGGCCTTGGTGGTTGGAGTGACACGGAACATTTCTTCTGCTTCCCCCTGGTCGGCTTTGGCTGCCTGTGCGTAAGTACGGCAGCGTTTGGGGCAGGTCCTGTAGAGGTGACTTGCCTCGCCACACAGGTTGCAGCACTTGGCCTGTTTGCAGTCTTTTGTCTGGTGCCCTTCCTGTTTGCAGATCTTGCAGAGGGAGGCGCTGCAGTTGGCCGCCACATGACCAGCCTTGCCGCATGAGCGACAATGCTTGGGTTGCCCAGCGTAGACCAGGTAGCCACGGTTTCCCCCGATAGCGAAACTGGAAGGAGGGTGGAAAATGGCTCCCTTACCATCGGTCTTTAGCGTGACCTTAAACAGGCGTTTGCCTGTCCAGATCCCCAAGTCGTCTCGAATCTCAGTGCCGCTCCCCACCTTATCGAAGTACCTGGTGAGGAAGGTGACCACGTCGGCGACAGGGACGAAGGGGTTGTACACATGCACCATCACCTCACGTTCCCGTTGCAACGGCAGAGAAAAGTGCGGCTCCGCCGTCAGGATCTTCATCTCCGGCAGGTCTCTCTTCTCCTCGAACACCCTCAGGAGCCGGACGCAGTCTGCCACTCGCTTGAACGTCACGTCAAAATAACCACCTTTGCGGGAGTCGTGCAGGGTGAAGATCTCCGTAGCTTGGAAGCCGCACGCCTTCAACAGGATCCTCCTGGTGAAGAAGCCCCGATCCATAGGTGATCCTCCTTCGTCGCTGTGGTTCACCGTGACTCGGACGGTGATAGGTAACCCACGGTATGAATTCGGATTGCGATTGGTTATCGCCCTTCCATCCCGACCTTGCCTTGGCAGGACCATGGTGTCGCCCCTGCAACACTTGATCTTAGCCAAAAGCCTTAGAATAGCTGGAACTGAGGAGAATTAAAGATAGTTTCCAGAGGACTGTGGCATACTTATGGGTGGTCCCTAAAGAAGTAAATAACTTTAAGCTTGATGTGTCTTATATGAGAATGCTTGGGGGAAGAAGTAGACCTGAGTGAACAATAAATGTAGTTAAAAGCCATATTATTAAGTTTATAGTGTTTGTTTTATTTAATTCTTTTGTGTACAAAAAGTTTTTGTTAAATAAAAGTGAAATCTTGTGGATTAGTTGTATTGGTTAAAATGAGGTAGCCACATTTATTTTTAAATGTTAATGGTCCTTAACTTGATTGTAACAATGTAAACTTGCACTAATTACAGCAACTAATTGAGATTTATTATTCTTCAATAAGATTTGAAACTAACTTTTCCTCAGAAAATAAAAATGTACTTTTCAAGGGCACCAATATATGTTAGTTTGTGGTAAACAGTAAAAGCAACACTTACTCTCTGTTGTGAGTTCCAACAAAGGACAGGACATGCAAGAAAACAAACCATCGATTAATGCAGTAGACTTACAATCAACAGTGCTTTGTAATGGTTACCGACATACATTAATCACTTCATAATACACAGGCTTTTAGATAAAGCTGGGCAATTGCAAACAAATTCTCACATCCACCAGCGTTCTCTGCATGCCAAAATACAAATTCCAGTACATCTTTCAAATCATTTATTGTACTTTAATTTTCTAGAACAACTGAAAAAGGCAACAATTGCTTTCATGGAATTTTTGCAAAAATGTGTATGAACTGCACCAACATTCATTAAGTAGGTTGGCTTTTGGACTTGGGTCTAAGCAAAATCCTTTCAGGAAGTTTAAGTTAAATTTAAATTCAGCTTTAAAATTCTATTTCTACTTGCTGCAAGCTAGGTTATAATTGTACAGGGATTGCTGAATAAATATTTTCAAAGTTCAATCCTTATCTGAAAATATGAAAGTTGCTTTCTTTTTAAGGAAACAATAACTTTTAAAAATTTGCATCTTTTCTGTTAACCAACTCTTAAATAGATCTCCGGATGCTGCGGATAAAAACAAAAAGCTAAAAACAAAGATAAAATAGATCTACCTTTACAAATGACCTGTATTGCCATAAACAAGGAAATACAAAACACAGCATATTTTTTGAAAACAATCACCTTCCATATTATGTTCCATTTATACAAATATTTTTAAAATATGGCATGCATTCACACAAAACACAAAGCTGTTTACATGTACATGCAAGAAGCTGCTTGCAAAAACTATTTTAGTAGAAGTTACCTTGCTATGAGGATCTGCAAACATACGAGTGAAGATCTCACATAACCGCTTCAATTCAACACGGCTGTAAAGTAAATTAATATAAAATGTGCAGATCAAGGGTTTATTAAAAGCACTGTATTAAGTCACATTAGGTCAACATAGGCGCCAGGAAGCTTGTTTTTTTTCTAGATACAAAATATAGCAATGGAAAGAAAATAAAATAAAATTCTGCCTGTTATTAAAATGCTTCAATATATTTGGAACAGAATAATTTTAATTTTCAGTTGTCATTTTAAATGACTTTTATCAGTATTGAATGTATGATGGCTCACTTGTATAGTGTTTTCTTTAATTGGGAATTTTTGTATAGCTTAATAGTAAAGCTACATTACATAATTTATTTCAAGAAATTATATTTCAAAGTTTATGGGCAAATCAAATGGTCTGATTTTATTCAACAACTCCGTTCAAAATTTTACCTTGATAGATTCAAACACTCATGCCTAGATTTTCTGATTCTACTAACAGTACTAACCCATTTTAAATTAGTTAAGACTAACATTAATAATGCTGACTGGAAAATCCCAAATTTGAATCAGTCTAACCTACACTACCTCAAAAATCTTAAGTTACCAAAGCAATGGATTCTAACATGCCAGGTTATTAGAATAATCAAGTGATTTGAGAGGCAGAATTGAAAAGATCCTGCAACGTGATAGTACATTTTGCAGAACCTTACCTTAATGTTCTCTGACTTTTCAATAGATTTTGAAGGCCAACAAGCCCTTCTTTCCTCTCAGACCAATTTGAGCTAGCACAGTGGTTTAAGACCTCAGCCACATCCTCTGTCTGGCGCAAGTAGTGTGGAATGCCTCCATTTCTGGAGCCATAAGACCGCTCAGAACAAGCGCTAGATGCATCGCTGTTTGCATCATCATCAGAGTACATTCCATATGGTTCATATCGTCTTCTGACAGGTTTTTTCTAAAAGTGAAAACAAAGCATGGTTTTATTCATCTCCTATACATCTCTTATACACAAAAACAAAACATATGTGGTAAATTTATATATGTTGTAAATATATATATATATTGTAAACATACTTTAAAATTCATCATTTTGTTTCGCTTGTTGAACGAAATCTAAACCTAACAGAACTTCATGTAAATGGTTCACTAAAGTGTTGTAATAGCATAACCAAGTGGCATACCAAAGCTAACTGTCTAATTTGGGATTATTCTAACCTGGAAACGAAAACTACCATCCCTGCAGACTCTGCCTATATAGCAAAACCAGGTGACTGAAAAGTACTATAATCATTACTTTTTACTGAGCCAAATTGCTGTTGCTTGTTGTTCCTCTAAATCTATTTTTGCAAATGCACGTACATCAGTAAAACAACTTTAAGGCTAAACTTTATTGCTTTATGCTTTCACCACAAGTTTTAAAGTCCTATTTTGAAGAAAAAAGTAGTTTGATACTTATTTAAATAGCATTCAGAAACAGGAACAAATGCTTGTTCTTGAATATACTGTCTATTTAAAAGGGAAAATACTTTAAAAAGTATATTCTTCCAATATGGTTTCTCTGGTAAATTATACCTAGCATAAAGTTTTATTAATAGGATCTTTGTCCCATCATATTGCTTGTGTTATGAACAGGCAGCATCTAAGTGAGTGTAGCATCTAAGTAAGTGTTGCACAGAAATGCAGTTTACACCATGAAAACAGGTGACTATTCAGCCCAACCAGCCTATGTCAGTATTTTAATTCTCTGTGCCACACCCACTCTGACCTTTGTCTCCTACACTGTTCTAATGAAGTTCAATTGAAGCTCAAGGAACAATATATCTTCTTTTGATTATGTACTATGCAGCTTTCTCTCAACATTAAGTTCAACAATTTCAGATCATAACCACTGCTCTCATTCTTTCAGACAGCAGCCATTGGTAGTGGTTTTATTATTGCCACCACTTCTAGACCTATCTTTTGCTTCTTCACTTGTCCCATCACCACTCCACTTTGCCTTACATCATCATCTCTTTTGTCATTTAATCTCTCCTATCTTCCACCCTATCACAGGCCTTCCATTTTATTCTTTTCTTCCAATTAGAACTTCTACTTTAGATTGTCCTTGCTCTTTTATTACTGATTCAAACCTTATGATATGATGATCACTCTTATCCAAGTGTTCCCCCCAAAGATACTTGGTCTATTGGGCCTCCTCATTCCCCAGCACACATCCAGCAATGCTTCCTTTCAAGTTGAACCGAGAACATACTGGCCAAAGGAGTTCTCCAGAAAACATTTTAAAAATTCCTCCCCCTCCTTACCCTTCACTCTAACATTATCTTAATTTATATTTGCATAATTAAAGACCCCATATCACTATTCCAGAGTTCTTGCACATCCGTGATGTGCAAGAACACTTTCTTTGATCCAGTCAGATGATTCCACAGTAGCCCTGCTTATTGCCTCGATTTAGTAAAGGACATTTCCCATCACAAAAGAGTCTTCTCTCTTTCACATCGTAGCTATAACAGCAGCCAACTGCGACTGTGGCAGTAATAGTAACGTGCAATACATATTGCCAACTAATTTTTAAAAATTAAAAATTCTGAGAAGGCACGCAGAATATTTAAAATAGCAGCATCCAGGAGTGTGTTTAGCCTAGAACATAATCTTCGGGTATATAGCAATTGCTATAACATTGCAGTTGTGATATATGTTGTCATGTGTGGATGTTACAGCCCAGTCATTGCTTCTGGCATTCAAGAACACAAGAATAGGAGGGGTTGACAACATGACCCCTCAAGCCTGCACCACCATTCAATAAGATAAATGGCTGCTCATGGGTTTCAACTCCATTTTCTTGCCTGCTCCCTATAGCCCTCAATTCCCTGAGACACCAAAAATCTGTCTATCCCAGCTTTAAATGTATCCAATGACAGAGCTACCACTGCCCACTGGGGAAGAGAATTCCAAAGATTCACAACCCTTTGAGCAAAGCAATTTCTCCTCATCTCAGTCCTAAATGATCGGCCCCAATCCGGAGACTGTGACCCCGCAAGTATATCTTTGCTTAAATGTGGAGATGAAAACTGCACACAGCATTCCAGATCTGGTCTCACCAAAACCCTGTATAATTGTAGTGGGTCTTCTTTATTCCTGGACTCCAATCCCCTTGCAATAAAGGCCAACATGCCATTTACTTCCCAACTGCTTATTGTGCTTGCATGCTAACTTTCTGCAGTTCCTCATACGTGCACACCCAAGTTTCTTTGAACATCAACACTTACATGTTTCTCAACTTTTAAAAAATATTTTGCTTTTTTATTGTTATGACTGAAGTGAATAACTTCATACTTCCCAACATTATACTCTATCTGCCACCTTCTTGCCCACTCACTTAACCTGTCTATATGTCTCTGCAGCCTTTCCATGTCCTCCCCACAACTTACCTTTCAACCTGGTTTTATATCATCAGCAAACTCTCATCTCCACATTTAAGCAAGGATATATTTGCAATCAAGGTAGTACAGCAAAGGTTCACTAGATTGCTCCCTGGGATGAGGGAGTGGTCCTATGTTCAGAGGCTGAGTAAATTGGGCCTCTTTTCCACGGGGCTTAGAGCGAGAGGCGATCTCATTGAAACATACAAGATTGTGAAGGGACTTGATAGGGTGAGCGCTGAGAGTGAGTTTCCGCTGGTCGGGGAATCCAAAATAGGAATCCAAAATATGGGGTCACAGTCTACGGATTGAGGCCAATCATTTAGGACTGAGGTGAGGAGATATTGCTTCACTCAAAGAGTTGTGAATCTTTGGAATTCTCTTCCCCGGAGGGTTGTGGTTGCTCTGTCGTTGGATACATTTAAAGCTGGGAAAGACAGATATTTGGTGTCTCGGAATCGAGGGCTAAGGGGAGCAGGCAGGAAAATGGAGTTGAAACCCATGAGCAGCCATTTATCTTATTGAATGGTGGTGCAGGCTTGACGGGCCATGTTGTCAACTCCTCCTATTCTTGTGTTCTTGAATGCCAGAAGCAATGACTGGGCTGTGACATCCACACATGACAACATATATCACAGAACTGCAGTGTTTTAGCAATTGCTATATCCCCAAAGATTATATTCTAGGTTAAACACACTCCTGGATGCTGCTGTTTTAAATATCCTGTGTACCTTCTCAGAATTTAAAATTTTTTTAAAGTTAGTTGGCAGTTTGCATTGCACGTTACTCTTATTAGGAGTAATTAATATATTACTCTTTGTCTCTTCATCCAAGTCGTTAATATAGATTATAAATAGCTGAGGCCCCAGCACTGACTCTTGCGGCACTCCATTACTCACTGCCTGTCAACTTGAAAATGCTCAGTTCATGCCCACTCTCTGCTTCCTGTTAACCAATCCTCTACCTACACTAATATATTACCTTCAACTCCATGAGCCCTTACCTTGCCTTTGAACCTTTTGTGTGGCACTTTGTCAAACACCATTTCGAAATCCAGACACACTACATCTACTGGTTCTTCTTTATCTACCCTACTAGTTACATCCTCAAAAAGCTAATAAATTGGTCAAACAATTTCCCTTTAGTAAACCAATGTTGTCCTGTTCTAATCATACAATACTTTTTAAGTGCATTGTTAAGGTTTCCTTAATAATAGATTCCAGCATTTTCTGGTATTAGACTAATTGGCCTGTAGTTCCTGGTTTTCTCTCCTCCTCCTTTCTCGAAAAGCAGCATAACATTTGCCAACTTCCAATCTGATAGGACCATTCTGGAATCAAACGAATTTTGGAAAATCATAGCTACCATATCTGCCATCTCTATAGCTATCTCTCTTAGAATTCTAGGGTGTGGGCCATGAGATCCTGGATCTTAGTCCCCAAGTTTCTCCAATACTTTTTCTCTGCTGATATTAATTTCCTCACTCTTTTTCACCCCCTAGGTTACTGTCAATTTCTGGTATGAAATTTGTGCCTTCTAGTGTGAAGACAGACACAAAATATTTGTTCACTGTCTCAGCCATTTCCTCATTCCCCATGATAATTTCTCCTGCTGCTGCTTCTAAGGGACCAACATTTACTTTGGCTACTCTTTTCCTTTTTATATACTTATAAAAATCTCTTACAATCTGTTTTTATGTTTCTGGCTAGTTTACTCTCATATTCAATTTTTTCCCTTTTAATCAACTTTTTGGTGGACCTTTGTGGTTTCTAAAACATTCCCAAACCTCTGACTTGCTACAATTTTCTGCAAGATCATACAATTCCATCTTTCAATCTAATGCTATTCTTAACTTCCCGAGTGAGTCACGGTTGGGTTGTTTTTGATAACTTTTTGCTTTTCACTGGAATGCATTTTTGTAGAACAGTTTGGATCCTTTGTCTCTCATTGTTCATTCACCATCATACTTTTTAGACTATTTACCCAATTAACCTTAACCAGTTCTACCCTCATACCTATGTAATTTTTAAGATTCTTGTTTGTGATTGGAGTATGTCACTTTCAAACATGGAATTCACTGGTATTATGATCACTATTTCCCAGTGGATCTTTTACTTTTATTAATTAACCCTGCTTCATCACACAATGCTAGATCTAAGATAGCTTTATCCCGAGTCGGTTCCAAAATGTAATGTATTGCTCCAAGAAACTGTCACAAAAATTTTACAATCTCATCTTCTAGACCCTTGCCACTTTGATTCTCCCAGTCTATATGAAGGCTAAAGTCCCCAAAATGATTACATTGCCTTTGTTAGAAGCTCCAATAATTTCTTGTTTAGTGCTCTGTCCAGTTTAACTACTGTTAGGTGGCCTACAAACTACTCCCACCAGTGTTTTCTGACTCTTGCTATTCCTAATTTCCACCCACACTGATCTTACTTCATGATCTTCTGAGATCAGATCCCTTTTCTCTAAAGTACTTATGTCATCCTTTACTATTAAGGCTACCCATCCTCCTTTGCCATTTTGTCAGTCTGTCTGAAACATTGCATACCCTGGAATATTTATTTCCCAGCTTTGATCACCTTGTAACCATGTTTCTGTAATGGTGATTAAATCTAAATCATTTACCTCTCCGCGACGATTTCATCCAACATATTGCAGATGCTTTGTGCATTCAGGTAAAGAATCTTAAATTTCATTTTTCTTTTGCTGCTATTCCCTGTAATGACCTTATTCGCTGATGTACAACTTTTGTTAAACTCTTTGTCCCTTCTTGCTCATCTTTACCCACATTGTTATACAGTTTTGATGCCTTGATCTTTCTCTTCAGATTTCTAAATCACTCTTCACCTGAACCCTCCTCTGTTAATTTAAAGGCTTGTCCACAGCTCTAGTTATGATTGGCCAAGACACTGCTCCCAGCCTGGTTTAAGTGAAGCCCACCCCAACAGAATAGTGCTTTCTTCCCCAAGTATTGATGCCAGTGCCCCTTGAAACAAACCCCTTCTTCCCACACCACTTTTTGACCATGCGTTTAATTCTCTAATCCACCTGACCCTATGCTAATTAATGCGTGGCTCAGGTAATAACCCAGAGATGATTACCTTTGCTGTTCTGCATTTTAATTTGGCCCCTAAATCCTTAAGTTCTCTTAGCAGAACATTATTACTGGTTCTACCTATGTCGTTGACCAGGATAACTGGGTTCCCCCCCAGTCCCAGTCCAAATTCCTCTCCAACCGGGAGGTGTCCTTAACCTTGGCACCAGGCAGGCAACACAACCTTCGGAGCTCCTGGTCGCAGTTGCAGAGAACATTATCTATTCCCGTGACTATACTGTCTCCTATCTCTACACATTCCTCTTTTCTTCCCTCCACTTGAATGGCATCCTTCACCATGGTGCCATGATCAGTCTGCTCATCCTCCTTATGGCCTGAATTTTTCCCGCGCCGGGTGGGCTCAGTGGAAGTGGGCAGGATGGTCGCAGAGCCGACCACCGCCTGTGATCAGCTCCACGCCACCATTTTACGCAGGCTTGCCAATTACGGCCCGCCCAGCTTAATACGCAAGTGGTAGCGATGAGCACTATCTGTGCGGGCGAGGGAGGGGGGAGAGTCAGGTCTAGCGCTCTAAAGAGCACTTCAATCTCCCTGAGCCACGGAGCTGCCTCAGGGAGATTGAAGCGCTTTTGAAAAAATCAATGCGATAAAAATTTAATGACTGTGTCACGTGAGTTGGGACATGTTTTTATTTTTCAAAAAAAGTTTTTATTCAATTTGTAAAAGCATTAGGAAACCTCATCCTGCTTGCGGATGAGGTTTCCTAAAAAACGTAAAGGCTGCTTGGCCTTTTCGCCTCCAGCCAACCGTTAGGTTGGGTGGGCAGCATAAATTTGAAATTAATTAGTTCCTTAATGGCCTCAATAGGCCTTTTAATTATCGGCGGGCGCACAGCCGACTCCGGCATGCACCTGCCGAATGAAGCATGGCAAGACAGCGTAATGACGTCAGGACGCACGCCCAATGTCATCACGCGTCATTTTATGTTCCGGTGTGTCGGGCCCGTACCCGCACACCAAATGTAAAATCCTGGCCTATAGTTCTGCTTCTCATCCACATAGGTAGCAAGCACCTTGTTGGACAAAGTCAGGGGTTAAGGCTCCTGCAACACTACTTGCTGATTCTCCATACCTGCCCAACTCCCAGTCACACCCCTCCTGCCCCTGACCATTGACCAACTCAAGTTCTGCCTAGCCTAAGGGGTGTGACCACCTCCTGGAATAAAGCGTCCAGGTAACTTTTCCACTTCCTGATGTGTCAGACTGTCTGCAGCTCAGCCTCGAGCTCAATGACTCTGAGCCAAATTCCTTTGCATTCTTTGTACTACATTATATAATGGGTCTTAAATTGACCGGTATGAATGCACAGTATTTGTTTTGGGGACAGCGTTTAAAAAAAATGAATGCTCTCCTGCCAGAACCCATTAGAGGCCACTTTAACCTAGCCCACCCAACAAGCAACTGTCTGGAATGGATTCACTGACTATTTTACACCGCATCTGATTTTACTGTCCTTTGACTTCAAAATCAGGCAGGATATAAAACAGACACCGATCCCATCCTGCCAGTTTCTAATCAGGTGGGCTAGGTTAAAATTAACGTGCTGTTTTGTCTATAAAATTAATCACCCACTTAGTTATTGCCATACCCGATTAAAAAACAATTATCAAGAGCATGCTATAATACATAAAACAACAGATCTTTAGAGATGAAAAATAAAGCGTGGAGTATCTCATCCTTGTATTAGTATTTCTTTGGTTTTCATTAGGGTTATGAATATTTGTGCTGAAGAATGACCAATCCAGGAGCAACTTTCTGCTTTGGGTCCAGATCCACTGAAGACCAGCAAAAATTGGAAATCTGAATAAAAGAACAAAAAAATTCTGGAAATAAACAGCACAGAACAGCACCTTTGGAGGGACACAGGCGAAGTAATGATTCGTGTGTGCATTCTTCTTCAAAACAGCTTTTAAAGATGAATACACACCAGAAATATTCACTTAGCTGTTCTGACTAAGCTACTGTGTGTTTTCAGTATTTTCTGTCTTTGCTTGACCAAGGATTGGGCCAAGATTAACCAAACTAACTTCCAATTGGACTCTAATTGCCAACATTACCACAGTCTGGGTTGAACTTAAATACAGGTCCCAGAGGTGAAAAAACTGTGCTGATCCACTGGATTATCCAATGCCCCCCTTTGTAATCAATCCATATTTTCAGTTTGTTTGTTCACAGCTGTAAGCATTTAATCAGCTCAGGATTCCATTGTAACCAAGCATCTATATATGACCCATGAATATTTCAGTAGCTTTGAGGCTTCTATGTTCTGTAATGTGACAACAAACAACTTCGTAATGCAGTCCAAGACATCCACAACTCTATATGCCATGTAACCTCTGATCTGTTATTTGTACGTATTTATCCTAACAGTCTGGAAGAAGAATAAGAACAGCAAAGAAACAACAGAATGATTGGTGAAGAAAACAGGATCAAAAAGCACTACTACCTTAGTCCTGGAGTCTCCTAATAGCTGATTGCAGCAAAACAATTTTGGAGGGGAAAAAGTACAAAGAATCATGTCAAACGGAGAACAATTGAATATTTTCACAGCAGAACGATGAATTCATTAAAGCAAATTAAACACAAAACAGGTAAAGCATTTCAAAGATGATTTTGAGATGGTTACTTTCAGAAATGCTTAAATGATTGGGTGCAGGGAAAATACCAAAATCCTGCTACCATACCAAAAATTGGCATGAATATGAATATGGTAAAGGGTGGCCAATGGTCATCGTGCCTTTGTACAGGTCAATGATAGAATAATTGTCTTTGCTTCTTCTCTGACAAAATAACCATACTCCAAGAATGTATATAAATTATGGGACCTGGAGAATCAGAATTCATTCCATAGCAATGGCCTAATTCTATCACTATCTGGTGCCATTCAACATCAGAAGTTAATGCCATCCCCCAATAAAAAAAAACTTCAGTTTTATTTTGTTTAAATAGGGTGGGTGGAGGGAAGGGAGTGGGGGGTGGGAGAGGAGGGGGAAGAGAGAGAGGGTCCCAACACTTTATAATGTCCCTAGGTTCCCACTCATGGCCTCAAGTTCTAGGATGCGAGGACACAGAGCGAGGAAGAGAAGGCAAGAGCAAGGGCACCACACAGGATAAGAAGAGAGCAAGATGAGATCAAGAGGAGAGAGGGGGAAGGGAGCAAGGAAAGAGAGAGGGAGAGGAAGAGAGCAAGGAGAGAGAGGGGGAAGGGAGCAAGGAGACTGCAGGAACAAGAAAAAGAGAACAAGAATCTAGACCCTACCGCAGCAAGGCAATTCCACAGGGAAAGCAATTGCTGACTCTAAGAACAGGAAAGCACTAACACAACAGTTTGAAAGACACTCAACATTGGAGTTGCAAAAAGAATGTACAAGAATGTGCAATTTACAGAAATGCTATTTTTAGAGAAAAGTAAAAGTAAATTATTTACACTCGATTAGTGATGATGTACTCCACAGTTGAACAGTCAACCAGTGTTGATAAGACTCACATGAATGAGGGCAAACCTGGGCATGCTACTGGATGGTGGCCATTATATATGCATTTATAATGCAGCATGTGGTTAACAATCTAAGGAAAGACTGGTTGTGGGCGGTGGGGGTGGGGGTCGGGGGGCGGGGGAGGTGGGTGTAGGGCTGGGTGACGGGGAAACAGAACATCAATGCTGTACCAAAAGCAAAACTTCCCAAATACCTTAAATTCCACCACTCAGCAAGATAAAACTGTCAAGAACCACAATTGTATGTAATGATAATCTGATATAAAAATATTAGAATGACAAGCCGCTAAAGTAGGGCTTTTTGAAAAAATGTAATCAATAATTGCATTCAAAACGATATAGTTTTTAAGACTGGAATTCCATTTCAGTTTTGCAGTTAACGACTCAATCATGTATTACCAAGGCATCTGCAACGGCAGCCTCCACCTCCGTGCTTGTATTGAGAACCCTCATGGCATTTACTGTGGGAGGCAACCGACCAGCTGGTCCAAGCCCATATCGATCTAATAAAAATTAAAATATAAAGTTAAACTAAGAGTTATTAAAAGAGGTTTTGCTTCTCAAGTTACACCAACTTAGGCCAACAAGAGCAGTTATTGTGACAAACAGCTTTGACTACGCTATTTAAAGCTGCAACATATGCTACCTTAAAATCAGAAGTTATTTCTCTACCTCACTCCCACCCAAACAAACTTCAACAATGATGCAATTCAAAGAGTAATGAAAGTCTGGCCAACAATCTTACAAAAAGTTAAATTTTATTTCTAATAACATATTGGAATAATTTTCAAATAGAAGGAAACAAATTTTTGGTTTGAATATATTTGGTGCAAATAATTGTTTCCACTTTGGCAATGCACTATAATATTGAGGTTTTTAATTTCAATCTGAGTATGCAAAAAAGGAGTCAATTGCTGGGCTCACCACTGTATCTGGGTGAGCTGGTTAAAAATAAATTTAGCATAAAGACTTGGGTACATTTCAGTGTTCTATGGTGGATTAGAAAATAGTAATATATGAAAGCACCTGTATTAAATTAAAAAGCTAAAAGCTAAAATTAAGTTTATTTTGATTGTTGCTAACTGCATATCCTCATAACAGGCTTGCTTAATACTGAAACTCAATTTGAGAGACTGAACATGTCAGTTGATATGAAGTTATCCCTTTAAGTAAATATATGCCTTGATTAATGTTTCCAATGATTGGGAGCTGGGCAACAACTTTCAATTTTATATAGATGTAAATTTCTGCTGCATTTTCAACTTAAGTTGCCTCTTTATTATGCATCTGTGCATAATATGTCCCACTTGGGACATTTGAACCTTTCTCAACTTTTTCAATGTTTTTGTTTAAAGAGGTTGAAATACTCAAATACATCTTTACAAGTTAATAAGATTGTTTGAGCTTCAGGAAAAGTAGGCTGATTATTATTATTAAATTTGAGCTGCATTTTCATCTGCATTCAACTGATATATTTTGAAGATATCTTTTATTACAGAAGGCCCAATCCTTCCATGCAGGGAGATGGGCAGGGAAGTGGAGTGCAGTGTAAGTGTCAAGTCCAGTAGCCATGACCATGAGTAGCATCACTAGCACCACAGTAATCTATTATTTGCACTCTCACTCTTCTGCAGTGCCTGCGTTACCAGTCTGCACATTTAATGGAATACATGAAAATGAAAGTTGGGTGGATTCTAATAGCAATACTGCTGAACAAGTACTTCTTCAGAAATACTGATAGTGGAAGCCATTCAAATATGCAAGCTCTTGGAAGAGAGTGGCTGCTGCTCATCACCACTCTATTGGAATATCCAGGGTCAAATCCATCTCATATACATGACACCATGCACCACCATGTGCAAATTAGGGGCACTCAAAGCTTGGAAGGTGTGGGGAGGGGTAGAAGAATGAGCAGAAAAGCAGCAATTATTAGCCAATGAGGGTAGTGTCCCACTAGATCATCTGCAAATTCAGGGCAACAACCTTCATGTTAACAAAAGCCAGGTTACGTTAAGGAGTGTGTTACAAAAGAAGTTATACATAATCAGTGTTAGAACTGCAACCTTGTTAGAATCAGTAGCATTATAGCAAGGAAAAACATTTTTTCAGTCTTTTGTTACAAAAATGGATGGGCTTTCCATTTAATCTAATTCTGGTTTATTTTACTGCAAAACAGATTCCAGAGGATGCTCTTTATTACTTTAAAAGGGAAATCAATTGAAGCCATGCAAAATTATTTTCACTGCAGTTGAACTTCGAGATCTAGTTGATAACGACATGGTTCAGTATAATAAAAATCCAGGATCCAGACAAGAGAGGAATTAGTACAAACATAGTTAAAAAATGGGGAGGATGAGAATGGAGGTTAACAGAAGGGCAGTAAACAGAATAATTATACATGGCTCTCAGGACAATCCAGATTTGATGGGCCAAATAGCTTTTGTGCACCAAATGATCCCCCGTTTTTAAAATACACCAATTATTACTGGATTAATGGACATTCTGTTGCTAACTATTTCAAAGAAACTGTATGTTGAAGTGGATTCTCAACTTGCTGCCCAGATGTAAAATTGGTTTTGTGAATTGGCTGCTATTTAACAGAAACTACACATTTTTCATTTCCAATTTTACACCAGTAGCAAATTGAAAATTTACCACATAAAGCTGTGCATTGACAAATTTGCAATTAACTGGATGTGAAACTTGTGTTGGCCAATAAACCCAGAAACTGCTAAATTAACCAAAAATGTGTCCATGGCAGGAATGATTGGTATTTGTGTACAAAGGTAGAAAATCTGCTGTTGGTAAATCTTTAGGACATCAGGACTTGACTAAATGCAAATGGACTGGAAAAAATTTTTCACATCTATCTTCATAATCAAACAACTATCAATTTCACATAAACACCAAAGAAAGCCACACTGCCATTTGGCAATTATGACAAAGTGAGCTTTTCAACGACAACTGCTTCTCAGTATTTTGAATTTAATAAATGTGTTTGCAGTTCTGTGACCTGACTGACATCATGCAATTTCAAAAGCTGATATCTGCCTGAAAATTAAACAATCAATCCTTTTAAGGGCAGAAATAAAGTGAATTGTGGCATAAAGTAAAAACAAATTAGTAATGACTACCACAGAGTACAATGCCAAATATCATATTTCACCAGAAAATATTAATGGTGCAACTGAAATAATGAAGACTGTGCACACTATGACAAAAAAGCTCCATGAAGTGTACTATTGGTATTGGGCAACCATAATTGTCATCTTTCCCACAGAGTACAAACACTTTCTTTGGTTTTCTCTCCACCCAAAACAGTACTGGATGGTCATAAATTTATTCTTGAGATATCCGTGTATCTCAAGTCTACAAGGATCACGACACCCTTGCTCCAAGTTTTTTCTTTACAGTCTTATAAAAACGACAATTATGATTACTCCTATGTATGCAACGTGAAATGACCATTTGAAAAAATAAACTGCCTGCAGTTAGAAAACCCCAATGACAAATGGGAAGAAAAAAAAAATGGGGAAATTAGAACAAGCATGCAAACAGCACTTGTTCACCTGGCTGCCCAATAGAATCAGCAGTGGAGAGTGCGCTGGTGGACCTTGAGTGTCGACGAGAAGCTGGAAGCAAAGTGACACCCTGAGTTAATAAATTTCCACACATCACTTTCAGCTACACAGGTGCCAATGCTATTTAGCAGTGAGATAAAAGAATTCAAGCCTTTTTATTAAAAAAAAAAGGATTTCCAACCTAGGTGCGACAGGCTGCTTGACTGCTGCTTTCAATAGAGAAAAATGCTTCGAGTTGAAATAAATTTGCAACTTTCTTTTTAGGCCATGTATACTTAACAGATATGTAGGGTGAACCATGCCCTCAGAGAATAAATTGTTTTCAATTAAGACAATATCTTAGAAATATTAAATGTCTCTCATGCCTTTGCTTTGCCAAAAGCAACATACTCTTTAATGGAATGAAGTTAAAAGGTTTGGTGCAAAGTTAGCTCATGGTGAAGCTGAATACCAAACACATTCAATGAAGTAGAACGATGCTGCGTGCAGATGATGCTTGCACTTCAAAGAGCATATTTACGTTCCAAGTGGACTGACATTAGTTCATTCGTACACAGTTCAAACTTAGTTTCCGAAAAAAAAATTAATGCCACAGATGAAGAACTCTAAAGTAATAATTGAAGTTACGTACATGTCACAAAGGCTTTAACCCATTTATAGCCAGGGATTTTTCCTACTTGTAAAAGAACGTATACTTGGAATAAATAGTTGAGTTTTATTTTAAATAAATGGCAGCAAAATTTGAAGATGAATAAATGCCTGAATTTTCAAAAGGAAACAGCATTACATACATGTATGAATAAATTCAGGTTACCGAAACAGAATTGGCAACCAGGCCTACTTGTATATCTCACCAAATAAACAGCTCCAGAAAGTAAAATACATAGCTAGTGACTTTTAAAAACGATCAACTGAAAAGTGCAGGTTAATCCTCTTTTCATTGTCATTTTGTTTCAGAATTTTGTATCCTCCATTAAGGCATTATTTCACAGTAATCCAAAGCAATATTTTTCCGGCTTAACACAAAGTAAAAGTACCCAATATCACCATGGTTACTTTTACATTTGAGTTTAATGGGTTGCTCATTCATGCATGAGTCTCATCCAGCTATCAGCAACTCTGAGTAAACTTGCCAAATTCACCAAGACCAACAGTCTGAAAGCTCTGACAATAAAAAAGCACTTACCAGGGTTTGGCTTGAACCAATCCAGCAAGTCTATTCTAAAGTTTAACTGCTAGCAATAAGGTTTTGTGCTGCCAATGTCATAATCATCCCGACAGCTGCAGACCCCCACCCCTTCCAACCAAAACAAATCACCAAGCCCAATAGCATAAAAGCAACTGAAACTGAAAATATTCAAAGCTACTTGGAAATTTGGAGCATAGTGCTGCTAAGGAGAATGTTTCTCACATTATTGCATTGTCCTTATTACCAAATACAAGACTTAGCTAGGTCACAAGTCATTTTGAAATTTAACAGCATAGCACAAATAATCAGATAGCTCATAATTTAAGAGAGCACTAGATAGGAGGGGAAACAGAAATGACAAGCTCTGGTCTCTAATGAATTCTTATATCCAGTCTGTAATTAATTAACTGTTAGCACAGTTGAAAAAAATGCTCTCAGAATGTGGGCAGTGCAAGCAAGGCCATTCTTAGTTACCCAGGGAGGGTAATGTTGGGCCTTCCCATTAAATTGCTGTAGTCATTATGGTGATAATGCACCCACCATGGTTATTAGATAGGGAATTTCAGAATTCTCATCCAGCAATGTTGAAGGACTATGGCTATATGCCAGGTCACAATGGTTTGCAACTTAAGAGATTATGGTATTCCCACAAAATTGCGCACTTGTTCCTCTTGGTAGAAGTCCCGGGGGAGGGAGGTGCTGTTGAAATAACATTGGTTATGTTCCTACATTATATTCTTTAGTGCAGTGCATTCTGTATATACCACATCCATAGTCCACCAGTGATGGAGAGGGCAGATATCAAATCCAGTGGCAGGGTCTCTGATCAGGTGAATTGCACTATGTTGGGTATTGCCAAACTTCGAGTGTACTTATGGCTGCCACTCATCCACGTAAAAGACAAACATTCCTTCAAACTCCTGATTTTAAGTAAGCCTTGCAGGTGGTGATGAGGTTTTGCGGGGTGGGGGTGTAGGAAGTGATATATTTGTCACAGTATGCCCATCCGCTGTCCTTTTCCTATATACCATTCTGTGGATACGCCCAGCACAGAATATCATCTGTGACCTTAGAACGTTGGTGGTGGGGGCACTGCGATCATCATGCAACTGAAAGCCAGGAGAGGTGGTTGGGATTTCTCTTGTTTAAGGTACTTATCACATAACACTTGCATGACAGCAATGTTTTCTGTCATCTGTTTACTCAAGCGAAAATAGAAAATGCTGCAAATACTCAGCAGGCCAGGCAGCATCTGTGGAGAGGAAGAGTTAACATTTCAGGTCCACGATGACCCTTCATCATTCTTTCTCTCCACAGATGCAGTCTGACCTGCTGAGTATTTGCAGTATTTTCTGTTTTTATTTGATTCCCAGCATCTGCAGTGTTTCGCTTTGGTGCATCTTAGCTCAAGTCTGGATGTTATCAAGATCGTGTTGTAGGCTAGCATGGGCTGGCTCAATTTCAATGGAGTTTTGAATGATATGTAATACTGTGGAATGTCAGAAAACAGTTCTACGCCTGGTCTTATAAGAGTCATTAATGATGCAACTGATGATGGTTGGGCTAAGGACACTACCTTGAGGAACTCCTCCAGTGATATCTGGAGGCGGCGTTAGCTGCAAACACAGGTATGATTCTCTTTGACTCCCACTATCTTCAATTTTCTTCGGTCTCCTTGATAGCATATTTGGTCAGTTGCTGTGTTGATGTCAATGGCAGCTACACTTATATTTCCTTTAGCATAAAGCTCTTGCCTCCATGTCTGGATCAAAGCTGTGATGAGATATGAAGCCAAGTAGTTTTGAACTAAACAACTAGATATGGATGAGCAGACACTGCTTCGTAGCACTATTGGTGATTCCTGCTAGAACTTTTAATGATAATTGGGAGCTAGCTGATAGAGCAGTCGCTGAAAGATTTGTCCTGCGTTCTTTAGAATAAGACATGCCTGGGGGATCTTCCATGTTGTCAAATAAATGTCAGTGTTTCAGCTGTATTGGAACATCTTGGCCAACTCTGCTGTTCAGATCTTCTGCAATATCACCAAAATATCAACAGGGTCCACAGCGTTTGCTGTGTTCAGAGTACCCAGTCAATTATTGTCACGTGGAGCGAACAGAATTGGCTGGAACTTGGTATCCATTTTAAGGTGTGGGCCTCAGGAGAAAGCTAAGCATGATCATACCTGATACTTATGGCCGAAGAGATGCACAAACCTCAGCTTTACCTCCTCTGCTCACTGCTGCTACAAAGGGCCAAATGCCTACATGATAAGTACTCCTCCACTTACAGGTTGGGCTCCACCATGGCTCAAGGATGAAGATGCTCATAGAGTCATCTCCTCCTAAAAGTTGCCTGGCTTCTCATCAGCATTCTAAACTGGATGTTTTAGGGCCGCAGAGTTTTGCTCTGATCATTTGGTTATGGGACCACTTAGCTCTGTCTATAGCCTGCTGCTTCTGGCATTTATTATTTAGTTCTTTGTAACAGTTTCACTATTGTTAGCACATTGAAATCCCTCACCCGAGTGTTATTTCGTACCCTTGTTTCCCTCAGTTTCCTCAAAATAATGTTCAACTTGTAGAAGCACTGATTAATCAGTTGAGGAGGTGCAGTAAATAACTTGCATGACGTTTCAATGGCATCAAAAGGTCTAGATTCAATGCTCAGAACTCCTAGGGCTATATATGCACTTAACTGTACATCACTATGCCCTTACCTCTAACCTGTTGCTCCGACAGGGGATATCTAGCGATGATAGAGGATCCTGGAATTGTGGCTGACACATATGATTCTGCGGGTATAATTATGTTCAACTGCTACGTAACTTGTCTGTGAGATAGTGATTGTTTACCACAGGGCTGTTTGCTTGGCTACTTCAGAGGGCAATACGAGTTAACCACATTATTTGGGTCTGGAAGTACATGTAAACCAGACTAGGTAGGGGTGACAAATTCTCTTTGTTCAAGTCGTAACGATTAATTGAGCTTTATCACAAACTGAAAACATTCATTGTAAGCTTTTCTTTTTAGGGCTAGCACACATTATTAGATATTTAGTTAATTTACTTTTGTGCTTTGCCAGTGATATTTCAATTTCTTTGCTGACCCAGTACTAAAAACAAAAGGCTCACAAATATTTAAACGTCAATCAATTTCACAGCATTAAGACCTGATATTCTACAGTTTAAATACATACATACAGAGTAGTTATAACATAGAAACAGGCCATTCATCACAACCAGTTTAGGTTGGCGTGTACCCACGTGCATAGGTTCTAATCACATTTACTCACTGCATTCCCGTATCCCTTCAACTCCTTTTCCTTCATTCACCTATGCAATTGAATCTCTAATGTTAAAATAATTTCTGCTCCAACACCTAACCCAAGAACTGAATGTCACAGCCTCATAACTTTCTGAAGTTTCTCCTGTCCTTTGCTTTAAATCTCTTACATTTAACCTTGTATGTATGGCTGCGAAATTCTTGACACCTGGAAAGTGTCTGCTTCTGTCTTTGTCCCAACCTTCCGTAATTTTAATCACTTCTATCATTTCATTCCATAAGCTGCACTGTTATATTAAAATCCCCATGAGCCAACTGTGCTTTTAAATGTGTTGCCCTGCGACATTAAGAGTTCTGATATGCAGCTGACTTTTACACCTAAGTGTCCCCTGAAAATGCTGCCTGCGATATTATGTTCTGCTTACAGCTATGCACCTGACAAGTTTATGTAAACAGTACATCAGATAACATGTATGTATCATAAATTTCAAAATATTATGACTGATGGCTTTGGAAAGTATATTTACATATTGGTCAAACCTGGCTTATGATAAATGCATTAACCCTGATGTCTGTGGATTTGAACAATGTTCTCTAATTAGTATTCATTATTATACATGTACTTGATAATACAAACCATGATCTATCAAGTAGATATCAAACATTGAATCCCCAATGCTTGTTGTGCCACAATCTTTTCAGATGTGAAGATGGCCAGAGCCGATAATCCTTATAAAAATCACACAAATAAAATAGTTTCATGAGTTTTTATTCCATAGTAAACTTGGCAAATTGTCTAGCAGCAAAAGTGTTTCCAAACTGGAAGAAATGAACTGGTATTTATAACATGTACCCTCCTAAGTTTGTTACTGCACCCGTCAGCAGAACATGTAACATGCAAATATAATATTGATGTAATGTTACATTTAATAATGCATCTCCACTAACCAGGCTTAAAAGATATTTAATCCTGTTGATTCCAGCTTATCTTTAGAAATATTTTGTGATTACCAAGTTAAGTTCAGATAAGGAACACTGTTTGGTCCATCCGTCTACATAACAATAGTTAGAACACTTCAGCAATATTCTTTGGGTGGCTTCAGTGGCATAGTAGGGCAATATATAAATGTAGGTGCATTTTCTCTATCTAGCTCATCACTTCCCAGAAGCCTATAGCACCTCCATCAAAGCGGCTAAATGCCTCTCAAATTATGGTGTTTGTGCTTTCACTACCCCAGCTGTAAGATTTGTTTCAGGCTTTTTTTATTCTTTCATGGGACATGGGTGTCACTGGCAAGGCCAGCTTTTGTTGTCCATTCCCCAATTGCCCTCAAACTAAGTGGCTTGCTAGGGCACCTCAGAGGGGATTTAAGAGTCAATCACTTTGCTGTGGGTCTGGAGTCACACGTAGGCCAGACCTGATAAGGATGGCAAATTTCCTTCCACAAAAGGACATTAGTGAACCAGATGGGTTTTTACGACAATCGATAATAGTTTCATGGCACCATACTGAGGCTAGCTTTCAATTCCAGATTTATTAATTAACTGAATTTAAATTCCACTAGGTGCTGTGGTGTGATCTGAACCCTTGTCCCAAGCATTAACCTAGGCCTCTGGATTACTAGCCCGGTGACAATATCACTGTGCCACTGACTCATGCTTAATCATATTCTGCACTCATAAGGGCTTATTGATGTAATTCCCCAATTTACCTTTCATTATTTAACATTCATGAGCTTTCTTTAAAAAAGAAAATAACTAATTTACATCAATGCCCATGGTACAATTTTAGTTAGACTTGGGGTCATAGTTTAATTTTATATAGGACGCTGGATTTAGGTTTTACTATTCCAATTTACAGAGCTTCGTAAGGTTTGTCTCTCATTTCACCACCTTTCAAGGCTGAAGAATCTGATCTTTTCAAGTCTTCCTTTATAATTCAATATGACAACATGATGAATCAGTATCAAGGCACTACTCTGCACAGCCTCATGGACTTGGGACATTTTTCTTGTGTCTCAGTGACAAGAATCAAGTGCAGCCTTAGCAAGGCATGAGTGCTCAGGCTACTTAGCTCTATTTCGGCCTCTTCTCTAGCTTTGTTTTTTTTGCACAATTCACTGAACAAGCATAACTCAATTTTTTCCTTAAAATTCACTTCCCTGTTTAGAATTCCAGACAGCAGAATGTGCAATGGTGAATGTAACATGAGCTGGTTACAAGGAACAATATATACTCCACTCACCAGCATTTTATACAAACTACGAGGTATAAGGCTATAAATATCTGTCCTGTTCAAAATTGCAGCAGCACTAAACAATGAAAAACAGAGTGTTCAATTCCTTGAACTTGGAATGAAATGTTCTCTCTTCCAGGACTATGTTTTACTGCCGCTTTTTATTTAATCCTGTAATTTCCAGTTCAGAACAAAATTGGGCATTTCCTTTATATTTGGATAAACCAGGTTTAACAGGTGTCAGGAGGCTAAGATCTCTCACTCTATTTTTATAAAATATATAGATATTCTACTGGCTAATTTCTAAAGTTTAAAAACTGGACAAAGACTTTAATAAGGCTGGAGCTATGTCTGCCTGTGACCCTGATCAAAAGAAACTTTCGGGCAGTATTAGAGAAACTGATACCTCGTTATGACTGAAAGGACGCTAACAACCCTGTGGGCTGCAGACACCAAGTTCAAAAGGGATTATACAAAGGCCATCTACATTTCATTAGCCAGGCTTGGCCACCAGAGTCTACTGGTCTGCTAGGGCAAAGGACCCTGCAACCTCCTTTCAAATTCTTAATGATTGTAACATTAACCATCTCAGGAACCCAAACAAAGGAATATACACCCTTTGATAAAGCCAAAGTGGAGAGGTAGGAGTCATGTGACATGTCGTGTCGTCGTCTCTACCCCCACCCCCAACAAGCTGGGAGAATTAATTATACTGTCTTGCTGTACTACAAATCAGTCTGCCATCTTTCCATATACCAAGCAGCAGCACAGAAAAAGAACTCCGTCCAGGTTTGAACGTTTGGCCCAATCTACACTGTTTCTACTGGAACTTCTGTGCCCATGCTTACAAGGCTAATTCATCTGTCCATGCCCCTCTCTTCGTGGAACTCATCTCTGCTGGAAAAGTGAATTATCCAGCATCAGTTCAGCCTGCCCTCTGTGATGGGATACACCACTGGACTTTTGACTCTGGACTCACGTGGAACAATACTTCTTTACTCTGTGCCCTGTAAATCTTTCATTCTCTATCCATCTTTTATTGTGTGAATGCACAGGGGACTACATAGAAACACCCCTTCCTTGCTTGCCTTGTGTGCGAATAAGCTAACCCTCCGAGTTCATCCTACCTAGTGTTTGCTGTGAGGTTATTAATAGAAATTGGATCACACCAAAACTGAGGGGTTGGGAAATACACCGCCACTTATAAAAGGGGAAAACAAAATCAAAACACCTTTCTGTTTACGGATGGGTGATGAGGAGAAGAAATCAGGGCTGTTTAAATTAAACTCCTTCCTGTCCATAAGACAGGTAAAAGGCATACAATTACCTATGCCACAATAAAATTAAAATGTGCACAGATCCATGAGAAACGCCAAAATATATGGAAATGGCTAATTTTGCTCTACCTGCAATGAATTGTATGGCAGACAAGAATAACTCTTAACATTACCATATCCCTTTTATGTACCACTATTAACACAAACTAAAATGACTACATTTCATTCTCAATCACTACCTGCAATGCCAGTCAGGTCTGTGTTAAATTCAGGACTTCTCAATCAGAACCCAGTCAGTAAAAGCAAAATAACCTACAGCAAAATGACATGATTATTTTTCATGCTGAAGGTCTGATGGCCTTGGTATGCTTTGGGAAAAAAAATGGTAATTTCTACCCATTCCAATATGTTACACTGTGTGATTTATTTGATGATTATTTGCAAATACTTTGTGATCAGTGGAAGATCAAATTAAAATCCAATTGTAACAGGTAATGTGCAAGATCTTGCTATTCTTTGGATGTTAGCATCTGAAGCATTATGCAAGCACAGGCTCACTTTCATAGAGGTAGTTCCATTTCTATGAAATATTACGGTTTTGTAATGCACAAACTGTAATAATTATCTTTAAACTGAATTACTGGGGTCTGATGTGTTGAAAAAATAGCAGAAAGTATTCACTCAACTATGCAGCAATAAACTCCAATTGTGTTGGCAGAAGCAATACTATTAGGGCTTGCTTACCAGCAGAGGGAGCAGCATGCAAGAGGACAGGGAAAAGGGGCAAATTAAAATAGAAAGAACAAAAGCCCCCAAATAAAATAAAAAGAGCAAGACCACTGCCTCCTGGCAGTAACCTCAATAAGTCAAAAGGCAGGGCAATGCTTGCCAGGATGGCTCTTATGCCTGTTGATACTCACCAAGTGGTGCAAAGCCCCTAACGGGGCTTGTATCACGACTGCTCTCACGGCTCGTATCGCGGCTGCATCCCTGACTCATGCTTGGTCGAGGGATACGGCTGCTCCGTGCTAGCATGAGTTGAGAAGAGTGGTAAAAATGTGAAGTTCATTACAGCTATGTTTTAAGTGAAAGATTCCACAATATTCGTACCATTAGCATTCAACCACTGATGATGTTTTTAAACTCAAACAAGAATAGTAATTGTGCTGGATGACCACTTATTAAACAGTATAAAGGATCAGTTTACAAGAAAACAGTAACGAAATATTGATAGTTTTACTTCAACTTAATACAGGATGCAATCCCTTTCCCCTCCCTTTGGTGGCAGGAACACAGGAAATAAGAGGAGTAAGCCATTCAGTTCGTTCTGACGTTCAACTAGATCGTAGCTGACCTTCTAATGCCGACATGCTTTCCAATATTTTGCTGTGTCTACAAAGTTTTATCATAATTTAGTAATAAACTGTTATATTAGTAAGCCAATTAAATTATAAAACTTTAAAAGTTGACAAAAATCCCTGGATCAAGTTCTAAAGCTAACCAGTGGAAAATGAAGCAGCACTATGAAGTGGCAGAAAACAGATTGCAAAATGTTTCCGGTCAAGGCTGCACTACATAGGGAGGCACAAACCAATCAGCTGCTTTCATGTAGAGGCAGGGGAAGGAGAAACAATAGAAATCAAGCATTGTTCTGTTAAGGTGGGGTGGGCGAACTGGTTTGGCAATCAGTGGTTTCAGCCACTGGGTGGATGACCAAACATACAGCAAGTGGTCGGACAAGAAGGAAATTTGCATCCTCTCAGCTGCAAGGAGGAAAATGGAGAAAGTGAGAAAAGTGAGCTTTTGCTTTCAGTGGATGGTAAATCAATTCAAAGTGTCACTGGCCAAAAGAAATTACCCAACATACCAGCTCTGAAAGTAAATTGAAAAACTTCACAAAATGAAATGGTTCTTTTGTCACTAATTTGGATATAGTCGGCTTAAACACTAAATCAGTATTCCACATAGCGAAAGAGGTTGAGAAACACAAACCAAAAGCTCTAAGATTCAAACCCCATGCTCTGCTAGGTGAGCCAACATGAAATGGGTAAGAATCATGGTGCAACTTTCAGTATCAGTAGCCATGGACAAATGATTGGGAAGTTGCCAGGGCTCCCAATCGCCATTGCTGTCCCACAGATATAGCAAGTGTGCACAAGCTAATTTGTGTGGTTGCCTGTAATACTTCAATCACATAACCCAACAACCTCACCAGTCTATACATTTTAGCTATTTTGGCAAGGTACAGGAGAGCTGCTAACACCAGTAGAACAATTCCCAGTGTGAATCAGCACTTTCTTTTAAAAGGGAAAAATGGCAATTAGGTTAAAAATATGAAAACTTTGATTAAAGTAACTCAAATTTGCACCCAGCACCAACTATAACAAGCCCTTTACATTTTCCTTAAAATCAATGTTCTTCCATCAGTTTGAATAAACTTAGATATTAAAAAAATAGATTTTTCAAATATTTGCTTAAGGTAAGGCTACAATTCAGAGTTAGAAACCGTCTCCCCATTTCCAAACACCCTGACTTGTACACAGCAAATCAAATGAGATTATGTAAATTAGGGAACTATGAGAACACTATTTCATATAACACATTTTTAATGCTACACTACAGAACAACCACCTTTAATTTATTGATTACTCGTTGATAGAGGTAAACTGCCAATAAACTGCCTAATGAACATGCGACTACACTTTTAATATAACGACCTTTTTTTGTATTAATGAGGAGGAAAGGGGGGAGGAACAAATTTTATTTGAAGGTTAATAAAAGGTATTAGTTACAGTACTTTTAAAAAAAGAAAAAGTCCTTTTATAACCTTGCATCATTTTTTAGACATTTTAATGAAATATCGGCATTGTCTCATTTTCTCCTATATATTTCAGCTAGTGTGCAAACCAAATTAAAAACATTGGATTTAACAGAGCTTCAATGTGTCTAGACATTTAAATCAGAAATAATACTTCATAGCTCATACATGAGAGTGTAAGGAAAGAGCATAAAGATGTGCAACATTTCAATTGTTAGGACTTAAATGTGTTTCAATTGTTACATTTGCCTCTGCAGCAGTTTTGACAATGTACAGATTAAGTACAACCAATTACCTGTATACTACAAACTACTGGAAGAGATTCAGCCAAATATGCGAGGTGAATTCTACAGAAGAGACCATGTTAGCATTGGCCAGAAGTAAAAATAAATTTCAATACTTTCTTGCCTTAGAATTTTATTTGCATATACATTTTAGATGCTTACATACCCATAGTAGTCAATTTGTGGTGCTGCACAGAGGATTCAAGGCCAAGTATAGTCTTCAGGTGAAGCAGGGTTACAGGGTGAGGAAAATAAGCAGGGTGCACACATATAATTCAGTCCCCAATTTAAAGTCATACATTCTGCTGTTATTTTTATATTTTCATTATAAATTCTTATGTCAGTATTAATAATGAAAATTGCCCATGTAAACTTGTTATGCAGTAATTACACCCTGCCTATGATGTGCTGCAGCACTTATACTGGGAGGGGAAAGGAGAATAATGAAAGTGTAATTACAGCATGTCATATGTATTCTTGTGCCGACATCAGTACATCTTCCAGACATAATTAAGCAATAAGTTCAGTTTAGAAGGCACATTAATAAACATCTGTGGTCTGGATGATTAAATCTTACCCAAGCCCAATCTGTTGGGGCTGGCTTCCCTACTGCATCCCTGACTGCGAGGGATTTTGCTGCGTTTCTCGGATGCTTGAGGCACTACAGATACTCTCTGCGGTCCACTGCTCATGCCGGAATACGTGCTACCAAGGAGTTTTCCAGGTGAACTGGATCTGCTTCCAGCTGCAAGAATAAGTAACAGGAAAACAAGTTAAATATGAAACCTCTACAAAGGGAAAAATAAAGTTGCAGCATGAGAGAATTCATTACTTTACAATAAATAAAACTGTTAGCTCATAGAATTAGCTTTAGAAAATATTAAACCAGCAAAATTTGCATGTTATTTAATGTTACTGTGAAACCTGTAAAACACTGCATTGTGCTAATAGCTTTTATAATTGAAGGTTGAAATGTCTGTAGATTCACTATGATTGAGATAATGATTCAATTTGAGTATAAGCTTGTTGAAGGTAAAATTATGAATTTATGATTAATATTCAATTTCTGAATTTAATGCCTTCAGTGCTTAACCAGCCACTGCGCATATTTAAAGTGCCTATGGAAAGTACTCATGGCTTCAAATTTCATGAAAAAAGAAACAGGGGTAACTGTTAAGAAATTAAGTGGTTTACAGGGGCCAAAAAAAAAAATCAATGTTTTGCAAGGAAATATTGAACGTGTTAAAATGACCTGATTATAATAACAAATGGAAGCAATAACTTTTCAGCAGATTAATTTATTCTCATAGGTGAAGAAAAACCTTACCGCCGGCAGGGTTAGCTGATCTGGATCCTGAGTATGGAAGCAGGTAAAAGGGATAGGTGCAAGAAGTTCAATGGAAAGATTTTTAAAAATGCAAAGACTACTAAGAATTGTCATGGTCATCATTTTGTGCTAAGCTTTTTAAACGTCATACAGGTGTTTATAACATTTTGGGTTTGTTTTAGTGTTAACTGCAATATTAAGTGTTTTTTCATCAACGTCTGTACAAATACTGACATACAAAAGTAGAAGCAAGATTGCTCCAATTGTTAAACAGTCAAACAGAAAATGAATCACCATATTATATCACATTAGAATTACCGTCTAACCTTTTTTATTTCTCTTTATATATTTTGTAATGTCACCTCGTTGATTCAATTTACCATGACTGAGGTCAAATAATTCATCTTTTTGCACTCAAGTTTTGAAATTAGCTCTTTGACTAGTGATGCATGCATCACAGTGCATCCTGTTAAATTTTTTATCCATCTTTTTTAATTGGCAGCTGCTTAACACCTTTTTTTTAAAAAAGGTAGCTGGGAAATGGAATTCCATATGAACACATTATGCATTATTATGCTAATATGTTAACAGAACCAGATTTAAAGACATAGCATAAATATTCTGGAAGACAAAAAAAGAAATCATTTGAAGGCAGTAAAACATGCAAGGTTTAATTACAATCGTCAGGCATACTTCCATTCCTATCTGCTTCTCTAAAATTGTAGTCATGTTAGAAAATCAATACCAGAAATAGCTGGAAAGTGAAACATCTTTCGTAAAGCTACTAGAAAACAAAATATTGTGGGCAAACAGGTGGTTCATCAAATTGGAACACAATGTGCACCATCAGAAAGTCAGAAAACACAGATTCAATCTGACTCTGCTAAACTGCTAATTTGTGTACACTAAAGAGGGAGGAATCAAAGTGAGATAAACAGTTCCCCAGACAAAGAAAAATCAGCAAGGAAGCCTTCATTGGGCCACTGCTAATGGACTGTGAGGCTACCAATAAGGGTGGCATGAAGATTGGTCTGGAAAGCAGATTTCACATCTGCCCTCTATGTGGCAGAAGTGCGCAGTTAAACACAACCAATTAAATTCTTCTATGAAATTCGTTCCCACTGCACTGGAATGGTTAAAAAAATGCAGATACAGCATTTTAAAATGAAATCATATAATTCTCAATAACGGTGAGAATAGAATAGAATTAAGCTTAATGCTTTATTAGCAATAGGCAAAGTTTAAAGTTCCTGGTACTTAGACATTACTACAATTTGCAAAATTTACTTGGGAGAATTAATTTGTTTCACTTACGTTGAGACTGAGATACTACTTTAGCTCGGCTACGGCCTCTGGTATCGGAGGGTGTACTGGCTACACTGGTGGCACTCCCAGCACTCTGGCGTCTAGAGCGCACTCGACCTGTGCACACACACAAATATACTCAGTAAGAGAAAAAGAATTTTAAAAAAAATTCACAGCAACTAACAGCCATCAAATAGCATTATCATCATTTATGTACCCCTTACACGCTTCAGCATATTAGAAATGGTTCATAATTGGTGCTACAACATAGGTTGTATTTTAAGCAATCCTAGGTCTTTTTTTAAAAAAAAATCAAGTATTGAATTACCAATATTAAGAGACTCAATGGTTACCCAAGTCTTTATACTCACGCAGAATATCAAAGCAGTTAAATTTAAGGGGGTAACAATAAAATGGTCAGTGCAAATTGGTATTTTGCCCACAAAGAAGAATCCAAAACGCACAGTTTTGCACTGCACTTGAAGTGAATATATTTGCACAGCTGAGGTCATAAATATAGATGGGAGAGTTCCAATGTGCTTCAAATCAACAGGAAATAGACTAAGTAAAAAAAACACAAGCAGCAACAATGTACCTGTAGAAGTAAAGAAAATACATCAACCCAATAAAAATTGTGGTGGATTTGAACACAAAAACAGTACAAAATCAGTGTTATCTTTTAAATATAATGAATTTGCTCTATTAGCCATCATCATGCCTGTTGTTAATCAAATATTGTAGATAAATTTTATTCTACTTCACTCCAAGTTACTAAATTTAAAAATGATTCAAATACAAAAGCAGCAGAAACTTGCACTATGTACAATAGGAATTGACTACACATAAGCACATAGGTACTTTGAGCGAGAGTGAAACATACACGTAACACACTGCAGATGCCAAAGTAAAATGACTGCAATAATTTTAAATCATTCGGATTGGAGTTGATTTCATTTGTGATGGGAGGTTTTCTTAAACTATGTTATATCTTAGTCAACCATGAAATAAGGTTTGCATTTCCACAAAATACTTTGCTTCAATAATTCAGAAGTAATTTAGCTTGCCTGACAAATATATCGCTGACCATACTAAATGGTTGACCCTTGTCAAATCCATCAATACTACCTTATCCACTAGATGGTGCCATTGTCTACCCTAACCTTCCTACCTGTTAACTGCTAGAGAAGGTACAACAATGGCCCAGATTCTGCGGTCAGTAACGAAGCAGAGCGGTATGCTGGTGATTGTATTTTAAACTACATTCTACATGGTGTCCCTGCTGCAGCATGGTATCATCGATGAGGTAAGTCGGTATGGTGCAATTCCAAGGAAACCACTCCCCATTTGACATCGTAAGCTGAAGACACGCCACTCGAGGTCTGCTTTCAGCTCAATGAGAGGTAAGTGTTTTTAAGTGCGTTTTTAAAAATTGTGCTTTTTCAAAGGCGATACACAACTTTCAGATTTGAACAGAAGTCGGCTCCCGATAAGTTGTGGTTCCATTGCAAGCCTAAATAGCAGCGAGCACCTGAGTGTTCACTGCTATTGGGACAAGAACTGGAACACTGAGGGAAAAAAAGTGGCCAATTTCAGGAAAAAGTGGAAAATCCCTCTAAGAATCCACGTGACAAGTAGGCTTCAGGAGACCATGGCAATGCATAGTTTATCACTAGGCAAAAAGAAAGTAACCCAATGTGAACCTTGGTCAGAAACATGTCTCTTCCTTTTGAAGGAAAGAATCTAATTATCCATTCTTATCACTTTCACCAGTAATCTGTTCCACGTGGTAGCTATCTTGATATAATAACCACCCCACGACATTTAATCTGCATCCTTCCCTGCGTATTTTATAGGCATGGTTTTGTGTCCTACTGTGTCACATGAACAGGGACATGTTTCTAATTTAAGTGTAAAATTTGAGAGATTTTTATTTGCTTTAGGAAAACTCATTCCGCCCATGGATGAGGTTTCCTAAAAAACGTAAAGGCCGCTTGGCCTTTTCGCCTGCCCGCCAACATTTAGGTTGGACAGGCAGCGCAAATTTGAATTTAATTAACTTTTTAATGGCCTTAATAGGCCTTTTAATTGTCGGCAGGCGCACTGCCAAATACAGCGCGCGCCCGCCAAACAAAATATCGCGGGACTGCGTGATGACATTGGGATGCTCGCCTGACGTCATCGCGCATCATTTTACACTCAGCCAAAGTGTGCTTGTGCATGCCCGCCGAGTGTAATTTTCTGCCCCAAGAGATCCATTATCCTTGTTGCACTCCTCTGCACTCTGCTGCTTCAATATTTATCACAAAATGTGGGAGCTAAACATGGCAGCATTCCAAATTCTATATTTAAATGATTAAGTAATGTCTTCCAGTGGGGGCCCTTTGTAACAGAATTTATCTATTAACTTAGTTTGTTCCATTTACCCAATTTCTGATCCAGCCAGAATCTTTTTTAAAAAATCTTTCAAATTTACCATTAGCAGTATAAAGGAATAAAAGGATTTCAGGCTGCCAACAGTTCAGCAATTGAAGTAAAGTTAAAAATGTCAAACAATCCAACACTGTTATCCAATATAACTCTCAAAACCTTCATCACGTTTAACATGTTTGGTTTGGAGAATTGTGTGGAGGTATCTTTTACATGTTATCTTAACAGGATTTATGGAATTTTCAAATTCCTTTGTTATAGGATATAACTTGCCTTTGTAGGGGTTCCCAACCATAGTTTGATTAAACAAATTAAATAATTTTTCAGGAAGCTGGTTTAGCCCTAGGTCAAGTCATCCAGCAAGTGTGATTTTGTAGTTCCTTCATACTCAAAATTAAAAAATCATGTTGCAAATCTCCACTCTCAGCTAAGACGCAGAAATAAAACCCATGCATACTACAGATGATGATCACTATGGTGAAATTGTAAAATACAAAATACGGGAGAATTACAATGCTGCACCTGCAACATTACACTTGAATGTTCCAAATGGATTTCTATATAGTGGCCAATAATGAACATCAACAGTTAATTTGAGAGTGTGTTTATATATTGTCACAAATAGAGCAAGGGAAATTTACAGGAATAGAGGGCAGTGAGGCCATGGCAAAATATGAACAAGAGGAATTTTAAAATTGAGGCATTGCTGTACTAAGAGCCACATTAAGTCAGAAAGCACAGTGATGTGTGAACAGGATACAAGTCAATATAGATTTATTTTTTTCCTTCTGTTAGCATCCAGAGCATCAAAAGTCTCCAGCTACTCTTAGATTGCTCTTACATTAAAATTATAAATATAAAAAATATGCAATGTTAAACAGAAATCCAAAATGCTGACTTTAATATGATCACCACATCAACAGCAAAATATTCTTTCTGCCACTGACTGAAATAAGAAGCAAAGGAAGAATAGTTTGTGATTGTTCAATATCTTATGTGAATATACAGTGATTTTCAGGAGGCAAAAAGAAAATGCCAATTTAATGTTTTGATAAAACAATTCATTAGAATTCCATACTGACAGTCCTGTGACCTGGTTTTATGGACAGCTCAGACTGACAGAATGGAAATCTAATTTTTCTGACAGATGTGAGAATCAAATTAAATTAGTTTGGTCAGTCATGAGGGTTCCTAGAGGGCACCAGTCTCCAGTGAAAAAATTGAAAACTGCCCCTGAACGCTGAACTAACTGACAAATCTGGCACGAAGGGATCATGAGGATGACAGTTTCAGAAAATGGAAGTGTCATATTGCTGACATTTAGTCTTCAGATTGGGTTATGGCATATATAGTGCAAAGGAGGGCTTAACCTGTAGCTAAACTGACTGCGGAATGCTTGGTACAGGATATATTTTACTCCCAAGCACACCCTTCCATTAATATTGCACAATGTCACAGTCGGGCAGAAATTGGTGCCACCATCCTTTTTCAGCAATATTCCAAAAATCATGTAACCTTGAGGAACATGCACAGAAAAAGCCAAGTCATTATGGTTTAGAAATTTCTCATATCTTCTTACTTCTAACATTTAACCCAAGGAAAAGTTGTTTCAAGTAATGCCAACAGATCACTAAAGGTGCAATAAACTAAATTCACAAGATCAACTATCCTGCTGGCGAGTGAAATTTAGCATTGTGGAAGGGAAGCAAATGGGAGTCCACTTGCCACAGAAAAGAAACATGCTTCTCTTGTTCAATATTGTTCTTTTATTCATCACCTGGTTAGAAAAATAACTGTTTTCTTCACATTTCTTATACTCATGTCTCATTATAATTAGAATGAATAAAATAATTTTGTCCTTGTTTTTCTTCTCACTGGTTTCCAACAATTGTTTCCTGCTTTTTTATCCCAACTTTTTGGTTTGCTGCAAGCCTAAAAGAGCTTTGCTATCACAATGCAGTCACTGTGTTGGCAAACTGTGATAACAAAAAGCTGGGGGGAAAAAAAAGCACAGAAGAGAATCAACCAAGGACATTAATGAAGCATGAGATAAATAATAAAAGGGAAACAAATGCAAATAGGGCAATAAATAGAAACTAAATATACCTGATGAATCAAAAAAAAACAAACTGACAATTAAGAGAGACGGCCAAAGACAGTTACAAGAGATAGCCAACCAAACACCCGGACTTGCAAATTACTCCATTTTTGAAGACAAGCAACAAAATGATTAATGGGTTCAAACACCTATTAACAATGGAGGGAAGCCTAATAAAACATTATTATTACCAAATATACAAAAGGAAGGGCAAGGAAAAACAAAAATCAAACCCATACCAACAAGTCAATGGAAAAAACCTCTTCTACAAGTCACCCACCCAATCACACTACCACCTGGAAGGGGCAAAAAAAAAAGAAAAAGATAGATAATGCAGATGTCTAACAATGTGTTCTTGTTATAGGGATGAGTGCATTTTAGCAGAGATCCTTGACATTGGCCTAGAGCTGTAATTCCTGTGTTGAAAAGTCAGTCAGAATAAGCCATCCTGAAATTTTCAGGAGAAACGTCAAGCTCAACAAGTCTGGTTTAAAGTGAACCTTTTCTGTTTACTTCTACTTCTTATTAATTACAGAAATGAGGAATATTGATGAATTTTCAAAATTCAAACAAACTTCAAAAATTAAACCATGTCAGTTGCTGGTCTAGTTTACAAGCATTATCACTAAACTTCCAAATTTCACATCAACTGGTGGTTGAGTCAGAGATGCAGGAAAGTTCCAAGGTCTTAATGGATAAATGCTCATACGTTATTTGAGATTAAACCACAAGAGCACAAAATGTCCCAGATTTTAATCAGGGGAAGGCGGGTTGTGAAGGAGATCAATCAGCTGTGTGTCCAATACCAATTGTTATTTAGTGATATCTGCAGTTCAAATCTGTAGATATCATAGAATGAAAAAATGGGGGGGAAAAATCATTCAGCCATCTCAACCAGTCTGAGTTGAACAGGTGAAGAGAGGATCATTCTTACCAGTGATGCCCTCTGATTAGGGTCCCACGTTTGGACATTTGACTAAGGATGCATTTGTGATGTTGGAGCTAAGATACAACATCCTCAGTATAAGTATTACTCCAACATGTAGAAACATGCTGTCATCACAATTATCATAGCTACCGGCATCTAATCAGACCTTTCCAATTTAAGAACACCATAAAGCTTAGTGTTATCTGTTGTGTTTCTGCCTATATGTTCGAAGATTCCCCAGCAGCAATTCCAAAGTCAGTTTTCAAAGCAATATTTATGGTTGTTTAAGGTTTATATGGTTAGAGATCCGGTAAATGTATATATGCTGATACCTTCTCAATGTGGAATTATTAATATTCCTGTAGGAAGTCATATTGTAAAAAGAGCATAGAAGTTAGTTACACTTAATGGTAATATTACACAGAGTGAGCAAGACAAGGAGTAAATACACAACTTTCTGCAATAGAGAGTGAGGGGTTTCTGCTATGTTACTGAAATACTTAACTGGAAAATAATCACAGTAGATTTCCTCTTCAGCTAGTTTTAATTTAAAGTTTATATTGACAACCACTTTGTAACTACATGCATGAAGCAAACTGCCAAATACTGCACAGAACTGAAGCTTGAGCATAATGAGACCAACTACTAATAGTTATATGTGAACAGCACAAACTTTCATTACAAGTCACATCACTCAGTCTATCAAAAATTGTCAAGCTACCCATTTGACTTTGCATAATCAAACACACCACAGAAATAATACACAGCCAGTGTCAGAAATTAATTGTGCTGTAAATTATGTCAATTAACAAATTTGCTCTCAATCTCTCAGCCGATGGACATTGTGCATAGGTCCAAATACAGAAGTTTAGCACACAGAACGGGCTCTTTTCCACAGCCTAAACTCACAAAAAAGCACATAGCCTGCACAACTCTCTTACCATCCTTCTTTGTAGAAACCCCTTAAGATGAAGTAAACAATTCAAGTTGTCAGTTCTGTCATGTTGGAAAATAAGTCACTATTGCAAAATTGAACAGTACAGAAGGAACACAATACAACAAAACAAAGAAAACAATGAAATAACTCAACAGATATGATCAGAAATTTGGTCTGAAAACTGTACAACTTTATTTTGTATTGCTTAAAATCTGATTTCTTGAACAAATACCACAGTTTATTTCAGAATTCAAAGAGTATGTTTTGTTTGCTCTTTTTCACCTAATTTCTCCTATACATTTATTTATTCAAAAATTAAGCTAACAGAATGGCTGCAGGAAGGAAATAGTGCATTATTTGCTGTGATTACTCAAATTAGAATGTATGCAAATTAAGTCAGTCTGATGAGACCTACAACTTAGCTGGAATATCTAGACTTCTGGTGTAACACAGATTTCACCGCTGTTCATTTTTGTTGTGTTGTGTGCGCGCTCACATTTGTTCCCTTCTTTCTTTACCCAGACCATAATAAAATTTAACAATAAATTAAAAGATTGGTATCAACTTTGATGCTGGAAAGAGTCTAGGCCTACTTTTTGTGATGGCCATATTGAAATGTTCTTCCAGAAATTTTATGAATACAGTATATTTTTCCAAAAAAAAACCCAAAAAACCTCTCTCTCATCAACATAAACAACTGTTATTCTGCAGGTAAGAGAGAACCTCAATCTGGGCTGACTCAGATGATGGCATTTCTTGATCTCCAGAAAACCATTTTGTCATCACTAATTACACTGGCCAATATATTTCTTTGGAGAGTCCAAACATTGCAGTATGAACTCAAAGAACCCAAACTGTAGATATAATTTACTGACGGTCAACACTCCATGTTAAGTATAGCTGAGGAAATATATATATGTGTATACATATATATATATATATTTATGTGTACATATATATATATATTTATATATACACTGCATCACCATGCAACACTTCATGCGAGGTACCAATTATGGTCACAGATGGAAACCACTGAGAGAACAGTGTTGTCACAGATACCAGCCAGAATACACAAGATGGGGACAGACAGCTGGTAACAGAAAACAAGCTGCTTACCCTCAGCTTTAGTGGATGTGCCATCTTTCAGCAAAAGAAAATAGGGAAGGGAGGACAGGGAAATGTTAGTAAGATTAGCAAAGATGGGCTCACTAGTTTAACCCATAATAAACAAAAGAATCCTGTGGAGCTGTAATACTTCTCCAATGCTATGAAAGGCATAAAATATGGGCACTAATAGCAAAAAAGGAATCAAATCAAAATTATTTTCTCCAATCAAGTGAAATAAAATCAACATTCTACATTACATAATTATCATGATAATTATATAATTCCATTAGTGCTCTGCCTGAAAGCAGGCCCTTGGCTTATTGTCTAATGATGTTTTATCCTGAGCAGCTTTTCTTGGCAGTTTTTGAGTGTGGTGGCTTGCCATTGCCTTCCACTCTCAGAGGCAGGTCCCAAGTTTACCTCAACTGTAGCGAGAACTGAACCCATGCTAGTGCTGTTATTCTGAACAACACACTAGCTATCTAGCCAACTGAGCTTATCAGCCCCCTAATTATATAATGCATTGCTTCATTGAAAATTCAAAAACAAACTTAAGAGATCAAAGTCTTTGACAAAAATTAACTTCCAATTGCGTTTTTTTTTTAAAAAGGTGGTGACAAAGTTTAGTATTAAATATTGCAGGCTGTCAGGTTCTTGCTATGTTTCATGGCTTTTGAAAATTCTCTTTCAAAAAGGTACATGATGATTGACACTATATATAATGTTGAGAGCAATCCTTCAGCCTTTATTACAAAGGGATTGGAGTATTAAAATAAAGGAGTCTTGCTGCAATTATACAAGGCTTTGCTGAGATGACACTTGGAAGAGTGTGTACAGTTTTGGTTTTCTTACATAAGAAAGGGTATGCTTGCCTCAGAGGGGATGCCACAAAAGTTCACTAGATTGATTCCTGGGACGAGGGGTTGTTCTATGATGAGTGATTGAGTAGACTAAGCCTATATTCACTATAGTTTAGAAGAATGAGAGGTAATCTCAATGAAAAATGTAAAATTCTTGATGGGTTTGACAGTGTGGATGCTGGGAGGATGTTTTCCCTGGTTGGGGAGTTTAGAACATGGGTTCACAGCCGCAGAAAAAGGGGTCGGCCATTTAGGCTAGATGTGGAAACATTTCTACACTCAGGAGGTTACGAATCTCTGGAATTCTTTATCCCAGAGGGCTGTGGGTGCTCAGCGATTGCAAATATAAGTCAGACATCAATAAATTGTGCGTGCTAAGGGAATCAAGGAATACGGGATAATTGGAAAAGTGCAGTTGAGTAGCGAACGAGCCAGGATCATATTGAAGGCAGAGCAGGCTCATAAGGCCGAATGGCCTATTCTTGTTCCTATTTCTTAAAGCTCTAACCCAAATTCCACAATATATAGCATTTGAATTTTGATTAATTTAGTATATTCTTTTGCCACAAAATATTTTTCCAGAGTGGATTCAAAATACAGCTTGTCTATCCATTTAATGGTTTCCACAAAATCTTATAATATCGGAGTTAAGAAAGCTCCAAATTGTTGCTCGTGGCAAAACCCTAAAAATCTATCAGTCTTTTTATTAGCAAATGTTTCTGGCTCAGAGAGCCAGAAGTGCCTAAAAAAAAAAATGTTCCATGGGTTTGATATTATGCTATACTTAGTTCTTTTGACACAACCCAAAAAATACCTGGATTTCAAAATTCCTTGAAAGCAAGTCCACTGAAACAGTTGATAGGTGAGTTTTCTCTGGTAGTTGTTAACCACAACACAAATAGCTTAACCCGTAATGAGATATCACTTGCCACTGGTCACCTGTTGAAAACCTATCACTAACCTTTTCAAAAACTGTATCACAAAACTTTGCCAAGTTTTATACGCCTAATATATTGACATTGAAACCATGGACCATTCCTGGCTATTTCAGCAACTGATTCTACAGCAAAATAGAGGGTCATTTGTCTGAGAATACTCTTGCCCAGAAAGCAGTGGAGGCTGGGTCATTGAATTTATTCAAGGATGAGTTAGATGGAGTTAAGGATTATGGGGGCAGACAGGAAGGTGGAGTTGAGACCACAATCAGGTCAGCCATGATCTTATTGAATGGTAGAAGAGGCGCAAAGGGTTGAATGGATTACTCCTGCTCCTAAGTCCTAAACTCCTATTATGTTCCTTAAAAAAAATCCCAGGAAGGTGTCAACATTCTGAATTTAGATTTTAATAGTTTCCAAATTCAAAATGGAAGATTCTGTTCACAGCACTTGAAATCCTAGTTGACCTGTAAGGATGGCCCTATTATGGAATTGTGGTACATTAACAGTTCAAAAAAAAAGTTGCGGTCTTCTTAGTCTTTACCTAGAGAAGCGTAGGACCCTGGAGGTAAAGCTGCCGCTGAGCTGAAATGTCCAGGCGTGTTACTTGGAGTGGCTGTCAAGCGTGACTTGGCATTAGCAGCTGCATTCACATCGATATCACTGCGAGAACGTTGCAGAGCTCCAGTGTTAGACACAGACTTCGTACTGACTGTTGAAGCTTTTGCACCAGAAATAGGAGAAAGGGTATTAAATCTTGGGTAGTAAATCTCATATGCAAATGTCAAAGGTAACAAATTTGAAACATTCATCCAAGAAAAGTGGGAATAAAAAAAACAAACCTTAAGCCATTTACCACTTTATTGCAAAAGATTTATTATTAGTCTGCCTTGTATGGAGCTACCTTCAATGTCTCTGGGTGATTTATGGACAGAAGGCTGAATTGAAGTCTTCCCCTGCTACGGAACAATCCTCTATTGACACTAACTGCAAACTAAAAGGCCTAACAAACCACTCAAAGGCTGGATTCCCACAAGATAGGCCTTCATGCAGCTGAATCTTTGGTCCATTTGATCTCATCCCTCCAGGATACCAACCATAGCATGTCATTACATAATCAAGCTACTTTTTAAAACAAGTTATGCTTTGACCGCGTTCCTCGCAACACATGTCAGCTGTTAATCACATTGTGCATAAAGAAATACTACCTGGCACTTGTCAACAACCTTGAAATGGTCACCTTTGTCCCGCTGCCCAAGCATATCTTGTTGCTCGTTTCTTTTCTCTATACGATTAAGTATTTTAAATGCTTCGGATATCTTTCAACAAGGTTGAAAACTCTGTTATCTATCCCCTCATCATTCATCCATTGTACAAGGAAATTAGAAATGAATATCATACTATAGCAGGACACTATGTTTAGCATTAACTCTTAATTAAATTAATTAAGCAATTATTTCAACATTACATTTTTATTCCCACCTTACATGTCATCCATTAGCCATGATTCAGTGGTTAGCATTCTCACCCCAGTCTGAAGGCTGTAAGTTCAAGTTGCACTCCAGAGACTTAAGCACATAATTAGCCTGATAGTACTCTAATGCAGTAGTGAAGGAGTGCTGCACTGTCAGGAGTGCGGTCTTTCGGATGACAGGTTCAACCAAGTATGTGCTCTAAAGCCAACATAAAGATCTCATGGCACTACCTCGAAGAAGAGCAGGTAAGTTATTCTGGGTATCCTATATTCATCTCCCAATCAACATCACATAAACAAATTATCTGCATATCATCACATTGCTGTTTGCAGGAACTTGCCACACTTCAAAAGTACTTCATTGGCTTAAAGCGTTTTGAAGCATCTGGAGGTTGTGAAAGCTGCTATATAAATGCAAGTGTTTCTCCTCTGTACATTTGACTTATTGCTCATATCCAAACAATAGCTCCAAATCTCTCTCAACTTCCCTTTAGCAAGTTCTAACCATACATGGAATATAAACACACATCTTCTCCTTTCATTTGTTTGCATTGAACTTAATTCAATACCGGGTCAACCAAGTTCAAAGCCTACCTTGCCTACTTTATAAGATCTTGCCTGTCTACTGAGCTCATAGGTCTTCTAGCTTAGTTTCATCTGCAAATTTAATCATGAAAATCCAGTTTACTTAGGCATAACACAGCAAGAGGGTTCCCAACATGGATTCCTGGACATTTCAACTCAACACATTCCCACATTTAAACCCGTCTCCACTTCCTCCCCTTAGCCAATTGTTAATACATACTCATAAATTGTATTTTCAATACTCAGTGACTTTAGTTTGTAAAGAAAGTTCTCACATGGTACTTAATCAAAAGTATTTTGCAAGTCAAATACACTATATCAAAGGATTTTCCTCTTGAAATGTGGGAGATCGCTAATGTTCTTGATTTCTTTGTGTACTCGCTTACATCTCTGAAACAGTAAATAATTAAAGTAAAATATGCCTTTCCTTACCAAAATGGAGATGTCAAGGCAAAAAGTAATCACTGTATTACTGAAGCATTAGAAACTATGTGAAGTGAACACCATTATGCTATACTGTAATTTCCATGGATGGTTGCCACTGAAGTCAGATCTATCAGTTACAGAAGAAAAAGGGGAGTGGATATTCAGCCTTTACAAGGGGGTTAAAGTAAGTTACCAAAAGTTTTGTTGAAGTAAGACTTTAAAAGGTGGAGAGTGAGCTAGATACACTTGGGCTTTAGGCAGAGTTCCAAGGAGCAGAACAGATTGGCCAAAGTTAAGGTAGAAAAGTGGAAGGAAAATATAAGAAGCTCGTAAGCTGTGAGAGATAACATAAAGTTGCAACAATGGGTTGAGGCAAAGCCAGAGTGTGCTTTGGGGTGAGGTGAAGGATTTCAAATTCTATCTGTTGGAGGATTGGAGACCAATATAGATCAATAATGTTGAGAAAGTTTGGTTGTGTAGGGCACAGGATACAGGCAGCGGAAGTTGTAGATAATCTGAAGAGATGGAGGTTTGCAGGCTACCAAGAAGAGCAAGGGCAGGAGCAAAGTCCAAAGATGATGAAAACATGAATAAAGGTTGGCATGAGTGAGGATACAGTGTGGACAGAGGTGGGAAATGTTATGGAGGTGGAAATAAGCAGTTTCGGTAATAGTTTTGATAATAGATGGTACACGGTGTATCAAATGCAAATACACATAGGAGCTTGTCAAATAAGAAATCTATGAAGGGGGAAGTATTGAATTAAGGGAAGGAGAGGGACCATGAAGATAATGTTGGGGGTTGTGGGGGGGGCGCAGAAATTACTTTCCTCAAACACAAGTTGTGGTCTGGGAGGAACATTTCTGCTGCTTCAGCTATCATGCCAGTTTGTTTTATGTTGGTTGATGATGGGACAAAAACAAAGGAACCTCTTACCTCGTGATACAGTGCTTCCAGTAGGACTGCGCTTTGTAGACAGGGGGCGGCTGGAAAAAGAAAATATATTTTGATAACACTTTCAAGTCTGCAGACAACACGCACATACATGCATACATAAAATATAACTCTTGCCCTGGCTCAGAAGGTGCAGAGTTAAAATTCCACTTTAGTTTAGGCACACAATCTGAGTTTACAATATGCAGGTCGAGTGTCCTTTAGCTGTAAAACAGAAAACCAAACCCATCCAACAACAGCACTTTTTGGAATCTCATCGACCTTTAGTGCAGGAAGTCTCTGACCGAAGCTGACACAACCTGAGACAAGCGGACACAAACCTCACTGACCTCACCCCACCTTTAACGCAGGAAGTCTAGTTGTTTGTCTCCACTGTTTACCTCGTGATTTTTGTCTGCATTGTTTACTTTGCAAACTCTCTCCTACAAGTAGAATCACAATTGGTGCCAAGGGTGGGAACTTATTTCAGGTACCCTATATTTATTATTCAGTGGTACATCTTACTTTTCTAGCCATTTTATTTACTTTAGACTATAGCTAGCCTAGGCTTTGGCTATTGTAATGTAATTAGGCCTAGGCCTACATGCGGTGTCTGAAAACTAAAATGATCTGAAACGCAATCAGCCCCAAGGACATTGGATAAAGGATACTCAACCTGCGTTATATTACTTTTACATGATACTGTAAATAATACAGTAGTCATACTTTTAAATCAAAACAACCCAATCCATAATGGTACCAAATAACCAATGTTTTGAGAAAGTTGAAGTAAAGAAATTGAAGGCATGGCTTTATACTCCACAGTTTTTAAGCTTAGAATTCAAATACACCATAGTTCTTACTTTAGACTTTCTTGTGAACTGGATGATGAGCGATCAGACTGTGGCAAGGAAACAATACTGTCTGAATTTTTCAAATGGGACTGTAGAGGTTTCTGGTAGGCAGGTTCCAATGCGTTAAACAAAATTTCAGCTTCTCTGCTAAAGTGACTGTGAAAATCCCAATACACTCTAAAAAAAAAATGAAAGACACATGAATATTGAATCAGCATTTACTGCAATAATAACAGAAAATGCTGGAAATACTCAGCAGGTCAGGCAGCATCTGTGGAGACAGAAAGAGTTAATGTTTCAGGTCGATGACTTTTCATCAGAACTCAGAAAAGTTAGAGATGTAATAGGTTTAGAGTAAGTGGCTAGTGGGACAAGGACAAATGAAGGTCTGTGACATGGTGGAAGTTTGAATGACAAGGAATTAGTCTTACAGTAACAAAGAAAATGGTGATGGGGCAAGAATCAAAAGAAAAAATGTGCCCGGAGTAAGCGTGTTATCGTTTGAAAGCAAAAATAGGAGAAAACCGAAACGTACAAATAAAAGGGGACAAAATAGGGAGAGACAGTTTATGGTCTGAAATTGTTAAACTAAACATGGAGTCCAGCAGGCTGTAAAATGGCAGCACATACTGCAGTCCATCTACATACCTTGGTGTTAAATACATGTCGCGTGAAAGATGCACAACCACACCTGTTGTTTGCCAAATGACAAACATCCAAATTGCTGCCACAGACACTTCACTGCACTGAATATAGGCTTTTCAACAAAAGGAAGGAAATTTCAGCAAAGGAGTCATCTAGAAAACTCCTGCAGACTCCCCATAGCCAACAACCATCGCAATGCCAGAGGTAGCGACATAGGTACCTGCCTTCTCTCTTGGCTGGGTAGTGGTGCATGACCCCGAAAGGAAAGGGAAAAAAACATTTTTAAAAAGCTAAGCGAAAACATGGGAAATGTATAAATCAATTCAGGATAAGTTTTGGCAGACATTTTAAACTGCAATCAAACTACTGAATGCCATTCACTGCTTTTCCGATTTCAAAGCAACACAAATGTTCCTTCACTAAAAATATGCAAAACATTAAAATGCTACTTAACAATTTTCTATTCCCTCCCCTGCCCAACCCACACAAAACCTCTCCAACTCCATGTAACAGATCACTTATATATTAGTCAGTCACTCAGCAACTTAGAACACCAAAGGAAATGAAAACACATTCCTGATGTTGCATTTCAAAAGATTCAATTCTTCCTAAGCGCACCCCTCCCCACAGTCATAAGCTCAAAAATATAACCAAGGTTATCGATGTAAACTTACTATCTGGATACTAGGGAGCAGAACATTATTAAAAATGTGTATTAATAAGGTGACAGCAGACTTATGCGTAATCTTAGCAGCAACTTAGCATTGTACTAGGTAGTAATGAGTACAGTCACAGAGGCATCGTCCTTCTCGTACCAGTTTCCTCTTTTGAATATCAAAATAAAGCTATCTTCCTTATTGGGAAATATCTTTATTTTTCTCCATTTTTTAAAAAAAAGACCAAGAATTGTTCTCAGATCTAAATGGCATCTACTTCGCTGGATCTTTTTCAGTACAATTTCCTTTCTTCTGCTTCATTCAAATGAAAGCCTGGTCATTGAGTTAATTATAGGAGCAAATACTGATCTGTTTCCCAGCAGATGTGCACACATGTTCAATTACAGGAGGGGTGGCTGGACAGATCAGATCTGGAACAAGAACCTCACTTGATTTTCCCCTGCTTGTCTTATGGGTCGAAACCAACTGCAGCAGTCCTCCAATTACCGAAGCTGAGGTCAGCTAACTCAGCATAAAACAGGATCAAACTTGATTTCATTCTAGTTAGTACAGCTCAACTATTTGCTGCCTTAGCCAATTTAACAAGAGAATACATCCCAGCACCGTGGCTGCATTGTGTACAATCAACAGGATGTAATTAGTAACTCTGTAGCATTATTTCAACAGCACTTCCCACCCCATGACCTCTAGTATGACAGAGGAAGAGGGGAAGAAATGTTGTGGGAATACTATCCCCCCCCCACTCCAGGTTTTCCTGTAAAGTGTACACATTCCAAACTTAGCCATATATCACCATTCCTTCATAGTCACTGGGTCAGATTCAAGGCTCCGTAAATATTATCACCAAATGAGTCCTTCCAGAACTGCAGCAATTCAAGAAAGAGGACACTATCACCTCTGAGAAACTAGGGAAGAGCAATAAATGTTGTCTTGCCAGTGTTGAACAGATCCCAAGAACAAAACATTTTTAATCAAACATTTCATCCAGCACAATTAAGAAAAATCATTGGCATTGTTGAAGAAACTGACATGAGAAAAGTTACCTTGGACCTTTACAGGGAAAGGGTGGGGCAGAATGTTTTCGTTAGGACACGCCTTACTGACAAAACAAAACTCACGTAATTCTCAGCATGTTTCTTATTTCTAATGTGTAACGTTGTGCCAAATATGAGCAGCTTGCACTGACAATCAGCCTTACAGGATCGACCTCTCTGTTGCTGTCCTATTTCCAGGGCTTGAAAATATGTATTGTAAACTAAGGCAAAGACAACATTCCAAAACAGTAAGCAAATTAGATGATCAATCTGAACTGAATACAGAATGACCAATGTTGTTGTCAATCATTATCTAATGAAAAGTTTAATATTTGGGCTTTAATAGGTTAATGGCATGTGAATCAAAATGTATTTTGGAAGCTTTACAGTAATGTCAGGTAATGAAGAACAACTTACTTTCGAGCTTCGAGTCTAACTTCTGAATCTGCATCATGGATACCCTTCTTGATCGTTTCAGCCAGAAGAGTTACATGTCTAACAAGAGAGAATAAAATTACAAAAGCCAGAGTCTCATCTCAAAACTAACATTTAATCTGTCCCACTTTATAGACAGAAAATATAATCCAGGATAACCACGATTACATTTATGCACAGCCAGCAGCATAATCCCTCCCAACTTCAATTTCATGTCACACTGTCTTTTTAAACAGAAAGAGAAAAATAAGCCTCAGAAAGCATTTTCAAAGACTTTCCCTCCATTACCATGGAAACAGCACTGCTACCACATTCAATGCTCTTGCCAGTCGTCTAATTTAAATTTTTTAAATCCCCAAGGTCCTCACTATACTCAGGAATATATGTTTTCAATAACCTATTTGTCTGCCCATAAGTATTTACAATTGTAATCATGACCAACATCTCTCACCTATTTAGTTCAGTTCAGATATCACTTGCTATATGATGCAGTTCAAAAGGTTGTTTCCACTTTAAACTACACTTAATAGTAACCAAAAAAGAGCTACAGCCTATTCAGTAGAAAGGGCTCCTTGGTTGTTTACTTACTTTTCTAGTGACTGTGTTTGCCATTCCAGTAGCAGTCGATCCAAAAATTCAAATGAACGCCTGTCAAAAGAATTGCTTAATTTTGTTGATAAAAGCATCATCTTATCTGTAAATAAGGCACTATCAGTAGAAAAACGCCAACATTTCAAATAACTACAACTTAACTATACACATCCATCTTTTATTATACAGTTGCGTTTCAAAAATGATAAGGTTTACCATAGATTATGCCTCAAGAAGATTGTTTATGGTCTGGGAATGAATAAGAATACCACACTCAAATTTCACACACGTGGCAAATGCGCCAGTATTTACGTCTTCAAAACCGTTTCACAACTGTATCAACTGAGCATCATTAAATGCAAAATAACTAGGTCAAATCATAGCATTACAATGACAAGTAGCAGTACTCTGCATAGGGGGGAAATCTAGTTAATTACTTATGTAATGGTCTGAAAGTTCCAGTGAAAAAGTAGGAACTTCTCAATAAGCAAAAAAGCAAGACTTTCATTTATATCATGTTTTTCATGGCCACAGGGTGCCCCTAAGTGCTTTGTAGCCGATTAAGTACTTTTGAAGCATAGTCACCGTTGTAATATAGGAAAATGCGGCAACCTCTTTACCCAGAACAAGCCATCACTAACAGCTATGTGATAATAACAAGGTAATTTGTTTTTTAGGATGTTAACGGATAAATATTGACCAGGAGGTGGTCTGGGAGAAGCCTCAGTTAGAATACCATGTGTTCCTTTGGTCTTCTCACATGCTGGATGTGATTGGAAAGGGTGTAGAGGAGGCCGTAAGACTGATTCCCGCTTTGGGGCAGAATTTTGCCCTTGGCGTGTGGGATTGGCTGGGGCAGGCGGGAAGCCGCCTGCTACCCGCTATCGGCAGCGCTCTGCGATTTTACGCGGGCAGACCAATTAAGGCCTACCTGAGGCACGATGCTGCCTCAGGAAGATGAAGAATTTTCCAAAAAGAATAATAAAGAGCAGAAAAATGTAATGAAACGTGCCCCCTCATGTGACTCTGCCACATGAGCAGGGACATATTTTTAATTACAAAATTAAGTTTTCATTTTATTTTATTTGTATTTGCTTTTGGAAACCTCATCCCACCCGTGGTTGAGGTTTCCAAAAAAATGCAAAGGCTGCTTGGCCTTTTCGCCTGCCCAACAACTGTTAGGTTGAACAGGCAGTGAAAAATTCAGGACAATTGATTACTTAATGGCCTTAACAGGCATTTTAATTGTCGGCAGGCCCGCTGACCAAACTATCGCACGACTACACGTTGATGTCGGCAGGCTCTGCCGACGTCAACACTTGTCATTTCACGCTCGGTCGGGTGCTAAAGATTCTGCCCTTGAAGTATTTTTGATAATGGTGGTAGTGGGGGGCTTTGGGGAGGTTTGCATGGAAGAATTTTCCAGATTAATTTTTCCCTGATTGGCCTGGGTTTTGAAATCTGATTTTCTGTCTCTCCTGTGTATGGCATCCGAGTGGAGAGTGATACATAATTGTGACAAATTGTGACAGACAGGGCAATGGAATGATGGGTCTTTCCCTGTCTCTAATTTTACATTTTGTAATTGTTTGTGTGATATGGTTATGTTTGAAGCTGAGACTGAATTCTGAAAATTTCTTCAGTTTTCTTTAAAAATTAGATTTAGATTTTAAAAAGATTTTTTTTAAAAATCTATCGTTGCCAGTTTAGAGGGCAAGCAGCAAAATAGCTATTTTTAAGCACTGCTGTATAAGCCTCCCCTTCACTGGCCTCCTGAATCAAACAGCCAGCGTTACAATAATATGAACTGGTATGAAACTGAATTCAGCTCTGAGTCAGATGATTTGTTCCAAGCCATTGTTGTAATGCTTCAGATGATCAAGTGTGAAGGTAAGAATTTGGAAATATACTGGGAGAAAATATTTTTCATATTAACAGTTGAAATAAAACTAGCGCATAAATGGCAAAAATTATAGTTCTGTATTCATTGTTATAAGAGAAAACAAACATATTGACATAAGAAATGTTTCCCACTGTTAAGTATCCCACGGGAACACTGCTAACAATACAATTTAACAAAATGCAAAAGTTACCAATTTTCTTCATGAACGACAGGACTATAAGTTGAAATGTTTTGCATTAGATGATTAGAATTTCTTTTTGTACAATGGATGACATTTCCCTGACAAATAAACACCAGTTATATACACCTAAATTATTAAGACTTAAGTGTGAATGAAACCTTTCATGTAGAGAAAGGCCAATATAGCTAGTCAATATTAACTACAAATCATATTGGTTATGTATCTGAATCTATTGGAAGATGAAATAAATTACACAAAGGAGAAAAACGTTAACGTGAATGCAAGCTTGAACAGGAACGTAAATGGTTAAACAGGAACATTTCACACAATTTTCTTTTTAATTTTAGTTTTTATCAGAAGATTGAGGTTTTGTTAAATTTAAGGGAGGTTTAATAAAGAGTTAATCAAAGAGGAAAGCACTTTCAATCTAAAGTAGTTGCACTAACGTTACCAAAAAACAAGAACTGATCAACTTCTTCCAACTCAAAAAACAAATAAAAATCCAAATTTTCAGAATCAGAAAGCAGTCGGCTGGAGATTCAAGCTCCAGTCAATTCTGAACTTTGCAATTAAGAGCAAAACTGCCATCCAGGAAGGCTGCTGATCCCTATTCAGCACAATGACAGCCAGCCAATGTTAGGCTCAGCCTCCTCCGACAAGAATAACTTTCTGCATGGAACACAGATACTTGCTGTAACTTCAGCCTTAAAAGCCAAGTGAACATATTTTTAATCTGCATATGTTCTTCAAACTTAACTGGTGAAGATGTAACATAAGACAAAAAATTGGTTTTCTGTCCAAAATGGGCAGCAAGTCAGCAAAACAGTTGCTTCACATGCCAGTTCACAGTAGCCAGAGGACCGATCGAGACTGGGCTCAGGTCTGATTTGCATTAAACAGTCAAGCTGCAGACACCAATCAGCCACCCCACAGAGCTCACTGATCAAAGACTGACCAATTCTGATTGGCTCCAATGACGAGGTGACCTGTAGGTAGATTCTGACAGGGAAGAGGGGTTAAAGCAACAGGCATTGAGACTGGGGTGGAAACGGCCTCTTGAATTATTGTGCAGGCAGAGGGATGCTGTGGCTGCTCAAGACCTGAAACAACTTTGTGGGGAAAGTTCTGCCTATCTACAGTTTTCAGCTCTGCAACTGGTGCATTTCTAGGAACACTGGCGCATGAGAATGCAATGCAAATTTAATTCCTCTACCTTTCACTTTTTATCCTAAAACATAGGCGAAACAATGCTGGATTTTCCACCACATCAATACCACATGAAAGCAGTTAATATACCAACACATCACAATTTCAAACCTACCTCCGGACTGCCACAGACTTTGATGCACAGTTGCTTGAGATAATGGGTATTAATCTATGGAAGTGCGTGTGCTGAAAAACATTTTTTTAAGATTAGATCCAATACAGAGTAAGCATTAAAATTATTTCTCTGAGGTTACTGGGATGCATGTGTTCATGATAGATCTTGCCTAAGCCTACTTTCTCCTGATCAAACTTAAAGCTACTGTACATTTTACAACAACAGGAACACAAACTGAACACTGCTGATAGATTTACAGCTGCACTATAAAAGAACATATACACACTCATAATTTCCCCTCTTATACTAAAGGTTAATCATGTAAATAATTATTTGCCCGATTTACAATGGCAAAAAATCAAAGTGACCCACGAAGCAGATTCCAGGTGCATGATTTTCCTGCGGGCTTCAGGACCCCACCATCAAGCTCAAGTTGCTTGCACAATTTGGGAAACAGTCACTCACTTGTGATTTCCTCCAAATTGCATAATTAGTGTCCAAAGAACAGGCTCGCCATACAATTAAAGATGCTGGGTGGGCTCTCAAAGCTGGAGGGCCAAAAAGAGGCTCAGCTTGAAAGCAGCAGGATGCCATGATAGGTAAGTGAGGGACAGGGCACTCCAAAAAGGGCTCTCCTCAATGTTTTCAAACTTAAAATAAAAAAAGGCTTTTGGAGCTGGTGAGAGCTGGAGAAGGAGAACCCCTCCACAGGACGGCCTATGGCTACTGCTGAATCCAGGCAAGCAGGGAGAGCCTCTAAGCCTACCAAAAACGCTGGTCGCAAGGTCTACTGCTGGAAGGCTTTCTCCAGGTGGCTAAATCACCCCCTGCCGTCTTTATAATGCAACTAACCATCTGCAGGGACATGGAGGCTGACAGAAAATTCCAGTTGGCCTCCAACAACAGCAGGCCTTAAAAGACCCTTATGCAGCTCAATTGGCTACTTGCCCTACCACTCAACCCTCATCCCACCTTTGGAAAAATGGCCCATAGACTGGATGGAGACGGGAAACCCGCTGCTGGCATGATATCCCACGCCCACTCGCCTCGGTTCCCCACCTCTAGTGGGTGCTAAAAATACGGGCCCAGTGAAGTTACTTGGAGGCCTCAAATTTAACTTGGCACCCACTTGCCAATTTAAATGTGGTTGACCACCATTCTATCTTCCTTTCAGAACAGGAATCAGCAATGATAACAAAAACATTTTAAAAAGTACTAACAGGGCATTCTTAAAAAGAAAGGAAGCATGGCTACCAGTGTACGTGTCCACTATATCTTTACCATATGCAGCACATTTAATACTGAACTTGGCTTATGCCAACTGGTGTCAGCATTAATTGGCCATCATTTCTTTTTTTAAAAAAATAAGAACACAATAATACTTAAATTTAGCCCAATATTATTTGAAATTTTTAATCTTTTCTGAATTATAAGGTAAGGAGCAGGAGGTTAGAGAGGATTTGAGGAAAATTTTTTTCACCCAGAGTGTGGTTGGAATCTGGAACACACTGCCTGAGGGGGTGGTAGAGGCAAGAACCCTCACAACATTTAAATAGTATTTAGATGAGTACTTGAAACACCATAGCATACAGGGTTATGGGTCAAGTGCTGGAAAATGGGATTAGGATAGATAAGTGCTTGATAGCTGGCACAGACACGATGGGCCAAAGGGCCTTTTTCTGTACTATATAACTCTATGACCTTCTCAATATAAAAATCAGTTTGACCCAATTCCCTTCTATTTCACAATTTAATTTCTACCTCCTTTTTTCCTGAATTCGTTAAATCCATTAGAAAGATATGATTCCTATAGGGTTCAACTGATCTCCAAAACATGTCCCAATTTGCCATTCTTCGCGTGTTGACAAAACATTTTTGAGAGCTGTTCAACTCTGAGGATATAACAGACAAACCCAATCCACCTTTTCACTTGACATTCACCTACATTTCCAGCAAAGGTTGCTTGCTGATCAATGCTGGTCAACTCAAGCAGATTTCTCCTACTAATCCACGAACCTAGATCACAATCGTAGCGGATCTTGGGCTCGCTAACTTAGGAGACCAGGATTCAGAGCCTGGATCTGCCGCTCACCTTAATTAAATCAGTTATCAAGTGAGCATTCTGATACCTAACTTAAATTGAATTCATTTTGGCAGATTAATATTTCGGGTCACAATGTCAAAAAGGAACACATTTACCACTAAGCAATTTTAAGTGGCTTAACAAGAATTTCCCAATTTGACTATTAGCAAAAAGATGAATAACTGAAATTTTGAACTCAGCTACTTACTTAAACAGCAGGAAATTTGTTTGTTTTTTTCCAAAACTGAGACAACCAAAAGTTTGAGAGAATAAGTGCACTCACTGTATTAGTTTGAAAGAAATTAACCCTAGGAAGTAGCTGATCATAGAGTTGCTGCTGAACAACTGCAATGGCAAAGCAGGAGGACCCAAGACCACAAAGTTATGGGTGCAATTCATAACTACACCAGTGCGAATAAAATACTGACCTATCATGCAGAGACGTAGCTTCAAAAGAAATGCAAAACAAATGCAAACACTGAATGAAAAGTTTCCAGTATAATTTGGAGTAACAAGAAACTGAGTTTTGTTCCTAAAATTTATTTGGGTTAAACTGCTGCTTTTATTAAAAAGACACTTTAGCTGTTGGAAAGAGAAGCTTCTCTGAAATTGTGCATTTTTAGAGGAAAATAAATCAAATATTGACACAGAAACAGGTGCATGTTTTGTGTACTTACTCGAATAATTAATCTTATAGCTGCTATACCAGATGTGGCTATAATTTTGGCACTATTAGGAACAAGGTTGAATAGTGTTGGCATAATGGCTTCTGCACCATGATCAAACCGATTTCCCAGAATAGATGAGAGATGCCTAGAAATAAAAAGAGAAAAGTAGGTTTTAGGCTCAGACATCTGTAGAGAGTTTAGCAACAGGTCCCCAAATATGAATAAAAATAAAGGTTCCAATAAAAACAATGCACCATTGAAAACTCATTTAGTTTTAAGTAACTCCGAGTTACTTCTGTAATAGCACTGGTTTTTAAACAGATCTCCAGTGGTATCACTCATGGTATTGACGATGTTCTGTAATTAAGAAGTCTGTATTGTTAATGCCTGTACATTATTGCATTGTAAGATATTGTGTATGACTTCATGGCTCTTTCTACAAGATTAATTTATGATGTACTTTTAACTTAAAAAATGCACATCTCAAGGTACTCTCAGATCGACAGAGGCTGGAATTTTCAGTCCCAGTAGGTGTCAGAGATGAGTGAACAATATGGCTGGAAGGCCAAAAATCGGTTTCATGATGTTGTAAAACCAGTTTACAATCATCCGCTCCAACCGTCAATGGCAGGCCACATTTCCTGGCAACAGGATCATCATTTTCATACATCTGCGTCAGACATGAGTGAACAATATGGCTGGAAGGCCAAAAATCGGTTTCATGATGTTGTAAAACCAGTTTACAATCATCCGCTCCAACCGTCAACGGCAGGCCACATTTCCTGGCAACAGGAACATCATTTTAATACATCTGTATCTAATTATAATCCCCGCCTGCCAGAATCATCTCCCTATGCTGGATCACCTGGGCACTCACGCCGATGTACATAACTGTACATAAGCGACATGCACCTGGCGAGCTGCACTTCACACAGGACTTGAGGTTTGTTTGCCTTCCTTGCTACGGGCAACACTCGCGGTCATCAGCAGTAGGCTTCGCAGGCAGCACCACGTCACTTTTAGAGGGGCTCATGAGCTGGTCTCCACCTACCAGACCATCCATAAGGCAGGGGTAGCTTTTCAATAGCTGCAGGGCTAGGATTTGTTTGTGAAAGGAGGAGAGGAGGCCACAGGCAAGGGAAGAGACTGCAGGACAAGGGAGGAACTGGGGGAGGGGGGATATTCTAGGATGAGTGTGGGGGCACATGTTGATCTGTAGAAGTGCCCTTGTCATGAAGCTATTAATGTGATGTCTCTTGAGCTGGCAATAAGTGAGATGCCAGTGCACGTGTGATGGCCTTGAGTGCGAGAGTTTAGAGTGATGAGATAGGTTGCCATACCCTGGCGGCACAGATGAGGTCATTCATCCTCTTTCTGCACTGGATGGCCAACCTCTTTTGTGCAGCGTTGGTATTGACCACCACTGTCACTGCCTCCAAAGCCGGAGTGGTGAGATTGCTGGACCCCCTGCAGCCACAGCAGAGGTGAAGGACATCATGATAGCCTCCAAAAGGGGTTCCAGAGATGGGTCACTGAACTCTTCCTGGCTTTCAGGGCCATGTCTTCACTGGAGTAGTCCTGGGCTGCAAGCATCGAGAACCGTTTGCATGGCTGCAGTTTAGATATGGCACCTGGAGTGAGGAAACGGTGTGGTAATAGCATGGCGGGTAATTCAGAGGTCGCCCACCAGCGAGTCAGCGTGTTTCCTGTAGCTGCATAATTAATGAGGCGGAATTGGGCCGATATGGCGTGAGAAGCCGCCATTGTGGCCAGCAGGTAAAATGTCCTGCCTGTTACTGCACCCAGAGAAAATAGGCATTGGGAGAATTAACATATTCTTCCTAAAATAATGCTATGGGATCTTTTACATTCATTTGCAGAGACAGGTGTGACCTTGGCTTATTCAGTTGTTGCATTACAATGTCAGTCAAGATGATGTAGTCAGGTCTCAGTAGGACTTGAACTCATGACCTTCTGACTCAAAGCTGAGAGTACTATCAGTGCGACCGAGGCTGATGCATTATACTAGTCAGAAGATATTCCTAGCTGTTCTAGTGAAAAAGCAGCTTACAAGAACTTGCCACCTGAAAAGGAATTACCCAAGCAATTTTATTTGATGGATCAATTTTCATTCAGACATCGTATTCCTAATTCCCTGGCAATTCCAGAACTTCAAAGTTGCACTTCTTCATGAGCCTCAGTGTCCGGGAGTAGAGAATGTCAAACGCACAAGATACAACAGTAACATTTTGGTTTATGTGAAGCGAAGTACAAGTAATTTCCTTCTGGGGACATCAAGAGGGAGGGAAACTGGGTTGTCAGCAGTTTTGTCAAAATTGTGTCAAAGGAGCAGATGATGGTTCTCTTGCTTGAGGTGACCACAGCGAGGGCACGGGATAGATGGGAGACGCAAGCAGCAGAGCAATTTGAATGGCTCATATTTGTCCTCAGTAACAGAGTTAATGACAGAGTAGCAGCACAAGGTGAGCTCAAGTCTTTCCCTCTAGTAACATGTCAAACAGAGGCAAAAAGGGACAGCAATTGGGAATTTGAAATTGCCATTACAGATAAGCAGGGATTAGAGTGAATGAGTGAGTTCTTTCCAGCGACACAGGCAAACAAAAATTGGGTTGGAAAGCGATAGGGAGATGAGTGCTCAGGGATACAAAGCAATGCTTCGAGGTGGCCTCATCAATGATTGACATCACAGGAATTTAGAGGCCTCAATAGATGGCTAAGTCAAGTGGTGCCCTAAGTGTTAGGAGAGCTTTTAGATGGACAATGAATTCAGAGGCTAGAGAGTTAAAGAAGCCAAGATGGAAAGTAAAATGGATAAATTATGGGGTTTCACTTAACACAGAGGCTGAGGGCACATGTTGGGTGGGGTGGAGCAGCAGTGTGCAGGGAAAACTCAAATGAGATGATAAATACACTATGGTTTGCAAATCTAATAGTTTCTACCTTGTTTGCACAAACCAGATCCCTAAAATAATTTTAAAAGTTCATTAACAACAATTAAAATTCAGATTACATGATTGACAATCAAATGTAACATTTATTGCAATTGGCAAGGTTTGATCATGTTCATTACTTACCCCAATGTTATACAAGCTTCACGGACAACTTGAGAGCGCAGATCTTTTGCTGATAATTTGAATGCTCCATCTAAAAGTCGTAGATGTTGAAAGAAACTTTCATGTTCTGATGCTCCGCCCAGCATTAAAGACCTAACCTTTTTGAGCTGTCAACAAGAAAAGTTGTCTTACATATAAGTTACCAGTCTATTATAAAGAGGAAATTAACAGCAGAAAATTTGGAATGGCAGAGGCTCACTTAACCCCTGGTTTCTAAGCTTTCCCCAAGTGTGCAATAAGCAGGCTATCCTGGGCTCGCCTGTTCACATGAATCTGCTTAATAAAAATTTTGCAAAACTAAATGCAGCTAAATTTTAAACCATTTATCCATCCCTATACCTCCATTATTTAACAACACTCATCTGTTCTCCATAGAAGTTGGCACAGTCTCTCCTCAGCAGTGAATTATAGACTGCTTTTAACCTCCTAGTTGTTCAATCTGATTGGCTGCTTATCTGTTAAAATCACTGCTGCTACACACCAAGAGATTCCCTTGACTTGACGCCAGATTTGAACTGCTGTCAGGAAAAGGAACTACCATGCAACAGAGAACGTTAGATCTTTATGGTCAACTTTCTTCAAAGTCAGCAGCAAATGCCATTACTTCACCACTGACTGCCAAATCCAACATAAAGTTTTCCTAAGAGGCTACAGGAAGGAAAAAGAAAACAGAAGAGGAGAAAAAAAATCCTCATTTTCAGTTGTATTGTAAAGTAAATACTGAATTCTTCCCCAGTGACTGATAGTTTTACATTAATTACAATAACACCATTATCTAGACTTATACAGGAGTTCATTTTAAGTTGCATTTTTATTATATAAAAAAAAGATATTATTCAATGCCAATTCCACAGTTAAGATAAAGTCTTGAAAATTCAAAGCAAACAAATTTTTTAAAAGGCTTGTGCAAACCTTGAATACGTACACCATAAGTGAACAGCAGATCTGAAGTTCAAAACACTTACAGCATTTACTCGCTGCTCCCAGTCATGCTTATCATCTGATAAAACTTCTCTAATTTTGTTGATGGATTCTTCGAGGTCTCTGTTGGAATAAATCTAATAACAAAATAAGTTGAAGTTAATGTGTTTAGTCAAATTTTAGGCTTTAGGCAGAGAAAAATCATTGTTGCTTGTTTCATTACATTCAATCACTGAAAATAAACAAAACTGAGCATTTGATTGAAATAATTTTTAAAAACCATAATTTATTGCATTTGTGATCATGAAACAAATATAGGCCATGAATACTATTTCAACAGGTGGAAAATAAAATGTCACATCTGTTGAGTAGCAGATTTTTAAAAAACTATTTCACCGTTCTGATAAATATACTTAATTATATAAAATTTATATACAAAAAAAATTAATGTCAAGGTGACCAGAGTTGAAGCCTGCATGCATTTTACACAACTATTCTGTTAAGGGCAATTTCATGTTTCCCTCATAAACTAAGTATTGCACAATTAGTGCCTGATAAAACAAATAATTCAAAAACACCAAATAACCTCCAGTGTTGATCAATTAGTGAAACTGTTTTTGTTTTATTTGTTCATGGGATAAGAGTGGCACTGTCAAGGTCAGCACTTATTGCATATCTCCAATTGCCCCCAAGGAGGCAGTGGTGAGCCACCTTCTTGAACCGTTGCAGTCCATCTGGTGTAGATATACCAAGTGCTGTTAAGAAGGGAATTCCAGGTTTCTAACAATGCCAGTGAAAGAACAGTGGTATAGTTCCAAGTCAGGATGGTGTGTAACTTGGAGGGGAACTTCCAGGTGATGGTGCTCCCACGTATCTGCTGCCCTTGTCCTCTAGGTGGAAGATGTTGTGGGTTTGGAGGTTGAAGTCATTGGAACTCTAGCAAGTTGCAGCAGTGATTCTTGCAGATGCTGCACACTGCTGCCACTGAGAGCTAGTGGTGGAAGGCCTGGAATGTTTAAGATGGCGGATGCAGCGCTGATCAAGTGACCTGCTTTTTCCAAGCTTCTGCAGTACTGCTGGAGCAGCACTCATCCAAGCAAATGGGGAGTACTCTGTCACATTCCTGACTTGTGCCTTGTACAAGATGGTGGACAGGCTTTGGGGAGTCAGGAGGTGAGTTATTCGCCACAGGATTCCTACTCTCTGGCCTGCCCTTGAAGCCAGGGTATTTATATAGCTGGTACAGTTAAGTTTCAGGTTGATGGTAAATTCCAAGAGATAGATAATGGGGGATTCAGCAAAGGTAATATCACTGAGTGTCAATAGGAGATGGTTAGATTCTCTCTTGTTGATCACTGCTCAGCAATTGAGATGCAAATGTTACTTGCTCTTATCAACCCAAGCATGAATGTTGTCCAGGTCTTGCTGCATGAAGGCACAAACTGTTTCACTAACTGAGGAGTTGCAAACCCATCAGCAGCCATCAGCTAACATCCCCATTTCTGACCTTAAATTGGAGGAAAGGTCACTGATGGAACAGCTGAAGATGGTTGAGCCAAGGACACAATCTTGAACTATACAGTGCTGACCTGGGGCTGAATTGAGTGGCATCCAACAACCACAACAATCTTCCTTTGTGCTAGGTATGACTCCAACCAGCAGAGTTTTTCTCCCTGATTTCCACTGACTTCAATTTTACTAGTGTTATGATCCCAGCTGATGTTACTACTGGACAAGCCTGATCCCTGGGTGGAACCTGGCTTGACAGATCCTAACTTTTATTTTTTGTTTAGAAACATGGAGAGTAGCTACTGAACAGTCAGAGTCTGATGTGCTTTTAACAAAAGAATAAAACATTTATTAAACAAGAAAAGATGAATTATATTACACTAATCCTTCACACACAACCATATCTTTACAGATATATACAGATTCATAAGAATAACACAAGTTACAAAATCTCTCTTATACTCTAATATTCACAGGAAGTGCAAAGTTCATGTAAACCAACAGGCAACTTGTGTTCAGACACACCACACTCCAAGATCAAGTGACAGATGCCACCCAAGCAGATGCTATGGATCTCTCATCAACTTCCCCCCCAGATGCTCGTTACACAGAGTCAATTGGTCTCATGGAAACTCTGTCTTTCACACGGACGTTTCCAATCTCCACTCTCAAAGAACTCACCTTGGAATCTTCCTCCAAGCAACCGCCTTCTCTTGGGCATCTTCAACAAGGATCCACCTTCAGGCATCGATCTCTCCCTCCGATGTTCCTCTCCCCTGAATTGCCATGTGCATTCAAGCTTCGCTTTCCATGCACTCTCTCTCAGAAATTCAGCCGTACCAACAGAACACCACTGCTTCACAGGCCCAGGGAAAGAAGTCACCAACCTTTAGCAGTCTCCTTGAATCTTCTGGCTTCTTGCAAGCCCACTTTACCTTAATTCTGCTCTCTGCAGCTTTCTCTCTTTAATTCGGAGTCTTTATTCTCCACTCCTTACTTTAACTTCACTGAACGCGACCTGTTTCTGATTTCTGTTCTTGTTTCTTGACTTAACTGTCTTCCTGGGACTTTTTGTCCCATTCCCTGGTTCCTGGAACTTTCTTCTGTCCTTCTGGGAAATCTGCTCTTTGCAGACAGGGTAGACAGTCCTCTGTGCCTCTCTAGAAAATGACATTTCTCTTCTGGGTCACCCTATTGCCTTTTTACTCTTTCACTGTTCCTGCTGAGGTGGTGCAGGGTTCACTTTATATTTAAAAAAAGGGGAAAAGAAAAAACTACGCATGTGCTTGGGGCCGTTAAGTGTCTTTATGGCTATGATCCCAACCAGCTGTGCATGTGCGGCCAGACTCCGGCTGGCACATGCACAGGACCCCTGAAGATCGGAAAAATGATCGATCTGCTCGTGTATGGCCATTCCAGGGCTGGCACATGCATAAACTGCATGAGGCCTACTTGGAACTGTAGTGCATAAGCGTAGTCCTCAGTCTGAGGGCCCAAGCTTTGATTTTAAACAGAGAGTTTTCCTCTTCTACACTCGGACTCCTAGATACCACAGTCAAATGCTGCCTTGATGTCAAGAGCAGCCACTCTCACCTCAAGAATCCAGATCTTTTGACCCCGTTTGGGTCAAGGCTGTAATAAGGTCAGAAGCCTAGTGGCCCAGGTGCAGGTTGATAGCACTGTCAACATCACCATACATCACAAAAATAAAAATACCTGGAAAAACTCAGCAGGTCTGACAGCATCTGCAGAGAGGAACACAGTTAACGTTTCGAGTCCGTATGACTCTTCAACAGAACTAAGTAAAAATAGAAAAAAGGTGAAATATAAGCTGGTTTAAGGGGCGTGGGACAGGTAGAGCTGGATAGAGGGCCAGTGATAGGTGGAGATAGTCCTTTTGTCAATGACATCTTTTGGCTAAGAGGTGTTGAAGGTGGTGATATTATCTAAGGAATGTGCTAAATAACAGAAGGAAGCAGGACAAGCAAGGTACAGATAGTCCTAGTGGGGGTGGGGTGGGGTGAAGGGAAGGGATCGAAATAGGCTAAAAGGTAGAGATAAAACAATGGATGGAAATACATTTAAAAATAATGGAAACAGGTGAGAAAAGAAAAATCTATATAAATTTTTGAAGAAAAAGGGGGGGAGATCGGAAAGTGGGTGGGGACAGAGGAGAGAGTTCATGATCTAAAATTGTTGAACTCAATATTCAGTCCAGAAGGCTGTAAAGTGCCTAGTCAGAAGATGAGGTGCCATTCCTCCAGTTTGCGTTGAGCTTCACTGGACAATGCAGCAGGCCAAGGACGGACATGTGGGCATGAGAGCAGGGTGGAGTGTTGAAATGACAAATGACAGGGAGGTCTGGGTCATGCTTGTGGACAGACCGAAGGTGTTCCGCAAAGCGGTCACCCAGTCTGTGTTTGGTCTCTCCAATGTAGAGGAAATCGCATTGGGAGCAACAAATGCAGTAGACTAAAATTGAGGGAAGTGCAAGTGAAATACTGCTTCACTTGAAAGGAGTGTTTGGGCCCTTGGGCGGTGAGGAGAGGGGAAGTAAAGGGGCAGGTGTTGCACCTTCTGCGGTTGCATGGGAAGGTGCCATGGGAGGGGGTTGAGGTGTAGGGGGTGATGGAGGAGCGGACCAGGGTGTCCCGGAGGGAACCATACATCACTTGGTTGATGATTCAGAGTAGACTTAAGGGGTAGTAATTGGCCAGATTAATGTGTCCTGTTTTTTGTAGACAGGGCATACCTGAACATTTTTCCACATTGTCAGGTAGATACCAGTGTTGTAGCTGTACTGGAACAATTTGGCTAGGGGGCATGGCATTTAATGTCACCTTTTTACTTAGAAAAGCTGAGTTGCTTCATAGAGTAGGTGAAATGGAATAAAGAAGTCTTGCTGCAATTGTATACAGCCTTGGTGAGACTGCACCTGGAGTACTGTGTAGAGTTTTTGTCTCCTACCCAAGGAAGGATATTAAGGGAGGGCAACAAAGGTTCATCAGACTGATCCCTGGGATGGCAGGATCGTCCAATGAGGAAAGATTGAGAACACTGGGCATATATTCTCTAGAATTTAGAAGAATGAGAGTTGACCGCTTTGAAGCTAGAACATTCTTACAGGGCTCGACAGGATAGAAGCAGGAAGGATGTGTCCCCTGGCCGGGGAGTCCAGCACCAGGGGACACAGTTTCAGAATAAGAGGCAGGCCATTTAGGATTGAGATGAGGAAGAATTTCTTCACTCAGAGGATGGTGAATCTTTGGAATTCTTTACCCCAGAGGATGGTAGAAGTTTGATCACTAGGTATATTCAAGACAGGGATCAATAGTTTTCTAGATATTGAAGATATCAAGGAATTTGGGGATAGTGCAGGAAAGTGGTGTTGAGGTAGAAGATCAGCCATGACCTAGGTGAATCGTGGAGCAGGCTTGAGGGGCCGAATGGTCTACTCCTGCTCCTATTTCCTATGAATACAAGAACCTATGAGGATGACATGGTCAAACTGACTTCTTAGAGGTAAAGGAGGACAAGGGATAACACGTCGTGGTTTAGTGCATTTAAATTGTTTAAGGTATGTGTAAATGGTACGTAACATTGGAGACCAAAAGTCATTCACTTCAGCTATGAAAGTTTCTAATTTTACACTAACCTGGATTAATCTCGACTAACTGTAGCTTTCAACATAAATCGAGAGAATTTCATTTTTATAGTAAAGGACGTGTTGCATTGTTGCTTGTAGTACCATAAATATAAAAGATGGCTTTTCATAATAGCTGCTGGAGGTCACATGGAAAATGAGTTCCAACAGACTCAATAAATAATGATCACAATTTTAGCTGCCATACCCTTCTTTTAAAAGCCTGACAGAAGTTCTACCTACGTTAGTGTGTTTGTCCTTGTTGGTATGGGTTCACATAGGGATATGTGCTAATCTCTTCCAATCTTAATCTACATTACTAAATATTCCAAGTCACACACTAAAGCAAACCAGATTCTTATCAACAGCACAATTAACATACATATAAATCTTCCAAATAACAGATTTCTGGTTCTCAAATAGAACAGAGCTATGTGAGCAACTAAAGATAAAGAACAGAATCAGAGAGCTATAGCGGATTCAAGGTTACCTGCACTGTTGGAACTTCCTCAAAAGCACGGATAAAATCATCCTCATCGACAGCACCTGCACCTTCTTTGACTGTTGAGGAATGAGAAATGAATTGAAAAATGAAAGTTGTAATTAACAAAAAAAAATGTTTTCTAAAGTTAATAAATCAAACAAGTTTCATTATTTAGATACAGATGTGAAATGGACCAATTGCTGGACCCCAACTTCACAAACACATCCCATACAGTACTATGATTCACCTTCCACTTTTTATACAATTGGTTGCTTCAAGTGAGAATGCTACTTTGGTCCAATTAGCAACCAACTTTGGTTATCTGGAGATGTTCAGACTCATTTCACAAAAAGACCCTTGCAACCAGAGGATGAAATCATACTTGGTCTGGATTCATACCTAGAGCCAAGGACAGCAGGGCCAGTGACATAGCCACTGAATCACCCATTCCCCACAATTCTGAAACTGGAATCTGTAACACAATGCTTTTTTTTTAACAAACAGAAGGTACATTACATATATTAGCTGACACCAGAAAGCTCATACTTCCACTGAACCTGAAGCAATTTTACCACACAAAGAGCATTTATACAACTTTAGAGGAATCACTGAACAATTGCTCCTAAAATGCAAGGTATGATTTTACAACATACCACTGTTGTATCAGGCTTTTACCTCTATTTATCCACAAAGGAATCAAATAATATTACAACAGGGTTTTAATGATCTTTAACACTTATAAAACGAACTACCTCCATTTTTATGAACTTAAATGAAGAAAGGAACTGAAGTCGAATTTACATAATACTAATAATGAAAAGGGCCACATGTGTAACATTTTTATTTATAGCATTCATAATTGTAGATAACTCCACGATTGCTTTATTTGTCTTTGATTAAATCAAAAATTCAAAAGTTCATGGTGAGGGTGTTGTTTTATGTATGTAGGCTCCTGTGATGAGGGCCTAAGGACTATTCCACAAGTCCATACAATAGAAATCTGGATTGCCACCTTGGTGAAGAGGCTTGTACACCAAGATCTAGGTCATTAACACATTTCAGGAAGAGCAAAGGGCCCAACACTGACCCCAGGAGAGCTCCAAAACAAAGCTTCCTCCACCCAAGAAACATCCATTTACCACTACTCTGTTTCCTGTCATTCATCTACACCATATGGGCTGCAGCAGTTCAAGGTGGCAGTTCACCACCACCTTCTCAAGGGCAATTAGGGATGTGCAATAAATGCTGGCCTGGCCTGTGACACCCATCCCATGAACAAATAAAAAAAACTTCAGCGAGTTCATATCCACATTGCTACTGTCCCCTTTATTCATGAGCTATAACTTTGCTCAGGAGTCTGTTGTGAAGCACTGCATCAAATACCTGTTGGAAATCCATGTACACCACATCAATAGCATTGTCCTTATCTACCCTCTGTTACCTCATCAAAAAACTCCAGCAAGCTAGTTAAACAGATTTTTCCCTTAAATCCATGCTGGATTTCCTTAACTAACCTGCATTTACCCATGTGACAATTAATTGTTAGGGACAGGAGAGTGATTAATTTAAGCAGCCCTGATTTCGCCTCTCGCTACTCATTTGTAAACAGAAAGCATTTTTAAGCGTTGCTGTAATTTCCCCCAAGCCTTCAGTTTTGGAGTGATTCAATCCTCTAATAGCAACCCCACAGCAAACTTGAGATAAAGCTAAAACAAGAGGGTAGTTTATTTTACGCACACGCAAAACATGGGAAAGGGGCTTTGCAATGTCTGCCCCTTTTTTGCATTCATACAATAAAAGAGGGATAAGGGAAAAAAAAGGGTACAGGGCAAGACCACAATAAAAATGAGTTATGGTTCCATGTGAGTCCAGAATCAAAAGTCCAGTGGCGTCTTCCTTCAGAAGTCAGCAGGCTGAAACTGCTGCAGGGTGATTAAACTTTCCAGAAGCGAGGACTTCCACAATGGAAGAAGGCAGGTGGAGATGAATGAGTCTTATAGACACATATACAGGAGTTCCAGTATTCCAATAGTACACAGTGCAGATGAGGGTCATGTGACATACCACCCACTTCTTCACCTGGGTGTTGGACCAAGGGTATATTTTCCCAGGTCTGGAATCTTGAGGTGTTTAATAGAGGAGTCAGGGTCCTTTTTGTCCTTGCAGGCATGCCGTCTCCATTGGCCAGCTCTGCCTTAGAAATGTAAAGTGGGTTGGTGCATTTCTTTGTAACTTGGTTTTCTGCAGTCACAGGAGCATTTGTGCCTCTTTAAAGATAACAAGGTCCCTGTTGGTTTCTGAAGTTTAGAAATTCCTCTGGTAGGAGTCATGGCTCATCAGGGTAAAGTCTTAGTCCAATTAAAAAAAGATAAAATAATAAATTTTATAGAGTAGCCAGGTTGACATCGATATACATTTTCCTTCCTGTCTTCTGGCCGGGACATAATTTTGACCCGTATTATTGTTTCTAGAAGTCTCCCCACCACCAAAGTTAAACCGACTGGCCTGCAGTTATTATCTTTACACCCTTTTTTGAACAAGGATGTAATGTTTGCAATTCTCCAGCCCTGAGTCTAAGGAAGACTGGAAAATTATGGTCAATGCCTCCGCAATTTAAACTCACTTCCTTCAAAACGCTTGGGGACATCTCATCCGGTCCTGGTGCTTTGTCAACTTTTAAGTTGTAACAGCCTATCTAATACCTCATCATCAATTTTAAATCCTTCTAATGTATTAATTACCTCCTCTTTCAACATGACCTGGGTAGCATCTTCTTCCTTGGTAAAGATAGATGCAGGGTATTAATTTAATATGTCATCTATTCCCCCTGCCTCCATGCGTAAATCCCCTTTTTGGTCCCTATTCGGCCCGACTCCTCCTCCTACCACCCTTTTATTTATATGCCTATAGAAGACTTTGGAATTCCTTTTTATGATGGCTGCCAGTCTCTTTTCATACTCCCTCTTTTCTCTTTTATGCCTTTTCACCTCCCCTCTGAACCTTCTATATTCAGTCTGGTTCTGAATTGTATTATCTATCTGGCATCTGTCATAAGCACAATTTTTTCATAATCTTAATCTCCGTCTCATTCGTCATCCAGGGAGCTCTAGATTTGTTTGCCCTGCCTTTCCCCTTCGAGGGAATATATCTTGGCTGTGCCCAAACTCACTCTTCTTTGAAGGTAGCCCATTGTTCAGCTACGGTATTTCCTGCCAACCTTTGATTCCAAGTTACGCAACCCAGGTCCAGTCCTAACCCATTAACCGGGGGAAAGCCAACTTCAATTATTCATACTCTGGATTTTTCTTTGTCCTTTTCCATAGCCAACCGAAAGCTTATGATACAATGATCACTGTCCCTCTAAACATACTTCTACTGATATTTAATCCACTTGGTCCACCTCATTCCCAAGAACCAGGTCCAGCAGTACCTCCCCTCTGAACAATTTCTCCTTAAACTCCACTCACTTCCTCTAAATAAAAGGTGTGGCTATGGGTACCCGCATGGGCGCAAGTTATGCCTGTCTCTTTATGGGGTATGTGGAGCATTCCTTGTTCCAGTTCTACTCCGGCCCCCTCCCACAACTCTTTCTCCGGTACATCGATGATTACTTCGGTGCCGCTTCATGCTCTCGTCTGGACCTGGAAAAATTTTATTAATTTTGCTTCCAATTTCCGCCCCTCCATCATTTTCACATGATCCATCTCTGACACTTCCCTTCCCTTCCCTGACCTCTCTGTCTCAATTTCTGGTAATAGACTATCCACCAATATTCATTACAAGCCTGCCGATTCCCACAGCTACCTTGACTACAGCTCCTCACATCCTGCTTCCTGTAAGGACTCCATCCCATTCTCTCAGTTCCTTCGCCTCCATCGCATCTGTTCTGATGATGCCACTTTCCAAAACAGTTCTGATTTGTCTTCCTTCTTCCTTAACCGAGGTTTTCTGCCCACAGTGGTTGACAGGGCCCTCAACCGTGTCCGGCCCATCTCCCGCGCATCCGTCCTCACACCTTCCTCTCCCTCCCAGAACCATGATAGGGACCCCCTTGTCCTCACTTATCACCCCACCAACCTCCGTATTCAAAAGATCATCCTCCGCCATTTCCGTCAACTCCAGCATGATGCCACCACCAAAAACATCTTCCCTTCACCCCCCGTCGGCATTCCGTAGGGATCGTTCCCTCTGGGACACCCTGGTCCACTCCTCCATTACCCCCTACACCTGAACCCCGTCCCAAGCAACCACAGAAGGTGCAACACCTGCCCCTTTACTTCCCCCCTCCAAGGGCCCAAACACTCCTTTCAAGTGAAGCAGCACTTCACTTGCATTTCCCTCAATTTAGTCAACTGCATTCGTTGCTCCCAATGCGGTCTCCTCTACATTGGAGCGACCAAACGCAGACTGGGTGACCGCTTTGCGGAACACCTTCGGTCTGTCCGCGTGACCCAGATCTCCCTGTCGCTTGCCATTTCAACACGCCACCCTGTTCTCATGCCCACATGTCCGTCCTTGGCCTGCTGCAATGTTCCAGTGAAGTTCAACGCAAACTGGAGGAACAGCACCTCATCTTCCGATTAGGCACTTTACAGCCTTCCGGACTGAATATTGAGTTCAACTTCAGATCATGAATTGTCACCTCCATCCCCACCCCCTTTCCGATCCCCCTTTCTTCTAATAATTTATATATTTTTTTAAATATATTTTTCTTTTCCCACCTATTTCTATTATTTTTAAATTTATTTCCATCCATTGTTTTATCTCCACCTTTTAGCCTATTTTGATCCCATCCTCCTACCCCACCCCCACTAGGGCCATCTGTCACTTGCTCGGCCTGCTTTCTACCCTTAATGTCGCCATTAGCACATCCTTTAGCTAATATCACCACCGTCAAGACTCCTTTGTCCTTTTGTCTATGATATATTTGGCAATCTCTTCTTTGCTTCCACTATCCAGCTCTACCTGTCCCACCCCCCTCAAACAGCTCATATTTCACCTCATTTCTATTTTTCTTTAGTTCTGATGAAGAGTCATACGGACTCGAAACGTTAACTGTCTTCCTCCCCGCAGATGCTGTCAGACCTGCTGAGTTTTTCCAATTATTTTTGTTTATGTTTCAGTACCTCCCTTCTCGTTGGACTGGAAACATACTACACTGAAAATCTTCCTGAACACACTCTAGGAACTCTCGCCTCCTTTGCTCTTTACACTATTACTATCCCAGTCTATATTTGGATCATTTACATCCCCCATTATAACTACTCTAAAATTCTTGCACCTCTAATTTCCTTGCAAATTTGTTCCTCTACATCCTTTCCACTATTTGGTGGGCTACAGACTCTACTGAGCAATGTAACTGAACCATTTTTGTTCATCTCTAGCCAAATAGATTATGTCCTTGACTTCTCTGGGTTACCCTCTCTCTCCAGCACTGCAATGCTCTGCTTAATCAATACTGCTCACCTTTTGTTTCCTATCTTTCCTGAACACCTCATCTCCAGAATATTTAACACCCAGTCCTGCCCTTCTTTGAGCCAGATCTCGTCATATTTCCACATGGCAATCTGCGCCTGTAACTCACCAACATTATGAACCGCACTCTGATATTTCCTCCTGGTTCCCACACCCCTGCCAAGTTAGTTTAAACCGCCCCCCTCCATATCTCTAATAAACAGCCCCCCCAAGGAACTCAGTGCCTGTTCTATTAAGGTGCAATTCAACTGGCCTGTACAGATCTCATCTCTCCCAGAGCCGGTCCAATGTCCCAAGAATCTAAAGACCTCCTGCACCATCTTTCCAGCCTCCCATTTGTATACTCACTTGCATGTGACACTGGGAGAAATCCAGAGATTACTACTTTCAGGGTTCTGCTTGCTAATTTCCATCTAGCTCCCTATACTCTGACTGCGGGGCCATCTCCCTCTTTCTGCCTATGTTGTTCGTGCCAATGTGTACCACGACTGCTGGCCGTTCACCTTCCCTCCTCAGGATGCTTTACACAGCTGTTCAGTGACATCCTTGGCTCTCACACCAGAGAGGCATCACACCATCCTGGATTCACGTCTGTGGCCACAGAAGCACCTGTCTATTCCTCGAACTATCGAATCACCTATCTCTATTGCTCTTCCACTCTTCCTTGCACACCTCCAAACAGCTGAGCCACCAATGGCACCATGGGCTTGGCTCTGTCCCTCAGTCCCTCCCCTATAGGTCATTTCCTGCATGACCAGAGCTCCTATTTAGTTATTGAGTTATGTTTAGAAGATGAAGGAGGAATTATATTGTGCATATATAGGCAGTTTGTTTCAACTAAATAGGTTAGGGAGGACAAGAGTCACAATCTCAATCTATGTAAGTTCAGAATTAGATTTCATGTTAGAAGATGGCTTCTTTCCCCCAGAGAACCATAGACATATGGAACACAACTAATGGCTCATGCAGTGAATGTTAATTCATTGAATAACTTCAAGCAAGAACTGGACCCGTCCCTCGCTGAGGCAGATGCCACTCTGAAAAAAGGTAGATATTGTATGATGATATCAAATCAAGGCCAGAGTGATCTCCCAGGCAAGCTTCAACTGTCAAAAGGGTTCCGTGGGAATTTTCTAGCTTCTCTCTCCTAGGATTGCCTGGGTTTGTATTTGCTTTCTCATCTCTTCCAGGAGGTTATATGGCTTTCCAGGGTTTGGTGTGTACATTTGTGCTATAAAAGGCATTTCAGGCTGGATGAACCAGGGAGGGTTTTTTTTGAGTCTTATCCAATTTATCAGTCTTAAAACTACTCCACAATAATAAGAGCAAATAAAATTACAATTTAGATTGTAGTGTCGATTAGAATGTTAAAGTATCAGGCTTATTTTCCAACATCTCAATTACACATTCTATTTATTATGAGGAAATTGTAGTAACGGATGTCTATAAACTAATTAATAAAGACACTTGAATCACGTTTTATTCCCCTCATTTTGTTTTGCCGGCACCTTATGCCCAGTATGGTTCATCTGTCAACAATCACTGAACACGATATATTCAACTCTATCAGTGTTCCAAAGAATTGCAGTTTGCAGGACTGTCGTCATCATCATCATCATCATCATCAAGAAAAATCAATCACCTGTCACTTATTTTTCTCGATGCTCACAGAATAATGTTCTCTCTTTCCATCACAAGTCCTCTGCCCCACAAAAACAAGCGAGGTGTTTTAGCTGTGTTCCTTTGTTCAGAAATTGCACTAGCAAAGAATAAGTGTACCTTCTTGCCCTGGCTTCACTTCATGGTGATGAGCATTGAGATTTGAATATTGTGATGAAGTATCAGTAGCACTAAAATTGGTCATGCCATGTGGTATACCACAGACCAGATAGCAAAGAGGACATGGGAGAGATTGGATAGGTGCAGTAAGTGTCGTGGTTATGTCACTGGGTGGTTTTCAAGTTCCTCCATGGTCTCATGCCCCTATCTCTGTAATCTCCTCCAGCCCCACAAACCTCCAAAGTATCTATGCTCCTCTAATTAGACCATAAGACATAGGAGCAAAAATTAGGCCATTCGGTTCATTGAGTCTGCTCCGCCATTCAATCATGGCTAATAAGTTTCTCAACCCCATTCTCCCGCCTTCTCCCTGTAACCTTTGATCCCCATACCAATCAATAACCTATCTACCTTGGTCTTAAATACACTCAATGACCTGGCCTCCACAGCCTTCCTGTGGCAATGAATTCCATAGATTCACCACTCTCTGGCTAAAGAAGTTTCTCCTCATCTCTATTCTATAAGGTCTTCCCTTTACTCTGAAGCTGTGCCCTCGGGTCCTAGTCTCTCCTACTAATGGAAACATCTTCCCCACGTCCACTCTATCCAAGCCTTTCAGTATTCTGTAAGTTTCAATCAGATCCCCCCTCATCCTTCTAAACTCCATCGAGTATAGACCCACAGTCCTCAAACGTTCCTCTTTTGTTAAGCCTTTCATTCCTGGGATCGTTCTAGTGAACCTCCTCTGGACCCTCTCCAGGGCCAGCACATCCTTCCTGAGATACGGGGCCCAAAATTGCTCACAATATTCTAAATGTGGTCTGACCAGAGCCTTATAAAGCCTCAGCAGCACATCCCTGCTTTTATATTCTAGTCCTCTCAAAATAAATGCCAACATTGCATTTGCCTTCCTAACTACCGACTCAACCTGCAAGTTAAGAGAATCCTGGACAAGGACTCCCAAGTCCCTTTGCACTCCAGATTTCTGAATTCTCTCCCCATTTAGAAAATAGTCTATGCCTCTATTCTTACTACCAAAGTGCATGACCTCACACTTCCCCACGTTGTATTCCATCTGCCACTACTTTGCCCATTCTCCTAACCTGTCCAAATCCTTCTGCAGCCTCCCCGCCTCCTCAATACTACCTGTCCCTCCATCTATCTTTGTATCATCTGCAAACTTAGCCAGAATGCCCTCAGTTCCTTCATCTAGATCAAAAATATATAAAGTGAAAAGTTGTGGTCCCAACACTGACCCCTGCGGAACTCTACTGGTCACCGGCCGCCACCCTGAGAAGGACCCCCTTATCCCCACTCTCTGCCTCCTGCCAGACAGCCAATCTTCTATCCATGCTAGTACCTTGCCTCTAACACCATGGGCTCTTATCTTACTGAGCAGCCTCCTGTGCGGCACCTTGTCAAAGGCCTTCTGGAAGTCCAAGTAGATAACATCCATTGGCTCTCCTTTGTCTAACCTACTGGTTACATCCTCAAAGAATTCTAACAGATTTGTCAGGTATGACCTCCCGTTGATGAAACCATGCTGACTTTGCCCTATTTTACTATGCACTTCCAAGTATTCTGAAATCTCATCCTTAATAATGGATTCTAAAATCTTACCAACGACCAAGGTCAGGCTAATCGGCCTATAATGTCCCGTCTTTTGCCTCACTCCCTTCTTAAACAGGGGGGGTTACATTAGCGATTTTCCAGTCCTTTGGGACCCTCCCTGACTCCAGTGATTCCTGAAAGATCACCACTAACGCCTCCACTATCTCTTCAGCTATCTCCTTCAGAACTCTGGGGTGTAACCCATCTGGTCCAGGTGATTTATCTACCGTCAGACCTTCCAGTTTTCCTAGAACCTTCTCCTTTGTAATGGCCACCATACTCACCTCTGCCCCACGACTCTCTTGAACTTTGGGGATGTTACTCGTGTCTTCCACAGTGAAGACTGGCGCAAAGTACCTATTCAGTTCCTCCGCCATTTCTTTGTTCCCTACTACTACTTCTCCAGCGTCATTTTCCAGCGGCCCAGTGTCTACTTTTGCCTCTCTCTTACCCTTTATATATCTAAAAAACTCTTGCAATCTTCTTTTATATTACTGGCTAGTTTACCCTTATATTTAATCTTCTCCCTCCTTATTTCTTTTTTAGTTGTCCTCTGTTGGTCTTTGTAGGCTTCCCAATCCCCTGGTTTCCCACTGCTCTTCGCCGCATTGTATGCTTTCTCTTTAGCTTTTATGCTGTCCCTGACTTTCCTTGTCAGCCATGGTTGCCTCGTCCTCCCTTTAATATGCTTCTTTTTCCTAGGGATGAATTTTTGCTCTGTCTCCCAAATTACTCCCAGAAACTCCTGCCATTGCTGTTCCACTGTCTTTCCTGCTAGGCTCATCTCCCAGTCAATTCTGGCCAGCTCCTCCCTCATGCCTCTGTAGTTGCCTTTATTCAACTGTAATACTGTTACATCTGATTCCAGCTTTTTCCTCTCAAATTGCAGGATAAATTCTATCATATTATGGTCACTTCCTCCGCAGGGTTCCTTCACCTTAAGCTCCCTTATCAAATCTGCCTCATTACACATCACTAAATCTAGAATTGCCTGTTCCCTAGTGGGCTCCACCACAAGCTGCTCCAAAAAGCCATCTTGTAGACATTCCACAAATTCCTTTTCTTGGGATCCACTACCAACCTGATTTTCCCAGTCTACCTGCATATTGAAATCCCCCATGATCACTGTAACCTTGCCTTTCTTACACGCCTTTTCTATCTCCTGGTGTATCTTGTGCCCCACATCCTGACTACTATTCAGAGGCCTGTACATAACTCCCATTATGGTTTTTTAACCTTTGTGGTTCCTCAACTCTACCCACACAGATTCTACATCATCTGACCCTACGTCATTTCTTGCTATCGATTTAATTTCATTTCTTCCTAACAAAGCAATCCCACCCCCTCTGCCAACCTGCCTATCTTTTCAATAGGATATATATCCTTGGATATTTAGCTCCCAGTTCTGATCCCCTGGCACCCATGTCTCCGTGATGCCCACCACATCATACCTGCCAATTTCAATCTGCGCCACAAGCTCATTTACCTTATTTAATATACTGCGTGTGCATTCAGATACAACACCTTCAGTCCTGTATTTCCTGTCCCCTTTCTCATTGTCGTCCCTTTATCTGATGTGCTTGAAGTTAGATTCCTAGCCCTTTCCAAACACTCTGTCCTATTTTGTGTTCTGGGGACTTTAATAGCCTCTCCTGGGCTCTCCTTTCTTTTCAGTTCTTTCATAATTTTCCATGAAGTTTAATCCATCCCCCCCACACGCTAACCTGCTGCTTTGTTTCCCATTAGTCATACTTCTTGGAGTTTTACCGCCCCCCCCTTCTAGTTCAAAGTCCTGTTGACCACCCTATTTAGCCTTTTCGCTAGAACATTGGTCCCAGATCAGTTCAGTTGGAGACCGTTTAGCCACGTGTTTACTTCCCTTATCCTCATATCCCTATGCCAATTTGCACGTGGCTCGGGTAGTAATCCGGAGATTATAACCCTTGAGGACCTGTTCTTTAATTTAGTTCCTAGTTCCTGATAATCCCCAAACAGGTCCTCTTTCCTAGTCTTACCTATGTTACTTGTCCCGACGTGGACCACAACAACTGGATCCTCCCCCTCCCTCTCCAATATCCTTTCAAGCCGGTCAGAGATGTCCCTCACTCTGGCAACGGGCAGGCAACATACCATGCGGGACTCTCGATCCTGCTTACAAAGGAGGCTATCAATTCCCCTAATTATAGAATCACCTACAACTACCACTTGTCTTTCTGCTCCCCCCTCTTGAATGGCCTCTTGTGCCACGGTGCCATGGTCAGCTGGCTCATCCTCCCTACAGCCCTGTTCCTCATCCACACAGGGAGCAAGTACCTCGTACCTGTTGGACAAGGTCAAGAGCTGAGGCTCTTCTGTTCCTGAACACAGGATCCCTCTACCCGTCTCACTTGCAGTCACACCCTGCTGACCCTGACCACTGACCGAACTTGAGGTACTTAATCTACCGGGTGTGACTGCTTCCTGAAACAAAGCGTCCAGGTAACTCTCCCCATCCCGGATGTGCCGCAGCGTCCGGAGCTCGGACTCCAGCTCATCAATTCTGAGCTGGAGTTCCTCCAGCAACCAACACTTGTGGTCACTGCGACTTGCAATGGGATCTGCCAGCTCCCACATCATACAGCTACAACACGTCACCTGCCCAGCCATCTCGACTTAGATAATTAATTTATTAATTAGCTTTGCAGTGTTTTTTTTTCAAATTTGGTGCAGATTTCCTACCAACCAATCAGGTCACAGCTTTCCTGTGATGTCACTATTTCAGTTTTGGCGTCAGTTACTCTGTGCCCCGAGGTCACCGCTCCGGTGCTCCTCCCTCCGAGTCTGCTCCCTGGAGACAAGGCCGCAAATCCCCGAGGTAAGCTAAATTTATACACTCCGCTCCGGTGCTCCTCCCTCTGAGTCTGCTCCCAGGATTTACTCACCAATCAGCTGCTTTGTCTTTAAAATCCACTTTCAGAAGTGTCCCTCGCAGGTCTGGTGCACTCCTGAAGGCACTGCCTCTTCCTCTCTCTTTTTTTAAGGTTTGAGGAGGGACGGAGGGATGGAAACACTACAGCAATGTAATGTTTGGGGCTATTCCGTTCTTTGACAGTGGGTCCTCCTCAATTCCCTCCTGAGTCGCGGTGTCTGCGGTGACTTCTCCCAGGATGCTTCAGTCACTTCTCACCAGCGCCCTCTGTTGGACGCTCTTCCTCCTGTTGAGTGCAAGAGTCCTTCTCCTCGATTCCCTCCTGAGTCACGGTGGCTGCGGTGACTTCTCCCAGAATACTTCTGTCACTTCTCACCAGCGCCCTCTGTTGGACACTATTCCTCATGTTAAGTGCAAGAGTCCTTCTCCTCGATTCCCTCCGGAGTCACGGTGGCTGCGGTGACTTCTCCCAGAATGCTTCAGTCACTTCGCACCAGCGCCCTCTGTTGGATGCTCTTCCTCCTGTTGAGTGCAAGAGTCCTTCTCCTCGATTCCCTCCTGACTCGCGGTGGCTGCGGTGACTTCTCCCAGAATGCTCGTCACTTCTCACCAGCACCCTCTGTTGTAATTCTGGCCATTCAAGCATCCCATTTTTAATTACTCCACCATGTCTTCAGTTACCTAGGCCTTGGCCCTAAGTTCTGGAATTCCCTTCCTACACTTGCCTACTTCACTTTCCTCCTTTATGGCACTCCTTAAAAACTACCTCTTTGACCATGTTTTTGGTCATCTGACCTAATATCTCCTAACATGGCTTGGTATCATACTTTGTTTTACAATGCTCCTGTGAAACACCTTGGAATGTTTTATTGCATTAAAGGTACTATTTAAGTTGTTGTTGTTATAACCAACATACTCCAGCTGATCAACAGTATATACAAACTACAAAACCTCCTGCCTTTAGCCAGTTTTAACTTCAGCACTACCCTTTTGCACACTTAGAGGCCTTACTGCGTTCAATCCACATCCAAATTTTCCGAACATACACTGAAAAGAAAATATTAATTTTCATAAGGCATTTTATGACCATTCCCGGAAATGTCTTGAAGTGCACGCCAAATTCTCATGAAATTCACAAAGGCTGTTTGAATTCAGTCTAATCAGAAACGTCAGTACAATACTGAGAGGTCTAAGGTCTTTTTTTCAAACTGAGATGTTAAACCAAGTCGTTGTCTCTGTAACAGTGGCTCAGAAATGTTAACTATCGCATGACTGTGCAAAGAAAAGCAAGAGGTTCTTCACTCGTCCTGGGCAACAAACATCTCTGATAATTGTTCATCGCGTTGCTACATGCAAAATGAATGATTATATTTACTTACACAACATAGTCAGTACATGTCCAGGTACTATGTTCATTGTTGACAGATACAGTTTGGGCTATATACATAAGGCTTTCTTTATATAGGTTTACACATATAATTAATCTGTAATGTTAATTTGTGTAGTTTTATTTTATCGGAGTGAAGTATTATAAATGACACCACTTAATTCATCAAAAATAATATGTAATCACAAACTTCAACTCCTAGGCTCTTGAGTTTTCAGATGGAAGACATTCTTCAAATAATATTTGCACTTGGAGTTTAATGTCATTGGTTTTACAAACCTGACATTATGCCAATGGTTGGTATCTTTAACGCTTTTCCCTATATCAGAAATTTGAATTCAGAGTATCTGACATTTGATGAAGAACTATCCACTATTACTGCTTCCAGTCTATAGCATCCTTGAAATGTTACCCACTTCTTAAAAGATAGAATGAGCAGCATAGTATATCAAAAAGACAAAATATCCATCACATCCAGAATTTCCACTCCCCTTTAAAGGATACTACCCATTTTGGGAGTGAAAGAAGCAGGATAAAAACAGAGCATCAAGCTTCATAAAAATATAATCTGTGGGTAAAAGAAGTGGCAGCACAAAATAGCTTATGCAACTACACAAATCCTGTGTAAAAAGAACAATTAAAGTTAAGTCCTTATTCCAATATGGATTTTAACTGACACTGCTAGCCACAAGTTCCTGATGTATAGAAATACCATCCACAGAATTAGATTGTATACATGAATAATGGATTATAAAGGATAAAGAATATGGGAACAAGGTGAGCAAATGCAATTAGAACTATCTATTTGCATGGGGAGCGAGCCTCGACATGGGCTGGTTGGGAAGAATGGCCCATTTCTGTGTTCCAAGTTCTTTCTATCCATTTGTTGAAAGAGGTGGTCACAGGACAAATTATGTAGAAACATTTGCCAAACCAGACACTGAATGTGTCTCACCTGTTCCACTTCTCAAGCCAACTGCAGACGATCCTGGTCTACGACCTGTGCCGACTGGACGCCGTGAACTGGGAGCTTTTGAGGATGTGGAGCTAGCAGAAGATGGTCTGTTTCCATCCACAGAATCTTCATCATCAAAATTTTTATCTAGATAAAAAAAAGGAAAAATATGAAAACAATTTCCTCAATCAGCATTCTAAATATGCTTCAGTATAAAACCATCATCCCTAGGTGTTAATTACTAGAGCCAATTTCAACATCACACACCACTACATTATCTGGTGATCTACTTCTTTTCAAAATGACATCTGAAACACCAGAGGAGACTGGACATTTCGGAGCTTTCCTCCTTTACATAGCTCTATTTCCTTTAATAAATTGCATTTAGTGCATTTTTGTTCATGTATACTCTGTTAAAATATACAACATTCACTTACAAGCACAAATTTTTTTGCAGATTAGTCTTCTCATCATCCCTCCCTTTAACAATCGCAATCACCACCTCTGCTTCAACAGATTCTATTTGCAATCAATCCAGACAATGATCAATCATGCTCTCATGTGCTATGAGGCTAAGCACACACTGTCCACTGAGCACTAAAACAGATATACCCCAACATATTCATCAGTAGCATGTGCCTTAAGTCCAAACAGAATATTCCAGATGACTGCATGTGGAAATATTGTAACTTTTGTGTTTTTTTTAAGTCTTTAAAAGGCACTATCAAAAGAAAATGGGAAGTAAAAGGCAATCCCTGCTGCTATCAAAACCCACAGCTAGAGTCTGCCTCAAGCATCTCATGGGAGGCGTTAGGAGGACTGCTCGAACAGCTGTCATCAATTTCCTTTGACAAATAAAATGTCGGCTTTATTATCTATTCCAAACTCTTCTGACCTCAATATTAAACAGCTGCAACACTCAAAAAGCAGTATCTTGTGCAGATTACTTTTTACTGGTTCGCTATTTCAGAAGGTTTTTTTTGGAAAGATGTTTATGAATTAAGACACACAAGTTCTAATTCTTAACATACATTTGACCAGACACCCTCATCATGAGCCAAGGAGCTGCAGCAGGGATCTATACACCAATATGAATAGTGGACAACACATGAGATACATTTTCAATCTGATAAAACCAGAACCTTCTTTACATCAGAAAAGAAATACACACAGTTTAATTTATTTTACGTAATAAGGCACATTTTTAAAATGATCAGTGATAATGCTTCCCCCTTGTGGCAAGAGGAAAGTGCATCACTACAAGCTTAGTTTCCCAGTAACAAACACATGGTTCAGAAACTTGGATGAGGTCTAATGGGTTTAATAATAGCGAATTCTCCTTTTTTGAATAGGTCAGGACTTCCATGTAACACCTCAAAATGTGGATTCATAACATAAAATAATAGTTTAACTGTAAATCAAATCTGGATTCCAAAACCAAACAACTTGAAAAAAAAACTTGAAAAACTGTATATACTGACGAAAGGCAATTCTGCCCATCAAATGCACTCATCACTCAGATCACTTAGAATCATCTCTCTCATCTACAAAATTGATTTTCTGAAGAAAGGTACATCAAATATAAACTCAACTCCAAACTATTTCATGAAAAATCCCCAGAATATTTATCCATCCTCATATCTGTTTAGCTTTGACCTGGTCTCAAAAATGTCCTGTGTTTCAAAACGCAGAGGGTACATTATTGCATCCCATGAAATTCTGATCATCTCAACCTACACCTTTCACCATAAACATCAGTCTCATATCACACAGATGATTAAATAAGGCAACTCTATATCCTCTGTGAAGCTACAGTTTTGAAACAGCAGTTCAGTTTGCGTCAATTATTACAGGAAAAGATATATTTTGTTCCTGCACCAAGACCATACGTCAATTTTTAAACCAGAAAGCAAACGTTCAAAATAAAACTCTAACAATGAAGTAGCACTGGAGTAGATGCTGAAGGGGCAAGGATGTGAGGAGTCCAGCTATAATTTTTACACTATTACATCTACAGATTGTGTCACACCATCATTTTCACAATTCTCCACTTAAACAGGAAACCTACATACTGAACAATTTTTAAAATGAGTTCCCATTGATATTGCAGAATGCGAGTTCATTCAGTAGTTTAGTGGGCAAATGCACAGGCAATATGATACGGAGTCATATAGATCTGTAGAGTTCCAAGTTTGGTCTGTGCTGAGTTAGGTAACTTTAGTAAAGAAATTGGATGGAGCATTACAATTGGGTCTAATATCGGGGTGGGGGAAGGGAAAAATCATTGTCCCAATCAGAAACAAATAACCGTGGTCAGAGTGTTTGGATTTGATAGGGCCCAGCTGTGACACCACCAGTCGACTAAGCTGGGAGATACTCAGTATCCAAGCTGCCGCATGAAGGAAGACCTCATGAGCAACCTATGGGAAGGTTCCTGTAGTATTAGTCATACACCCAGAGGTTTATTAAGGGTGGGGGGGTGGGTGCAGGATGGCTGTAGATTACAGAAGGCAGGAAGAAATAAAAAGGAGAGAGTCAGGTTTTGTTACGGGTTTGCTACTTAGCCACAACTCAGATAGTACATCAACAGCAACAGAATTACAGCAATAATTCATGAACAATGTGCATAAAAAGATCATTTTTAAGTAAAGAGACATTCTAAAGTAATGAAATTGCATAGCTATGTACTAGGTTAATGTTAAAAATATGTTTTAAAAGAAAACAGATAGTGTGGTAGAGTCCATAATTTGAAAGCATATTATTTGGTTTTAAAAGATAATTGATTTACACTACTTAAATGAGAGCTGTTATCTTCACCATTTTATTTTATGATCTTACACTAGAGAAATACATTAACTGAAAATAATTTGTTCTGCATGCCAACAAAAAAAACCGCAATGGGAGAATAGGGATAGTGGTAATGTCACTGAACTAATAATCCAGAGGCCCAGGCTAATGCTTTGGGGACACAAGTTCAAATCTCACAGCAGCTGGTGGAATTTAAATTCAGTTAATGAATCTGGAATCGTAAAGCTGGCCTCAGTAATGGTGGCCATGAAACTATCAACAATTGTGTAAAAACCCATCTGGTCCACTAATGTCCTTTAGGGAAGGAAATCTGCCATCCTTACCCAGTCTGGCCTAAACATGACTATGGACGCACAGTAATATGGTTGACTCTTAATTACCCTCTGAAAACAAGCCACTCAGTTCAGGGATGGGCTACAAATTCCAGCACTGTCAACAATACCCACATCCCATGAAAGAATAAAGAAAGAAAATTGCAACTATGCCACCTCATATTAAGAATTAATTCCTTACTTTTAGCGATTCTTGATTCAGATCATCTCAGTAGGCTGTACCCATTTAACATTTGATTAAAGAAGGAAAACAATAAATTATACAAAACAATTGCTTAAATTAAGAAATTGGATGGGATTAAAAGGAAATTATTAAAAGATGAAGGAATAGTGAAGGTAAATAAAAGGAAAAGAAAAATCAATAAGCAAACAAGGCAACATAAAAGGGTGAAGCAAATTAAAATAAAGAACAAAAGGTGCAATACAATTGTCAACTAACACACTAATACCTTATCTAGTATATGCATATTATGAAGACGTTCAAGTTGAAGACATTCTCAGTTGAGGAGCTCCTTCAAAATTCCAGTTGCAAGAAAGACACTCCAACAGCAACATCCTCTCCCAAGTCAACATGCCCAGTATCGGGCACTGATCACTCAAAACCAGCTCCGCTGGGCAGGACATGTCATCCGCATGCCTGATGTCAGACTCCCAAAACAACTGTTCTAGTGGAATTTGGCCACAGCAGTGACTGCCAGGAGGACAACGGAAATAATTCAGGGATGTCTTGAAAACATCCCTGAAGAGATCAAACGTCCCCGGCGGCTCATGGGAGACCCTGGCTTGTAACTGACGAAAACGGAGGAGGTTTATTTGGGAAGGCACCAAACACATCGAGATTCTTCATCGGGAGCATGCAGAGGCAAAGTCGAGCACACAAACGCCTCACCTGACCGACCCTTCAAGTACCAACTGCCCCACATATGGCAGAGTCTGCAGATCGCGCATTGGAGTTATCAACCATCTCAGAAGCCATCAAACTAGAGTGGAGGCAAGTTACCCATGATCCCAAGTGACTGCCTAAGAAGGAGGATACATACAATGGCAAATAAACTAGTCAATTACTGTCATGGATAAGTACAATCCTTATGGTCAAAACAGACAGTAAAACCCTTTCAGCATTATTGTCTTTACCTTCAAAATACACTAATTAGTCATGTTATGAAGAGATATTAATGTCTATAATGTCATTGGAAATTATTTTTTAAAATAGCGTTCCAGTGGGGTCTGTGTGCGCATCTTAGGTGGATTAAAGCCAGCTAGTCTGGGTGCTTTGATGTATAGTGGTTTTGAGATGTTGATTAGGTAAACGTAAGGAGGGTAGATGGTAAATTTTCTTATGTTAAAAGAAACCATTCAAAATTGTGGGTGAAATCTTACACCTTGCTAGAAGACGCCAAGGAATGTGTTTTTTTTCAGCTTACTAATAAAATTGGTGGGATGAAAGGATGTTATTGTTAGAAGAGGTAAAGTTAAAAGCCAAGAGATACAATGGAAAATTTACATTCAAAGAAAAAGATATGTATAAAGGAGAAAGGAGATTGTGTGCAAGGTAGAGGCATTTTAAGATCCAACAAGTGTGAGAAGCCTCCAGCCTGTAAGCCTCAAGCTGCTATCTGCAAGGACCCAGAGCTGAAAGGAACTCATTTTTAATGTGACTGTCCAGGATATGCTTTCCAGGTATAAAAACAAAAAACTACTGCGGATGCTGGAAATCCAAAACAAAAACAGAATTACCTGGAAAAACTCAGCAGGTCTGGCAGCATCGGCAGAGAAGAAAAGAGTTGACGTTTTGAGTCCTCATGAAGGGTCTGTTTTTTGTTATGCTTTCCAGGTGTCTGCTTAAATCTATGAGATTTACTGTTGCCTTAACAGGGGTGTAACTGAGAGTCAGATTAATTAGGGGATTTTTGTAGTTATTTTAGTAGTAATTTTGTAGACTTATGTATGTGTTTACAATCTTTCGTGTATTAATAAATATTTAATTTAGTTTTATAAAAATCGAGACTCGGTGATCTTACTACTACTGAATTCAAAGCCTGCATCACGAAATACACAAATTGCAAAAAATGGGTTATGACAGTTGTTTCAAGTTTCCCTCTGGGATTTGAACTCAGCCTTTACTGTGTCATAATAGTCATTAAAAATGTTTTTAAAACCAAGATCAAAGATGAAAATTTACTGAATTTATTTTTGGAGGATATGGCAGCATATTTCTTACTTCCTTTCTCTTCGGACAACACACAGCCATTTTAAATCCAATCTGGTTGTAAATTCTATACAAAAACATGGCCTTGTGAGTTGGCTTTTTATTGACAATTGTCAATGGTGTTGCATCTTTAGTCAAAGCTATGATGCCTGAGGATCAGCAATACCATAAACAAATAGCTCAAATTCTAGGCAGAATGGATGCCTGCATGCTTTTTCTGGTGCTTACCAAGTGCGTAGTAGTGCTCAGCCGTGGCTTAGAGGTAGCATCTCTGGCCTCCAAGTCTTAAAATTCAAATCCCACTCCAGAATCTTGTACACAAGTTCCAAGTCGATACTCTAGTGCAGTGCTGAGCAAGTGCTACACTGTCCAAGCTGCCACCTTTCAAATGAGATATTAAACCGAGGCCATGTCTTTCTTTGCAGGTGGATGGATTTAAAAGAGCCCTCTGGCACCTATTTTGAAGAGCAACGGGGGGAGGTGTCACCAGACTCCCTAAACTATCACTAAAATAAATATCATTCAATGTTGTTGTTTTATGAATTGGCTGCTACATTTCCCTACATTACAAGAGAGACTATATTCCAGAAGTACTTAATTGCTTGCAAATCACTGAGGGGCTTCCTAGGGTCATGAAAAGATGCCAGATAAATGCAAGTTCTTTCTTTGTAAACTAAGTATTAATGGAAATATGTAAACTAAGCATTAATGGAAATATATAAGTTTATAAAAAAATCAGAAATCTAAAGTGATTATGTGATAGAGACAACAAATCTTCGCAGCCGTAGAGCCACTTGGCAGTTGAAATGACAATCCAGGAAGTGGGCGTCGAGAAAAGAAATCCCCAAAACCTCTCAAACTTTGGCTTTGCCGCAAGGTAGAATGTGTTTGATATAAATCAGCTGTTGAGGCCTTAATTGACCATGTAGCAAAGTGGAGTGAGGTTTCCTCCTCCAGGGAGCATTGCTCTGGTTGGGTCAGGACCCGACTCTGGATTCAGTCTGCATTTATACAAATTTCAGTGTCAGTAAACTGCTCTGCACTGATGCAACAGTTCGAGTGTGATCTGACACAGGGTGCACTGACATTGGATCTAACATAGTGTTCAATGATAATGAAGGTTGCAAGGACATGAGCTGCCTAATTTGCAAATTCAATAGTGAGATCGTGGTTGGACCCTTAAAGCAGTAATCCCAACTGAATTCTTAAAGAAGAGGAAATTCACAGGTAATCTCAAAATTATAAGAAAGGAAGGGCATTACATCAATATATGTTCTCTTAGATTCTCCAGTAAATGCAAAACAATATTTGGTTTGCAGTTGGGCCACTCAGTTCATTTACAAGCAGTAGTTAATATACATCAGTATTATAGGGTGACTTGCAGAGTTTGAATTCCAATTAAAATTCATCAAAGATCATTTTGTTTTGATAATAAGCAGTGTCGAAAGCTTTGTTAATTTATTGCAAGATTGTCTATATATTCTTCGTGCATTATTTATAATGAAAATGTAAATACAAGATATCTTCCTGTTTTAATCTGACATAGCTTGTACATAATTTACAAAAGTTACAATAAATTAAAGGGAAAAGATGTACATAGTAAACTAATAAGATACATATTTCAAGCTAAATATTTCCAAGTTATTAATTAACACTGTTCAATCTAGATTACATCTTTTGAAGTTCATTTTAGGTTCAAGAGTGAAAGAGCAAAACAGCTTATGGCAATAATGTTCCTGCATCTGGGTATCTATCGCACACTGGTACATAGGATACAATGCACAAGACACACCACTAAATGAAGAGCAGCAAGCCATGAATGCTGCAGCAATTTCTACATTAGTTTAATAGGCTGCAAATTTCAACAGCATAAATCCTTTTTATTGCAAATAATTTGAAAATGACTGAGATTCTACAATAAAAAATCCTGTGACCTGGTCGTAAATTACACACATTATACTTTAAATTAGATTCTGCTGTCTGATGGAGTTTACAACAGTTTGTCACCTTAAACTGAAAAGGACAAAATATCACACCGATGGCAGCTTATGCTTGTTTCTTAATTTTGCAATCATCTGCAGAATGTATAAGTGACAGAACAAGAGGGTAAGATAGTCCTGCAATCAGCTTACAGAAATATATTTATAAAGCATCACTTTATACAAATGATGTATTGAAGCAGATTGCACATTTCAACAATCTTAAATAATAAGTCACAAGTTTGACACTGTGGCCGTACTCTCATCTCCAAGTCAGATGATAGTAATCTCAAACCCAGTTAAAATCAAGGTTCAATCTGCATGTTTGGGTAGAAACCTCTCTCACTGCCTAGTGCTGCTCCTGAAAAAAAAATGGATGTAGTTGTCAGAGTAAACCATCTTAGCCCGAGGGTATCACTATAGGAGTTTCTCAGGGGAAGGCTTTTGGCCCAACCATCTTCAGCTGCTTTATCAACAACCTCATATTCATCATAAAGTCAGGAAGGTGGTTATCAACTGATAATTACATCACTCCCAGCTGCATTCACATCTGACTACAGCAGGGCCTGAATAATATACAGGCTTGGGGTGAAGTCACATGTTACATTTGCACCATTTCGTTTAATGGAAATCTCCAAGGAGAGTAGACCCAGCCACTTTGCCTTGACCTTCAACAGCACCACTATTATTCAGTTCCCCAATCAGCACTTGGATGTTACCAGCATCCAGGCATTTAACCGGAGCAGCTATAAGAACAATGAGGCTGGAGCAGCAGGGCAGATGCTGAGTTTTGTACAAGGGGCTCACCTACTGACAAGACTCACCTCCATCTCTGAATCTCAAGTCAGGTGTGTGATAGAACTTTTATGACTTACCTGAATGGATATAGCCAAAACAGTACTCCAGAATCTCAATTCTGCCCAGGATCGAGCAGTTTGTCTGATCCATACCCATGAGCTAACTAATCTGAAGCTCAAATTGTAAAAAGATTTCAAGCAGTTAATTGCATCTCCCCAGCACTATATAAATGTTAGTGCTGAGCCTTCTTAATATTATGAAAAAGTGGAAATTGTAACCGTTTTCTGCTACTAGAAAGCAGAGCCTTGACAAACATTACGAAAATTCCATGGCAAAGTGGCAAAACAGTTGAAGGAAACTGATTGCATCTGTTCATTTACCAGCCATAAAGCTAGTGGTAATAGCTGGATGATAAAGCTAGTGGTAACAGCTAGTTGATAATTCTAGCGCACTACAGTTTCAGAATTTTCAAATCCATCTTTGAAGCTGTACATTACGAAGGACATTTTTATCACTTTCTATACACGGTATGCGTAAGGAACTCACTGTGCTGTCAACCATGATGGATTTGCTCAATTCATGCTTCATGTGCCCTGAAGAACACACCTCATCAGCACAATGCCACAAGCACATTTTTTTTTGGATAATCCATACAATTGTGCACATTACTCAAGGGCTTTGAATATTCAACTGGAAATATTTACTCTTGCTGTGCAGTGCTTTAAACACAGACACTTTTTAAAGCGTTAATGTTTAATGCACAGAGAAAAAGGGTTGAATCTCTCTCTGGGGAAAACCCAATCTGTGCACTTTTGCAACTCGCAAGCTACACACCAAACCCATGTGTGACTACAAACGCAATTTTTGTCTTTTCACACTATGGTCTGGTTCGCAGTGAAGCTTGTGAGCCAAGAACCAGTAGGGGAGTGCGGGTGTGGAGATGGGCCAGTTAGAACATAAGAAATAGCAGTAGGCCATTCGGTCCCTCAAGCATGCCCTGCACTTCAACAAGATCATGGCTGATATGTCCCAGGCCTCAACTCCTCTTTTGTGCCAGCTCCTCAGCCCTCAACTCCCCAATATTTCAAAAATCTACCTACCTCCTCTTTAAATATTTTCAGTGATCTAGCTTCCACAGCTCTCTGGGGTAGAGAATTCCAGACATTCACTTCCTCAGAAGAAATTCCTCAGTTTTAAATGAGTGCCCCCTTATTCTATGTCCCCTAGTTTGAGATTCCCTCACTATTGGAAACAACTTCTCAACATCTGCCCTGTCAAGCCCCCTCAGAATCTTGCACGCTTCAATAAGACCACCCCTCATTCTTCTAAACTCTAATGAATAAAGGCCTAACCTGTTTAGCCATTCTTGATAAATCAACCCCTTCATCCCAGGAATCAGCCTAGTGAATCTCTTTTGAACTGCCTCCAATGACAGTATATCCTTTCTTAAATACAGAGACCAAAACTATACGCAGTACTCCAGGTGCGGTCTCACCAACACCCTATACAGTTGCAACAAGACTTGCCTCTTTTTAAACTCCAACCTCCTTGCAATACAGGTCAAAATCCCATTTGCCTTCTTAGTTACTTTCTGCACCTGCATGCTAACTTTTTGATTTCATGTGCAAGAACACCCAGATCCCTCTGTGCTGCACTTTTTTGGAGTCTTTTTCCATTTAAATAGTAAGTCTGCCTTTTGATTCTTCCAACCAAAGTGCATGACCTCACACTTTCCTACATTAAACTCCATCTGCCAAGTTTTTGACAACTCACTAAACCTATCTATATCCCCTCGCAGATTCTTTATGTCCTCATCACAGCATGCCCTCCCACCTATTTTTGTATCGTCAGCAAATTTGGACACATTACACTCTGCCCCCACCCCCCCCAAAGTCATTAATATAGATAGTAAATAGTTGAGCCCTATGACTGATCCTTGTGGCACTCCACTAGTTAAGTCTTTCCAACCTAAAAAAGACCCATTAATCCCGACCCTGTCTCATGTGTTAACCAACCCTCAATCCATACTAATGCATTACCCCCAATACTGTGAGCTCCTGTCTTGCGCAATAACCTTATGTGACACCTTATCAAATACCTTCTAGAAATCTGAATACACTACCATATACCACTTCATCAACTCTGCTTGTTATATACTCAAAGAGCTCTAGCAAATTTGTCAAACATGAGTTCCCTTTCACAAAACCATGTTGACTCTGTTTGATTGCGTTAAGCTTTTTTAAATGTCCTGCTATTTCTTCCTTAATAATGGACGCTAGTATTTTCCCAACAAGAGATATATGCTGACTGGCCTATACTTTCCTCCTTTTTGTCTCCCTCCGTTCTTGAACAGGGGCATCACATTAGTGGTTTTCCAATCCGCTGGGACCTTCCCGGAATTCAGTGAGCTCTGGACTATTTTGACCAATGCCTCCACTATCTCTGCAGCCACTTCCTTTAAAACCCTTGGACACAGGCCATCAAGTCCTGGCAGCTTGCCTGCCTTTAACCCCATTAGTTTGTGAAATACTTCATCTCTTGTGATAGAGACTGTTACAAGATCTTTCCTCCCATTAACTCCTTGCTTATCTTATATCTTTGGGATGTTTATAGTGTCCTCCAAAATATTGGTTTAAATTATCTGCCATTTCCCTGTTCCCAGTTATCAACTCTCCAGTTACATCCTCCAAGGGTCCCATGCTCACTTCAGGCACTCTTTCTTTTTATAGGCCCATAGAAACTTGTGCTGTTTGTTTTTAATATTTCTTACCAATTTACTTCCATAATCAATTTTCTTCATTAGCTTTCTAGTCATCCGCTGCTGGCTCTGAAAAAATTCCCAATCCTCTGGCCTACTACTAGTTTTCACCGTTTTGTATACCTTAGTTTTTGATTGGATTCTCTGCTTGACCACCTTTGTTAACCACGGGTGGCTCATCCTTCTCAGAGTTCCTTCTTTTTGACTGGATACATTTTTGCTGAGCGTTATGAAATATCCCCTTAAATGTCTGCCACTGCTCATCCACTCTCCTTACCCTTAGCCTATTTTCTCAGACAACTCTTTCTTCATACCTCTGTAATTGCCATCATTTAAGTTGAGTACACTGGTTTGAGATCTGAGTTGCTCGCCCACAAACTGAATTTGAAATTCTACCATGTTGTGATCGCTACCCCCTAGAGAATCCTTAACTACAATATCTCTTATTAATCCCACCTCATTACTCAATCTAAAATAGCCTGTTCCCAGGTAGGATCTGCAACATATTGCTCTAAGAAACAATCCCTGATGCACTCTACAAATTCATCTTCCATGTTACACCCGCCAATCTGATTTGTCCACTCAATATGCAGATTAAAATCACCCATGACAATTGTAGCGCCCTTTTTACATGCCTCCATTATTTCCCGACTTATACTTTGTCCTACAGTGAAGCAACTCTTTAGGGGCCTATAGATGACTCCCACCCGTGACTTCTTCCGCTTGCTATTCCTTATTTCCACCCAAACTGATTCCACATCACAATCTATTGCACCTATATCACTACTCACCACTGCACCGCTACCTTCCTTTATTAAAAAAGCTACCTCACCTCCTTTTCCTTTTTGCCTATTTTCCAGAACATCGAATACCCTTGAATATTGAGTTCCCAGTCTTGGTTACGCTGCAACCATGTCTCTGTGACAACTATCAAGTCATATTCATTTATTTCTATTTGTGCCGTCAACTCATCTATCTTGTTACAACTGCTACTTGCATTCAGATAAAGATACAAGGGTCAAAATCCTGGAACTCCCTTCCTAACAGCACGGTGGGTGTACCTACACCACATTGACTGCAGTGGTTCAAGAAGGCAGCGCACCACCACCTTCTCAAGGGCGACTAGGGGTGGACAATAGATGTTGGCCCAGCCAGCGAAGCCCACATCCCGTGCATGAATTTAAAAGAAGCTTTGACTTTTTACCATTATTGCTCATTCTGGTTCTGATTTCTGCTGCACTCTTTTGCTTATATTTTCTGCCCCTGTCACATTGATTATCATTTGCCTCTTCACTACCCTGCACACCTGCTCTCTTGTTTCCTTTTGATTTTTTAAACTTCCCTTCAATTGAGCCCTCCCCACCTACACTAATTGGTTTAAAGTCCTATCTACAACCTTAGTTATATGATTTGCCAGGACACTGGTCCCAGCATGGTTCAAATGAAGCCCGTCCCAATGAAACAGCTCTCTCCTTCCACAGTACTGGTGCCAGTGCCCCATGAATCAGAATCCATTTCTTCCCCACACCAGCCTTTGAGCTATGCATTTACCCCTCTAATTTTATTTACCCTTTCACAAATTTGTATGTGGCTCAGGTAGTAATCCAGAGATTATTACCTTTGTGGTTCTGCATTTTAATTTAGTCCCAAACTGCTCGTAGCCTCTCAGCAGAACTTCTTTCCTAGTTCTACCTATGTCGTTGGTACCTACGTGAACCACGACACCTGGATCCTTCCCCTCCCCAGCCCAGAAGAGATGTTCTTAACCTTGGCACCAGGTAGGCAACACAGCCTTTGGGACTCTCTGTCTTTGCTGCAGAGAACAGTAACTATTCCCTTAACTGTGCTATCCTCTATTAATACTAAATTTCTTTTTTCTCCACCCACTTGAATGGCTCTCTGTACCACAGTGCTCTGGTCAATTCGCTCATCCTCTTTGCAGCCTGTGCCCTCGTTCACACTAGGAGCAAGAACCTCGTACCTATTGGACAAAGTCACTGGCTCAGGCTCCTCCAAAGCTAAATTCTGGATCCCCATATCTGCCTCACTCACAGTCACACCCGCTGGTCCCTGACCACGGTCCAAATTTGATATAATTAAGCTAAGGGGTGTGACTCTCTCCTGAAAACAGTGCCCAGGTAACACTCCCGCTTCCTGATGTATCGCAGTGTCTGCAGTTTGGACTCCAGCTCATCAACTCCAAGCCAAAGTTCCTCAGGCAGCCAACACTTGCTGCAGATGCAGTCACCGTGGATCGCACCAGCGTCCACCAGCTCCCACATATTACAGCTGCAACACATCACCTACCCAGCCATCTCTATTCTATTTAGTTAATTAATTTGGATGTTAAATATTTTAAAAAGTGAATCTCTTAATTCCACATTGCCGGGTGCATGCCAGTGTTGTAGCTTCACTGTAACAGCTTGGCTAGGGGCAAAGGAATTCAAGGAATATACTGGAGACTGCAACATACATTCAAGGATCACATGGCCTGATTGATAAACTTTTACTTGAATGTAGTCAGGACAGATTACTGAAATCCTTAATATGTGTTTTGTGATCAAATTGCAATTAATTCAATACCTCAATCTTAGAGAAGCCAGATGCACACACAAGTGTGTCAAAGAACATGGGAGTTTCTATTGTCATGAATAAGGGCACTAAAGAAAACTGCCACTATTTACTATTATGGCAAAGGCGACAATCCAAGTCTTTATCAGAACGTTAGGGCTTGTCAATCAAGTACAATGAGGCGTTAATGCAGTTTGACTCGGTGATAATAGACACATTTCTGTTTGACTTTGAGCAAATCTCATTCGATCAGATGCTTTAGGAGAAATTTAAACTGGTGACAAAGTGTCATTTGAATGAAGGAAAATAGGTGGTGATGTGGTGAAGAACCCGTGCGGAAGAACAAAACAAACTCAGTGAACCGTTTCATCCAAAAAGGAATTATTTGAGAGCAAGAAAGGAATGCAGATTTGAGCTAGTAAAAGATACATTAAGACCGATTTCAAAACTGTCACCCCGTGAAGTGATCAATACATGGCAGAGACTTCAAAATGTAATCGTGGAGGCAAAAAACCTTGCCATCATAAAAAATACTGAAGGGTATAAAAATACTGGAGAGAGGTTAAAACAGCGAGACTTCGGGACAGAGGTTAAAACAGCGAGACTCAAGTAGGAGTAAGTTTAAAATAAAAGCAAGTGTCCATATTCTATTTAATGTCTGGTGAGTTCAGTCCCATGGTTTGCACAACCTGCGCTCTGTGGGAAATCTTAGACGTGCCTGGTGGTCTGGATGGCCATGTGTGCAGGAGGTGCTTCCGACTGAAGCAACTAGAGCTCCAGGTTTTGGAGCTTGAGTGGCAGCTAGGGGCACTACGGTGCATTCACGAGGCTGAGAGGTTTGTGGATAGCACATTTCAGGATGTAGTCATCCCGCAGCTTAAGGAAGTGCAAGCAGAGAGGGAATGGGTGACCGCCAGACAGAAGAAGGGGACCAGGCTGGTAGTGAGGGAATGCCCCGAGTGCATTTCGCTCGCAAACCGTTTTTCGGCCTTGGAAAAGGAAAATGGTGAGAGTGAGAGAGTGACAGTTCCTCTGTGGAAGCCAACCAGAGCCAAGGCCATGGCACTGTGGGTGGTCCAGCTGCTTCAGGTTTTTGGGGGTGGTGGGGGGGTGGAGGAGAAGTGTGGCAGGGCAATAGTAGTAGGGAATTCTTTACTGAGGGGAAGACAGGTGCTTCTGCGGCCGTGGGTGTTGTGTTGCCTCCTGGGTGCCAGGGTCAAGGATGTTATGGAACGGCTGCAGGGCATTCTGAAGGGGGAAGGTGAACAGCCAGAGGTCATGGTCCATGTTGGGACCAATGTCGTAGGAAGAGAGAGAAATGAGGTCCTATAAGCAGGCTTTAGGCAGTTAGGTAATTTTGAAAAGCAGGACTTCAAAAAGGTAGTAATCTCCAGATTACTCCCAGTGCAACACAGTAGTGAGTATAGGAACGGAAGGATAGAGCAGATGAATGTGTGGCTGGAGAGATGGTGCAGGAGGGAAGACTTTAGATTCCTGGGGCATTAGGACCACTTCTGGGGGAGGCGGGACCTGTACAGGTTGGACAGGTTACATCTGAACAGGAGTGGAATCACCATCCTCGCAGGGAAGTAAGTTTGGCAAGGCTAAATGGAATATATTTCAATGTAAGGAGCCTGAGGAATAAGACAGACAAGCTGAGGGCACAGGCAGGCACGTGGGAGTATGATACCATATCTGTGAACAAGACTGGACTAAAAGAAGGCAGGATTGGCAGTTCAACATTCCTGGTTATAGGCTATTCAGATGAGATAAAGGGGATAGAAGACAGGATGGGTGGGGAGTCCCAATCTTGATCAAGAAATCAATTACAGCAGTGAGGAGGGGTGATATCTTGGAAGAATCATCAAATGAGGCCTTATGGGTAGAAGTAAAAAAAACACAAAAGGGGCAAACACGCTATTGGTTGTAATTTAGGCCCCCAAACAAACACAAAAGTCAGGGAGAGATAGAGAATCAAATATGTAATCAAATTTCAGAGAAGTGTAAGAATAATAAGGCAGTAATAGTAGGGGATTTTAACAACCCCAAATATTAACTGGGATAGTTTTAGTGTGCAAGGTAGGGAGGGAGCAAAATTCTTAAGTTGTATCCAGGAGAGCATTTTTAGTCTGTACATAGAAAGCCCAACAAGGGAGCGGGTAGTTCTGGACCTAATATTTGGAAATGAGCCCGAGCAGGTGGAAGGCGTATCAGTAGGGGAGCATTTTGGAGATAGCGACCAGAACTCAGTTGGATTTAGGATAGTTATGGAAAAGGATAAGGTTGGGCCAGGAATGAAAGTCTAAACTGGGGAAAGGCTAATTTTACTAAGATGAGATACACAGACTGGGTGACCACTTTGCGGAACACCTTCGGTCTGTCCGCAAGCATGACCCAGACCTCCCTGTCACTTGCCATTTCAACACACCACCATGCTCTCATGCCCACACGTCCGTCCTTGGCCTGCTGCAATGTTCCAGTGAAGCTCAACGCAAACTGGAGGAACAGCACCTCATCTTCTGACTAGGCACTTTACAGCCTTCTGGACTTAATATGGAGTTCAACAATTTCAGATCATGTAATGTCTCCTCCATCCCCACCCCCTTTCCGATCCCCCTTTTTCCAATAATTTATATTTTAAAAAAATATATTTTTCTTTTCCCACCTATTTTTAAATTTATTTTGATCTATTGTTTTGTCTCCACCTTTTAGCCCATTTCGATCCCTTCCCCCCCCCTCCCCCCCACCCCCACCAGGGCCATCTGCCACTAGCTTATCCTGCTTGCTACCCTTAATGTCCCCATTAGCACATTCCTTAGATAATATCACCACCATCAAAACTCCTTTGTCCTTTTGTCTATAACATCTTTGGCAATCTCTTCTTTGCCTCCACTTATCACTGGCCCCCTATCCAGCTCTACCTGTCCCACCCCCTCTACCAGCTTATATTTCACCTCATTTCTCTATTTCCTTAGCTCTGAAGAGTCATACGGACTCGAAACGTCAACTGTATTCCTCTCCGCAGATGCTGTCAGACCTGCTGAGTTTTTCCAGCTATTTTTGTTTTTGTTTATGATTTGGTCCAAGTGGACTGGGAGCAGCTACTTGGAAATAAAACTGTCAGAGCAGCGGGAGGCATTCAAGGGGGAAATAGCGAGAGTAGAGGGCAAATATGTTTCCGTAAAGACAAAGGGGGGGACCAAGTCCAAAGGGCCCTGGATGTCAAAGAACATAAAGGTTAGGGTTAAGAAAAAAAAAAGAAAAGCTTATGGCAGATGCTGAGAACTCAATATGGCAGGGCCTCTAGAGGAGTATAAAAGGTGCAGGAGTGAACCTAAAAATGAAATTAGGAAAGGATAAATGGTGGGGAGCATAAATGAAAATTCAAAGAGATTTTTTAAATGTATAAAGAGCAAGAGAATAACTAGGGAAAGAGTAGGGCCAATTAGGGACCATAGAGGTAATGTGTGTGTAGACCTGGAAGACATGGGTACAGTCCTCAATGAATACTTGTATTGGTCTTCACAATGGAAAAGGACGACACAGGTATAGACACCAGGGCGGAGGGCTGTGAAATATTAGAGAAAATTAACATAGCGAGAGAGAGGTGCTAGCAGGTTTAGCAGCCTTAAAGGTGAATAAATCCACAGGCCCAGGTGAGATGTATCCCAAGCTGTCTAGGGAGGCAAAAGAAGAGATATCAGGGGTCCTGGCAGTAATTTTCAAATCCTCTCTGGCCACAGGTGACCAGAGGACTGGAGGACTGCTAACGTTGTCCCATTATTAAAAAAGGGAGGGAGGGATAGACCAGGAAATTACAGGCCAGGTCAGTCTAACCTATGGGCTTTTACTTCCTCGACCAGTCTGCCATGAGGGGCCTTATCAAAAGCCTCGCTAAAGTCCATGTAGACCACATCAAATGCATTACCCTTATCAACACTCCTGGTTACCTCCTCAAAAAATTCAATCAAACTGGGGAAGTTACTAGAAAGAATTATGAGGAACAGGGTAAATCTGCACTAACGGACTAATCAAGGATAGTCAGCATGGATTTGTTAAGGGAAGGTCTTGTTTGACAAATTTGTTTGAATTTTTTGAGGAGGTAACCAGGAGTGTTGATGAGGGTAATGCATTTGATGTGGTCTACATGGGCTTTAGCGAGGCTTTTGATAAGGTCCCTCATGGCAGACTGGTCAAGAAAGTAAAAGCTCATAGGGTCCACGGCAAAGTGGCACATCGGATCCAAAATCTTTCAGGATTTTTTTTTTAGGAACTAGCAGCGGATAACTAAAAAGCTAATAAAGGGGGAGAAAATTGATTATTAAAGTAAATTGGCAAGAAATATAAAACAAACAGTAAGAGCTTCTACAGGTATATAAAAAAGAAAGAGTGCCTAAAGTGAGCAGGGGTCCCTTGGGGGATGTGACTGGAGAATTGATAATGGGGAGTAGGGACATGGCAGATAATTTAAATCAATATTTTGCATCAGTCTTCACGATGGAGGATACTATAAATATCCCAAGGTATCAGGCAAGCATGGAGCCAATGGGAGGAAAGATCTTGTAACAGTCTCTATTACGAGAGATAAAGTATTTGACAAACTAATGGGACTAAAGGCAGACAAGTTGCCAGGACCTGATGGCACACATCCAAGGGTTTTAAAGGAAGTGACTGCAGAGATAGTGGAGGCATTGGTCAAAATATTCCAGAGCTCACTGGATTCTGGGAGGATCCTAGCGGATTGGAAAACCGCTAATGTGACACCCCTGTTCAAGAAGGGAGGGAGACAAAAAGCAGGAAACTACAGTCAGTTTAAAATCTGTAGTTAGGAAAATGCTAGTGTCCAATATTAAGGAAGAAATAGCAGGACATTTAGAAAACCTTAACACAATCAAACAGAGTCAACATGGTTTTGCGAAAGGGAAAGCATGTTTGACAAATTTGCTAGAGTTCTTTGAGGATATAACAGCAGAGTTGATAAAGGGGAACCGGTAGATGTAGTGTATTTGGATTTCCAGAAGGCATTCGATAAGTTGCCACATAAAAGGTTATTGCATAAGATAGGGGCTCATGGTAATGGGGATAATGTATTAGCATGGATTAAGGATTGGTTAACACACAGAAGACAGGGTTGGGATTAATGGATCTTTTCAGGTTGGAAAGACTTAACTAGTGGAGTGCCACAAGGATCAGTCATAGGGCCTCAATTATTTACTATCTATATTAATGACTTGGAGGAGGGGGCAGAGTATAATGTATCCAAATTTACTGACGATACAAAAATAAGTGGGAACGCGTGTTGAGATGAGGACATAAGAAATCTGCAAGGGGATATAGATGGGTTTAGTGAGTGGGCAAAAACTTGGCAGATGGAGTTTAATGTAGGAAAGTGTGAGGTCACGCACTTTGGTTGGAAGAATCAAAAGGCAGACTATTATTTAAATGGAGAGAGAGACTCCAAAAAAGTGCAGCACAAAGAGATCTGGGTGCTCTTGCACATGAAACACAAAAAGTGAGCACGCAGGTGCAGCAAGTAATTAAGGTGGCAAATGGAATTTTGGCCTCTATTGTTAGGGAGTTGGAGTTTAAAAATAGGAAAGTCTTGTTACAACTGCACAGGGTATTGGTGAGGCCACACCTGGAGTACTGTGTACAGTTTTGGTCCCCATATTTAAGAATGGATATACTGGCGTCGGAGACAGTTCAGAAGAGATTCATTAGGCTGATTCCTGGGATGAAGGGGCTGACTTATCTGGAACAGCTAAACAGGTTAGGCTTTTATTCAATGAAGTTTAGAAGAATGAGGGGTAATCTTATTGAAACGTACAAGATTCTGAAGCGGCTTGACAGGGTAAATGTTGAGAAGATGTTTCCACTAGTAGGGGAATCTCAAGCTAGGAGACATAGTAACAGAATAAGGGACACTCATTTAAAACTGAGATGTGAAGGAATTTCTTCTCTCAGGAGTTAGTGAATGTCTGGAACTCTCTATCCCAGTACAAAAACCATCAACATCCACCTTCACCTCAGGACATCTCATCCATATCTTCGTCACCTCCAAACTTCAACTAATTCACCCACCTCTCCCATCCTCTGTAACCTTTAGCTCATCCAAAACCGCTGCCCATATCCTATCCAGCACCAAGTTACACATACCAACCAGCTCCAGCCTTCCTGACCTGCATTTGTTAAGTCTCACAGTACCTCCAATGTAAAATTCTTAGCCTTTTGAGTTTAAACCCCTTCATGGCCTCACCCTCTCTAATCTCTGTAAACCTCCCTACAAACTCAACATTCCTCCAAATATGGCTTTTAATGCATCCCTCTCCCTCTCTTTTTGCCACAAACTGCCATACTTTTAGTCACCTAAACACCATGCTCTGGAATTCCCTGCCTAGATTTCCCTCTGCCTCTCCACCTCCCACTATAACAATCTTCTAAACCGATTTCTTTGAGCAAGCTTTTGGTGACATTTTCTAATGGTTCCTTCGTTAGCTCAAACATTTATTTCTGATAAATACCAAATACCTGAGAGAAACTTTGGGACATTTTTCTACATTAAAAAGGTGTAATATAAATTCATGTTACCGTTATGATGTCTGTAGTATTAAAACTATCCATGTGATTAAAATATTGCATCTTTTAAGCTTTAACAAATCACAACTACCTATAATTTGTGGCAGGTTTTTTTGTACAGAATCATTCAATATTTAAACAACAGCAACATATAGTGCCTTTAACATAATAAAAAGTCCCAAGGTGCTTCACAGGAGCAGAAGACAAAATATGACACTGAACCATAGAGGGAGAATTAGGTCAGATGAAACAGGGGATCCTGTGAGATGGGCATCAACAGTATTTATCAAAAATACCAGAGATTACAAATGCTAGAACCAATCTTAAAATTCAGCTTTTTTGAGTCAAACTTAACACACGTTTGTTTTAAGACATAATTTATCGTGCGATACTTCATTTCAAGTGTCACAAATCTTAGAAACAGCATTTCATTATCACAGTAGGGGTTAATGAAGCACTTTTGGCACTTAAAATACCAGTAGCGAAGTAATTTAAAATAATTCCAGTGCCCCAGAATGAAAAATAAATTATTTTAAAGTTCATTATCATAAGACACAAATGTGTTCTATTACTTAGGCCATGAATCAGAAACACTTTAATGCTTCTAGGCTTCACAGCAGTAGAATGTTTTTTGTGCCACATAGTGGTAGCATGTGTTGTAGCAGCTACACACTGAAATTATTTCAATAAATCCACGGTGCGACATTTCCAACTGTATGCTTTTTGCTTTAGGACATATGTAAAGTCAAGCACTTTCCACCACCTGCGGCACTCCACAGTTACATTATCTACATTAAAATCAAATTGGATGTAATTTTATTTTCATTTTTGACTTTAGTGCCTTTTGTGATTGTGTGGCCGCAGTAGGTTGGCATTCCACATACAACAGCAGCCATCAGGGTGTCAACCAATTATTCATCTGCAAGCTTAGACAACGTCAATGTCAGTACTAAAGGTATTCCAGCAAACCTGATCCTGGCTTTCATCAAACATCATATAACATGTGTTTTCCAGATGCCATTAATTCATGATCAGAAGCAGGAACCCTAGCTGACTTTTCCTGATCAGCCCTAGAAATACTAATGCCACAGATAACAACCTCATCATTGACCTAGCTGAAAGTTGGGTAGCTAATAAAAAAAGCAGAATATGATTACACAGTTCAAGAATATGGGCAGTAAAATAATTTGACAACTGTAGGCAATCCAAATTTTGCTGACAAATCGTAAGATACAAGCTGTTATTTCTGGTTATTCATTCTTGTAAATCTTGCCGTTATTTCTTTTCTGGCCTTGCCTGACTTCAGTTACGTCAAAGGGAATTTGCTTCAACCAACACATCAAATAGAGTCAGTCACAAATGGGTGAAAGGGACATTTTTATGTCTCATTCGTCTTTCAATAAAGGTTTAGGCAATTCAAACAAACCAGATTGCCATAGGCACAGCTTATAATGCAACGTTCATTATGAGAGATCGCAATATCTAAACTGAAATATCCAAAATTGAAGCATCTTTGCCCATACTCCATACATAGCACTTCAGAAGCGCAGTCTGATAAAAGAGGACAAGTAATAAAGATGACAACAGAGCATGCTGCAGCATATACTCCTGAGTAAGGTTAAATCAAAAGTTCAGGGCATCTGCCAGTTAAATCAAATCAGTAAGCACAACATGGAAAACATTTAATCAACTGAAGCAAAAAGATAGTTCCACTATGACACCAAAGGAAGCTCCTGTGCAGGACAAATTTTATTCCTGCTATTTTGCTGTTGTCAGAATACTGGAGGGGTTTTGCCCAATCATGAAGTTGCCCCAATTTAAATTGTCAAAAGCTAGAAGTTCAAAATGATTATTCGGCCCAAGATATTGGAAGTTCATGGCACTCTTCAAGCAGAATTTCTTTCATACCTTCAGGTTTAGCATCCTTGCAAAGAATTACTAATGAACGAGTCATTTGGTTTTCCTTCCACCTCAAGGTGTTCTTAAAATTTCTTTCGGAATTGGTACCCGCCACCTGGGAAGCCAGAATTCAGCCCAAAGAAAGGGAGCACTAAAGATTCAACATCAGAATTCTTAGGAAGCAGTAGTGATAAGTAACATGGAAAAAGGTGAGGAACATGGGAAAGAATTGATTCAGCAGGTTTTGTCTTTATAAAAGGTGCAGGGATGGTAGCCACAGAGTTTGGCAAAACAAGAACTATATATTGTACCAGGACTTAGTCCTTCAGGAGGAAGGGTGCATTTTAAATAATCTGAATTCTGTTATTCATATTTCAAAATGTCACTATGCAATGGAGTTGACAACAATTGGGTTAAATCACCAGTTTTTGAGGAGTACAGATTTACTGCTACATTTCAAAAAGCAGCTGGGTAAGTTCCCTTCTGAAACCAGCAGTAACACTGCACGCAAAGTAGCTGGAAGGATGGGTATGCACCTCATGGTCACTAATCTAATCGCATCGCATCCTCCCCACCCCCCTCCCCTCCCACCGAGTTCACTGCTGGTCACTCTAAGGAATCAGTGTAAGGAACATCCTAGATGTTTTACCCTGAATTGGCCTGGGTTTTTTTTTAATTAAACTGTATTTTGTCTCGCCCAGGAGATTGTATGGCTGCTGGTGGCGGGGGGAGGCTGAGGGTCATGATGCTTAGCCGCATTGTGACTGTTTGGGACAGGCTTTGTGGACCAACCTGTCTTTTCAAGTCCAATTCATCCTAAATTAGTTGTATAATGAGGATTGATTACATGAAGAAAAGTTTTTAATATCTACACAGCCAAAAGGAAACACTGTCAACACAACCTTTATGGTGACCACAACCCACTTCATCTTTCTGGAGCTGGTAACAAGTCCATTGTAAATTCCAAGCAATAGCTTCAGTAATTACAAACGAGAGGAAGTCAATATTTGCTTAAATAACCAAAACAGTCATATTGCTGTAAAAGAGTGTTGCACAATTTCAACTTGAGAATGGACTGGTTAACATCATTATAACAAGCGTGAAGGTGGTTTAACTTAAACAGCCCTGATTTCTCCTCTCACCACCCACCCATAAACAGAAAGATGCTCTTTATTTCCTCCTTTATGTACGGTGGTGTATGTTCCCAACCCGTTTTGGTGTGCCCAATTCTCTATTAATAACTCCACAGCAAACTTGAGGTACGATGAACTAAAAAGTTGAATTTATTAGCACAGACTCAAATGCAAGAGGTGAGTTGCAACATGGTCTCCTTTGCATTCATACAATAAAAGGTGGGATAGAGAACAGAAAGAGGTACAGGGCAAAGACCACAGATGAAATAAGAACCACTGTTTCACATGAACCCAGAGCCCAGTAAGTCAATGTCCAAGGAAGGTTCTTTCACTTGGCTGTATCCAGCAGGATTTCTGGTCTTTTTCCTAGGAGCTCGGTGGAAGGCTGAGTGAGGCAGTTGAAGATGCAGCAAGTATTCCTGCATTCTGGGGAATTAGTCGATTTTGTAGGCGAGATACAGTATTCTTTCTGAAGACCAGGCTTTTGAGAGAGACGGAGGTCAGAGGCAGGCTGCTACAACCTGGAGTCCTGTTTTCTCTTCTGAGGTTAAACAGCAACTGAAGACAGAATCATATAATTAAAGAAATTCAAGCAGCTCAAGCCTTTGCCAATGTGACAGAATGATTTTGGGTCGAGCCAATGATGAACTTTAAGGCCCCTCGTTAAAACCTATTGTATTTTGAGCAGATAACTGTGAAACCATTAGCACAACGGTGGAGGTAAGGAGTCACAATAGCTCTATCTTTTTCCAGAGCTGGCTGGGGTAGATGTCTCATCTACTAGTCCTTTGTGTTGGCTTGGCTGGAATGTTCATACAATGCAAAGCGGTGTCACATTCCAGGAGGATGATCAGTAGACTTTGTCCATTGGACGACTCAGAATCTTCCAGAACTATCATCATGTGATCAGCTGCTGCCATTTTATCAGTCCAGCAACTGCCCATTTTTAAAAACAGAATTTGATCAAGAGCATATGGAACAGAAACTATTTTTTTCAAGTTTTTTTTCCTTCATGCCTCCTCGGCATGACACAAATTGCTTAAGTTTAAGGATTTCAAGAGGCGATTTCATTTACCCGGCGTTGAAAAATTAATGAAATGTGATTCTATAAATTGCTCAGCCGTTACAGCACCATTTGAAGTAAAAACTCATCCATACTAGCTGTATAATGATGTATATATTGGAAACTTAAAAGTAAACAAATGGGAGGGCTCTAATTCGATATACATTCAAATCATCCAAAATATTGAGCTAGAAATCATCCACTCAGAACCCCATCCAATCTCACTTTGCTCACTGTCAACTGTTATGTTGCAGAGAAGTAGCACTGGCTTGCACAAATATGTCAAAAAGGGCCCTATGCACTTTACCTAAGTATCACAGTATCTTTACAGTGCAGAAGGCAGCCCATTTGGCACATCACATCTGCACTGGCTCTCTGAAAGAGCATTCCACGTGGTCCCACTCCCCTGCCGTAGCCCCTTAACCTTGCACATTGCCTCTTTTCAGGTATCAAACCAATTCCCTTTTGAATACCTCGATCGAACCTGCTTCCACCACTTTTTTAGGAACTTTGTTCCAGAATCCAACCACCCTCTGGGTGAAGAAAATTTCCCTCACATCACTTTTACCCCTTTTGCCAATTATTTTGAATATGTGCCCTCGAGTTCTTGGTGCTCTCGAGTGGGAACAGTTTCTCACCATTTACCCTGTCCATATCCCTCAGGATCGTGAATACCTCTATCAAGTCTCCTCTCAGCCTTCTTTTCTCCAAGGAAAAGAGTCCCAACCTCTCCAATCTATCCTCATAGCTACAATTGTTTATTCCTGGAATCATTCTTGCGAATCTCCCCTGTACTCTCTCCAATGCCTACACACCCTTCCTCAAGAATGGCACCCAGAACTGAACGCTGTATTCCAGATGAGGCGTAACTAGTGTAATAAACAAGTTTAACATGACCTCCTTGCTCTTGTACTCAATGCCCAAATTAATGAAGCCCAAGATACTATATGCTTTATTAACTGCTCTCTCAACATGCCCTGCCATCTTCAACATACCTATGTACCTGCACCTTCTTTAGAGGCTCTCCCTTTGTTTTATACTGTCTCACCATATTTTTCCTGCCAAAATGAATCATCTCACGCTTCTCTGCATTGAACTTCATCTGCCCCTTGTCTACCCAATCCACCAACATGTCTAGGTCCTTCTGAAGTTCAAAGCTATCTCCATCACAGTTGACAATATTTCCAACCTTCGTATCATGCAAATTTTGAAATCATGCCCTAAACGCCACTGTCTGGGTTACTAACATTTATCAGAAAGAGCAAGGGTCCAAACAATGACCCCTGGGGAACTCCACTACAAACCTTCCTCCAATCTGAAAAACAACCCTTTATCACTACAAAAGCACAAATCTTTTTTTTAAAGCACAGCTATTAAAATTATTTGTCAGGCAAGAGTAATACTAAACAATTAGTAAGAAACATAATAGCATAATATGCAGAACTCAAGGAAGGTTTATAAACCCCAGTGATCTTATGGAGTACAAATAGATTATTCTAGACAAAATTAGGTATCACCACTAGCTTCTTTTCATAAGAATATGATAGTGGAGCTTCATGAGATGGAAATCAATTGAACCAAACTAAAGGGATTCAATTTTTTTTTAAATCCAAGAAGCTGGGCCATCAGCAAGGTGATCTGCCTGCACTGGTTCATGAAAAATGATAAGCTTGAGAAGATTTGTTCTTGGATTCACTTGTTCTAAAGAACCAAAACAATATGTTTCAGCTTGCATCAGACAATTTCACTATTCAAGGTGTGCATACAAAGCCAACAAACAAACAAACAAAGCCAATAACATTGTTATTTATTTCTCCCAAACAGACTGCCAGTATATTAATTTTGAGAGCAATGGGAAAAAGCATATGATAAGGTGAGGAAAATTTTGGAGAATGCATCTATTGTCCATTAATTTTAAGCTTGTTCTGGTGATTAAACTGATTGGCAATCTATTAAACTGACAAAGATGCCCAGAGTGTTGTTGAGGTAAAGTAGCTCACATAGGACAAGGGTCTACACGAATATGTTGTCAGGTAACAAGTTACACTATATTAGATCAGTTATGGTGAGGATCTATTTCATTAAACTTACATATTTCTGTAAGCTAGTATGAAGTACCATCAATATTTGCATTCTTGATTTAAAAGCCATTACATGGTAATTTCACAAAGCTGCTATTCAGTACAGCCTGCGTACTTTATACATGCAAACATACTGGCAATTAAAAATTAACAAATCAACTTGTAAGTTGCAAATCATAGTCATACATTTATCAGCTCCATATTAATCCACATATAGTCATCTGAGATCACATAACCACAACCTTAACTAGCACCTTTGTATTTTAGATTTCACAGACTATTCTGGTATCTCATTTGAGTTACCTTTTAAGCTCCTTACAAGTATAGGCAAAATAATGTCTTAAAAACTGCAGTAAAATTACTGCAGAAAGTTGGAACATAAGTCAGTACCTCACTAAATCTAACCCATCTTTAAGGCTTATTTTCTTGTTGTAGAAGCAGCACGTGAGTCAAAAGGAAAGTTGCAAAAATAATATTCCAAAATCAAACATCCTTCCTCTAGTGAATTCTGAAAATAATTCACTAACGAGGGGAAAATATGATTTAAAGCAGTTTGAACTCTATAATGGAGACTTTATTGAGAAAATATGGTTACAGAATGTAACACATTATTCTTTAAAGAAAACAAGTGCATAGAATGAAAACCTACAAATTTTCACAGGAGCTTGATTGACACACAGTAAAACTGGAAACCAATTGTCATGTTGCACAGTTTGGTCAGCAATTTAAAAAACGACCAAGGTAATATATTTCATGTTGGGGACACTAAAAATAAGCAGCATGGAAAACAATTTTTTTTGGCAAGTTGCAGGCCATTTGGAGGAAAACCATTTGTTGCAGTCTGGTTCAGACCAGAATAAAAATCACAATGAATTTTGTATTCTTAAACTATGTAACATCCCAGGCAGACAGTTACAAAGCCAATCATGGCAACTAATTACTGTACAGTATGATAAAACTGCTATTATGAATCAGAAAACAAAGCTATAATGTTGGCATTTACAGCAATAGGAGAATTAATGAGATTGATGAACAATTCTTGTAGAGGTAAAACTGGCAGGGCAATGTCGTCATCTGGCTTATATACACTGCCTTAAATAAACTGTGGATCACAATGGTCCAAGCAAGGTGATACTTTTGAAAGTGATCCCTTGTCATGTCAGCACAGTTCCACTCAACCACCCCAAGGGAAGTCTTAATCTATATCAGGAATTTGCCTCTTATATTGGACCTTCCTACCTTGTGAGCTAGTTGTGTGGGGGCAATTTCTCAAATTTAAATTTCTGTTCACACTTCCTCAAAAACTCCAGTACATTTGATAGGTCAGATCTCCCTCTCTCAAATCCAGGCTGACTGCCTCTCAACATGTCATCCGATTTTAAGCGCTTTATTAACCATCCTTCAAGATTTCTCCTAACAGTTTACCCAGAATGTATATTGGAACTGATGCATGTTTGTAGCTCCTATGTTCATTTAATTTCAAGACATTTGGAATTCTCCCAATTTCAATACTGTGTTTATTCCATCAAATATCTTTCCTAATACAAGAAATTTTGTTTTCTTTCGAATGCTCAGATCAGTTAATATTTAGCTCATCTCTAGGTATTGGAAAATGCACACAAGGCAAATTGAATATTTTAAAGTACAAATAATCATTAATTCAGTGGGGTTTTAATACTTGAGTGAAGATACTCAATGCTTATCTAGGACTTCATGTGAATTAGAATATGGGCAGCAGAGTTTTGAATGAGATCAAGTTTACAGAGGGTGAAAGATGGGAGGTCGGCCACAAGCATCAGAGGTGTTGAGTCTGGAGGCAACAGAAAGGCATGGATCAGAATGGAACTGTGCACAGCACAATGAAAATCAGAGCTACAAGAGAAGCCCCATACCTTTCACAATGGTTCCTGCTATACAAGTAGGCAAATGGACACTGCTAGCAGATCAATTATGATCCTACCCTCAACCAGCACTGAAGGAAAGTAACATGGAATTTCTAGACGAAAGAGACTATGGTCCATCTAGTTTGTCTTCTGCCAATCTAGTTATCACATGATTCTATGATAATAGAGTTGTTGACTAATCATAGAAATCAATTTCCATCAACTAGTCTAAAACAGACCCAGACTTGAAGGAAACCCCCAGTGGTGAAATCCTTTTGGAAGCTTCAAGGTTGAGTTAAGACAGATTTTTGATTGACAAGGGAAGCAAGGGTTATGGGGGTCAGGCAGGAAAGTGGAGTTAAGTTCACAATCAGATCAGCCATAATCTTATTTTAATCTCGGTTCCCACCTAAAATTCTACACTTGCCAATTGTCATGCATCAAATTACTCATATACTGATATTTTCTGAAAGAAATTATTTGCATTTGATTGAAACAATACCATCTGTTTCCACTGTTTGCCTAGGAGCGCATGCTTCACAATTTGCCACTCCTAATAAAAAAAATTGTTAAACAAAATAAGCTTGGATTTACCATCAAGCACAAGTCCTTTCCTCTGGTTCTACTGTTCAGGCAAGGTGAAACAGCTCATCACAGTTTGCATTATTTCCTTTTGAATGCAATTATAGCACAATCTCTTTACCAGTAAGAATATAAGATGACAATCCTCGTAATACAATCTTCCTATCCTCTCCCTCGTTCTTGTCAGTACATGTTCACTAGCTGCAATGTCCTTTCTGAACTCAGGTAACAAGAACAGTACAGAGCATTCTAAGTGCAGTAACACCAATGTTTTATAATTGACTTAATTTTAACCTTTAATAAATCCCAACATCAGATCTGTTTTACTCAATAACGCTGAGAATTGTAATGTTAGCTTAAATTTGCTGCCTATCAGAATGCACCCCCCCCCACGCCCCAATTTTCCTTGTATGTTATTTTCTTGCCATTTTTTGCAATGGCTCCTTCTCGAATCTTTTCTTTGATAACTTTGTTTAGTTGGCAAAAAATTTCACACATTGCTGGATTACTACCTGGTCACCTCAACTAGGTTTGGCTGTGATGCACCACAGCCAAATAGCCCACTCATACTCTAGAACCATACATCAAAAATGACCATTTTGCTAAAGGTACCCCAGGGTACCTGGTAGCCAAAGAACACTGCTTTAGTAGGAGCCAATTGCTTCATAGAGCAGAGAAGAAAAAGGAGCAGAAGGCAAGAATTGATGAAACAAAAATATATCTTTTCTTTAATGCAGACAGTAGCAATCGGTCACACGTAATTGGCTGCATGTATATTCTGCTAACATGTTCAATGTAAGCGGAGGGGACCAATTGGTAACATTATAGCAAATTACTATTATTTTGATCAATTGAATATCAGCATCAACGCACTTCATAAAAGCTGCATTAAAATCACATGGTCCAATACCACATCAGCTTTGCATCATAGATTATATAGAGTCATAGAGTTGTACAGCACAGAAACAGGCCCTTCGGCCCATCGTGTCCATGCCAGCCATCAAGCACCTATCTATTCTAATCTCATTTTCCAGCACTTGGTCTGTAGCCCTGTATGCTATGGCTTTTCAAGTGCTCATCTCAATACTCCTTAAATGTTGTGAGGGTTCCTGCCTCTACCACCCCCTCAGGCAGCGTGTTCCAGATTCCAACCACCCTCTAGGTAAAAAAATCGTTCCTCAAATCCCCTTTAAACCTCCTGCCCCTTACCTTAAATCTATGCCTCCTGGTTACTGACACCTCCGCTAAGGGGAAAAGTTTCTTCCTATCTATGCCCCTCATAATTTTGTACACCTTTATTGGGTCCCCCCGCAGCCTTCTCTGCTCTAAGGAAAAAAATCCTAGCCTATCCAATCTCTCTTCATAGCTTAAACGCTCCAGCCAAGGCAACATCCTAGTGAATCTCCTTTGCACCCTCTCCAGTGCAATCATGTCCTTCCTAAAGTATGGCAACCAGGATTGTACACAGTACTCCAGCTGTGGCCTAACTAGCTTTTTACACAGCTTCAACATAACCTCCCTGCTCTTATATTCTATACCAGAGTCCACTTGCCAACCAATCAGCACTCTCTTCACATACAGTACAAATTGTCATCTTCCACCTATATTGGTATTCTTGAAAGGTGTCCTGAAGAGGATGAGATGAAAAGCTTTGACGTGTCTCTTTTTTCAGCGATATTCAATCATGTGTTTCTAGCCACTTTGTTACCACTTTTGCGAAATTTTAAAACCATAAGTTTTCAAACTAAAATCATTACTCTCATTGTTACTACAGAACAAAGGATGGAACATGACAGCCAATGGATGTTTATTAAATAATTTCACCGCTGAGAATAAGGCCAGTCTACCGCATTCACTATTAGCCAAATAAATAACTTGCATATTCTACAAGTTCTTTACTGATATTTAAGCTGACTGGCAGAAAAACCAGAGGTAATATGAGGAATAATAAAGTCATGCAACAACTTGTTACGATCTGAAGTGTACTGTATGAAATGGTGGTGTATTCAATAGTAACTTTCCATGGGGAATTGGATGTGTACGTGTAGTGAAAGAAGTAAGACCATAAGACATAGGAGCAGAAATTAGGCCATTCGGCCCATCGAGTCTGCTCCGCCATTCAATCATGGCTGATAAGTTTCTCAACCCCATTCTCCCGCCTTCTCCCCATAACCTTTGATCCCTTTACCAATCAAGAACCTATCTATCTCGGTCTTAAATACACTCAATGACCTGGCCTCCACAGCCTTCCTGTGGCAATGAATTCCATAGATTCACCACTCTCTAGCTAAAGAAGTTTCTCCTCATCTCTGTTCTAAAAGGTCTTCCCTTTACTCTGAGGCTGTGCCCTCGGGTCCTAATCTCTCCTACTAATGGAAACATCCTCCCCACGTCCACTCTATCCTGGCCTTTCAGTATTCTGTAAGTTTCAATCAGATCCCCCCTCATCCTTCTAAACTCCATCAAGTATAGACCCAGAGTCCTCAAACGTTCCTCATATCAACATTCTCGTCAACCTCCTCTGGACCCTCTCCAGGGCCAGCACATCCTTCCTGAGATACGGGGCCCAAAATTGCTCACAATATTCTAAATGTGGTCTAACCAGAGCCTTATAAAGCCTCAGCAGCACATCCCTGCTTTTATATTCTAGTCCTCTCAAAATAAATGCCAACATTGCATTTGCCTTCCAAACTACCGACTCAACCTGCAAGTTAAACTTAAGAGAATCCTGGACTAGGACTCCCAAGTCCCTTTGCACTCCAGATTTCTGAATTCTCTCCCCATTTAGAAAATAGTCTATGCCTCTATTCTTCCTACCAAAGTGCGTGACCTCACACTTCCCCACGTTGTATTCCATCTGCCACTTCTTTGCCCATTCTCCTAACCTGTCCAAATCCTTCTGCAGCCTCCCTGCCTCCTCAATACTACCGGTCCCTCACCTATCTTTGTATCATCTGCAAACTTAGCCAGGATGCCCTCAGTTCCTTCATCTAGATCATTAATGGATAAAGTAAAAAGTTGTGGTCCCAACACTGACCCCTGCGGAACTCTACTAGTCACCCGCCGCCATCCTGAGAAGGACCCCCTTATCCCCACTCTCTGCCTCCTGCCAGACAGCCAATCTTCCATCCACGCTAGTACCTTGCCTCTAACACCATGGGCTCTTATCTTACTGAGCAGCCTCCTGTGCGGCACCTTGTCAAAGGCCTTCTGGAAGTCCAAGTAGATAACATCCATAGGCTCTCCTTTGTCTAACCTACTCGTTACCTTCTCAAAGAATTCTAACAGATTTGTCAGGCATGACCTCCCGTTGATGAAACCATGCTGACTTTGTCCAATTTTACCATACACTTCCAAGTATTCTGAAATCTCATCCTTAATAATGGACTCTAAAATCTTACCAACGACCGAGGTCAGGCTAATCGGCCTGTAATTTCCCATCTTTTGCCTCACTCCCTTCTTAAACAGGGGGGTTACATTAGCGATTTTCCAGTCCTCTGGGACCCTCCCTGACTCCAGTGATTCCTGAAAGATCATCACTAACGCCTCCACTATCTCTTCAGTTATCTCCTTCAGAACTCTGGGGTGCAATCCATCTGGTCCAGGTGATTTATCCACCTTCAGACCTTTCAGTTTTCCTAGCATCTTCTCCTTGGTAATGGCCACCATACCCACCTCTGCCCCCCGACTCTCTTGAACTTTGAGGATGTCACTCGTGTCTTCCACCGTGAAGAATGATGCAAAGTACCTATTCAGTTCCTCCGCCATTTCTTTGTTCCCCACTACTACTTCTCCAGCGCCATTTTCCAGCGGTCCAATGTCCACTTTTGCCTCTCTCTTACCCTTTATATATCTAAAAAAACTCTTGCAATCTTCTTTTATATTACTGGCCAGTTTACCCTCATATTTAATCTTCTCCCTCCTTATTTCTTTTCTCGTTGTCCTCTGTTGGTCTTTGTAGGCTTCCCAATCCCCTGGTTTCCCACTGCTCTTCGCCGCATTGTATGCTTTCTCTTTAGCTTTTATGCTGTCCCTGACTTCCCTTGTCAGCCTTGTCCTCCCTTTAGTATGCTTCTTCTTAAGAGAGCTATTGGACAGGGCAGTGGAATGGGACGAGTTGGTAAGCTCTTTGAGATCGCAGAGACATGAAGGGACAAATTAACTCCTCTTGTGCTGTATCATGTTATGATTTCTACTTCGAAGTTACTACATGCATTAATAACTTATGAGCCACAAAATCAAATAGCAAAGGAAATCAAAGCAGCAAAATTAAATCTCTGAGGTACTGCAGATCGGTCTCTTTCTTGCTTTGATCTCATGAAGGAATGTGTAAACAGGTTCAATTTATAAATAATCCAGTGATTTCAATAGGCAAAATATAAATTTCCTGGACTATTTCCAGCTGTCAAAGTTTATTTACAGCATCTCAGTAACACAATCTGGTTTACCATGCAAATCTTCACTGAAGCACAGAGTGCATACCATTCCTTTCTGCTGTAACTCTGCTTCCATGCTTTTTGGAAGCATATGCAATTAGAGACTTACATTAGTGACAGATTACTTCACAAAAGCTATAATGAACTTGGTCAGCTTCTGGAATGACTACTCCAGAATACTGTGCACTACTTTTAACCCAGTAACCGATTAAAGGGAGATCCAAACATGCGAACATTAAAATAAATGTTTGAAAGGGTAAACAACAACTAATATAGCTCCTTTATCATAATAAGGTGCTTCAATCGTACAGCAATTAAAACTGGCAATGATCAACAGGCCAGAATTAGATGAGCGCAGATATCTTGGAGAGTTGTGGGGCTGGAAGAGATTTCAAAGATAGGGAAGGGTAAGGCCATACAATAATACGAAAACAAAGATGACAATTTTAAAATCAAAACATTGCTTGACCAGGAGCCAACGTAGGTCAGCGAGCATAGGAATGCGAGATGGACGGGGATTGGTGCAAGTTAAGGCACAGGCAGCAGAGTTTTGGGTGACCTCAGTGTTACAGAAGGTATAATGCGAGAGACCAGCCAATAGAGCATTTGAATAATCAAGCCTAGAGTTAACAAAAGCAGGAATGAGGGCCTCAGCAACAGATGAGGTGAAATATGGGCAAAGTTGGGCAATGTTTCGGAGGTGCAGATAGGTGGCCTTAGCGTCAGCACAGATGTATGTGGTTGGAAGCTCATCTCATCCGCTCCACACATCAATGGTGGGCCGCGTTTCCTGCCGCCGCATGTTGGGAACCTAATTTCAATACTTTAGCATCTCATTATAAACCCTGCTCTCCAGAATCATCCCCTCGCGCTGGATCAGACGAGCACGTCAGCATAATTGCATGCCAACGTGTATCACCAATGTACATATGCAATGGGCAGCTGGCGAGCAGCATTTCACTCGAGACTTCGAGATTTGTTTACCTACCTTCCTTCGGGCAGCACTCGCAATCATCAGCGGAGGCTTCGCAGCACCACCACACCACTTTTAGGGGGGCTCACGGGCAGGTCTCTACCTACCAGAACAGTCAACAGCGACGGGGTTAGGGCTTGCATGGGGAAGGGGGAGAAGTGGCCTCAGGCAAGGGGAGAGGCTGCAGGACGAGGGCTGTTCTGGGTAAGGGGAGTATCCCAGCGTGCGTGTGGGTGCACATGTTGATCTGTGCAAGGGGACTCAAGATGGTGAGGGCTGAGGAGGCAATCGCCAGAGGAGACGGCCAGATGGAGTTGTGAGGGTATTTGTGAGATAGTCAGTGGTGATGTCCCTTGAGCTGGCAGTGAGTGAGATGCCAGTGAATGTGTGTTGGCCTTGTGAGTGTTTGAGTTTAGAGTGATAAGACATCTTGTGTGTAGCATTGACACTGACCACCATTGCCACCGCTTCCCAAGCCAGAGTGGTGAGACTGATGGTCCTCCTGCAGCCACAGCAGAGGTAGAGGACATCACGGCGGGCCTTCACGGCATCCAGAAGGCGCCCCAGGGATGCATCACTGAATCAGAGAGCTGCACTCTTCTTGGCATTTGGGGCCACGTCCTCACCAGAGTAGACCTGGGCTGCAAGCATTGAGAAGTGTGCGCACAACTACAGCTTAAATATGGCACCCTGCATGAGGAAGCGGCAAGGTAACAGCGTGGTGGGCAAATCGGAGGCCGCTTGCCAACGAGACAATGTGTTTCCTGCAGCTACATAATTAATGAGAGGGGAAAGGGACAATACAATGCGAAAACCTGCCATTGTGGCCGGCAGATAAAACTACAATTTTCCTGCCTGCTACCGCACTTTGTGCAAATCTAGGACGATTCCACCATACGGAATGGAATTTGGAGTATGGACTGAAAACAATGGTTTCAGTATTCCTAATATTTAATTGGAGGAAATTTCTGTTCATCCAGTACTGGATGTCAGATAAGTAATTAGACAATTTAGCAACAGTGGAGGAGCCAAGAGAGGTGGTGATGAGACAAAACTGAGTGTGTCAGCCTACCCATGTAAACTGATGCTGTGCTTTTAGACGATGTGGTCGAGAAGCAGCACGTAGATGACAACTAGGAGAAGGCCAAAGATAGATCCTTGGGGGGCACCAGAGGTAACTGCATGAGCCGGAGCACAAACTATATATATTGGAAATATGAAAGGTGGTATAGTCAGGCAAACATTTTGTTGGAAAGGTGTTGCTCTCACATAGCAATAAATAAAGCAGGTGTCAATATCACAGACAGCAGAAAGTCAAATCTATGCCTGCTGCACCATATTAAATGTCAGTTCAATAAGTACATTAAAGCTGCTGACCCCAACTTTCACTGATGAGGACGACACAACTGTTAAATGATAGGCAGGCAAGCAGGAAAAGGTCTTGAATTTATCCTCATTCTATCTTTTCTACAAGCTCTTATTCCCAACATAACGGTGAAACAAATAATTGAGATTTTTCTTTTGCAACTGGTTAATAATAGCATGTTTATATAAAGCCAACATGCAACACTTTAACTCAAAGAAAAAAACACAAATAGCAACAAATTTTATCTTTTATAAACATGTTTTTTTTACTATGCATCAGTTAATATTAATCACAAATTGAACTAATAAATTATATACTCATAAGATGCTGGGAACACAGCCATTACAGAACCAGTGCAAAGTGGCTATTTGAAACCTTCACTATGGACAAGTTTGTACTACTACTACCACTTTGCACCCAATCTCAACTACAGCAAGTTAGAAGGTAATCTAGCAGGTTAAGTGCAATAACTCAGTATATAATGCGATAGAGATGATGACCCAATGCACTTAATGTTCTGCAAAGTAAACAAAGTAAATTCATTAAACCCACAAGATGAAAGATTCCATGCATGATTAAAATATGCCTGTGCAAAGAACTTAAAAAGGAACTTATTCAGATTGAGATCAATAGCTAAGGAAAAGGTCCCTGCGAATTATCATCTGATTAAGTTTATTTTATGAAGTATCACTAAGACAAACAAGTAAATTTACAATCTGTGAATATTTCTTAAAGCCTGCAGACAAGCAATACATGAAATGGAAGCACATGGCTCGTTGTGCTGGAAATCTTCTGAAGTCAAAAAGAATCAAACGTAAACTTAACAGTATTACACACCATTGCACACAAGAATACTACCAGCTATGAAAAAAACTGCAGAACAAAATTACTACATTACAAAAAAGTCAATATTTATCACAATCAACATACAAGAGGAAATACCCAACTCAAATCCTGATATTTGTATTTTGAAATAGCAATGGGCGAGTCAGGATCTGTTATGAGACTCGTGATTTTCAAATCCATCTTCCAACAGAACAAAGTGCAGCCTCGAATGCAGAAAGAATAACTCATGCATTCAGTCAGAAAAGGATAAATCTTTTCTCCTGCTTACTGTAAATGCCAAGTACCACAACGTCTTAATTTTTCAACTAGTTTAAATTCATTTACTTATAAAAATTAAGTTTCTCAATACTGTACTCAAGTTCATTTTTCATTTCACTGGTATGTCTTTTTGATCCTTACAAATACTGAACTTAAACACATCAATTACTGCTAGTAAATTGTGCATTTGACTTTAAACTTATGAATCTCAGTTTGAATTTTACCTTCACCAGTAGTCATATTCAAAAGCAGTCTACACACACAAGCACTGCAGTACTCAGTATTAGTCCTCAAATCAGAGGATTTAGCCTCAACAGCATAAAATTCAACCAACCCCTTCCCCAGTCAGGCCACAGAGTTGCCGTCTGCCAATCAACTGCAAAGTCAAAGCCTCCAGTTTCCTTTCTCTGCCTTCAGAGCAAGGGACAAAAGTCCACAGTGAAAGTTTCTTCCTACACGGTAACCTAGTTCCAAAGGTAGCCTTCAATTTCTATTTGATGGTTTAGAATAGTAACAAGACTTGGCTGTTCCAGAAAATACATGCTGTCCAAAATCCTGTATTTACTTTTCAAGCTCCTACCACTCATCTGCACTAAGATGCGATTCTTGCCTCCATCACAGAAGTTGTAAAGCAATGATAATCAAACCGTATTATTTTTCATACCAACTCAAAAGGTAGTCTTCAGTCTTTCACTCCTGTATGCATCTAAATGCAATTCCCTAGATTCATTTACTTTGATTGACAGGTATGCTTGCTGCATAGCATGTTGCCATGAGTGACTGCACACAAGCACAAAAGACGCAACATAATTGTATATCACCAGAGAGGAAATGTTTGAATGGAGACACCAGCTGATCCTTAATTACACTTACACGCTGGAAAAAGAATCTCTCTCTCTTAGGGGTATGAAGAGTGCCCGCACAACTAAGAGGAAGCAATCGCTCAAAAGTAAAATTCTATATTCACTCAACAACCTCAAATTTAAAATCATAACTGCAGCTTAATAGTTACTAATTGCAAGGCATAAAATTAGGTTAGATGGTCTGCAGAATTGGACCACTTTGCCATCTTTAAGAAAAAGGGAAGTTTAGCCTCTGTTTTACAGCTTCGTTCAAGAATTTTAATCCTCAGTATGACAGTAACCAAACAACTAGAACATTCCTAAGTGTGAACACATCTCTTCAAAATTCTGTTTCCCAGTAGCCACAGAAAACCTTTCCAATGCAAAACATTACATCTGGAGAGGATTTCAAAAAGTAAACAGCAGCAAGCTGAATTTCATCACTCTCAGAAGCCATTTGGTAGTATAGAATTTGAGTATTGCTGAAAAACAACATTTTGTTGAAGGTTTTCATCTTGCACTCATCAGGACAATCACAAGAACACCAATGTCAGGGGAAGCAACAACTTTATACTGTATGAGAAGAGAATGTTGACTGGTTGGCAAGTAGATTCTGATTGGCAGAGGCATTACCATGGAGAATACACCTGATGAGTGCAAGATGAAAGGCTTCGGCAAAATGTCTTTTTTCAGCTATATTCTAGGTGACACCTGCCCTGCATATCTCTCAAAAATTTCCTTCTGCCACTTTTTCCTCAGGAGTTAGCATGTCTTTAATATCAAAAATAAGGCTTTAAACAAAGTTAATTCAAAAAAGATTCATCCATTATTTGGTGTGTTTTAATGCCTTTAATGATGTTTTTACTTGGATCAACAGCCTATCAACAAAAAGCCTAAGTTTGGGTTTAATATCTTTGGCCAGATCTGTTATGCGGTAGTATATTCAGATTATGGCATCCGAGCAGCACAGTGCATATAACTACTCAGCGTTCGACCAGTAACAATCAGGTGTACTGGACAAATTATTTTTCTTCAGCTTTAGCAATATCTGCTCAGTTGTTTGGCAAAATTATTTGAAGAATAGCTAAAGAGTGAATTTCAAAGGCTTTACTTTTGATTAAAAACACTGAATTTTTAAGGAGGCTGTGTATCAAGTGTGCATATGTATAGCAGGGGAAGGGCACAGAAGCGGGCGAGCATGGGGGACAATTTGATGTCTGTTTGTTTAAAAAAAACAACTAATTGAATTTTGAAGGCAACCAGGCTGAGGTAACAAACAGGATGTTGGAAGGGCAAGGAAGAAAATGGGTGGGGGAGAAAGGAGAGAAATAGACTGAGACGGAGGGTCGCTGTGCCTCTGGCCAGAATATATTGGGGGGAGAAACCAGATAGTGGAACAAGGAGTTCTGAGGACACAAAAAAAGAGGTAGGGGCAGTGATGGATGTGAAGGATTGTAGAAGGAAAATTGATAGCGGGAAGATGGAGGAAAGCGTAAGCAGTTGGAACAGGGGTTGAATTTTTCCTGCAATTTCCATTGCAGCATGCAGCAATTGATGGCCCTTCTTCTACCAACACACTGTTTGCCAAAAGGAACGATAAAGACAAAAAGGAAAGCAAAGTTGTGAGATAAGCAAAGAAAAATCTAGGGAAGAGAGCCCCACATAACATTTTTCTTCCTATCACAAGTATATTTTCTCTCCTTTCCAGTCTCTTCCGATCTACAATCACCACTTAAATTTCCTGTTCCTGATAGTCACCTTCGCACTGTGGTGTCCAGTTCCTTTACACCTCCATCAGCCACCAACATGGCCACTCTTTCTTGAATTGAGGTGCAACCGGTCTACATCCACTACCATCCTTTCTCCACCTGGCTGATCCTGCTCTTACCTTGAACATCTTCTTGACTCTATTCATTTCTCCCAAACAAAACATATTGCTCATGTTAGAACCATATCTTAAAGAGCTATATTTTCTTTTAAAATTTGGAAGGACATTGCATTATTTGGGGCCTGACCTGAGGTTTTTTTTTTAAAAAAAAAGTCATAAGTTCACTTTAGTCTGTGAGCAAACATGCCTTTTCCGAGAAATCAACTGACCTCCGCTAAATGACCAGCATGGCAATTGTGGAGAGGTAATTATTTATTTGAACTGCAATTACTTTAATCGTAGGGAAAAATTGCTTTAAAGGCAAAGGCTCTAATGATTTACAGGAAATCACCTGACAGAAATGAGTTATGTTCTGAACTTGTCTTTTTAAACTCAGTTGGGAATGAACTGAGAATGGGAAAAGCTGCCCAGATCAACACTGTGGCTATCAGTATCCAGCTGACAATCCTCATCTCAGTGGATCTTGTCTGCATTTGGAAACCAATGCAAGGAGGATTGATCTAACTCTATTCTCCTTTGTGCTGAAGCTCCGACGGTGAGAACTTTCAGTCATCAATGGGACTAGAGGCCTGTCTTCACGAGGGAGCACCAGATCAACGGCATCAAAACCTTGCAAATTTATCGTGTGCATGCACGTGCATGGGCACTGGGGAATTTTAGAAGGAATAAATAGTTGCACTTTCAGATTACAAATTGTGTGTTAGCCAGTTCTTGCAGCTTGTTTTGAAAAAGAAGTTTCAGTTTATAGTAAATCAATCACTCTAACTAGGCTTCTTTCAATAAACTCAAAAGTCTCTCTTATTCTGTGTTTAACAATAGCTAAAGTAAATAATTGGCCATTTTGGTAAGCTAATTAAACATTTACACTAACATGACCTGTGGCGTAGTGGAGCCAGATAAACAGTGCACTCCTCCCGTCTCAGCTGTAACACTAGGGGAACTCTTGCTTCCACATAGTCCATTGCAGGGCCCTCGACTGTGCCCATCTCATTTCCTGCACTTCTGGCAAGTAAGAGATGGTGCAAGGACAGAAACACAACAGGTTCCCCCTAGTCCCCCCATTCACCCCACCAGCCTCCACACTCAACAAATCATCCGTCATTTTCACCACCTTCGGAGCAATACCACCAAGTACATCTTCCTTTCCACTTTCCTTTCTGCAATCCAAAGGGGTTGTTCCCTCAACAGCACCCTGGTCTACTCTTCCATCATCTGCCCCCTTCCCACAGTTCTTTCCATACAACTACAGGGTATGCAACATGTGCCCTTTCACCTCATCCCGTCCCAAACACTCCTGCCAGGTCAAACAGTGGCATTCAAATTTAGTCTATTGCATTTGCTGTAGTCTGATCAAAACTGGGGAGGCCAAATGTAGATTTGGTGATTGCTTTTCTGAACACCTGAGTTTCTGGACATTTACCACTTGAATCATCTGCCCCACTGTGTTCTACCACTCACTGCAAGTTTGAGGAATGGCACTTCATCTTTCAATTAGGCACTTTATAGCCTTTCAATTTCAGATCCTGCAAGTTCTGTTGTTACCATTCTTAGCTACTCTAGACCCTTCTGTTGTCTCTTTATTTATCCTATTATGTCTTACAGCATCATCTCTCCTTAAGAACTATTTCATTTGCCCCAGTATCTCTAATACGACTTGGTGTCAATTTTTGTTTGTTAACGTTCTGGAGAAGGATCTTAGGACATTTATTACTTTAAAAGGTGCCACATAAATGCAAGTTGTTACAGTGACAACTAGTGTAATGCCCTTCTACTGTTAGGTCACATTAAAATTAAAATTCATTTATTTTCTTACTAATTAGGTATAGGAATGAGGCATCTGAATGATGAGACATTTTTAAAATTTGCTCTTGGGATTTGGGTGATGCCTCATTCTTATACTTAACCAGGAAGAAAATGAACGAATTTAACTTTGCTGTGACATAACAGCAGAAGGAAATGATATCAAATGATAAAACCATGATTTCAAGCATTTAAAATACATAGTCCTACAACAGCATCAGCAGCGTTAGAAAATATAAAATACGAAGATAAAACTTTTCAAATGTCTAACAGCTTCGCATTAGCCTATAATCATTCACATCATAGCAAGATGTGGAATTCTTTTTAAATCAAGAAGTAATAAATGTTTAACTTGTATAACATATGCTACATTTTTCTTTCCATCCAGCCTCTCAATTTTTAAACAGTTGACTGTACATTTCTTTTAAATAAAATATGCATCAACTATTTTTCCAAAAATATAAAATTCAATTCAGCCATGACTCATCCAATCAAGCAAACACACAGATCAAATACTTATGTCGGCTGTTAAAACACAAGCCTGCAACTTTGAATTCAGAATAGTTTCCAGTGATAAAAACAAATGTCTGATCATTGCAAAGGAAAAATGTAATCAGTCATCTGTAAGCTCACCATGATTCTTTAATATGCACAATTTCAAAAACATTTAGAAAATAAGAGCCCAGATTACTCACCAGCTGAAGACAGAATCATATTTCCAGATTTCTGAACCTCATCAAATTTTGCAAAAATTACATTCAGCCTGTTTGAAGAAAATAAATAATGCATTATGAACATATAAAATGGGGGATAAATGATATTAAAAAATCTGTAAGTGAATGTTTTATACATTGAAATGGCACTTCGAAACAAATCAGTAAGATCCTTGAATTCAACAAGTATGAGGGCCACAAGAACACTGTCAAGCACTGCTCTGTTGTCATGAAAAAATTGGTACTAAATTTCAGAATTAAAAAAGTATTGAATGGTACTATTCATAATGTATAAAAATGTAGATTTGGAAAGAAAAATAACAAAAATGTTACAACTGGACTGTCATCTTATGTCCCACCATCTCTATTAAATATATTGTTCATACTCAAGATGGACTCAAATTATTATTCAGTTCCCTTAATGCTGCTCTCAAAGAATAATTATCTAGGGTCATGAGGTTTCTTTTCACTGAACATTGCCTTAACATTTGAACTTTTTTTTCTAGAACAGGCAGCAGACAGACTCAAGTTTAATTGCTATTAATTTATTTTGCACAATTATTTTGATATCTTATCCCTCAAACTATATGTCAAAAGAGTGAAATCAAGTCAGTGTTTTGCACAGGAGTGAAGATTTCTATAGCATCAGGAAACCAATCGTTCTACTAATTTGAGAGTTTCACTTTCACATGCTGTGCTGCTATCACCACCACCACAATAACTGCTCTTATCACTCGTACTGTGAAACAGCATTTCAAAGATGGTTCTGAAGCCTGACACTTAACATTAATATCTGGAAAACAAACTGATCATGGCAAGACCAATTATATTGGAAAATAACTTATGGGTGTGAGGATTCCTGGGGCTTGTGTGATTGTGACAGATTGAAAAAGAAGTTCTGACAGAACTTTGGAATTGGTTACAGGTCATTGCTGCTCATCTCTCTCAGGACTGGTGGTGGCGAACAGAAAATAGGGCAAGGGCCAGCTGGTACAGAAATCTGATCTGACAAAAAAACAGGATAGTTTCTTATCCTAGGTGATTGCCTAATGTCAGTTCCTTCCAATTAGCAGGGGCGATTCATAAGTATAATTGAAGTCCTAGCAGCAATATTTCAATAATATACAAGGAGCAATTATTTCAAAAATGTACTTATATTATTTCTAACTTTCCTGCTATACTGACTGGGCTGTTAATTTGTCTGTTGGTAGGTTGTGGGTAATATGGATGATCTTACCCACTCAGCTACAACTTTGAACATGAATACGCCCTTGGCCTAACAGCTTATCTTGTATCTATAGACAAGTTTCTCAAATTTTGCCAAAGGTGTTATAGTGCAAAATAAAAATAGGTGCAGGATAGACTAAAGAATGTGGTGACTCTATACTGAGCACTTAGTGTGGGCATTGTTAAGGCAGATTGGAATCATAACATTACAAAGCCAACTAAGCATGTTTAAAAGTGTTATGATCTCAGATGAGACCAATAACATTTTTTAAAAATGTAAACAAAATTTTAAATCGCAGTTATTTGCTCAAGGAATGAAGCCATAAGTTTCCAGGATTTAAAACAGAACATTGTGACTATTCAAGAGGAAGCAAAGCAAACACTAAAATTATCTATTCTTTCATCTAACATTCAGAATTAACACAAGTTAAACATGAAGTAACAAGCAAATTATGGTTGAACGTAAACTATAAATTGCACCTTAAAATGGCAGAAACAACCAAGACAGATCTTGAGTATTGCTGAAAAGAGAGGCTTTTTTTGTTGAAGCTTTTCATCTTGCACTGATCAGGGCAACTCACAAGAAAATACTAATGTCAGGGAAACAACATATTTATACTGTATGAGAAGAGAGTGCTGATTGATTGGCAAGTGGACTCTGATTGATAGAAGCATTGGCATGGAGAATGTACCAGTTGCCAGTCTGACAGTTAACTGCCAAGCATTGTTTGAAAGTTAAACCAGGCAGCTTGACTCTGGTTGATCAAGGCATTGCCCTGGGGTATTTCCTTACAAACTGTCCTGATGAGTGCAAGACGAAAAGTTTCGACAAAAAGTCTTTTTTTCAGTAGTACTCATGTTCTGTACTACCAAACAACTATTTACAAGGCAGATCTTATGAATTGGCTCAGCAGTCCACTCAGATTTTAGTGATCATAGTGAGTCACGAAGCCCTTCAAATTTTTTCTTCCTCATGAGGAATTTCAGTTCCTCTCCTTCTAGGAGCTGGTCTGATCCCCAGTCGGCAGCAGCGCACAACCAACCCAAGTTTGATGAGCACAGTCTTTACCACAAATGACACACGTCTGTAGAATCTGTTCAACTCAGTCTGGATGGTGTAGATCCACTAATGTTATGTTCAAGTAACAGGAACAGCTACAGCAACTAACTCTGTTTATTCTCAGATTCTGGATCTAGCCTCCTCCAGCTCGTCTATTCTTCTCCAGTGGGCTCCACGACTGCAACTGCTACTGCCTACCACTGATGCTAATGCTATTAACCTCACTTTGGTTATTTGCTGCAAATCATTCAGGGACAACCCTTCCCTCTATTTAAAAAAAAGTCATAGCAACTGATAAGGTCATCATGATTTTCAATGAGTATACTAAAATTCACCATGAAATCCTGTTAGCCTTAACCTTAGCAAGTCCCAGCAGCAGTATCCGCCTGTGGATTCAAAATCCCACAAAGAGCCCTAATTTTGTTACAACCTAGTTAGGGACCAGTAAATGTTGTTGCAAAGAGGACTAAATTTGAAATCCCAACTATTTACTAAGAGAGTAAAGCCACAGGATTCCATGGTTTCAAACAAATAAATTTTACTATACCAGACTCAACAAAGCGAACAGTCAATATGATCTATTTTGTACTCTTAACATTGAGATTTAACATGACGTAAACATGAATTAACAGGAAAATTGTGGTCAAACACACTACAAACTGCACATTAAATGGCAGACACAACCAAGACAGGTCCAACAATTTTTTTTCAGCAGTCCATCTATGATCACAGTCACAAAAATCCTTCAACATCTGTATCTTCATGAGGGATTTCAGCTCCTCTCTTTCAAGAATCTAGCCTCTTATTTCCCTCAACAGCAGCTCCAACTCAGCCTGGAAGCACTCTTTCAAGCAGACTTCAGCTCAAATTGCCCAAAGACTGCTTCCTCCCCCCACAGCCCTCACTTTGTCTCACTCGGTTGACCAGGCTGCAACTCAGCATCTAACTACGTGCATGTCCTCACCTATCTAGCTATACTAAGCAGACAACCGCTGCTCACCATGGGCTTCTCTTTACCCCAGCTGCCAGCTTCACTGAGCTGACAACTGCTCCTTGCAAGCTTTCTGTAACCCAACTCCAAGCTGCACCAAGCAGCTACTGCTCCAGGGCTTTTCTGAGCCCCAGCCCCCTTAGCAGTACGGAGCTAAGGACAGCACTTCAGCCGCATGGAGTTGACCCTCTTCACCTGCTCCCAACTCAATTCATCGCAACCATTTCCTGTGTCCTGCAGTTTCTCCTACAGCACGACCAGGAGCGGCAGGCAGCAGTGTCAGATTCCCTCAACAGCAATCCTTTACACAATTACTTTTCATGTAATGAAACAGGGAACCTGCATGGCATGCGTGAAAATGTATGCATCTCACCCTTAAGGAGTTCATGTGCTCAGTTTAACTTTGATTTATCTCGTAGCTGTTTGTGGGATCCTGTTGAGTGGAATTTGGCTGATGTTCCTACATTACAACAATAACTACTTTAAAAAGAGCTTCATTGGTTATAGGGGAGTCTTGAGGTCTTAAAGTGCTATATAATGCAAGTTCTTTCTTTTACAACTAACAATTAAACACTATTTACAAAGCTCCTTCTTACATACTAAAGTGTAAGCACTTTCAATATTGTACAACAAAAAGTCCATTTTCCCATCTCTTAGTTATTCTGTTGGATTGTACTAAGTAATTCAATTATCCAACTCCCAAAGGCCTTTTCAATTTTATTCAAAAGTACAGTAGCATTAAATGCTTAGTATGGTTTTCAATTGGACAGTCGAAAGTTTGAAGAAGGAGACACAAACATCATATGTTTAAACTAGCAAAGGTTGAACAGCGTATTAATTTTTCTTTTCTTCCCCTATTCAAGATTCTGTGCAGTTTCTTAAGTATGAAATCAGATTGAGCCAAGAGATAGAACCTGGAACATATGGTGAGAACATAATTTTTGCATTCCCAAATACTGTGAACATATTCCTGATCCTGCTGCCCCAGTGGTCAGATCTGGCCAAGCAATTAAATATTATAACCTTGTTTGCCAAGCTATGCTTCCTCTTGGACTTAATACAACAATACAGAATTGATTGACAGTTGCTCAGTTTATGCCACAATCTGGCCTCTACAAATGTGCAGATATGTAGCCAGGCTGTTAGTCCTTTATAAGATCATAGCTGGGAGCAACAGACAAGAGCTCTCAGCACATATTGTCGATCTCTATATTGATTTCAGGAATACAAGAGCTGCTACAGCTGCACTTCAACATGCCTCATCAACCCAGTAAGTCTACGTAGAAGATCAATAGCAAAGCTTCATATCTCAGTTATTGAGCCAAAGAAACTTGTGGGTGTGAGCAGTGCAATAGTTTTGAACTCCAACTCTACATTATTTTGTATCTTAAAAAAAAACTAAACTCAGGAGGTACAAATAAACTAATGCAGTGCATTATAAATAATAACAGAAAATGCTGGAAATGCTTAGCAGGTCTGACATCAACTGTGGAGAAAGAAACAGAGTTAACTTTTCAGGTTGATGACCCTCACTCCACAAATGCTGTGTGACCTAAGTATTTCCAACATTTTCTGCTTTTATTATACGGTCGGTCTTGCAAGTTGCCTTTATGAAAATAAATCATCAACAGAAAGCACAATAAGAAACAGATTCAACAGGTCAAGTGACTAATCAATAGAAATTAACCTGAGTGCTATTTGCAAACATGTGCATCACTGCTTTGCAATTCACTAGAACATGCAAAGTAATTAGTATCTCAGTAAATGGAACTTTATAGTGTTGGTTTACCATATCCATTTATTTGGGTTTGGCTAATCTACATAGGATGCACAGGAATGTGTGCAAAGATCATAATGGGACTTCAGCAGGACTGTGGGTTTGAGGTCAAGGGACAGTCTGCCCTCTATCCTTTCACAACACGTTTTTGTTGAGTCATGCACAATGAATGTAATTATCTTTCAACTTTCTTGACACAAGAAAGCCCCATTCATCATGTCTTCCCCACTGATAACCACTTTATCAGCTTCAACAACATTGCTGTTACAGTTTTAAAAAAAACACCAACTTCAATTTTCAACAAATTAAGACAGAACATAATCCACTCAAACACTGAAGTTTTTAAACAAACACCTGATTTTAACAGATCCCTGTTCAAGTCCAGTGTAACTCTATGGTAAGGCCCACCACCACGTCATAAATGGATTTTCAACTAGCAATGTTATGCAGGGATTATAAGGTAAATTTGGAAATTTATTGGACTAGACCCTTTGTTATAATATTCCACTTCCTGACTATACACAAAAACAGATTTTGCAGGACACCCAAAATTAATCCAGAGACTGAGCTTCGGCTAATCAGAATTGTATCAACAGCAAATGTGGCAAAAATAGGCAGCCATGGTGACTGTAATGTTATCTGTTGCTGTGAAAAGATTACCTCTTCACAAAGCAATGCCAAATAAAACTTGTGTGATGGGCAGTTCTTGCAGACAGAACTCTCACTCAATATACCCCATGATCAGCAGCCTGAAAGAAGAAGTTGGCTCAGTAATATCATTGCGGTGTGACACATTGAGGATCAGTAAATCCTTTTATAACAGATTGTGTGATGCGAAGCCCACAAACAGCACGACCTCCCAGTCCTTCCTGTCCTCTATCACGGAGGTCTTTGATGACCATTTCAGGAGAGTCTGGACAAACTGCAAACTCTGTTCGAGCTAAGGCCCTAGAGGAGAGTAAAACTCCCGGAAACGACAGCTTAGCAGCTGAGTTGTATTCAGAAGACGGCAACATCGTCCATCAGATCCGCTGTCGGTGTGCAGACTGATGAACATCCGCGACCAATTCGAAACTGCCTTGGAGGACAAGGTAAATCGCAGCAAAAGCAATGCCATGTTCTTTGGGAACTGGGCCGACCTATCCTTTGTCCCCTTCACCGTCAGGTCAGACTGCCTGGAGGTGCTGGGGATATGGCTCGCACTAGGAACTGGAAGGAGAAAGTAGCTATGGTCAGACAAAAACTGGGTATGTGGGAGCGATGCTCCCTCTCCATTGCAGGCAAGAACCTGGTCATTAGATGCGAAGTGACCTCGGGTGTTGCTGTACATGCAAAGGTCTGGTCTATTCCTCACTCCTGCCCAGTGACAAAATCAATCACCCTAGTCATCCTCCACTTTATCTGGAAGTCGAAAATGGATTGTGTTCGCAAGGGATACAATGTACAAGCCTCTAGCAGGGGGGGGGGGGTAGGGGAAAGAAAAAATGTGTCCAACATCACCCTCATCCTGATGCCCCACTTTGTGTGCAACTGCATCAAGCTGTGCTTAGACTCTCTGTACACAAACACCAAGTGGCACTACGCGAAGTTCTACCTGTTCCCAGTGTTGCAACGGATGGGTCTGGCCACTTTGCCGCGGAATGCTCCAAGTAGTTGGACTGTGCAGTACCACCTAACTCTCGTGGAAAAGTTTATGTGGAAAAACAACTTTGACCACAAGTCCATCAGAGGCAGTGGTCTGCACATAACGGTCTAGAGGTCTTGTGCCAAAAGGAGGAGGTAGATCCTGTCAGATGGTTCAAAGTCATTTGACAGATTGCCTCATTGCCAGAACTTTCAAACAAACACTAAGACATAGCTTGGCTGGTGGTGAGAAAGGTCCTTCCTGTTAGATCCTTCCTACATGACTGGAGTCTCAACCCCTCTGCACATTGCCATCTAGGTGGCTGTGGTGGGGAACAGGCCACTGTTCACCTCCTTCAGGAACGTGCCTTTGCAAAGGAGATCTAGAGAGAGATGCAGTGGTTTTTGTCAAGGTTCATCCCGAGCAGCTCTGTGACTCAGGACTCTGTGCTCTTGGGTTCTTCACAGGGATGCACACCATGGTAAACATCAACTGTGAATGAAGGATCATCAACTTGGTGAAAGATGCTCTTTGGTCTGCTCGCAATATGCTGGTCTTCCAGTGCAAAGAATTGTCCTAGACCGAGTGTTGCAAATTGGCACATTCCAAGGTTGAGGACCATGTGCTGAGAGACGTACTAAAGCTTGGGGCAGGGGCACAATGGGGCAAGGTTGCTGGATAATGCCTTTCAGCCGTAGTACACCGAGGGGCTGTAAAATTTGTAGAACCCCTTGGCTGTATGCCTGACACTGAATGTGCTTTGTGAATATCAAGGATGGAATCATCCCAGGTTTGCACCAAGTGAAGGTAAAATGATATTTTACCCTTTAGCTGCGATGACAGGTTTTCACGCCTTTTCATCCCAAACCCGCCACATTACTTATGCATTCCTGGGAAACACGCCATTTCCATGGTAGGCAGGCTCTCATTCTCCACCATGCATCACCTCGCTGCTCCATCATGCCAGGTGCCATATTTAAAGTCAGCTGCATGCACACATCTCAGTGCTTCCAGCTCACAACTACTATAGGGAAGATGTCCACAAAAGGCAAAAAGACTGCAGCCCCCAGATTTAATGATGCATCATTGGAACTCCTCTGGCCTTATGACAGGCAGCAGCATCACTAATCCAGCATGGCAGGCGGTGGTAGCAATGGTCAGTGCCAATGATACACAGCAGAGGTTAGCCATCCAATGCAGACAGGGTATGAGTGACCTCATCCGTACAGCCGGGGTAGGCAACCATTTCATCACTCCAAACTCTCTCACTCAAGCCCATCACACATTCACTGGCATCTCACTCACTTCCAGCTCAATGGATATTACAACCCATTCTCTCATACGTACCCTCACATGTCCATCTGGTCTCATCTCCTCTGGAGACTACCTCCTCAGCCCTCATCATCTTGAGGCCACTTGCACAGATCAACATGTGCCCCCACACACACCCTGGAACATCCTCCTTTCCCAGCACAGCTCTCGTCCTGCAGCCTCTTCCCTTACCTGAGGCCACTTCTCCCCTTCTCCAAGCAAGACCTCGCCCTGCAACCATTAAAAAGCCACCCACAAATTGCTGATCTGATAGGTAAAGACCTACCCGTGAGCCCCCCTAAAAGTGTGTGGTGCCATCTGTGAAGCCTGGTGCTGACCGAAGCAAAGATGGCAAACAAACCTTGAAGCCCTGAGCGAAGTGCAGCCCACCAGGCGCACAACACTTATGTGCTGTTATGAAACATGGATGTGTTTTCCTGCTGACAAAGGCAAATGATCCAGTGGGGGGGAGGAAGAGAGAGAGGCAGAGGCAGAGAGAGAATGAGTCCAGCGGGCTGGCCTATTAATGATATGGAGGTATATTACAACGAGGTTCCCGACATCTGATGGCAGGAAAGGCGGCCCGCCATCGTCAGGCTGAACGGATGATTGCTAACTGGTTTCACATCGACGTGAAACCGATTGCACCATACTGTCCACTCACGCCAACAATCATAACCGATGCTGGCGGGCGTGGAAAATCCCAGGCTAAGTATTGAAATTTATTGAGGCACCTCAAGAGGAACATGTTGTATGAAGGAAAGTTGAATTCTATTGCACTTGCTGTAATTTTTCAATTTGAAATGTTTTGCCCTCAGGCTGTACGCCTAACATGGAAAGTATATGGTAAATATCAGGAGAATTACATTGTATAGAGGCACCTAGAAGTGGAACATGCCATATGGAGACAAGTCGAATTTTACGGCTCTATAATTTTCAAGTTGAAATGTTTCACAACGTACTTTCACAAATTTTATGAATCAAGTATATTTCTGAAAAAAATAACACACATGGAGCCATCAGCTCGCATCTTTAAATTATTTTAAAGCAGCTTTAGATCTACACTCATCACATAACTAAAAAGTGACAAAGATTTAACTGATTGTTTGCCCGGTTTAACCCGAGTGGCTAACCAACAACCAAATTGAGGGTAGCAGGGTAAGAGGGAGACAAAGGAGGAAATACACCGACAGTTTAAGGTGTAAGATTTGAGGATATCCCCAAGATGTTGACTGCTTTCAAAGACCACAAAAATTGGAGAGCCACGATCGCGGAGTTGTAAAACATGGCAAGTGTAGAAGAACCATCAATAGCAGCATGAAAAATTAACCCAACATGTAACAAACAACCAAAGAACAAATATTTAACTTGGTAAGCTGGATCATTAAATGCAGCATTAATAATATTTCAGCTATCAAATCTAGGTTTTTAAAATATTTTCTGCAAGTTTGCACACTCTTAAGAATGTGGTTTAATAGATGCATGCTACAATAAAGGTAGATGCAATGTGGGCCATGCATAGCAAATTCTACAGATTTGGGTGATAGATGTTTGGTAGCTGGGTCAATCTTAATCATGGAGGACTGGGGACAGTTGTCGCAAAGGCACAAAAGCTATTATTCACAGAAGAGATTAAAATAACTGATCTACAATGACCGGATCAGTCACATGTACCTTGAATTAATTAGTGTCAAGTTAACAACACATTTAGGGAATAAATCTCAGTAAAGAGACCCCAAGGCCTCCTGCCTCCAACATTTGATAAATTAAGAACGACGTTATCCAAAAGGCACCTCTCCTACCTTTTGAAGATCAACTTAAAAACCATGAAATCTGAAAAAAAGTCTCCCACAGTTCAAAGTTTAGCAAAATAAAAGGATGCTTCTTGGCACTTCAAGAGATGCCAGACACAAGTCCACCTGCACACCTCATCAAGCTCTTCACCTTTCGTTTCCTGGACAAAGCCAGAAAACTGTTTTGAGCGGTTTATATATGCTGTGCAAGTTTTATAGAATAATAGAATGGTTACAGCACAGGAGGCCATTCAGCCCACTGTGTCTGTGCCAGTTCTCTACAACAGCAATGCACCTGGTGCCATTCCCTATAACCCTGCAAATCTCACCTCTTCAGATGACGATCCAATTCTCTTTTAAAAACCATGATTGAATCTGCCTCCATCCCACTCTCAGGCAGTGCATTCCAGATCCTAAACTTGCAGTCAGTGCATAAAGAAGTTTTTTTCTCATTGCACTCTTGCTTCTTTTGCCAATCACCTTAAATCAGTGTCTTCTGGTTCTCAATCCTTCCATCAATGGGAATAGGTTTTTCCCACCTGCTTTGTCCAGAGTCCTCATGATTTTGAATACCTCTATCAAATCTTCTTTAAACCTAAGTCCCTCTTCTCGGGAATCTTTACTGCACCCTCTCAAATGTGTTCACATCCTTCCAAGTGTGCTGTCCACAACTGGACACAATACTCCAGTTGAGGCTGAACCAGTGCTTTATACAGGTTTATCATAACTTCCTTGCTTTTGTACCCTATGCCCCAATTTATTAAGCCAAGAATCTTGTATGCTTTTATGGAACACACTCTCAACTTGCCCTGCCAACTTCAATGATTTAGGCACATATATCCCACAGTTTCCTCTACTCCTGCACCCACTTTAGAAATGTACCATTTATTTTATATTGTTTCTACCCCGTTCTTTGTACAGAAGTGAATTACTTCATACCTCTCTGCATTAAATTTGATCTGCCACTTGTTTACTTGTATGGACCCCTTTCAGAATAAAGTGTGAAAGCTCTGATCCTAATCCAGTAAATCTATAGATGTTTCAGCTCATCCAGCTGATGCAGTAAATAAAAATTACTCAAAAGTCACTCATGCATTCCCCACAATGACCAAGTATAGGGGCATATAGAATTGCAAATGGCAGCAAACAGGAAGACTCCAGGTTGAAAATAAACACATTTGCTTTCTTTTTTAAAAAACAGCCTTCATTACCACCTTTTCAATCAGGCATACAATGCAATACTCTTGTGCATTCAAACTAAATACAGAATCATTAAAGCTTCCTAAAAGGATTAAATTAGCTCTCTACATACAGAATTACTAATTATTACCCTGTCATCAATGAAGAGTGCTAAGAGACTACATTTAAAGGTCTCGTTTGTTTTTTTTTGACAGAAAAACTCAAGGCTTTCCATTTAATTAGCATGATAATAATTCATAAGATCATTGCAGTTTATGCTACAGGTTTCAAAGTTTTGTATTTTGAATTGTACAATTTGGAAATTTTAAAAGTATGCTTGAAAAAAAATGTCATGTGGTAAATTTACAACAAGGAAGATGTGATCTGCATTCAAATGAAGAAGAATGAGGTACAATTATCCTGTGTATATTTTTGAGCCTTCCTTCTAAACGCAAACTTTTGATAATGGATTTTCTCTCCAGCTTTTCCTCCTTCTACACATGGCATTACAAATGTTGATTCTAAACTTCAAACTAACAAATGTAATTATTTTATTCACTTGAACAAAATTACCAGAGTTTGCTATTTCCTAGATATATTAATTATATTAAACCAAACCTGGTGGTTAATAATTCCAAATACCAAAATTCTAGGGAGAGGGAAAATTTACACTGATGCAGTGGGAAGAGGAGCTAGTGCAAAGGTGGAACTAACACACATTATTGAACCAAATGAGGGGGGTACTTCATTATGGCTGTTGAAACGTATTCATTACACAGTTCCAACTCTGGCCATCATTAGTGTCTCTACAAACAAATTTACCAAATGCAACAAATTAAAATTTATAACTGGAAAAACTCAGCAGGTCTGACAGCACCTGTGGAGAGGAAGACAGAGTTAACGTTTCGAGTCTGTATGACTCTTCATCAGAACATTCTGATGAAGAGTCATATGGACTCGAAACGTTAACTCTGTCTTCCTCTCCACAGATGCTGTCAGACCTGCTGAGTTTTTCCAGCTATTCTTGTTTTTGTTTCAGATTTCCAGCATCCGCAGTATTTTGCTTTTAAATTAAAATTTATGCTATTTTCACCAAGATTCATTCCTATCAAAGTAAGGGTGGAGAGTCTCATTGAAATATTCATAGCTCAACCGACTGGTGCCACAATATGCACAAAAAATACTGTGGACATCTCAAAAAAACACACCAAAAAATTATTTTTCAATCTAACAACCTTTACTTCCATTGCCTCGGTCAATTTTCAGCTTCATTAAAATATATACTGAAGGGCTACTACACTTCACTTTGAATACAAACCTAAAGTGGTGCCTCTTACTTTTATCCGAGAGCCTGCAGGCTACAGTCGAGATCAAAACTGCTCTAAAAAGCCACCTTGCCAACCGTAGCAAGTTTGTGCCACAAACACTAGCTCTACTATGACAAAAATCCCCCACTTTCTTTATTTGACTTTGTTCATCAGACATTTTGATTAACAATAACGTATAATGACACCCACAACCAGCAATCCGACGGCAGCATCAGATCAAGGTAAATCCCTCTTACGACATTTGTATACAGGTATCAAAGGGCAATGTGGTCACAAGATGTCTTAGTCTGAATTGTGAATCTGATTTTGCCAAATTAGCTGATCTAATTGAAAACCTATGTCTCATTTTAGTCTCACAGGTAGAACACCCAATGTGCTAAGAAAGTGAAATACTAAACTGCAGTGAAGTCAAGGTCTCATAAATCCAAGATCAAACAACACAAAACAGCAAGTTACACAAGTCCCAGTTCATTCAAAAATCAGTCTCCACACCTATTCACGGCAATGTACTTTATTTATCCATTAGTTGCTGTTGATCACTGACAAAATATTTACAGAAGGGATGGGACTCTGCAAGACAAATGTTAGAAATTGCACCAATGGGATTATTTCTCATTGATTAAATGGTGCATGTCTGTAACTCTTTCAGAGTCAAACAATTAAACTAAATTAACAAAATGAGGGATAAAGTAAACACAGCCCCTAAGTTAGGTTAGCTGTAAAACCAAAGACAAAGTTAGGCCTCAACGATGCCGGCAGACACCGCGTGCTCCCTCTCCATGGACACCCGGCCACGAACGTAGTCGCGGAAGAGGGCCAAACAACTGGGTGGGACAACCCCTCGATCGCCCGCTGCCTGGACCTGTTAATGGCTAACTTGGCCGAGCCCAGGAGCAGGTTCACGAGGAGGTCCTCCTCCTTCCCGGGCCCCCTCTGCACCGGGTGATATAGCTGTACTAATCTGAACTGTTATTACACAAAGATATGGTGCAAAATTTATATACCAAAGATCTAACTTGCAGAACATTTAGGTTGAAGTAGAAATTACCATGTCCAAATATTATTTTGAATGTCAAGGATATCCTAAATTGACAGTTGCGAACTCTTCAATGTAATTGAGGATCCTAATCACTTGGTCCAATTTTTATGATTTGAAATTTTCACTCAAAAGCAGTACCTTATCACTCTCTGCTGAAATCAGAAAAAAATCAAGAAATAAGTTCCAAGTTACTGGGGACCACATCAAGACAAACAAGCACCAGAAGGGGCTGCAACCCCCAAACAAGGCTTAAGGTATTCAGACTTTGCTTAATTGAATCAAACTTCTTTCTCCCCTGCTATCTTCGCTACCTAATTAAAACTCTTATCTAATTAAAATTCTTAATTACAAGTGCAAACATTTATACATTTGTAACAATAAATATAATAAATCTTATCCCATTATCTAGTTATCGCAAATGGTTTGCAGATGTGATTAACAATTTTAACAAGAACCAATCTAATTTAAAGGAAAACATCATCCAGCTTTCAACTTTTCCTCAATGCTTCATTTGGTAAAACTTTTGTCCAAGAAAGAAGGTTGTGGGTTCAAGGCCCAACTCAAAAACTGGGCCAATATTTAATACTGTGCTGCTTTAACGAAACGGAACAAGCCCCATTTTATTTGCTCCAACTGTGAATATCAACAACCTAATTTCACTATTCAAAGAAAATTCAAGTAACTAATTAAATCTTAAAACAAAAAGAAATACAAATAAGTTAATTGATCTTAGTGCTATATGGAGCATTGTGTGGTCAGTGACCAGCAGCCAAAATTTGCCTGCATAACAACCGCCATTGTGACCCATCCTCGTGTGAAGCACTTGGAGATATTTCTTACAAAAGCCATCACGTTAGTACAAACCTTTCTTTTCATCAACACGAAAGATGGCAGTGTCAGAAAATGGAGCACTTCATCTATTACACTCACGTCAGCATCAGGCACTGGCAAATCAAGTACAACAGAATCAAGCTTCCATTGGCTGCACAAAGTATATTAACCCTCAGAAGACCACCTAACTGCTATAGCAATGTAACCTTTACATTGTTCACTCTAACCGCTGAGCCTCTGAGGAATAGTAATACAATGCCAATTACTGTTAAATATTGGCAATCTACACTATACCTATCACTAAGGATGAGGTCAAGATTGCCTAAAGTCATTCATTCCCTTAAATCCAAGAACATGGAAGCTTTTATCCCAGTCTCTGATGGATTCAAACTCAATCCTCAAACTGAGAGGTTGTGTCATAACACACAATGCGATCATTCCCATTAATATATAATCTTTTCACAAAACCTAATGATTCTCATTTTCAATACCACCTTTGGAACAGATGAAAAAAATTTTGAAATGCTGACATTTTCAAAAAAAGAAAATTCAAGATTAATGAACTTGCTTTCCAAATGTAATTAGTGTCAAATCTACCACAGCAATTACAGTGATTAGATTATTTTACGTCATTGTATCATGCTGAATAATGTTTAGTGATTCTGTATCTATTCCAGCTGCTACAGATGCCTTTGTTTGTACATAGCACATTGAAGCAGTGATTCAAGCAAGTCTGTGGTTATATTCACTGAAACATGATTATGTGCACAAATTTTGGGAGCAGCATGCCCATTAAGAATAAACTGTGTCGCTGATAAATTCGCTGAATATAGTAAAAACCACCTTGCACTCTTTGGATCTTTTCAGTAAATAAATAAAAATTGCAGAAGCATAGGCAAAATCAGCAGATGTGACAAGTTTGCATAAAAACATTTGGAAACTCAAAACCCTTCATAATGACGCTAGGCTTGAACTAATTTTGTGATGAAACTTTACACATGAAAGTATTTATTCATGGATAAGCAACTGGTGTCTTAAGTAGAAATCCTATTTTGATTTGAAATTTGAAAGGCGACAAAAACATTTCACCAAGTGTTTCTCAAGCTGAATATAGCAGGCACATAGCAGGATTCACAAAAAACAGTCTGGTTTCTCAGAAACCTGTTTTCAGCCTTCATTTCACCATCCCCACCGCTCCCCCTACCCCGAACAAATAAGAATGAGGCCAAGACCAAAGCCAAGCCAAGTGATCCTTACTTGCAGGACCTTTAAATGGGCAATCAACTGATTAGTGTTGAAATGCCTGGATGAGTGCAGCTCCAACAACACTCAAGAAGCTTGACACCATCCAGGACAAAGCAGCCCTCTTGATTGGCACCCCTTCCACAAACATTCACTCCCCCCACCATCGACAAACAGTGGCAGCAGTGCGTACCAGCTACACAATGCACTGCAGCAACTCACTAAGGCTCCTTAGGCAGCACCTTCTAAACCCTCATCCGCTACCATCTAGAAGGACAAGGACAGCAAATACATGGAAGCACCACCACCACCCGAAGTTCCCCTCCAAGCCACTTATATCCTGACTTGGAAATATATCGCCGTTCCTTCACTGTCGCTGGGTCAAAATCCTGGAACTCCCTCCCCAACAGCACTGTGGGTGTACCTACACCACATGGACTGCAGCAGTTCAAGAAGGTAGCTCACCTCTACCTTCTCATGGGCAATTAGGGATGGGCAATAAATGCTGGCCTAGCCAGCGACACCCACATTCCATAAATGAATAATAAAACAAAGCTATTTTTATACTAAACATAATGAAATGCTTTAAAAAAAAATCACTGAAATATAGTAATTTAACAAAGTTGAATGCTTCCCTAAATATTACAACTGCTGAATTGTACAACTTTGCCTGTGTGCACAACAGCAGCATTGTGTGTAAAAGATAAAGTAAATCCTGCTCCACGTGAAACCATCTAAAGTTAACTATTAAATTAAAAATCTGCAGAATAGTTAAAGATAACTGCAGATGTAATCACAGGCTTGCTGTTGTATTATAAGATCCGGAGAAAAACAGCTCCGTGTCACATTTATCTAAATTACACTAACAGCTCAGCCGAGCGCATCACACAATAGGGGTTTTAACAGCACAGTAGTCCAAAAGATATATGAATAAATTTAAAAGACCTGGCCAGAATAGCAGAAATTAAGCAGAGAAGAATGGAAGACCAGGAATGAACTGTGCTACTATTCAGGGCTCTAGCCAGGGGATATCAGTTTGACTCTGTAAATTACTGCCAATGTACTGAAGTTTCTCATCTTGTCTCAATAAACTTCTCTGCGCCCATATTGGCATTCTCAAGCCAAATCATGCAGGATAAACCAGGATTAGCAGGAAATCCAACATTAGATATCTCCTTCTCTCAGTAAACCATATCAAGCATTTTTGTCAGTTACTGGTATATGGGCTTAGCAACTGATGCTCATTAAGTCATATTGAGACAGATGACTTATCCCTGCTCTTGGACTGGACTTAAATAAGCACAGTGAAGCGCATTCTAAATTTTCATCCAGTCAGTCAATCAGTCCCCAGTTGTAAACAAAGATTGGTTAATAGATTTTATTCAAATAACAGCTAACAAAGTCAAAGTGCAATATATGAATGGCAAACACTCAAAACCTTATTAGTTCCTAACTTTAAAAGGATCCAGTTCATGTTGCAAACTTCAGGCAAGCTATACTGGTGCCACAAACTTCACTTAAAATTTAAAAAGGGTACATTTGTGAATCATTCCAGAATGCATCCCTTAGATGGAGTCCTGCGGAATCCAGCCTAGGTAATTTTACTGCATCTACAGGTTAGCATTTTGGATAAAATTTACTCATTTGGGATCAAAAGGTAGAAGATTTAATTGGGTTCACTCATGATTTACATAATATTCTGTCCTTTATGTTTCCCCACCTTTCATGGCACTGCTGCAGAACATTCCATGGATGTTAGTAGGTAACCTGTGTGGCCTACCCTTACCACCTATTTAGCAAAACAGGCTAATTTAGCAAAGGTTAGGGATCAAATGTGAGACTTTCCTGGTCCACATTTAGCCACAGCTAATGGGGGCCAATTTCTTTTCAAAATTAGTCCTGCAAAGTAATCCCAAATAAACCTAATTTCAACAAATGGCAGTGACCTTAGATTGCTCATCACTGAAGTTAACATTATTGGATCAAGATCATAAGAAATAGGAGGAATAGGCCTTTTGTCCCATTGAGCCTACTCTGCCATTCCATAAGATTATGGCTGATCTGATTGTGGCCCAAACTCCACTTTCCTGCCTGACCACCATAACCCTCGGCTCCATGGTCGATCAAAAATCTGTCTAACTTGAATATGTTCAATGACCCAGCCTCCACTGCTCTCAATGGAAGGGGATTCCATGGACAAATTACTCTCAAGAGATTAAATTTCTCCTCATCTCCATCTTAAATGGGAGACCCTTTATTTTTAAACTGTGTCCCCTAGATCTCGATTCCACCACAAGGGGAAACATCCACTCAGCATCTACCCTGTCAAGACCACCTCAGGAGCTCATGATTTAATAAGATCACCTCTCATTCTTCTAAAGCAGTTCAAAGTAGGTTTACTAGGCTACTACCTGGAAAGGGCAGGTTGTCTTATGGAGGAAAGGTTGGACATGTTAGGCTTGTATCCGGTGGAGTTTAGAAGAGTAAGAAGCATCCTGACAAGATGGATGTGGAAAGGGAGAATCTAGACCTAGGGGGTCACTGTTTAAAAGTAAGGGGTTAAATATAAGACAGATGAGGAGAAATTCTCTGAGGGTCATTAAACTTTGCAAATCTCTTCCTCAAAAGACGGTGGAAGCAAAGTCTTTGAATATTTTTAAGGCAGAGCTAGGTAAATTCTTGATAAACAGGGGGGAGAGATGGGGGGGCGGTGTGTGTGGTGTGTGTGTGTGTGTGTGGAGGGGGGGATGAAAGGTTATTGGGGTAGGTGGGAATGTGGAGTTGAGGTTACAATCAGATCAGCCATGATCTTATCGAATGGCGGAGCAGGCTCGAGGGGCCAGGTGGCCTACTCCTGCTCCTAATTCGTATGTTCACATGCTCGTAAACCTCAATGAGCATAGGCCCAACCTGTTCACCCTTTCCTCATAAGGCAAACCCCTCACCCCAGGAATCAGCCTAGTGAATCTTCTCTGAACTGCTTTCAATGCAAGTACATAATTTTTAATTTGCTTTAATGGGATGTGGACATTGCCCATTCCTAATTGTCCTTGAGAAGGTGGTGGTGTGCTGTCTTCTTGACTGCTGCAGTTGCGTTGTAGGAACATCTGCGGTGCTATTATTCTTCCTTAAGGAGACCAAAACTTACACAGTACTACTCTAAGTGAGGTCTCACCAATGCCCTGTACATTTGTAGTAATACTTCCCTACTTTTATCCTCCGTCCCTTTTGTAATAAAGGCCAACATTCCATTTGCCTTCCTAATTACCTGTACCTCCATGTTAACTTTGTGTGATTTGTGTACAAGGACACCCAGATTTCTCCATATCACAGCATTCTGCTGCCTCTCTCCATTTAAATAATATTATGAATTTCTATTCTTCCTGCCAAATTAGACAACCACATTATATTCCATATGCCAATTCTACCCACTCACTTAACCTGTCTTTATCCTTTTGCAGGCTCCCTATTCTCCTCACAACTTGCTTTCCCACTTGTCTTTGTAGCATCTGCAAAATTGGCTAAAATACTGTCAGTCCTTTCATCCAAGTCATTTATATAGATCATAAATAGTTGAGATCCCAGCACCAATTCCTGTGGCACTCCACTCATTACAGTTTGCCAAACTATATATGATCTATTTATCCCAACTCTGTTTCCTGTTGGTTATCTAATTCTCTATCCATGCTAATATATTACTCCCAACACCATGACCTCTTATTATGTACAGTAACCTTTTATGTGGCACTTCATCAAATGCCTTTGGAAATCAAAACGCATTATGTCTACTGGTACCCCTTTATCAACCCTGCTTATTATATCCTCATAAAACCATGTTGACTCTGTCTGACTATTATGATTTTCAAAATGTCCTGCAACTACCTACTCAATAATGGATTCCAGCATTTTCCCCAATGACAGATGTTAGGCTAACAGGCTTATAGTTTCCTGCTTTCTGTCTCCCTCCTTTCTTAAATAGAGCTGTTACATTTGTGGTTTCCCAATCCGCTGGGGCCTTTCCAGAATCTAGGAAATTTTGGAAGATTAAAAACAATGCATCCACTATCTCTGCAGCCACTTATTTTAAGACCCGAGAATACAGGCCATCAGGTCCAAGGCACTTGTCAGCCTTTAGTACCTGGCACTTTTTCTCTAGTAATAGCAATTGTTTTAATTTCCTCCCTCCCTTCTGCCTCTTGGTTTTCTTCTAATTTCTAATCGTGGGTTCTTCTAGTGTCTCTACTGTGAAGATACAAAACACTTGTTCAAAGTCTCTGCCATTTTCTCGTTTCCGATTATTAATTCCCCAGGCTCACCCTCTGAGGGATCAACACTTGCTTTAGCTACTCTTCCTTTTTATATACTTGTAAAAGCTTTAACTGGTCTTTTAATATTGCTACTTTTCTCTCATACCCCAATTTATCCTTTGTATTTTTTTTTAAATAATCCTTTGCTGCTCTCAAAAATTTTTCCAAACCTCTGGTCTATCACTAATCTTTCAACATTGTATATATTTTCTTTCAATTTACCCTCCTTAACTTCCTTAGTTATCCATGGATGGCACGCCCTTCTCAGAATCTCTTTCTCAATGGCATATGGCTTTAGAGAATTATGAAATATATCCTGAAATATCTGCCAATGTTTCTCTACCACCTTACATTTTAATCTATTTTTTCATTCCACTTTAGCCAACTCTGCCTTCAATTGTCTTTTCTTGTAATTGCCTTTAAGTTTAAAACACTCGTTTCAGACCCACATTTCTCATCCTCAAACCGAATGTGGAATTCTATCATGTTATGATTACTCTTTCCAAGGGGATCCATTACTATGAAGTCATTAATTAATCCTGCCTCATTACAGGTCGAAAATAGCCTATTCTCTGTTTGGTTCAAGTATGTATTATTCTAAGAAACTGTCCCAAATACACTGTGAACTCATCCTCCAGGCTACCTTTGCCAATTTGATTTGCCCAATCTACATGAAGATTAAAATTGCCATGATTATTGCAGTTGCTTTTTTATAAACCACATTATTTCTCGATTTATACTCTGTCCTACAGTGTCGCTACAGTCAAGGGGGGGGGGCTATAAATTATACCCACCAGTGGCTTAATTCCTTTGCTATTTCTTATCTCCACCCAAACTGATTCTGCATCTTGATCCTCTGATCCAAGATAACTTCTCACTATTGTACTGAACTTATCCTTGCTTAACAGTGCTATCCCACCTCCTTTTCCTTTCTTCCTGTCCTTCTGAAATGTCAAATACCCTCGCGTGTTCAGGTCCCAGCCATGGTCACTTAGTAACCACGTCCGTGGCTAACATATCATACTCGTTTATTTCTTATTTGTATAATCAATTCAGCCATCTTGTACAGAATGCTCCATGTATTCCCCACTCTGACCTTATTTACTGGACTACTCTTATGTTTGCTTGCTTTGTCCCTTCCTGTCACTCTTTTGCTATTCATTAGCTGTATTGTTACGCTGCACTATTGCCTTATCCTTCCTCTAACTTTCCAAATCTCCCCTCACATGATGTCTCTCCACCCCTCTCCCCCCCACTATTTAATTTAAAGCCTTTTCTACAGCCCTAGTTATACAATTCTCCCAGACACTGATCCTAGCATGATTCAGGTGAAGGCCGTCCCAAAAGCACAGCTCCCTCTTTCCCCAGTACTGGTGTCAGTGATGTACTAGGCCTAATTCATCCTATTTTATCTGTTCCACTCAAATAAATTTTTTTAAAAAGGAAATCATCTTCAAAGATTTTAAATTATTTAAAGCCAAAAAGTATTCTCACTCCTAACCACAATCTCTCAGCCTTGCTGGAAAGTTCAGGTGTGGGCACTAGCAAAGACCACCAGTGTTGCTGTCCAAGGAGCAACAGTTTATTAATGCATATCATCTGACCTCAATTACAAAAGGTCTGTTGATGCCCACTGCTTTGTGAAAGGGAAGAGGGGAATAAATGGAATTAAACTGTGAAACCTATCAAGTGAGAGTTTTTTGCCCAGCATTAAAAATCCCCCTTTATACTATCAAAACGCCATTATGCAATAAATGCACTGGCACATTTCATTAGAGTGACGCTATCATGAAAGGCAATGAATTGGTTGGGCTGATTTATCTTTCACAATATAACCGAATATAACAGAAATGAAGTAATTATTCTGAACACCTTTTGAACTGGTCAAGACAAGTCAATCACATTTCAACAGCAAAAACTGCACTAATTAAATGAAGGACAAAGTCAAGGATTGCAAGTCTGTGTATTTTCGCATTTAATAAAAGTAATAGCCCACAAAGATTATTTGCAATGCAAGTCAGACAAAGAAGCTATTTGACAACGAGTTCCAGCATGATGTTCAACATCAATTAGTGATTACGTGAATCCATTAATTGCACAATGAACTTATAGCACTTGCGAGGATAATTAGTCACAGGCTATTATCAAGGGCCAAAGTCTGAAAAGCAGTTAGAACACCTCATTAATTTGGATGCCATCCATTTCATTTGAGCCATTGATGATTTAATTCCAAGTACATTTCAAACAGTACCACAAATTATAATGGATGGCCAAAGACATGGCAATACTAAGTGCAGAATATGGAATTTGTCTACATTATTGGACATTATAGGAGCAACATAAAGCCTATGTGAAAGGCAGAAAATCAGAGTTGAATAGTTGGGTTAAAAGCAAAACACTGTGCGGGTGCTAGAAATCTAAAATGAAAAAACAGTGCTGGAAAAGCTCAGCAGCTCTGGCAACATCTGTGGAGAGAGAAGGGTCATATTGGACTTGAAATGTTAACACTGTTTCTCTCTCCACAGATACTGCCAGACCTGCTGAATTTTTCCAGCACTTTGAATAGTTGGGACTTGGGAATATTTTGGAAATTAACCAACTGCGAAAAATCAAGAAAATCAGCTTGATATTAGACTTAATTTAATAAAATGCTTAGCTGATGAATAAATTCACCTGAATAATGACACAACTAACAAATTATAGATCAGAGTTCAAAACTAATTCTTAAATAAGCCAGAAGCTGTATGTATGAGAAAGTCAACTTTCTAGATACTTGCAAGTTAAAATGGCTTTTATGCCAATTTCTTCTACCAACACAAGTATGGCAAAATAACTCAAGAAGACCTTTTAACTGCAAACCTGTTATACTCAAGTTCCAGACAAGTGTAGCCAATCCTTCAGGAAGAACACACTCAACTTAAAAGAAGCCAACATTTAAAGGCCAAAAAAGGCATTCTGCAAAATAAAAGGCTGTGATGGACAATTTTCAGAAATTGGCTAAAGTCTGGCTCCCAGCATTCCAAGGGACATTGAAAGCCACACTGAGTGACATTTTCTATATACTAGTCAAGTGACAGTTGCCAAAGACATCAAATCAAACAATGGGTATGCATCTACAAACTGTAGAACTGTAAATAATAACGAAAGATTTGGAGCCGCCATGTCTGAATGTGCCCCTACATTCCTTGCAAATGCTATCACAGAGAGCTTTTGGATTGGAGCAAAACCTATCAAGTATCGTAATCAGGATCTTGCCAATCAAAACCATCTTCATATGTTAATAAACCATTCATTAAATTGATATAATATGTAAGACGACACAGATTCGGGGAAGGGTTTTTGTCACAATCTTTGTTACAGGTGTGATTTTTGGGTTTAACCTATGTTTCAGTAGCAAGAGCAGTAGTGGCAGTGCACTGTGGCAATCACTTGAGTCATCTTCTGCTTTATCTAGAGGTCGAAAATGGGCCATGTCCACAGAGGGCACGATGTACATACCTCTAGATAAAGGGAAAAAACATGCCTAACATTGCCCGCATCCCGAGGGTCACCTTTGTGTGTGGCTGCATCAAGCTGTGCGTACACCCTCAGTATGCAAACACCAAGTGTCACTACGTGCTGAGATTCTACCCATCCCCAGTATTGTGAAGGATGGGTCTGGCCACATTGCCAGGAAATGCTCCAAGCGGTTGGGCTGTGCCATACAACCTAGCCCCTGTAGAAAACTTTATGTAGAAAAACACCGTTGACCACAAGTCCACCAGGCAGTGGTCTGCAAGTAATGTCCGAGAGACCCTGTGGGAAAAGATGGTAGATCCTGTTGGATGGTTCCCTGAGCAGACTGTCAAAATTATTTGGCAGAATGCCTCACTGCCTGAACTTTCTAACAAGCACCAAGGCATAGCTTGACTAGTGATGAGAAAGGCCCTCCCTGTCAGATCCTTACTGCATGCCTAGAGTCTCATCCCCTCTGCGCCTTGCCCTTGAGGTGGCTGTGGTGGGGAAGAGACCGTTGTTCACCTCCTACTGGAATGTGCCTTTGCAAAGGGGGTCTAGAGAGAGATGCAGTGGTTTTTGTCGAGGTTCATCCCGAGCAGCTCTGTGATGCAAAACTCTGTGCTCTACAGGCTGTTTCCAGAAACATACACCAAGGTAAACACTGGCTGGAGGATCATCAACTCGGTGAAAGATACTCTTTGATCTGCCCGAAACTCGGTCTTCCAGTGCGAAGAGCTGTCCTCAACAGTGTGTTGCAGATGGCACATTCCAAGGTCTAGGACCATGTGCTGAGGGACACACTAAAGCTTGGGGCAGCCACCACAGAGACACAATGGGGTATGGCCGCTGTCTAAAGCCTTTCAGCCACAGTACACCAAGGGGCTGGAAAATTTGTAGAACACCTTGGCTTTATGCCTGACATTGAATGTATGTCTCGAATACAAGTATGTTGAAATTATATTGAAGCACCTCAAGAGGAACATGCTGTATGAAGGAAAGTTGAATTATACTGCACTCTCTAATTTTTCAATTTGAAATGTTTTGCCCTCAGGCTGTATGCCTGACATGGAATGTATATTGTAAATATCAAGAGAATTACGATTGAGGTATCTAGCGTAGTAACATGCTCTATGGAGAGAAGTCAAATTTTATGACACTATGTAATTTTCCCATTGAAATGTTTTGTAATGTACTTTTATAAATAAAGTATATTTTTGGGGGAAAAAAGTTTCACCCAGGACAAGGCTAGCCCATTGCACTCCAGATGTGCTAATGTCTGCAATGTCCTCAAATGTTGGGGGGAGGGGGGAGTAGCGGTAGTAAGAGCAGAAGTGGTAATAGCAGATAGCAGTAACAGCTGAAGCAGGCAAGAGAAAAGGCAGCAGCCAATAGCAGTGACAGCGCTGTCCAGTACAGAGTTCTCCAGAAAACTAAGTTTAATGAGGGAATTGAATGGATTAAAATAGGGCAACCAAGCTAAAAAGAAACAGCAGAACCGAAGCAGCAACTTTTCAGAAGCAGCAATCCAAGGGTTAACAGTGTGGGTTGCAGCTCAGAAGTTACAGAGACAGTGTTTATCAGCATGATACTGATTTAGCTTAAAAAAAAAATCAAGCAAGGTACCAACATTTGTAATTTTATCAATGCTACAATAAACTATTAAAAAGAGTTGTGAGCATTGACCATTTCTCCACTCAGACGGGTTCACACGAACATACGAATTAGCAGCAGGGGTAGGCCACTCGGCCCCTCGATCCTGCTCCGCCATTCAATAAGATCATGGCTAATCTGATTGTAACCTCAACTCCACATTCCTGTCTACCCCTGATAACCTTTCATCCCCATGTCAATCAAGAATCTATCTAGCTCTGCCTTAAAAATATTCAGACTCTGCTTCCACCGCCTTTTGAAGAGAGTTCCAAAGACTCACTACCCTCAGAAAAAAAATTCTCCTCATCCATCTTAATTAAGTGACCCCTTATTTTTAAACAGTGACCCTTAGTTCTAGATTCTCCCACAAGAGTAAACATTCTCTCCACATCCATCCTATCAAGACCCATCACAGAGATAGGATTATAGAGGGAAGGTGTATGTTCACTTCCCTACAAGTCAATACACATTTCACTTTGAATGGTACTAACTGGATCTAAGCTACATTTGCAGTCACTGTACTTTGTCAATGTCTCAGTCAATGTGCTTGCCACTTCCTAAGGTCATGAAAGGCATTATATAAATGCAAAAGTTTTTCTCCATGTCCAGACTCAATCAAATCAATGTTCTCCATGCTGACCTCAAATCCTCTGTAAACTACAACTTGTCCAAAATCTGACCATCAAGTTCCGCACTTAGTCCTTCTTATCCATTACCTTACTGCAGTAACTCACCAAACTTCCTTAGACAGCATCTTCCAAACCCATGACCACTACCATCTAGAAGGACAAGGGCAGCAGGTACATGGGAACGCCACCACCTGGAAATTCCCACCAAGCCACTCACTGATTTGGAAGCATATCACCGTTCCTTCATTGTCACTGGGCCAAAATCCTGGAACTCCCTACCTAATAGCACTGTGGGCGTACCTATACCACATGGACTGCAGCAGTTCAAGAAGGCAGCTCACCACCACCTTCTCAAGGGCAACTAGGGATGGGCAATAAATGCTGGCCTAGCCAGCAACGCCCACCTCCCATGAATAAAAGGAAAATATTTGCTGACCCCCTCAGTCCTTCCCCCTCTGTGGACTTCCTTCCTACTTCTCACTCCATTTTCAAAAATCTCAGATCACCAAGTTTCCAGTTGGTCTTAATTTCTCCTGCTGATATTGTCCTTACTTTTATTTTTAATCATCTCCTTTGTGTTTCAGGTGGACTCTCTTCAAACACGCAAATTACTCAAAATTTGACCGTCTGCTTAAGACATCAGTTAAGGTGATTTTTCAGGAGTTATTCAGCTCACTCTGCACAGAGGGCTCAACAGTGGAAGACAAGCACAATTTTCTCTCAAATTATTCTACAATGTTTGTTGATATGACTTAATCATTATGAATCACAATGATCAGAAAATGAAGAACTGTTGGTTGAAATGATATCAAGAGCAGATGATTCAAAAGCAAAAGCTTTTCCAAAATGCTTAAAAAAATGCCTACATACGTAATGAGAATATAAATACACAGTCTCAAACGTACTGACGAGAGCTCAAATGTATGTACCCGGCCACATATATCAATATCTGAAGAAGAAAGCGGGTATTAGTAGCAACTCAGTGCCCAATTTTCCTAAGCAGTAACAAAGTAGGAAGAGTAGATATTCTGCCAACATTTCTGTACTTCCCCAGAAAATCAATCTTGTGTATTTATCACAGCAAAGGTCCCTAATCACAATCTTAGCCACAGTTTCACATGAAAGCAACAAACACGGCCAGAACATAATGCATGGATTATCAGAATTGCTAAAAGACATTTCCAGAATTTGCATATGAATCATAAATAAGCAAAGCTTTACAATGTAACATCCCTTTCGCGAGGATGTAGAAATCTGGGGCTGTTGATTTAAGTTTAATCTAGATAATAAAACCGGTTTTATCATTCTATTACAATCAACGCTTATACATAATCAAAAAATATTATGCTATTTTAATAATGAATTAACAGCCTATTATATCCATTAAATTAACATGAAATTAAAAGATCCTCCTGTGCAAAACTGAAAAATCTCATTAGAACAAGGCTTGCACTATATGTTCCAACTTTCCCCGGGTGATCTATGGAACACATACACTACACATACATGGACTCAAAAAAGACCGGAAAATAAAGGAAAGTAGAGTTAAGGCAATCAGATCAGCCATGGTCTTATCAAAAAATTAAAGCTGCAAGGGTGAATACACTAGTGATGACCACATTTGAAGCACTGGGTGATGGTCATGTGACAAACCCACCCTTTGTGTGTTTAATCTTCTTTCTCCGCAGCAGGAGACCAAACAGCCGAGACCACTGACGAAAGAAGACCCAAGTAGGGTCCCTCCTTCCTCCCTGCTTCTCTTTCCAACCCACCTTGGAGGTTTCAAGACCTGACTGCTGACCATGACAATTCAGGGACGCTCCTGCTGCAGTCAGAGGACTTAAAAGAATTCAACCTAGTACTACCGTATCCAGGAAAACAGCCACATCAGCCTCCTACATCTTTAGAATAGAAGCATCGGGACCAGCAAAGCAAAGTCGCAAGGCCACCAAATTCAGCCCGAAGCCAGCAGGTCACCAAACTACAGACTGTATATTGCATTCCCATTATTTTTATGGGCTCCAATTTGACCAGCCTAGCTCCCCCGGACTCTGTAATCTATTTGTGTCTGTGTGTGTGTGTGTGTGTGTGTGTATAAGGAGGGGGACCAGAGAGAGGGAGGGGGGGGGGACCAGAGAGAGGGAGGGGGGGGACCGAGAGATCGTAACACTAGTATCATCAAGACAAGAGTACCTTATCACTGTTTCTGCAACAAGTCCCATTAGATTACAGACTTTGAAAGCTATTTACCTCAGTCGTTGTCTGTGGTAGCATGTTTCACATTTTAACCACTGAGTCAAGAAATTTATCATTTCCCTTTTGGATTTATTGGTAAATATCTTGTATTGATGGCATTTCATTTTAGATTGTCTCCAAAACTGCCCTTTCAAACTCATTCACACTTTCAAAGACCTCTTATCAAGTCACCTCTAAAACTTCCTTTCTAAAGAAAAAAGCTCCAAACTTTTCAATCTTTCCCTGGCTATAATCTCCAAGTTCTGGTGTCATACTTAATTTTTGTTTTGCACTTACCTCCAGTCCTTTTATATTACAGTATGGAGAACAGAACCTGTACATTATTTGCAGCCTGACCAGGATATTATCCAAGTTTAACATAACTGCGCTGCTTTTGAATTCTGTGCCTCTAGAAATAAAACGGTAACTGCCTTGTTAGCATTTGATTATTTTACTGGTCTGTATTACTGCTTTTAGTTATTTGTTCACCTACATCCCTAGACCCTTTTGCACTTATACCTCATTCAGTTTCTTATTTTCTAAGGTGTAGGCGACATTAGTTTTTCCTATCAAAATGTAACATGTTTATGAATATTAAAGTTCATTGCCACTTAACTGCACAGTATGCAGTTTTCTAACGTCTTCTGGTATTATGTTCTATTCATCCTTAGTGTCAGCTATGCAAACCCCCAACACCATCCAACCTCTTCCCCTCAGTTTGGTATCTCATGCAAATTTTGATATAGTTATTTGTTCTCAAGTCCAAATCATTAATGTAAATTTATGAACAACATTAAAAATGGTCCTTTTTAAAAGGAACATTTGCAACATTCCATGTACCTCCATCCACTGCGCATTGCAAACTGATAAGTGCATTCTTAGATATTTAATGTCTGCACTGAGTGAACAAAGAAAGCTTCCCTTTTATAGACAGCAGGTCTCATTTTATACAAGACTCAATGATCAAACGGCTACTTTCATTATTGCAAAGATCAGATGTGCTGTTACATTGTTTCAATGAAGTACAAAAATGCAACATATTCTCTGATAAGTGAAATATTTTAGAGGATTTACTTAGCAAATATATTTAGTTTTTGCCACAACTGGAATAATACAAATATTGGTAAATATTATTTATCAAAATACCAAGCATCACAATTATATAACAAATGCAATTGCATTCACAGAGTAACAGTAACCTGGGTCTAATAGTTGACATCACTTTCTTACCTTGATTGTGGTAGCCCCTTTTTATGAAGGTCCGCTCGGACTCTCTCTCCTACGTGCTTGTATATTTCTACTAAACTATTTATTGCTGCATCTCGGACCTGGTAAGAGTTAAAAACAATTTAAGTACAATTTAAAAAATGATTAGTAAGATCCTTTGTTTACTCTGAGGGAGATTATCAGATTTAAAATTTTGCATGATTAGTTATAACCAAGTTTTCCATGTGTTTAATTGGGCAGTAATCCTGAAGTCGTGTAGTTTCATATTTGCTACAATTGTTGCTCTGAAGGTTGCTCTGGAATTCAGATGTTGGGTATATTCAAGGCTATGATCAATAGATTTTTGGACTCTTAGGGAATCAATAGATATAGCGATCAGGCAGAAAAATGAAATTGAGGTTGAGGTTGAGGAGCAGCTATGATCTTATCAAATTGTGGAACAGGCTTGAGGAATCATCTGGCCTACTCCTGCCCTGTTCCTGTTTCACTGAATTTCAAAGCTGAACTTTTCAAATATGTTTAGCTCTTTAATTAATGCACTCAATATTAGAAGAATTAGCAGCATCAATTTCACTTTTTATTCACAGATATTGTTTTATTCACCAATTTCTGGAAATAGTTAAATGGATCAAACGTATTTAATAAATGGACAACAGTGAATTATGATACAGGATTTTGAATAGAGCATACCTGATTAGGAAATAAACATGAAAGACATCAGTTTTTCAACTGATGTTTTTAACTTTTTAACCCAAACATTAAACTACCTTAAACACAACAGTACTGCTGTTAAGTTGCAACAGTGAACACATCAGCTTTTATTGCATATTATTTTTTATCACATATTAGACTTCACCTTGAACAGAAACCTAGGTTCTGCAACACATCACAAAAACTAGTCTATCAAATATAAATGTCTTTCTTACATGGGGCTTTTTGTCTCCAACTGAAATTCTTGTCCAACCAGAGAAATAGAAACAGAAACATAGGAAATAGCAGGAGTAGGTCATTCGACCCTTCATGCCTGCTCCGCTATTCAATATGATCTTAACTGATCCTGTATCTCAACACCATGTTCCCACTCTCTCTCCCCATACCCCTTGACGTCTTTTGAGTCTAGAAATCTATTTCCTTCTTAAATACATTCAGTGACTTGGCCTCCACAGCCCTGTGTGAAAGAGAATTCCACAGGTTCATCACCCTCTGAATGAAGAAGTTTCTCCTCATCTCAGTCCTAAATGGCCTTCTACATATCCTGAGACTGTGACCCCGTGTTCTGGATCCCCTCAGCCAGAGGAAACATCATTCCTGCATCCAGTCTGTCCAGCCCTATCAGAATTTTATACATTTCAATGAGATCCCCTCTCATTCTTCTAAACTCCAGTGAATACAGGCCTAGTTTACCCAATCTCTCCTCATGATAATCCTGCCATCCCAGGAATCAGTCTGGTGAACCTTCACAACATTCCCTTCTATGGCAAGTATATCTTTTCTTAGGTAAGGAGACCAAAATTGCACACAATATTCCAGGTGTGGTCTCAACAAGGCCCAAACCGCTGCAGTAAGATATCCTTACTCAAATCCTCTTGCAATGAAAGCCAACATGCCATTTGCCTTCTTAACTGCTTACTGCACCTGCATGCTTGCTTTCAGTGACTGGCGTACAAGGACACCCAGGTCCCTTTGTGCATCAACATTTCCCCATATAGAATTTGAATATTTTGCTGTTTGTTAACTGGGGAGTAAATCTGCCAAACGGTCCTTCGGCACAATAACCAAAGCAAGATCCAAAGAGCATTAAGTGAATAATTATTCTATTATCCTACAGATGGCAGTGTGCTAGGCCTGCAATGTCACCATTAACCAACAGATGGCTCTATCAAAATAAGCAGTTTAAATCACAGGAACAGAACAGGCTCATTTACAAAAATGACAGAATAAAGCAAGAATGAATCAGCATATAGTTTGTGAAGAATCTCAACACTGAATTCTTATTATGGATGTTATTGGACAAAGTGTAAAGTTGGATTATGAAGTTCCAAAAACAAAAAAAGGATAATTGTTTGGCAACTGCACAAAGTTCAAAGATTGATAAATCATGTAGGAACCTGGATGTCTCAATATATAATACAGCAAGAGTCAAAATCAAGTAAAAATATAACTTCCATTACTCATCATTGACGGAAATGGAATTCATGTCAAATGTCCATGCTAGGCTATCTTAGCTGGTTATTATCCAACCACTCAAAAATATAATGCATACATGAATTTTGATGACAGGCTTTTGTAGTTCTCCGATTTCTAACTACACAGACTGAAATCAGACACAAATGAGGCAAAAGTAGAGAATCATTCTGCTTTTAACAAGCTGACTACTTACCTGACTGTTTGGGTCTCCTAATAAATTACAGATATGGGGAACGATTTTGCTTAGAGTTAAACTGTGAGCTCCATACCTGGAAAAGAAGAAAAAGACTTTTCAATGTTGTACTTGCAGAATACTACTTCTCACTTACTAAAATGAAAACCAAAAACTGTAGGAAAAGTTTTAAAGCCAGTTTAACTTACGTATTTAATGTGCTAATAAGGCAAAGGCAAATCCCTTCTCTGGTTCGAAAATTCTTGTGTTTAAATCCTCCTAGCATTCGTTCCCAGACATACTGCAGGAAAAGGATAACAATTTTCCATTATTAGAATGCCATTATTAACTTGCTAAGGTGAGATAGACAAGCTCTTTATGTTTAGTTAGAGCACCCACGGAAGCTCAAAGCAAATAACACCCAAGATGTGCTACATCCATTTTAAGCATAGTAGTTTAGTGGCCCAGCTGCTGGGGTGGTTTGTTTTAAGACATCTCTAACCAAAGAAAACTAATGCTATGGGCAGTTAGTATAAAATAATTCCCTGAATTCTAAAGTACAAATTCATCAAATAGGAAATTGATCCAATATCAGCAGGCCCCATTAGCCATGACCAGTGAAGTTTTTTTTATAAAATTACAAATATGGTAGTGTCAATGTATTACTGCAGCAGGAAAAAATGATTTCCTGTTCCCAACTATGTACCTGTGGAGTAGCAGCGAGTTCCATAATCTTTAGCAGGAGAATCTGATCTTCTCCTCGTACTGGATCCTTAGCATCCCCTAATCTGTCTATTAGACTTGGTAAGACTGTAAGAAAATAGTAAACAAACAATACAAACTTTGAACAATTTAAATAATTAAAACACATATTATATATACATATATGTAAAAAAACTAAGTTGATAACAAAATTCAAAGCTAGGTGGAGGTGTTTATTTTATGTTCAAGTTACAGGCAGGGTGTTTGTCTCCGATTTGGTGTGAAGCAACTGCTCAGCTCTGCATACTGCGATTAAAAGCGCCGTATTTGCCAGACCACAAGATGCACCAGGGTTTTAAAAGCAAATATTTAGACAAACTTTGGACTGACCATAAGATGCAATGTAATTTTCGGCAACATTTCTTCCCCCCCCCCCCCCCCCGCCCCACCCAAGAGAAAAATGTTTCTTATGGTCCAGCAAATACAGTAGTTTCGTTGTTTGCTGATTTTCTTATTGATAAACACCACAGCACAACCATTAACACCATAATACAAAGTGCACTCATATTAAAAAATACATACACATTATTTCGCACACACTGTAAAGAAAGACAGACTTGTAAAAGATGCTATCTATACAACCTCAGCATGTTCCCACCAAATAAGTACTTCTGAAATGTAGTCACTTTTATAATATAGGGATAAGTAGTAGCCAATTTTTACACAGCAAGGTCGCACAAACTTTAAATGAGACAACGTCTTCACAATTTATCAGCGATATTGAATGAGCAATAAATATTGCCTAGGGCACCAGGGAGAATAGTTCCTTTAAATGGTGCCACATGAACTTTTAAATCCAATCGAGGGGCAAGATTTATCCAAAAGGAGTTACAAAAGAGAACCTTGATAAACAGTCAAGCTCATTTCTTTCACTAATTTTGAAACAACTGAAATCAACCAAAAATAAACATACCTGTACCAATGTGCGTTTTGAAGTGATCCTGAAGACGCGTAATGAGAGTTGATAAAATTTCTATACCAAACAAAGCAACCTGTAAAAACAAATTATGAAATTAATGTATTATCAAAGCTTCTAAACATAGAATTTTAAGCAGCAGAAATGAAAGGATATCCGCATTTAGTGACTTTAGTAAGGAATATGACAGGGTGCTTCAAGATAGGAGTACTGAAAACAGGCAGAGATGCAGGAAGGAAGAGATTAGGAGGGCTTGGTGAAAGACTAGTGCATCCCTAAAAATAATCAACTGTGAATTCACATCAAAGAGAGGGGGGACACCAATAGGAAACTAGCATGATAAACAAAGTCATGCACTGACCAGAAAGAGGCCATTACATGGTTATCAAGATTTTTTTAATATAATAAACAAACAGCATGTCACACAGGAACCTTGGCCCCAACACACTGCTGCTGTACTGTGCTGTTTGGGACCATAATTCACACTGAAAATTCTAATATTTCCTCCATTGGCTCAAGGAGGAACACAAGAACACATCAAGGATGGGAAACAGTCACATCACCCAAATCAAAGCTCAGCACACTAGTGCTCTACTTCCCATCGATGTGATCTGGCATACCATTCCAAACATTAGTCTTTCAGATAAGCTCACACTGATAACACTTCACTTGTTCAAATTTTACAGCCTTTGGCCCTACTTGGCAGCACAATAATATTGTAGGTTTAACATATCTAACAGCCTACTTCTTGATCTGCAGAGCTCTTTTTCACGAAGATTTTTCACCATATATTGAGGCAGACTCAAAGAGAAAGCAAGTTTAAGCATTATTGGAGACAGAAACTGAGAACTGCCATGATAGATTTCACATTGGAGAAAAACAATTGTTCCGATTGATCTGTGGGGCATTATTACAGATAGTATGATTAACCTGCTACCTATGGGACAAGAAAAGGTCAACCAAAGGCATCATAGGGTCATTTCAAGTGTGCATATTAGAGACAAAGACAAAATTGTTTCAATATATTGGTGCACTGCATCCAATAATTGCTAAATTCAGAAATATACTGCAATTCCTAAATGTCAGCAGCTGATGGCAGTGCAAAGCATTATGGGTAATCAGAATAATTATTTTATCCTCAAGAATGTGCATTTACTGAGATTTAATCAGCATTAAACCTTCATAATGCAATTAACAAATATGATTACAAATCTGAAAACAAGCCAAGGAAAGCTAGAAAATAGTCACCATCAGTCAGAGGTGTTACTGTTTCACCTATCTTCCTGACACATCCAGTTTCCAGTAACTATCCTTATCTTGGGGTTGCGTGGCTGTTCAATGAACGTATGGTGAGAACAGCACTGCTAACACCATTACAACACTTGCGCATCACCTAGGCATCTTGTCTAGGCTATGGTGCAATTTTTGGAACCTTTTCAAGGTTCATCTAAATGGTTGGTTTATTAATATAAGTTAGTAAATTTTGTTGTTTATGGTTACTTTGTCTTACATTGTTCTATGCATACATTTCAAACGTTCGCTACTTTCACACCAGCATTTTTGCAAGTATACTTACACTTTTGTCAGGTCAATAAATGCAATGGAGTTGTTCCCATGCAACTGATACCACCTTTACTTTCCCCCCTCCTCCCAAGGGCCCAAACACTCCTTTCAAATGAAGCAGCATTTCAATTGCACTGCATTCGCTGCTCCCAATGCAGTTTCCTCTACATTGGAGAGACCAAACGCAGACTAGGTGACCGCTTTGCGGAACACCTTCGGTCTGTCCGCAAGCATGACGTAGACCTCCCTGTCGTTTGCCATTTCAACACTCCACCCTGCTCTCATGCCCACATGTCTGTCCTTGGCCTGCTGCAACGTTCCAGTGAAGCTCAACGCAAACTGAAGGAACAGCACCTCATCTTCCGACTAGGTACTTTACAGCCTTCCGGACTGAATATTGAGTTCAACAACTTTAGATCATAAACTCTCTCCGTCCCCACCCACTTTTTTCCAATAATTTATATATTTTTCTTTTCCCACCTATTTCCATCCATTGTCTTATCTCTACCTTTTAGCCTATTTCGATCCCCCCCAAGGGCTATCTGTCCCTTGCTCATCCTGCTTTCTACCCTTAATGTCCCCATTAGCACATTTCTTAGCTAATATCACCACCGTCAACACCTCTGTCCTTTTGTCTATGACATCTTTTGGCAATCTCCACCTATCGCTGGCCCTCTCTCCAGCTCTACCTGTCCCACCCCCCCTAAACCAGCTTATATTTCACCTCTTTTCTATTTTTCCTTAGTTCTGATGAAGAGTCATTCGGACTCGAAATGTTAACTGTATCCCTCTCCGCAGATGCTGTCAGACCTGCTGAGTTTTTCCAGGTATTTTTGTTTTTGTTCCTGATTTTCTTGGATTTGTCTGGCAACAAAGGCCACGTAGGATGTTTCTCTGTTAGGATTTCTTCAGCCAAATGAAGTATATGATGTATAAGAGTGTATAGCCAACATTCCAGAGGAGGGCAAAGAAAATGTTTCAAAGACACTCTGAAGCTCTCCTTGAGCAGCACTGAGGATCAATTGTTCAAAACGGTGACAACTCGTCCATCAAGCTGCATCATACTCTGGGTAATAAGTAGGCAGCACAGCAGCAGAGAAAGAAAGGAAAGCCAAGCAAACCCTGCACTCTGGATCCCACTACCTCATGGGACATCTGCTCCATGGACTCAAAGATCGGTGGGTCAAGAATCGGCCTGTTCAGTCACGTGAAGGCCCATGGCAGGAACTCATGACCGAGTAGACATCATCTTCGAATCGAGGGACAACGAACGACAACTAATATCTTCAGCATTTTCAAATTGAATCCAATAGAAGGAAAATGACACCATCGGTATTCCTGCGAATGCTGGCCTAAAGGTCTTCCTTTCTATATTTCAGGCTAGCTTATCATTGTTTATACAGGACTCCTTCAGTCCGACCAACATTGTTGTTTGTCCCAAGGACCAAGAGTGGTCTCCCAGCCCTCTTAGTGCAGGTGCACACTCCATGGTGTTTAACCTGGAATCGCACACAATTCTACACTTCAAATCAGACAAATGAATAGTACATGAGATGGATATGTTATTAACAGTGGTGTGATACCTACTCTCCCACCCCATCCCCTTTTCACATGATTACTGAGGAACAGGTTCCCAGAGAAAATCGAGGATCGATTAACAGCTTTTAGAAGAGAGATGGATTGATATGTTAAAGATTGAGGGTCGTACAGGTCTTCATGACATTGCTTGCTTTTCCAGGGGAGATCAGGAAAGAATACAACTTTCAGGGGTAAATGATTAACTGATGGGGTAGGGCAAGACCATGGGAAGAATGCATGATACAAAAGAATCATGGATGAACATGCTTGGGAGGCCAAATGTTACAATTTTTCTTATTCAGAAACAAAAGGTTGAAAGTTAAGGTAAATTGGGAAGTAAAGACCGAGTAGTCCCAAGCTTGAATGGAAATGCACTCCAGGCCAGCCTACACCTCCTCCCACCATAAACTTGAACTCATTCGTAACTCTGTTGTCTGTATTTTAACTCACACCAAGTCCTATTCACCCATTACCTCTGCTTGCTGATTCCTCATCAAGCAACACCTTCATTTTAAATTCTTGACGGTGTTAGCAAATCCTTCCACAGTAACACTCCTCACTTCTGCTATCTCCACAGATATAAAACCCTCAGGTTTGTATTCCTCTAATTCTCAGCTCTCATAGAGCCCTGATTTTAATTGCACCATCACTGGCCATCAGCTAGTTGGGCTCTAAATCCTGTAATTCCCTCCCCATTTTTCCTCCTTTAATATGCTGCTTAAAATCTGCCTCTGACCAAGCTTTTGGTCAACTGACCTAATATCTCATGTGGCTTGTTGTCAAATTCTGTCCGAAAAGAGTCCTGTGAAGCACCTTGGGATCTTTTGTGCATTTCTATGGTACTTTTAATGTAAGAATCAGTCGTAGACTGAAAGAGGAAGGGAAGATTGAGGAAAGAAAGAAACTTCAGTTTGGAGTTGCAGGAGAGAATGAGCTTTTGTTACACACAAAGCGTTGCTGATAACAAGAACCTAGACAGCGTTTAAATGTTAGTGGGAATAAGACAAGTATGTTGAGTGAACTTGCGATTTGGTTTACTTTAACACTACCTCAGGAGTTTTGGTTAAAGTTATTACTAAAAGTGAGAAGCAGAGTGGGGGGAAATTTCTTTACTCGAAGTACAAAATACATTGCCACAGAAGCAGCTGAAAAGTGATTTTAAGTAGAAACACTCCTGATGTGTTCCCAAAAACCAATGTGCTAAATGAAAATGTACTAAACGTAAATCACTTTCCCATAAGAAAAGATGTAATAAGGGTGGGTTACATGCTTGACCTGTAACTTTGACATTAAAAACCTATTGGCTACCTTGAATCTAATTGGCCCAAAAGTCCTCTAACTTCCCTCCCTGACCCTCCTGCTTGCTGCCTCCCTCCCCAACCCCCTCCTTCCCACTACTACCCTCCCACTACTTCCCACCCACTACCCATCTCGCTGCCTCACTGAGTGAGAGCTTGGGAGTGAGGTGATGAGCGGGAACATACGAATATAGAGCAGTAGGCCATTCAGCCCCTTGAGCCTGCTCCGCCATTTAATAAGGTCATGGTTGATCTGATATTAACTTCAAATCTGCATCCTACCTAACCCTGATAACCTATTACACCCCTTTGCTTATCAAGAAGCTATGCACCTCTGCCTTAAAAATATTCAAAGGCTCTGCTTCCACCACCTTTTCAGGAACAGTGTACCAAAGACTCTCAACCCTCATGAAAAATTTTGCGTCATCTCAGTTTTAAATGGGCGACCCCTTATTTTTAAACAGCGACCCCTAGTTCTAGATTCTCCCACAAGAGGGAACATCCTCTCCACATCTACCCCGTCAAGACCCCTCAGGATCTTATATGTTTCAATCAAGTCACAAGGGTTTTGGAGAGGGAAGCAATGAGCAGGACGGTCGGGAGAGTAAAGCAGCATGCGAGTAGGAAAGGGAAGTTGCAAGATGGTGGGAGTGTTGCTAGAGGGAAGCAGCGAGAGTGAACATGAGGGAAGTGGCGAGCGGGAAGGACTGGGCAGGTCAGGAGAGGCAACGAGTGGGAGTATAGGAAGAGTAATGCGCTGAGTGGGGAGGAAGGGAGAGGTGGTGAGCTATGTCATTTTGCTCTTAAAAAAATGCACATGCGCAGTAACCACGCTAGAATGAAAATGAAAATGAAGGCAGTTCTATTCAGGGAATTTCCCTAATTTACAAACCACATTAAAATGAAAATTAGTTATTGGGGTTCACTTTAAACATGGGATGCCCGTAGTGCCTTTCCCATTGTAAGGCATCCCAGGAGGGTGCGTATGGCTCAGTGTCAAACAAGAAAGAGAGATGGAGTCGGTAGTTGGGGGAGGAAGTTTGTTACAGAGGCCAAAGAAAGATCTTCCAATATTTACTTGGGAGAAAACTGGATGTCAGACAAGCAATCTGACAATTTAGAGAGTGTAGGGGTCGAGAGAGGTGGTGGTGACTTGGATGGAAAATGACACTGTTTTCAGATGATATTGCTAGGGAGCAGTATGTAGGTGAGAAATAGAAGGGGCCCAAGGATAGATTGTTGGAGTTACAAAGACAACTGGAAGAGGAATAGCGATAGGAGGTTTGATAATTAGGGGTTTGATAGGTGTTTCTGTGGCCACAGACGCGAATCCAGGATGGTGTGTTGCTGCCTCCACAATGCCACAATGCCAGGGTCAAAGGTGTCACTGAGCGGCTGCAAAGCACCCTGAGGGAGGAACATGAACAGCAAACAGCCATGGTCCACATCAGTACCAACAACATAGGTAGAAAAAAGATGTGATCCTCCAGTCAGAACTTAGAGAGCGAGGTAGAAAATTAGCATGCAGAACCTCAAAAGGAGTAATCTCTGGATCACTCCCTTCCTAACAGCACTATAGGTGTTCCTACAACACATGGACTGCAGGGGTTCAAGGCAGCAGCTCACCACCACCTTCTCAAGGGCAATTAGGGATAGGCAACAAATGCTGGCCTAGCCAGTGATGCCCACATCTCACGAACAAATGTTAAAAAAACTCCCATTACAACATGCAAGTGAGTATAGGAGGATAAAGCCAGATGTGAGAGATGGTGCAGGAGGGAGGGCTTTAGATCCTTCGGCTTTGGGATCAGTCCTGGAGAGATGGAACTTGTACAAGCCAGACAGGTTGCACCTAAGTAGAGCCAATGTCCTTGTGGGCGATTTGCTAGTGCTATTAGAAAGGGTTTAAACTAATTTGGCAGGGGTGTGGGAACCAGGAGATAATATCAGAGAAGAATACTGGGAGAGACAAATAGCACTAGAGTAGGAAATAGTAAGTTATTATTATGAAAACCAGACAAGTGCAGTCCCACCGGTGACAGTGAAGGCATGCTGAAAGAGGGTGGCTGGTCAATCACGTCAAAAACTGCAGACAGGTTGAGGAGGAGGAAGGATATTTACTATTGTCATAGGATGCCATTTGTGCATTTAATAAGAGTTACATCGGCACTGTAGCAGTGGCGAAAACCTGATGAGGAATTCAAACATGTTGTTGCGTTAGATGCATACTTGGAAGGCGGCAACACATTCAGGAACTTAAGAGAGGAAAGGAAGGTTAGAAAATTGGGTGATAGGGATCAAGGGTTGGTTTGTTGAGAAGGGCGAACGACAGCAGCTTTGAGGGAGAGCACATCATTACCAGAGGAGAGAGAACCATTAACAATTTCAGCCAACACAGAAACCAAAAAGGGAAGTTAGTGGCCAACAGTTTAGTGGGAATAGGGCCAAGAGAGCAGAGATGAGCTCAGAGGGCATGAGGGAAAGCAGAAGAGAAAAGTAGAGAAAGATGCTATTTCAGGGCTGGGGCAGCTAATCAGATGGTCTCAAGCTTAGCAACAAGAAAATCCATGAGTTTCTCGTACCTCTTGGAGGTGAGGATAGAGGAGACAGAAAAGAGGATTTCAGATGGTCTGCAGTTGAGAGTTATCTTTGCATTCCAGGATGATCCTGGAGTACTGTGTAGTTTTGGCAGATGAGAACAATACCCCATAGTGCTTCATATGGTCATTCAAATCTGGCAGTGAATGGCTAAGTCAGTTGTACATCTAATCCATTCAAGTCTCCATCACTTGGACTTAAAGGAGCGGAGATGAGGTCTATATCAGAGCGAGTAACCAGGTTGAGAGACAGTAACAGTTTTATGGGGAAGTGGGACAAAAATGGCAATGAGGGCTTGGTTGAGCACATGGGTAGCTGCAGAAATGTTGGTGAATGAGGACTATAGTTAGGGCAGTTGTTAAGGGAGAGCTTTTTATTTCCCCTTAGGGACAGGCACAGAAGGAGGTAGTTTTAGGCAGTGTGTTCATGAATGGAGTACACCTTAAACAGAGTGTAAAAGTTGAAAATTTGGTCAGAGTTGGAATTCTCTGCTATGTAATGGGTGAATGAATATCAAACTGAAATGTAGTTTAGCATTTTGAACATAACTTTAAACTTTTTAAACTAGAAAAAAAACTGCAAGCTGGTTAGCAGAGACTGCTCAACAGTGACAGTTAATTGTCAATCAGCGGGTACGGGACATGGTGCAACAGCACTGCATTAGTAATCCAGAGACCCCGCCTAATGTTCTGAGAACCGTCATGGCAGTTGATGGAATTGAAATCTAGTTAATAAATCTGGAATTAAAACCTAGATCGTGATAAGAAAGTTGAAAAAGAATGAACGAGACACAGACGCCAGACAAGACAAAAGCACACCCTGCCAGTTGACTGTCCTCCTCTTTACAAACAACTGGGGATTTGTTCCAAAATTGGAAGAGCTGTCTCACGGGCTAATCAAACAACAGCCTGACATGCAAATCACACTTTACAGCCAATGCCCAACTCCATCACCATCTTTGAGTATATCCTGTCCCACCGACTGAACAGACCCACCAGAAGTGGCGCACAGTGGTAGTCGGGCGGGAGTTGTTCTGGGAGTCCTCAACACTGACCCTGGAAGCCTCGCGGCATCAGGTCAAATATGGGCAAGGAAACCACCTGCTGAAAACTTCTGGAAGACACACTGAGGGTAGCAAGGGCACAGAATGCACTCTGGGCGGGGGACTTTAATGCATATCAGTGGCACTACTACAATTAGCATGTTGTTTTCGCTTTATCCACTGCCTTCAGCTGTTTCTTGAAGGCTGTCAACTATGATGGTGGGCATCTAAGAGGGAGGCCGAATTGGATCATCCACACTTAACTTCAGGCTCAAGATGGTTTAAAATGCTTCAGCCTTGTCTTCTGCACTGATGCGCTAGGCTCTCCCATCATTATGAATGGGGATATTTTTGTAGCCTCCTCCGGTTAGTTGTTTAATTGTCCACCACTATTCATGACTGGATGCCAGGACCACAGAGCTCCAATCTGATGCATTGGTTGCAAGCCAATAATCAGGGAATCAGATGGGTGTTTTCCTCAGCAGTAAAAGTGACTCCAGGATGGTGTGTTGCCTCTTGGTTCCAGGGTCAAGGGTGCCATGCAGTGGCTACAGGGGATTCTTCTGGAGGAGGACGAACAGCCAGAGGCCGTGGTCCACATTGGTACCAATGACATAAGTAGGAAAAGGGATGAGGTCCTAAAAGCAGATTTTATGGACTTAGGAAGGAAATTAAAAAACAAGGCCTCAAAAGCAGTAATCTCAGGATTACTCCCAGTGCCATATGCTAGTGAACATAGGAATAGGAGCATTGGGCGATTGAACACATACTGGAAAATTGATATAGGAGGGAAGGCATCAGATTCCTGAGGCATTGGGACCAGTTCTGGGGCAGGTGGGACCTGTACTAGATGGATGGGTTGGTTACACATTAACAGGACCAGGACTAATATCCTCACAGGGAGATTTGCTAGTGCTGTTGGGGATGTTTAGTTCGTCAAGGGGATGGGATCCTGAGGGGTTGCTCAATTTGGAAGTAAAGCTGGTAACAGGAAGTAGAAAAGTAGCAAGTGAAATTATAAGGAAGGTGAAACGAAGGCGAGCAGCAACTAGGCTTAGAATGCGGAAAATGTTAAGATGCCAAAATTAAGGGCACTCTACCTGAATGCACACAGCATTCGCAACAAAGTAGATGATTTAAAGGCACAAAGAGGTAACTGGGTATGATCTAATTGCCTTTACGGAAACATGACCACAGTGTGACCAAGGCTGGAAACTGAGTATTCAAGGGTATTTGACATTTAGGAAGGGCAGACAAAAAGGAAAAGAAGGTGGTGTTGCACTGTTAATAAGGGTTGGGATCAACACATATTAGTAAGGGAAGGTCTCAGGTCAGAAGGACAAAATGCGGAGTCTGTTTGGGCAGAGCTAAGAAACAGCAAGGGACAGCAAACATTGGTAGGAGTTTTTATAAGCCACCAAACAGCAATTATGATGTGGGGCATGGTATTAATTAGGTGATTAAAGAAGCATGTAAGCATGGGTAATACAGTAATCATATACGACTTCAATCTGCATATAGACTGGGCACTAATGCTGTGGATGATGTGTTTCTGCAGTAATTTGGTAGTAATCATTCAGCAATCCTTAGATTCTGGAAAAGTCCCAGAGGATTGGAGAATGGCCAATGTAACACCCTTATTCAAAAAGGGAGAGAGACAAAAAACAGGTAACTAAAGGCCAGTTAGCTTAACATCCGTCTTTGGGAAAACGTTGGAGTCTATCATAAAGGATGCAAGAGCAGAGCATTTAGAAATATATAATCTAATCAAGCAGAGTCAGCATGGCTTCATGAAGGGGAAATCATGCCTGACAAATTTGTTAGAATTCTCTGAGGAGGTAACAAGCAGGATAGAGAAAGGGGAAACAGTAGACGTAATACATTTGGATTTCCAAAAGGCGTTCAATAAGGTACCGCACATAAGGCTACTTGATAAGAGCCCATAGTGTTGGGAGTAGTATATTAGCATGGATAGAGGATTGGCTAACTAACAGAAGACAGAGAGTTGGGAAAAGAGGGGCATTTTCATGTTGGCAACACAAGGAGTCTACATTAGGGATATAGACAGGTTAAGTGAGTGGGCAAAAACTTGGCAGATGGAATATAATGTGGGAAAATGTGAGGTTATGCACTTTGGCAGGAAGAATAGGGGAGCTGAATATTATTTAAAAATGGAGAAAGACTGCAGGAAGCTGCAGCACAGAGATTTGGCGGTCCTTGTGTATAAATCCTAAAAAGCTAACATTCAAGTTTAACAGGTAATAGGGAAGGCAAATGGAATGTTGGCCTTTATTTCAAAGGGAATGGAATGTAAAAATAGGGAAGTCTTGCTAAAACTAAAAAAGGCACTAGTTGACCGCGAATACTTTGAACAATTTTGGTCCCCTTATCTAAGGAATGACATACTGGCATTGGAGGCAGTCCAGTGAAGGTTCACTAGGTTGATCCTGGGTATGGAGGGATTTTCTTATGAGGAAAGGTTGGGTAGGTTGGGCCTGTCACATTGGAATTTAGAAGAATGAGAGGTGACCTTATTGAAACAAATAAGATTCTTAGGGGGCTTGACAGGGTAGGTGTTGAGATGTTGTTTCCCCTTGTGGGAGAGTCTAGGAGCAGAGGGCATAATCTCAGAGTGAGGGGGCGCCCATTTAAAACAGAGATGAGGAGGAATTTCTTCTTTCAAAGGGTAGACAATCTGTGCAATTCTTTACCGCAGAGGGCTGTAAAGGCTGGGTCATTAAGTATACTTAAGACTGAGATTAACAGATTTTTAATCAGTAAGGGAATCAAGGGTTATGGGGAAAAAGACAGGAAAGTGGAGTTGGGGATTATCAGATCAGCCATGATCTGACTGAATGGCGGAACAGACTCGATGGGCTGAATAGCTACTTCTGCTCTTATGTCTTATGGTCTTATGCAATGTTAGGGATGGTTTTCTAGGGCAGTATGTTGAGGAACCGACTAGAGAACAGGCTATTTTATATCTAATATTAAGTAATGAGAAAGGGCTAATTAATAATCTTGTTGTAAGAGAACCTTTATGGATGAGTGACCACACTGTGATGGAATTTTACATTCTGTTTGAAAGTGAGGCAGTTCAATCTGAAGCCAACGTGCTAAATTTGAAGAAAATTATGCAGGTATGAGAGACAAATTGGCTGAGGTGGATTGAGAAAATAAATGAAACCGTATAAGAGTATACACGCAATGAATAGACTTTGAAGAATTGTTACATAGTTTACAGCAATTTTACATCCCTTCAAGACAAAAACTCCGAAAAAAAAGTCAGTTATCATAGCTAACAAAGGACGCTAAGGATTGTATAAGATTAGAAGAAAAGGCCTATAAAGTTGCCAGAAATAGTAGTAAATCTGAGGACTGGGAGCATTTTAGAATACAACAAAGGACAATTAAGAAGCTGATAAAGAAAGGGAGGATAGAATATGAATGTAAACTAGCAAAAAAACAAAAACGGACTGTAAAAGCTTCTACAGGTATGTAAAAAGGAAACATTTAGCTAAGACAAATGTGGGTCCATTACAGGCAGATTCAGGAGAATTTGTAATGGGGAAGAGAGAAATGGCAGAGAAGCTAAATGATTACTTTGTGTCTGTCTTCACTGAGGAAGGTGCAAGAAATCTCCTGGAATTAGACATCCAAGGGACTAAGGAGAATGCAAAATTGAAGGAAATTTGTAATACAAAGATGGTTGTATTGGAGAAATTAATGGGACTGAAAGTTGGTAAGTTCCCGGGATGTGACATTCTACATCCAAATGTTGAAAAAGAGGTAGCTATGGAGATAGCGGATGCATTGGTGATCATCTTCCAAAATTCTATAGATTCTGGGATGGTTCCTGCAGATTGAAAGGTAGCAACTATAACCCCACTATTTAAGAAGGGAGGGAGAGAGAAAACAGAGAACTACAGACCTGTTAGCCTTACATCAGTAGTAGCGAAAATGCTGAAATCTGTTATAAAAGATGTGATAAAATGGACACTTAGATAATAATGATCTGATTTGGCATAGTCAACCTTGATTTACGAATGCGAAATCATGTTTGACACGCCTGTTGGGAGTTTTTTTAGGATGTTACTAACAGAATTGATATAGGGAGTCAATCTATGTAGCGTACTTGGATTTTCAGAAAGCTTTCGATAAAGTCCCCCACAGAAGGTTGATTAGGAAAAGTAAAGTACATGGGATAGGTGGTGATATACTGGCATGGATTAAAAATCAGTTAACAGGCAGAAAACAGAATAGAAGAAATAAATGGGTCATTCTTGCGTTGGCAGGCTGTGACTAATGGAATTCCACAGGGATCAGTACTTGGGCCCCAGCTGTTCACAATATATATCAATGATTTGGATGTGGGGACCAAATGTAATTTTTCCAAGTTCGCAGATGACAAATGTGTGATGTGAGGAAGATGCAAAGCAGCTACAAGAGGATTTGGACAGAATTAGTAAGTGGGCAAGATGGAATATAATGTGGAAAAATATGAGGTTATCCATTTTGGTAGGAGGAACAGATGGGCAGAGTATTTCTTAAATGGTGACACATTAGAAAGGTGTAGATGTACAAAAGGACCTGGGTGACTTCATCAATAAGTCACTGAAAGCTAACTTTTTTTCGATTCATTAGATGATGTGGATGTCACTGGCTGAGTCAGCATTTATTGCCCATCCTTAATTGCCCTTGAGAAGGTGGTGGTGAGCTGCCTTCTTGAACCACTGTAGGCCCTGTGGCATAGGTACACCCACAGTGCTGTTAGGGAGGGAGTTCCAGGATTTTAACCCAGCGACAGTGAAGGAACAGCAATATATTTCCAAGTCGGGATGGTGAGTGGCTTGGAGAGGAACTTCCAAGTGGTAGTATTTCCATGTGTTTCCTGCCCTTGTAAATCTAGATGGTAGCAGTCGGGGGTTTGGAAGGCGCTGCCTAAGGAGCCGCCTAAGGAGCCTTGGTGAGTTCCTGCAGTGCATCCTGTAGATGGTACACACTGCCACTGTTCATTGGTGATGGAGGGAGTGCATGCTTGTGGAAGGAGTGTCAATCAGGCAGGCTACTTTGTCCTGGATGGTATCAAGCTTCTTGAGTGTTGTTAGAGCTACACTCATCCAGGTAGGTACAGAAAGCAATTAGGAAGGCGAATGGTATGGTATAGCCTTTATCACAAGAGAGTTTGAGTACAGGAGTAGTTGAGTCTTGCTTCAATTGTATAGAAGCTTGGTTAAACCGCATCTGGAATACTGTGTGCGGTTTTGGTCCCCTTACCTTAGGAAGGATATTATTCACCAGACTTGTTCCCAGGATGGCAGGGCTGTCCTATGAAGAGAGGTGGGGAAACTGGGCCTGTATTCTCTAGAGTTTCGAAGAATGAGAGATGATCTCATTGAAACTTACAAAATACTTAGAGATAGACAGGGTAGATGCAGGTAAGATGTTCCCCGGGTTGGGGATTCTAGGACCAGGGGACACAATTTCAAAATAAGAGTGAAGCCACTTAGGAATGAGAGGAGCATTTTTTTAAAATTTAGAGTGTTGTGAATCTTAGAATTCTCCACCCCAGAGGGCTGTGGAAGCTCAGTCACTGAGTATGTTTAAAGCAGAGATCGACAGATTTCGAAATACTAATGGCAAAGAGATAAAGGGGTATTGTGGAGGAAAAAGGCATTGAAGTGGATGATCAGCCATGAATGGTGGGTGATGGAGCAGGCTCGATGGGCTGAAAGACTTACGTTCCTACTTCCAGCAATGCACTACTGAAGAGGGCAGTGTGCAACTGACACTAGAGAACTCCCAAGTTTCCCTCTCTCCTTTCCCTGTAGTGATATACCTAGCCTCAGTCAGAAGGTGATCAGTTACTCAACCTATGAAGCACATCAATAAATCAGTGTACAACCACATCATTTGACGTTATTATAATGCACTACACAAGCCAAGAAATTACAATCAATTAAAAGAGACAAATTACTCAAGTACAGCAATATCATAAGTAATAGACGACCATTGTGGCAATCAAGCCTTCTCCACCATTCAATAAGATCGTGGCTGATCTTTATACGCACACACACACATCCCCTATATGTAATATAATTATAATTAAAAAAAAGAAATAATTTGAGGGCTTTTGGGAAGCTCTGCCCGGTGCTCAGTAAAGTGACAAGCATTTGGACTCTCCCCAACAAGACTTATCTTTAATACAAGGTTTTAGACTGAAACTACATAAACCAATTTCAACCAGCACCACTAGAGTTGGCATGGAGGAATTCCCCCCCGCTACTTCCACAAGAGTACATTAGTTATAACGTGATGCTTCAAGGTGATAGATAATTCATAGAAAGGTTGTGCAAAAGTTACCAGTTAGCCTTCATTAGCTACAATTCGTTATCAAGATAATGAATAGTGCAAGGCCATTGGCAAGTGAAAAATATGTATTACTTTATAATAATATTTGTCAGTTTGCTGAAAATGCTTACTATAATCAGAGTTATTTATCTATTTTTGGTGTTTCATTGTTGCCAAGTAAGTGCATACCTGTATGACAGTAGTCCATGGGGAGTCTGACGGGAAACAGTAGAGGAGTGATAATGGACTAGTAATCCAGAAGCCCCAATGCTCTAGGGATATGGGCTCAAATCCCAGCATGGCAGCTGGTGGAAGTTAAATTCAACCAATAAACCTGAAACTAAAAGCTAGTCTCAATAATCGACCATGAAACTATTGTCGCAAAAACCCATCTGGTTCACTAATGTCCTTCAGGGAAGGAAATCTGCCAACCTTAAATGGTGTGGCCTACATGTGACTCCAGATCCTCAGCAATGTGGCTGATTTTTTAAAAAGTCCAGGTCACCGTTGCTGAACATCTTTCAGGGGAAGGGAGTAAGTCATTCAAGCCCCTCATGTCCAAACCACTATTCAATTACATCATACTAGATACCATTTACCCATAAAAATATCTATCAATCTCAGCATTACAAACACAGTGCATCTTTGGCAGGCTGTATTAATAGCAAATACTTTCCAGCACCTGGTCAGCTGCAAAGGCACAATCTACTTGTGATGAACCACTTCAACAAGCCATTCTGAAGAAGTCTGAGGAACTGTGGAAATTGCCCCGTGCAGACGTGATTGCTTCTACAGCAGCTATAGAAGATCTATACAGTAAAGCAGGCACAAGCTTGCTTCATTGATCTGCCAGATGCACCAAGCAACTTGGCCCACTAGTGACAAAACAGGGTGACTCTGTATCCAATGGTTGTACGGTTGGTGGCTGCCTCTTTCGGTGGTGTTCAAGGCCTTCTACAACATTATTTTTCCCATCAACCTGTTGTCAGTAGCAACTTGATAGGGCAATGTGCTTAAAAATAAAATGCTTTTAAGAGTTTTACCTATTTCCAGCATAAAATACACATGTAATAATAGGATATTGTAATGAATGCAAGATTTGGAGATTTGGATTTGCCAAATTTGAAGATGCCAAATTCTTTTCTCTCACCATCGATAACAACAACAATGTTAACACCCTGAACATAGTTTCTCTAATCAAATAATTTAGATACACTCAGCTATTTTTATTTGTATCAAAAGCTTCCTTGTGAAGGAAGAAACGAGACTGCCTACAGCTGTACCAGACAAAATTGTAACATTACAGGTACTACTGCAACAGAGTAGCAACTTTCCTTATAAACACTTGCAAGCACTTCCAAATTGTTTTAAGAATATCTACAATTTCAAAGCTAAGGGAGAATATAAAAATACAATGTTTTACTTTAGAGTTTTTTTTAAAAAGAGTTAGTTTGCACTGTTTTGTCTTCGAAATTGAATCTCTCACACTTAATTTTTGCCAGTCTCCAACCAACATTCTACATCATTGTGACTTTTACTGTGTCCCGACCCAGTGCTAAGTTCATACTTCAAGCACAAATTGCAGATCTGTGTGCTTTCTCTGTTATTTGATTCCATTTTCACAAAAACAACAGCTGCTGTTGGTTTTAAAAGATTGTACCATAATAGCCTCTCCCAATGAATTGAGGGGAGAAAAAAAGTGAAATACAGCTAGCACAAAACCAAAGAGTACACAAAGTAGAGAGAAAAAAGGTGTAAGGGAGGAAGGAGATGTTTAATCCCCTAATGTTTAGGATACGACAACATGATTATGCTAAAGTAAATTTAAATGATTTCAACTGGATAAATGGTAAAAACATTCAAGAACACAAATCAGTTGTGACTGGTATAATTAACAAAAAACAGTGATCACTGTAAATCTTAATATCATTTACCATCGACAAGGCTACTCTGTTATGTACAAGTCTTAGCCAAGGTTTGACAACGTTCCAAGCAGACCACAGCCATTTCAGTTATTCTGTCATAGAGGCACTATCCAACCAGTTGAGACGACAGAGTGAATCAATCTCATTATTTATTTTCTGCACGCTCCATCAATTTTATCCAACAGCTGGTCGCTGGCACTGGGTTCCACTGAAAGTATTACCAGTTCATAAGTGGATTCCTCCCATAGATCAACTACCACAGATGCAAATGGCTATTTTTTCCCCCGTTATTTCAAGCTTAAATGCAGCTCAAGGGAACCGATTAATTTAAATAACTAATGTGCTTAATTTTTTTGACAGAGGATAGGTTAGCCTTGGACACCAAATCATCATGGTGATGGGCGAAAGCTTACACAGGCTATAACATACAAAGAGTGGAAATTTTCAGACAATTATGAAGATAAACCAGACAGCTGCTTTGGCAAGTTTTAGAAAGGACAATGCACAAATAAACATGTAAACGGTGGAACGCAAAAATTATATATTAAAAGACAACTATAAAAGCCACCTGCCTAAAATGGCATTATTGGACTGCAATAATTTTCAAGTGGGGCAGAACTTGTTCCACAGAAATGTAGATTCTACCTTGAGACCCAATTACTGGTGCAGGGATTTGCTACTGCTCCTTCTCCCTCCTTGTGCAACAAGAGGAAGCTAGAGAATATTATGTAAAGGCAGGATTAACCCATCATCCACATTTAACAGAGGAAATGCCTGAATACTGTGCAATTGTAGTTATCCACAGCTCAGTTTCTCAATACAACTCCAGATACAAATGTGTCTTCTGACCACAGACAAATGCCATTAGCCAGATAACAGACTTGCCAAAAATGCAGTGGCTATGCTTTAGTCCTGCAGACAGCTGAAAATGATAGAGCAAATGTGCAGCAGATAGCTTTTACTTTACACAGTGAATGTACTATCGCCAAATTTGCGGATGACACAAAAATAGGTGGGAAGGCAAGTGGTGAGGATGACACAAGGAGTCTACAGAGGGATATAGACAAGTATAGGGCAGATGGAATATACTGTGGGAAAATGTGAGGTTATGCAGTTTGGCAGGAAGAATAGAGGAGCTGAATATTATTTAAATGGAGAAAGACTGAAGAAAGCTACAGCACAGCGGGATCTGGGAGTCCTTGTGCATGAATCCCAAAAAACTAACAGTTAGTTCAACAGGTAATAGGGAAGGCAAATGGAATGTTGGCCTTTATTTCAAAGGGAATGGAGTATAAAAATAGGGAAATCCTGCTAAAACTATACAAGGCACTAGTTAGACCACACATAGAATACTGTGAACAATTTTGGTCCCCTTATCTAAGGAAAGATATATGGGCATTGGAGGCAGTCCAGAGAAGATTCACTAGGTTGATCCCAAGTATGGAGGGATTTTCTTATGAGGAGTGGTTGAGTAGGTTGGGCCTGTACTCATTGGAGTTTAGAAGAATGAGAAGTGACCTTACTGAAACAAATAAGATTCTTAGGGGGCTTGACAGGGTAGATGCTGAGAGGTGGATTCCCCTTGTGGGAGAGTCTGGGACCAGGGGGCATAACCTCAGAGTAAGGGGGCACCCTTTTAAAACAGATGAAGAGGAATTTCTTCTCTCAGAGGATAGCCAATCTGTGGACTTCTTTACCGCAGAGGGCTGTACAGCTTGGGTCGTTAAGTATATTTAAGGCTGAGCTAGACAGATTTTTAATCAGTAACGGAATCAAGGGTTATGGGAAAAAGGCAGGAAAGTGGAGCTGAGGATTATCAGATCAACCATGATCTAATTGAATGGTGGAGGAGACTCGACGGGCTGAATGGCCTACTTTTGCTCCTACATCTTATGGTCTTAAACACTGAAATATTTTTTTATTGGGAAACACAACTGTTGCTGAATTATCATTTCAACATCCAGGAAGCATTGCTCAAAAACAAAAATCCTTATTTACAGAATGTCAAAAATGAAGTCTCACAGACATCAATATTTGGCGCAAACTATGAACGTAGATCCCAATGCTATGGAGATAATTAAATTTACTCCTGTGTACCTGCTATACAGTAAGTGAGGCGGTGGCAAGAGGAAGCGGTGGCGTTGTGGTAATGTCACTGGACTGGTAATCCAGAGACCCAGGCTAACGCTCTGGGGACATGGGTTTAAATCCATGGTGGAATTTAAACTCAATTAATAAATCTGGAATTAAAAACAATGGTCTCGGTAATGGTGACCATGAAACCATTGTTGACTGTCACAAAAAATCCATCTGGTTCACTAATGTCTTTTAGGGAAGGAAATCTGCCATCCTTACCTGATCTGGCCTACAGGTGATTCCAGACCCACAGCAATGTGGTTGCCTCTTAGCTGCCCTCTGAAATGCAAACTACTCAGTTGAATCAAACTGCTAGGGAAAAGTTAATAAGGAATGAAACCAGAGAGACCACCTGGCATTGACCGAGGCGCCAGAAACAATAATAGCAAAACGAGACCTGTCGACCCTGCCAATTCCTCCTTACTAACATCGGGGGGTTTGTTCCAAAATTGGGAGAGCTGTCCCACAGACTAGTCCAACAACAGCCTGACAGTCATACTTACTGAATCATACCTTACAGATAATGTCCCAGACACCACCGTCACCATCCCGAGAGATGGTGGCACAGTGGTATACAGTCAGGAGGGAGTTGACCTGGGAGTCCTCAACATTGACTCTGGACCACGAAGGCTCAGGGCAGCTGGTCAAATATGGGCAAAGAAACCTCCCGATTACCACTTACTGCTCCCGTCACCCTCACCCACCTTAGTACTCCTCCATGTTGATCACCACTTGGAAGTTGCATTGAGGGTGGCAAGGGCACAGAATGTACTCTGAGTGGGGCACTTGAATGTCCGTCACCGAGAGTGGCTTGGTAGCACAACTACTGACCAAGCTGGCTGAGTCTCAAAGGATACAGTTGCTCAACTGGGTCTGCAGCAGATGGTGAGGGAGTCAACGAGGGAAAAAAAACTACTTAACCTTGTCCTCACCAAACTACCTGTCACAGATGCATCTGTCCATGGCAATATTGGTAGAAGTAACCACTGCGCAGTCCTTAAAGGAGATGAAGTCCCATCTTCACATAGAAGTTACTCTCCATCGTGTTGTGTGGCACTATCACCGTGCTAAGTGGGACAGATTTTCGAACAGAATTAGCAACTCAAAACTGGACATTCATGAGATGCTGAGGGTAATCAGCAGCAACAGAACTGTATTCAACCACAATCTGTAACCTCATGGCCCAGCATATCCCCATTCTACCATTACCATTAAGCCAAGGGATCAACCTTGGTTCAATGAGGAATGCAAGAGGGCATACCAGAAGCAAAACCAGGCATATCTAAAAAGGTGTCAATCAGGTGACAACACAGGACTATGGATGCTAAACAGCGGAGGCAGCAGGCAACAGACAGAGCTAGGCAATTCCATAACCAACAGGTCAGATCTTAACTCTGCAGTCCAGTTGCGAATGGCGGCGGTCAGTTAAACTAACTAGAGTAGAAGGCTCCGGAAATATCCCCATCCCTAATGATGGGCAAGCCCAGCACATCAGCGGAAACGACATGGCTGAAGCATTTGCAACCATCTTCAGCAAGAGGTGCCGAGTGGATGATCCATCTTGGCCTCCTCCTGAGGTCCCCAGCATTAGAGATGCCAGTCTTCAGCCAATTCAATTCAATCCACTTAATATCAAGAAATAACTAAAGGCACTGGATACTGCAAAGGCTATGGGCCCTGACAACATTTCGGATATAGTACTGAAGGCCTGTGTTCCAGAAACAGCTGTGCCCGAGCCAAGCTACAACACTGGCGTCCACCCAACAATGTAGGAAATTGCCCTGATATGTCCTGTCCACAAAAAGCAAGACTGCTGTATTTGGACATGGACTGAAGCAGTCCATGTTCAAATGCAGCAAGACCTGGACAATATCCAGGCTTGGGCTGATAAGTGGAAAGTAACATTTGTGCCACACAAGTGCCAGGCAATGACCATCTCCAACAAGAGAAAATCTAACCATCGCTCCTTGACATTCAGTGGCATAACCAAGGTTAAATCCTCGACTATCAACATCCTGGGTGTTACCATTGACCAAAAACTGAACTGGACTAGCCATATAAATACTGTGGCTACAAGAGCAGGTCAGAGGCTGGGCATCCTGCAGTAACTCACTCACCCCGACTCCCCAAAGCCTGTAAACCATCTACAGGGCACAAGTCAGGAGTGTGATGGAATACGCTCCACTTGCCCGGATGAGTGCAGCTCCAACAACACTCAAGAATCTCGACACCATCCAGGGCAAAGCAGCCGCTTGATTGCCACCCAATCCACAAACATTCACTCCCTCCACCACCAATGCACAGTAGCACCAATGTGTATCATCTACAAGATGCACTGCAGGAACTCACCAAGCCTCCTTAAGACAGCACCTTCCACGACCACTACCATCTAGAAGGATAAGGGCAGAAGACACATGGGATGGGAAATAAATGCTGGCCTTGCCAGTGACAGCCACATCCCATGAATGAATTTTTAAAAATCCAACCCAGCCAATTACCACCCCATCAGTGTACTCTCAATCATCAGCAAAGGGATGGAAGGAGTCGTAAATGGTCTATCAAGCGGCACTTGCTCAACAATAACCTGTTCTGACGCTCAGTTTGGGTTCTGCCAGGGTCACTCAGCTCCTCAACTCATTATAGCCTTGGTCCTAACATGGAAAAAAGAGCTAAACTCATGAGGTGAGGTGAGAGGGACTGCCCTTGACACCGAGGCAGCATTTGACCTAGTGTGGCATCAAGGAACCCTAGCAAAACTGAAGTCAATGGGAATCAGAGGGAAAACTCTCCACTGGCTGGAGTCATGCCTAGCACAAAGGAAGATGGCTGTGACTGTAGGTGAATCATCTCAGTTCTAGGACATCACTGCAGGAGTTCCTAGACCCAACCATCTTCAGCTGCTTCATCAATAACCTTCCTTCCATCATAAGGTCAGAAGTGGAGATATTCGCTGATGATTGCACAATGTTCTGCACCATTTGCAACTCCTCAGATACCGAAGCAACCAATGACCCCGGACTACATTCAGGCTTGGGCCGATAAGTGGCAAGTTGCATTCACGCCAAACAAATGCCAGACAATGCACATCTCCAACAAGAGAGAATTCAACCATCTCCCTTGACATTCAATGGTATTACCATCATTATAGACCCCACTAACAATAGCTTGGGGGTTACCATTGTGTTGAAACTGAATGGGGCCAGCCATATAAATACTGTGGCTACAAGAGCAGGTCAGAGACTACGAGTCCTGCAGTGAATAACTCACCTCCTGACTTCCCAAAGCCTGTCCACCATCTACAAGGCACGAGTCAAGAGCATGATGGAATACTCTCCCCTTGCCTCGGTGGCAGCTCCAACAATGTTCAAGAAGCTGAACACCATCCAGGACAAAGCAACCTGCTTGACTGGCACCCCATCCACCACCTTGAACATCCATTCCCCCATCACTGACACACAATGGCAGCAGTGTGCATCATCTACAAGATACACTGCAGCAACTCATCAAGGCTCCTTGAACAACACCGTCCAAACCCACAACCTCCATCATCTAGAGTGACAAGGGCAGGAGATGCATGGGAGCACCATCACCTGAGTGTTGTGCTCCAAGCCCACACCATACTGATTTGGAACTATAATCGCTGCAGTTCCTTCACTGCTGCTGGGTCAAAATCCTGGAACTCCCTTCTGAACAGCACCACATGGACTGCAGTGGTTCAAGAAGGTGGCTCACCACTTCCTTCTCAAGGGCAATTAAGAATGGGCAATAAATGCTGGCCTAGCCAGCGATGTCCACATCCCATGAAAGAATAACTAAAAAACAAGGCTACGTGGAGCTGTTAAATGAATCTTTTAGATCAAGACAAAAAGACAGACCACACCAATGCTCTGATTAAGTACTTAGAACAGGCAAATATTCTTCCATGTAGCTCCTATTAGAAGAGAAGAAAATTAAAATATCAGGGTTTCAAAATAAAAATCCAGGAAGGAAAAACTAGACAATGTTTTTATTAATACTATCCAGTCCCATGACAACCGAATATTCCCAGCTGTGCTTTGTATGGTAATTATCCAATCCCAATGAACACAAAGCTCACTACCGGAAACAGCACTTCCCCACTACAGTTTATACAGCCATTTTGAATAGGACTTTATTATTCTGAAACCCACATGAAGCAGCAAAGCCTCTAGTACAGAGCACTATGAAAGCTGAAAACTAACAGAGGTCAAGGTAAAATTAGACATGTTTAGGTGAAACAAAGCTTATATATTAAAAATTGAAAGAAATAAATACTGACAGGTTATGGTCCTGAAAAACAAACAACTGAATACGAGTCGTTGCACCTTAATTCAATTTCAATGCAGTGGGAATGTGGGAAGGAGGAAGAGCACTTTGGGCAGTGCTTCTGAAGTTTTCAAATACGAAAAGAGGAAAATTCAGAATTACTGGCCAAACCACCATATTAGTGATAAAAGGAAGATTTTGAAAAGAGACAAAGGTTAGAAGCTAAAGGTGCTGGGGAAGCGAGGGGCGTGCGATGCAGTGATGGGGCACTGCACACTAGATCACACACCCTTTCTTCCAATTCAGAAGTGTCAAAGAGGCACTAAGATAGATTCACAAATCTGGGAGCAGTACTCAATGTCGAGAACGAACAATTTGAAGGGGGGAAAAAATGGATTAATAGGAAATGAGTAACTGAGCTTCCTGTAGGCAGCTTTAGCAAAAATGGGAAAGCCACTTGAAAGTTATGCAAGTCATAGAGACACCCAAAGTGTTTACAGATGAAGATCAAGTAGGAGGAAACAAAAAAAAAAGTGCAGCTAAAAACAGTAATAATTGTTGAGGGTCAAACTTGAGAGAGATGAAGAATTGAAAATATTTTCACAATGCCATTAAAGAGCCTGGAACAGAAAAAGATGTAATGATAATGGACTGGGCTTTAAAGGGTCTCATTGTGGCATAAATGAAGTTGAAGAATGTTAAATGGAACGAATCAGCACAAGATTGGAAGAGTGGAAGTGGACAGGTATGAAGACCCCAGTTAAATGAAAAAATGTTGGGCCCACCAACTCTATCTAGTTTCCTATCAAGTCTAGTTGTTTTGTAGTGCAGCTAATGCAGCCTCCCCTGCCATCTTATGCAGCCCAAAACACTTTTTAAAGCCATCAAACCATCATGTACTGGCTGAGAATACTTTGGAAGGCAAAAGAGGCACTTTCTGCATTACCTTCATCATCACCAGTGACACCAGCACCATCCTCCTCACTACTTATTATGAACTGGTACAATTCAAGTGCCTGATTTCTAATGTTTGGACCATTAATTGGGGTCCTCCTTTGATGGTGTTCTACCCACATATTTAGTCTCTATTTTCTCCAAGTGTGGATCTCTGCCTACTTACAACTACCAGAAACACTAACACTGGCCCTTAGTTTTCCTTCAGACAGCCTAATGTACCTGATTGCAGATTTGTAGATTCATTGATACTGTACATTCCCTGGCCAACATGGTAGCACTTACACCATTTTTCAGTTTATCTAGGGTTGTGACTTTTTGTGCAAACGCCCTCGGACATTTTCTGCTTGGCTCTGACTCACTCACTTTTAGTACAGTGCTGTACTGTACCTGTACTGTAAAATACTGGTCAGGAGTTACTGTATCCTGTAAATCAGAGCAACCCACATGCAGTTACAGACAACGCATGCGCAGGTGCACTTCCTACTGGGGAAAATACATCATAAAAACCTTGGTTTTTCTATCTTCCAAATGCCGGTTTTTCTTTATTTCAGGACCAGTATATGTTCAGGTACAGGCTTTTCATGTTTAAATCACAGATAGATGATGATTTGGGGCAGCAATGGGCGATCTTGTACAAGGACCTTTGCGTGGATAAACAAACTCATGAAAGAAGTCATCGTGAACGGCGGGACTTTACTGTACAGAACTTGAAAAATAAGAGACATGCTGTCAAAGCTTTACATCTTTCAATCATGACAGATGCGAGAGTGCCAAATTTCAAAAGGAACAACAATTTATACTGCATGAGGATTAGGGTGCCAATTGGACAAGGTGTTGCCACGGAGAAGGAACTATTATCCCCACACTTCTGTCTCAATTGATAAAAAAGGCACAATGCCTGGACATGTTCCTTTTGCCTGCAGAGTTCAGGTGCCTGCACACGAATAAATGTAACTTTCAGCAAGCATAAATAAGCTACATTATGGGCCCAACTGAGTCTTAAATTGGTCATTAATGTAATTCTTAGCACACTCGGGATGGTTCCGCAAATGCTGCTCAGCTAAGGAATCACATCTTACGTTAGACGCTATGCTCTGAGTTTTGCAAACACAGCCTGGTCGAGTTTGGTCAGTACTCTGCCTGTTGTGAATAGCTTAAGGGACATGCTGTTTGATACAAATATGCCACTCAATGGGACGTACAGCCAACGTACCTGGCATCACATCAACACTGAAATTCATTTATCACATTACTCATTTGTATGGTAGGCAGAAAGTCTTTTTGGCTAGATGACAGCAACCTAATAGTGGAAAATACCACTCATTGCAACTGTATAGTAGCAGTATGGAACTGTTAATTTCCCCTGTTGCTCAAACTTTTGAAATGCTTTTGAGGTAGACTGGGCATTTTTCAGGTCAAAAAGTTATGGCCTTTTGCCCATTCGTGAGTATGCATGATACAGAGCGAGCAATGATCTGATCAGAATAGCCATTATCTCAGGATAGCTTTCACGCTGTTTCGATACAATAGAAACAGGGGTGGTATTTTCTGCTAACAGGATGCAGCTGTTGAGCCAAAAAGGCATGCTACCTACCACATAAAATGAATAATGTGATACATGAATCGTAGTGCTGATGCAACACCAGGTAGGTAGGACATATATCCCAATAACCGCAGATATCAAACAGCAAGTCCCTTCGGCTATTTGCAATAGGCAGAATGCTGACCGTATTCAACCAGCCCATGCTTGCAAAACTATGAACATAATGTCTAACATTAGATGTCATTCAGTGATTGGACAGCACTTGCTTAACAATCCCAAGTGTGCCAAGAATTAACAGCCATTTAAGATTGTCAGTTAGTCTCGTGATGCAGCTCACTTACACTTGCTAGAAGCTACATGTATTCATACGCAGGGACCTGTCCTCTGCAGATGAAAGGCATAACACCTTTTTTGAATGAAGCAAAAAGCAATTTTTGGGACAATTCTCCGTGGCAATGCCTCGACCAGAATTGACTTGCCCAATCAGCACCCTTTTCTCGTGCAGTATAAATTGTTGCTCCCTTTGAAATTTGGCACTCTTGCATCTGTCCTGATGACTGCAAGACAAAAAAAAATTCAACAGCATGTCTTTTTTCAGGTAACTTAGATAGTCATGAATGCAACTTTAGTGGGAGACTCCACAAGAAAAATACACAAGTCAAATGTACAAGGCATGAAACACCATCAAAGATTTTGGTGATGTCTGATGAAATAGAATCATAAAATGTTTACAACACAAAGAGGCCACTTGGCCCATTGTGCCTCCGCCAGCCTAAAAATGAGCCACCCCGCCGAATCCCACTTTCCAGCAATGGTCCGTAGCCCTGCAGGTTACAGCACTTCAGGTACATATCCAGGCACCTTTTACGTTTATTGAAGGTTTCTGCCTCTATTATCCTTCCAGGCAGTGAGTTCCAGACCCCTCAAACATCCTGGGTGAAAACATTTTTCCTCATCTCCTCTTTAACCCTTCTACCAATCACTTTAAATCTATGCCCAGAGTTACTGTCCTCTCTGCTAAAGTAAATAGGCCCTTCCCATCCACTCTATCCAAGTTCCTCATAATTGTGTACATCTCAATCAAATCTCCCCTCAGCCTACTCTTTCCAAGGAGAACAACCCTATCCAATCCTTCCTCACAGCTGCAATTTTCCAGTCCTGACAACATCCTCGGTTTACCAGACTAATACCTGGAATGAGAAGGTTGCCTTATGAGGAAAGGTTGGATAGGTTAGGCTTGTATCTACTGGAGTTTAGGAAGAGTAAGAGATGACTTGATTGAAACACACGATTCTGAGGGAGCTTGACAGGGTGGATGGGAAAAGGATGTTTCCTCTTGCAGGAGGAATTAAAACCTGGGGTCACTGTTTAAAAATAAGGTGTTGCCCATTAAACAGATGAGGAGAAATTTTCTCTCAAAGGCGAGTGCGTTCGGAAGTCTCTTCCTCAAAAGGCAGTGAAAGCAGAGTCTTTGAATATTTTTAAAGCAGAGCTAGATAGATTCTTGATAAGGGGGCTGGGGTGAAAGGTTATTGGGGGTAAGTATTGGGGGTAAGTGGGAATATGGAGTTAATTAGATCAGCCACGATCTTATTGAATGGTGGAGTAGGCTCAAGGGACCAAGTGGCCTACTCCTGCGTGTAATTTGTATGTTCATGTGTAAATCTCCTCTGTACCCTCTCCAGCGCAATTACACCCTCTCTGTAATGAGCTGACCAGAACTGCACACAGTACTTGAGTTGTGGCCTAACTAATGTTTTATATAGTTCCAGCATAACCTCTGTTCTTATATTCTATTTCTTGGTTAATAAATGAAAGGATTCCATATGCTGCTTTAAACATCTTATCGACCAGTCTTGCCACCTTCTGGGGTCTGTGGATATTCACTTCAATGTACCTCATTTCCTCTACATCTCTCAGTATCCTCCCATTCATTGTGTATTCCCTTGCCTTGTTTGACCTCACTAAATGGCAGATGATTTACTCAAGTGTTTAAGAGGACTTCCAAACAGCTGCAACACAGGCAACAATAGCAGGGGGAAAGCTGCCAACAAGCATATAGGAAATCTTGTCATTATGCCAGAGCTTTTAATTACTGCAGCTTCCATAACTTAAAAGTACTAATACAAGCACGAAGGGGAAGCGCATAGAAGATTTAAGGTAGCGGGAAATCAGTGTTCTTAGGGGCAGGGTGAAATGTACAAAAATCTTTGACAGGGAGGTGGTATTGTCACTGGACTAGCAAACTAGAGTCCCAAGGTAATGCTCTGGGGACCCGGGTTTGAATCCCACCATGGCACCATTGTCGATTGTCTTAAAAATCCAACTCATTCAAGAATGTCCTTTAGGGAAGGAAATAGAATCAGAGTCACAGTCATAGAGTCAAAGGTCTACAGCACAGAAAAATGCCCTTCGGCCCATCATGTCTGCACCAGTTAAGCAAGTACTGAACTATTCTAATCCCATTTTCCAGCACTAGGCCCATAGCCTTGTATTCCATGGCATCGCAAGTGCACATCCAAATACTTCTTAAATGTTATGAGGGTTTCTGCCTCTACCACTCTTTCAGGCAATGAGTTCCAGATTCCCACCACCCTCTGGATGAAAAAATTCTCTCTTTCATCCCCTCTAAACCTCCTGCCCCTTACCATAAACCTATGCCCCCTGGTTATTGATCCTTCCACCAAGGGGAAAAGTTCCTTCCTGTTTACCCTTTGTCCCTCATAATACACCTCAATCATGATCCCCTCAATCTCCTCTGTTCCAGGGAAAATAACCCCAGTCTATCCAATCTCTCCTCATAACTAAAACTCTCCAGCCCAGGCAACATCCTGGTAAATCTGCTCTGCACTCTCTCTAGTGCAATCACATCCTTCCTATGATGCGGATTCCAGAACTGCAGGCAATATTCTAACTGTGGCCTAAACAGGTTTTATACAGTTCCAGCATAACCTCCCTCCTCTTATATTCTATGCCTCAGCTAATAAAGGCATGTATCCCATATGCCTTCTTAACCACCTTATCTACCTGTCCCACTACCTTAAGGGACCAGTGGATATGCACACCAAGGTCCTTCTGATCCTCGGTACTTCCCAGGGTCCTACCATTCATCATGCATTCCCTTGCCTTGTTTGTCCTGCCCAAGTGCATCACCTCACACTTATCCGGATTAAATTTCATTTGCCACTGATCAGCCCATCTGACCAGCCCGTCTATATCCTCCTGTAATCAAAGGCTATCCTCCTCACTATTCACCACCCCGCCAATTTTTGTGTCATCCGTGAACTTATTGATCAACCCTGCTACATTCAAGTCTTAAGTTGTTTATATGTACTACAAACAGCAAGGGACCCAACACCGATCCCTGTGGAAGCCCACTGGACACAGGCATCCAGTCACAAGAACACCCCTCAGCCATCACCCTCTGCTTCCTGCCACTCAGTCAATTCTGGCCTTGGATCTCATGGGCTCTTACCTTCGTTATCAGTCTCCCATGTGGGGCCTGATCAAAAGCCTTGCTGAAGTCCAAGTAGACTACGCCAAATGCATTTCCCTCATCTACACACCTGGTAACCTCTTCGACAAATTCAATCAAATTGGTCAGACATGATCTCCCCTTAATAAAACCATGCTGACTGTCCTGGAATAATCCCTGCCTCTCCAAGTGTAGATTAATTCTGTCCCTCAGAATTGCTTCCAATAGTTTCCCCACCACTGAGGTTAGACTGACTGGCCTGTAGTTCCCTGGTTTATCCCTTCCTCCCTTCTTGAATAATTGGCTGACCTCCAGTCCTCTGACACCTCTCCTGTGGCCATGGAGGTATTGAAAATTATTGCCAGCACCCCCTGCTATCTCTTCCCTTGCCTGACTCAATAGCCTGGGATACATTTTGTCCGGGCCTGGAGATTTATCTACTTTTAAACCTGCCAGACCACTCAGAACCTCCTCCCTTTCTATGCTAATTTCTTTAATTATATCACGGTCCTTCTGCCTGATTTCCATACCCATGTCACCCCTCTCACTTATGAACACCGACACAAAGAATTCATTTAGAACCCTATGTCTTCCAGCTCCACACACAAATTACCACTATGGTCCTTAATGGGCCCTACTCTTTCCCTAGTTATCCTCTTACTCTTAATGTACTTGTAAAATAACTTTGGATTTTCCTTCATTTTACCTGCCAATGTTCTCTCATGCCATCTTTTTACTTTCCTAATTTCCTTTTTAAGTTCCCCCCTATACATTCTATGCTCCTCTAGGGCTTCCACTGTTTTGAGCCCTCGGTATCTGCGATAAGCCTCCTTTTTTTCCCTTTATCCAATCCTGTATATCCCTCGATATCCAGAGTTCCCTGGATTTGTTGGTCCCACACTTTATCTTTACTGGAATATATCCTTCTTGAATGAGTCCCACTGCAGATTTACCTAAAAGTAACTGCTCCCAGACCACTCTGGCCAAATCAGATCTGATCTTATTAAAATCGGCCTTCCCCCAATTTAGAACTCTGATTTCTGGCCCATCCTTGTCCTTTTCCATAACAACCTTGAATCTGAGTTATGATCACTATCTGCAAAATGCTCCCCGGCTGATACCTCTACCACTTGCCCGGCTTCATTCCCTAAAATTAAGTCCAGGACCGCCCCCTCTCTTGTAGGGCCTTCCAAGTACTGGTTTAAAAAGCTCTCCTGGGTGCATTTTAAGAATTCTACTCCCTCTAAACCTATCACACTATGACTAACCCAATTAATGTTGGGGAAGTTGAAATCCCCCACTATTACTACCCTATTATTTTTACACTTCTCTGAAATTTGCCTACATATCTGCTCTTCTATTTCTCTGACTGGAGGCCTATAGTACACTCCCAGCAATGCGATTGCTCCTTTTTTTGTTTTTCAGTTCTACCTATGGCTTCATTTGAGGAGCCTTCTAGGATGTCAACCCTCCTTACTGCTGTAATTGATTCCTTGATCAATATTGCAATTACCCCTTCCTTTTACCTCCTTCCCTTTCTCGCCTGAAGACACTATATCCTGGAATATCGAGCTGCCAAACCTGCCCCTCTCTTAGCCAGGTCTCTGTGACAGCAATGACATCATATTTCCATGTGTTAATTTATGCCCTCAATTCATCTGCCTTATTTGTCAGACTCCCTGCATTGGAATAAATGCCATCCAACTTTGCCAAGTCCCTTGTGCCTTAACTGGCCTATAATTTCTATGCCTTCCAGACTCCCTTGCTCTCTCTCCTAATTTTGGCTGTACATCTCGCCCTGCTGAACCTCATCTCAGGGTCCCATCCCCTTGCCAAGTTAGTTTAAACCCTCCCCAACAGCACTACTAAGCCTCCCCGGAAGGATGTTGGTCCCATTCCGGTTCAGGTGCAACCCATCCGCCTTGTTACAGGTCCCACCGCCCCCAGAAATGGTCCCAATGTCCCAGAAATCTAAAGCCATCCCTCCTGCACCATTTCTCCAGCCACACATTCATCTGGACTAACCTCCTATTTCTAAACTCACTAGTGCGTGGCACCGGAAGTAATCCAGAGATTACTACCTTTGAGGCCCTGTTTTTTAATCTGTTTCCTAGCTCCCTAAATTCTGCTTGCAGGACCTCGTCCCTATATCATTGGTACCAATATGTACCATGATCTCTGTCTGTTTGCCCTTCCCCCCCTCCCCCCCTCCTTAGAATGTCCTGCAACCGTTCAGTGACATCCTTGACCCTGGCATCAGGGAAGCAACATAGCATGCTGGAGTCACGTCTACGGCCACAGAAACACCTGCCTGTTCCCCTTAATATCGAGTCTCCTACCACTATTGCTCTTCCCCTCTTTTTCCTCCCCTCGTGCAGCTGAGCCACTCACAATGCCATGAGTGCAGCTGCACTCCCCAGAGGAACCATCACTCTCACCGTTTTCCAACACAGAAAAATGGTTCTCGAGCGAGATGCACCCTGGGGATTTCCTGACTACCTGCCTGACACCTTTCCTCTGACTGATGGTTACCCATTCCCTCTCTGTCTGCACTTCCGTAAGCTGTGGAGTGACCATGTCTAATAACGTGCTATCTACAAAACTCTCAGCCTCGCGGATGCAGCTCAGTGCCTCCAGCTGCCACTCAAGCTCCGAAACACGGAGCTCAAGTAGCTGTAGCTGGTGACACTTCCTGCACACGTGTTCCTTCAGAGTGCAAGGAGCGTTTAGGACTTCCCACATGTTGCAGGCGGTACATAACACAGGACTGAGGCTGCCCTGTCATACCTCTAGTTGAAAAAAAACCCCTTAAGTTAAATACAGTAAAAAAAGTTAAATTATTTATGTACTTTAAATAAAAACTAGAACTCTTACACCTTTCCTTAGCTTAATCTATTTTAAACTGGAGAAAAAACTGGAGAAAAACACTTACCCACTACACACCAATCAGCCCTCATCTTTGTGCTGAAGTCACTTTTTGAAGCTTCCCTTGATTCTGATCTCTCACACTATCATGCGATGTCACTTGCTATTTTCAACAAGAACTGACTGCAGGACACTCTTTCCAGACTGCTTCACTGCAATGCTGACTGCAGGACACACTTCCCAGACTGCTTCACTGCAATGCTGACTGCAGGACACACTTCCGAGGCTGCTTCACCGTGATGCTGACTGCAGGACACACTTCCCAAGCTGCTTCATCGCGATGCTGACTGCAGGACACTTTTCCCAGACTCTGTCATCTTCCCAGAATCTGCCGTCCTCCCGGAATCCGCCACCCTTACCTGATCTAGCCTACATGCGACTCCAGACCCATAGTATTTGGTTGATTCTTAACTGTTCTCTGAAATGGCCCAGCAAGCCATTTGGCTCTCAAGGACGATTAGGAATGGGCATTAAATGCTGGCCTAGCCCACATCCCGTGAACAAATTTTTTAAAAGTATACTGGGAATGAGGGGTTACAGGGTATGGGGTACATTTGGGGATGCCCATCTCATGGAGAATGGAAGGAAATAATACATCCAGAGCAGACCACCTGACAAACCTGGCGGAATTAAAATTAATGTCAGTAAAAGTGTTTCAACATAATAGAACCGGGGGGGGGGCTCTTAACCAATAGCATTTGGAGGAGAAACAGGAGCAACAAGCAAAGAAGGCACTCAATATCCCACATGCAGTGTTACTCAAATGATATTATAATTATGCAGTTCTTCCTTGAGCTCTGTAACTACAAAGCTGAAAAGAAAAGAAATCTTGTTATCAAGAGCTTTCATCTTATTGAGGCGGTTTCAGGGCCAATCCACATCCAACAACCTGCACTGAAAACTCTGCTCACACTTTGACAGCTGTGACAAATTCCATTACAGGAGCCAAGACAATCCACAACATTTTAAAAGCAGAAATCAATTTGTGCTCCCAATGTTAACGGGTCCTTTTTAAAAAAAAAAAATTCCAGGGTGCAGATCCAAAAACTAAGCAGTTCTTTCTTGGGTCATACCCTGTGAACCAAGTTTCATTGAAATCCATCCATTAGTTTTTGAGTTATATTGTTTGTAGACAAACAGACTAAAAGTGGTGCGAAGACAGTACCTCTGGTCACCTTCATTAGCACATATAATAAAAAGGTCAGCTTCTTCTGCTAGCAACTAGGTGTACCATCAGGATACTACAACAGAGTTTTGGCAAGACAGCTGAAGAAGTTGTCCATGGTAAGGAAAACATCAGTTGATACCAACTTTAAATTAATTGAAAATAAGTAAGTCTAAATTACAACGTCAAAGTTACAAACAGGTAACATTGGGTCTGAAGCACTCAGATCCATTAAGTTGCCAGGTACAATAAACAGTATTATAAAATCAGCATAATGGATGCATTACTCAACCAAGCTATAATTTAAAGGTAGCACAGAAAAATGAGACTACCTCGAGTCAGCCAGAAATCAAGTGTTGACTGGCACAGACAAAAAAGGTCAAAAGTCAGCGCTTTGGATTCAGGAAAACCAACAAAGAACCCTCAAATGCCACACCTTTTGGTTGACATAGTGCTAAAAAAAAAGACAAGACTAGTTGTTTTGTTTGACTGCGGGAGTTGTTCCACAGCATCCTGCAATAAGATACATGAGCTACTAACCAAAGACAGTTAAAATTTTCAAACTACCAGAGAGGGATACAGGATATGTTCTGTCCAGAACATATACAGTCCAGAAACATGCATTGTTTAATCTGGGCTCAATGCTGTCTTATCTAGCTGGCACCTGCCCTTGCCTTCATCTCTATCCCTCCAGGTTTAAGTATAGACATTTCCAAGCAACAATGTTGTGAGCTTTGAACCAGTGATCAGCTATCTCAAAATTGGGTTTATTAACAAAAGATTTCGCAATAGGTCACCATCTTTCAATTCTCAGTATACATAAAGACTTCAAATCTTTGATCCATCCATTACATTATATAATTTTTTTTAAAAAGCATATTAAGTCATTGCATCTGAAGTTACTGAAATACTCACAAGATTAAAAGATGACCTAATAAAAAGGTTTTCTGATGATAATGGGTAAACTGTGATTGAAGGTTTTCAGCTGTTAGCCATGCTAAGTGTCATAAACTTAAGACACCCCCAAAAAAAATAGAAGTTAGGAAAAATGTCTTCACAGAAAAAGGTGGAATTTTCTGCTAGTGTAAGCCATTGTTGGAGCAAAGCCTGTAAATTTTATAATGGGAATCATTTGCTTGAAGAGTAAATGGTGCACAGAAAACATCAAAATGAAATGGGGAATGAGGAGGATGAGCTTAAAGTAGGTGTCTCACATAGGGGAAAAAAAAACTTCATTGGGGTGCAATATTCCATTTCTCTGTGATATAAGCCAAGTTTTAGTCTTGATGTTTGAAGCAAAGTATCAAAACTAAAAACCTGTAAAACAAAGATCTCAGAACAAAACCTCTACCAGCTAGAAACTAAACCAAAATATCAGCATTTGAACAATAGCATTCAGAGAACAAATGCATCAAGTTAGATGCACTCAAACCTTCAACACTATAGACTGACTAATATAATTTCATATCAATGTTTGCAAGTATCCTAAGTTTACATATTCTTCCAGGAGAAAGTTGTAAAAAAGTAAAGGCAAATAGAGTTCACTGTGGGAGACTGTCACTTTGGATTAAAGATCAATAGATCAGAGTACTGGTATTTTCTAACTGCAAATAAGTTGGGAATTGCGAATGAGCAGAGAGATTTAGGGATCCAAGTACAGAAATCACTAAAAGCTAGTGGTTAGGTACAAAAATTCTAAAAAGGTGCATGGAATGTCCGTCTTTGTATTCCAGCCACCTTGAGATAAAGGGATGGAAGTTACGTTACAGTTGTACAGAGCTCTGGTTCGACCCTATCTGAAGTATCATATTCAGTTCTGGGCCCTGTACCACAGGAAGGGTATTGTGACCTTAGAGTTGGAGCAGCACAGATTGACTAGAATGATGCAGGGGCTACATGGGTTAAATTCTGAGGGTTGGTTGCATGAATTAGGGTTCTAACCCCAGAATATTAAAGTGTGATCTAACAGATATTTAAGATAATTAGATGAGCTGACAGGGTACATAGAGAATTTTTTTCTCCAAAGGAAGGGAGAAGAACCTGGGGGCTGTCCAGAACAAGGTCGTTCAGGAAAAAAAGCAGGAAAAGAAAAAAAGAGACCTGTGTGCATATAGCATCTTTCACAACCACCAAATCTCCCAAAGCGCTTTACAGCCAATTAAATACTTTGAAGTGTTGTTACTGTCGCAATGCAGGAAAGCACTTCTTCACACAAAAGGTAGTGGAACTAGAACTCTTTCAGCTTTTTCAGTTGAAAACGGATAGATTTTTTGTTAAGCAAGAGTATTAAGGCTTACAGAACCAAGACAGGTAGATGGAGTTAAGATATAGATCAATCAGAATCAGCTGAAGGAGCTGAATGGCCTACTCATTCCTCTCTTCCAATAACTTAAATTTTGATAATAAAAGAGTGAGTTTTGTTAATTTTGCAAATTAGGACTTATGGATTCTGCCTTACAAGGCATTTTTAGTAAATTATATAATCCCTATTAAAAAGAGACAGATAGTACTACTAAATCCCCGATTGAAATATTTTGGAAAGAAATAAATTCAGAATTAGGTCAAAGCCTGCGCCATCCTGGTTTCACATGAAAGCAGCATGACAAATGGGGAGAACGGGGAGGCAGGAAAAAACATTACAAGTTGCAAATCAAGATTCAATTCTATAGCAGCAAAACAAATTATGCTATGGGGTAGATACTTATTCCATTTAAAACCTAGAAAAGAATTTTCAACAAAACCTTTAGAAACAGGTTGCATTGTGTGGCATTGCCACTGCGTTAGTTGGGATAGAATCACAACAGATCTAGCAGCTCAAAACTGGGCATCCACGAGGCACTGTGGGCCATCAACAGCTGCACAATTGTATTCAACCACAATCTGCAACCTCGTGGCCTGGCATATCCCTCACTCTATCATTGCCATCAAGTTAGGCACTGTAATGACTTGACTGACCAGACAGGTTTCAACAAAAAACGGATAAACTTTATTGCAGAAAACTTTTCAGACGCTACATGCTCGATCAGGATCCTCATGATGAAGCTCCATGCCCCCACCCCGGATTGCCCACACTTAGGGCTCATTGGTCGGAGCCTCCAAGAAACATGACTCCTGATAGACAGCAGGAGAGGCTATACCTTCAGTTACTACATTTCCTCCCCCTTTAGTTTTTTTTTAAAGTTTCTATTTACAGAGAACATTTGAATATCCAACATATACACTTATGCAACTTCAGGTGATTAAAAGGTTAAGTCTGAGGTGCTCTCCTTATTTGGTTAGAGTGGCGTAGCTCCACCACTTGAAGTTCTTCCACGGGATTGACATGATGAGGAACTGCAGCACAAGATACATCAATTAGAAAGTGGCAGTTCAGGGTTAGGCAACTCTACAAAGACATCGGGCAGGTCTATTCTAGATTAATCCGTCACCTCAGGGATTGATGGCTCGATGTTAATCGCAGGTGGAATAGTTGGTTGCTGGAATATCTCTCTATCACGAATATGGTCACGTGTTCGAATAACACAGTTTTCCACTTCCAACTGGAAGGATAAGGGACCAATCTCTGAGACAATGGTTCCAGGAATCCAACAAGGTCCATTTCCAAAATTCCGCATGAATATTGTATCTCCTACAGTGAATGTGCAAGCTTTGCTGTGAATATTGTGATTCAATTTTTGATTACTCTGATTCCTCTCTACCTTTCCCTCTAAGTTTGGAAACACCAGACTTAATCTTGTATGTAGGCAGAGTTTCATCAATAATTCAGAGTGTTGAGCCTGTAGTCGAATGAGGCATTGTGCGATAACCGAGGAGAAAGCAGGAAAGTCGAGTTTCTAGAGTACCTTCAGGTAACCTCTTCATTACGGATTTGAAAGTTTGTACAGCTCTCTCAACTAAACCATTTGATGAGGAATGATATGGGGCTGTATTAATATGTCCGATTCCATTTAAATTCATGAATCTCAAATTCTGTACTGGTAAAGACTGCACCATAATCAGAAATGATGATTTCTGGTAGGCCATGCATGTTAAAACAATGACGCAGCTTCTCGATAGTTGCGTTTGATGTTGGTGATCTGACTTCATATATATCCAACCATTTAGAATGTGCACCTACGATCAACAAAGACATGGCACCCAAGAATGGTCCTACTCGATATATAGTCTAGCCCAGGGTCGACCAGGCCACTCCCATGGATGCAGCGGAGCTGAAACAGGCAACTTCTGTTGTTGCTGACAATTAGGACAGTGCCGGAGCATGTTTTCAATGTGCAATGACAGCATGCGTCACTGTCAATGCCTGGCTACCAGACATAACTTCGCCCAAGCATTTTCATCTTTGATATGCCTGAATGGGCAATGTGAAGCTCTGTCAAGAGTGGTTCTCTTCCTTACGAAGGGGCAACAACTCTTGATCCCCACAACAAAATTCCACCTTGACAACTCAGTTTTTCGGGCATGGAATGGTCTCATCTCTTCAAATACAGGTAAATTTGACCATCCTTGCAATACAAGGTCTCTGATTTTCGACAACATTAGATCTCTGTTCGCCGAATTTCTAATTTGCTTCGCACAAACAGGCAAAGAATCCAAAAAAACTCAGTACTAGCAAAAAACTTATTGTGGCACTGGATCCACATTATTGTGATTCTGAATCCACCTTCTCCTGCAATGCATAAGGCACATGTCTGGCCTTAAAGAAACGTGGTGTCACCCGAGGATCCAGATAGATTCTCGCTCGCAAGTCTTTTAACTTTGCTAATTTGTCCCAAAATACACTGTCATATTTCCTTAGCAGTTCAGGAACAACTCCTGTTCTCAGGTTAAATATTTCAGACCAGTCAAGCTTGATTTTCTGTGACCAGTCTCGGCCCAGAAGACTAGGTCCTTCTCCTGTCATTATCACTGGAAGCTGAGCTATCTGTTGTCTAAAAGTACTGTGGCTAAGGCCTTTACTTGTATAGGTTTTCCAGTGTATGTCTTCAATTTAGCAGTTGTCCGCTCCAGATTCAGTGGCTTCATTTAGGTATTTAAATGTGTGTTCTCCTATCACTGTGGTTGAGGCTCCCATATCTACCTTCATTATTAGTGGCTTCCCATTAACTTGGATCGTGAGAGTGATAGGTTTGGTTTTTACAGCTGTGATGTTAAACAGGGACTAGATGTGGGTAACGGCAGCTTCAGGTTCTGCTGTATTTTTCAATTAAATCATGTTGGTTTGCTGCTTTATGGGCTATTTCAACTCCACCCTGCATTGCCTTGCTACGTGACCTTCCTTATGGCAGTAATGGCATTCTGTCTCCTTGAATCTGCACATGTCCATTCCGTGGTCACCCCCACATCTATAACAAATTAACCTTGGAGTCACTGCTGAAATGTTTCTTTTCGTGTCTCTACCGGCGGACATTGCCTCTCGCTTCACAATGTCGTCTCTGGTTTTTGCGCCACACTCAGCAGTAGGTTCCCACCCCACATGCAAAACAGCATGTATGTGGTATGTGTTGCAAAGCCTGCGAGTCTCTCGCAGCACTTTCCATGGCAAGTGATAGTCCCAGGGCGCGCTTCAAATAGATGTCAACCTCTGCAAGTAAACGGTGCTGAATGGAGTCGTTGTGAACTCCACAAACTGATTGATCCCACAGAATATCATTTAGTGTGTCCCCGAAGTCGCAATGTTCCGTCAACTGCTTCAGCTTTGCTATATAGGTTGCGATGGGCTCTCCTGGAGCCAACTCTGGAATTAAGCTTAAACCGCTGCATTATGGCAGATGGCTTCGGCTGGAAATGGGTTTTTACGAGGTCCACTAATTCATTAAAGGACTTAGAATTGGACACGTTCGGGGCCATCAGTCTACGGATGAGATTCTTGCTACCACATACACTCAAAAGGATTGCTTTCTGCTTTTCCTCCACGGTAATTTCGCTCGCTATGAAATAAAAACGTTGGCTCCAGTCTTCCATAGTCACATCCTAAGGATCGATTCTGCGGAAGAGTGGCATGACTGGTGAGTAGTCTTTTCTTAAGCTTCGATGTATTCATGTTAACAAGGCGAGGTGCAGCATCGGAGCTATTTTATCCTCATCGCCAAACGTAATGACTTGACAGGCCAGACAGGTTTCAACAAGAAACAAACTTTATTACAGTGAGTTTTTCAGATGCTACATGCTCGATCAAGACCCTCGTCAGGAAGCCCCCCCCCCACCAAATGTGGTCAATGAGAAGTATAAAAGAGTATAAGAGTCAGGAAGGGCACCAGGTACATATAAAAATGAGATGCCATAAAAATAGTGAAGCTCCAGCACAGGACTACATGCAAGCTAAACAATAGAAGCAGAGAGCCAAACTATCTCACAACCAGAAGGTCAGATCAAAGCTCTGCAGTCCTGTCACATCCAATCGTGAATGATGTTGGACAACTAAACAACTAACTGCAGGAGGCTCCACAAACATCCTCAACGATGATAGAAGCCCAGCACACGTCAGTGCAAAGACAAGGCTGATACATTTGCAACCATCTTCAGCCAGAGATGCCTGAATGGATTATCCCTATCAGTTTCCTCCAGAAATCCCTAGCATTATAGATGCCAGTCTTCAGCCAATTTGATTCATTCCTTGATATCAAGAAAGAGTTGTAGGCACAGCATACAACAAAGGCTATGGACCCTGACAACATTGCGGCAGTAGTACTGAATGCTTGTGCTTCAGAACTATCTGTACTGCTCACCAAGCTGCTCCTGCACAGCTGTGATGATCCCAGCTACTAGACAAGTCAGATTTCTGGGTGGAACCTAGCCTGTAAGATCCTAATTTTTATTTTTTGTTTCGAAATGTGGAGAGCAGTTACTGAACACATTCACAGGTGATGAAGTTTTAACAAAAGAATAAAACATTAAAACAAGGAAAAGCTATATTACACTACTCTTTCACCCACAACTATACCTTTTACAGATCTATACAGATTTGTAAGGATAACTCAAGTTACAAAAATCTATCTTATACTCCAATGTTCACAGTGAGTATACAGTCCATGTACTAATAGGCAAACTGTGGTTGGACACCCCACACTCCAAAACCAAATAACAGATGTTGCCAATGCAACTTCTAGGATCTCTCATCAACTTCCCCCAGATGCTCGTCACACCATGAGCCAATTGGTCTCATGGAAACTCTGTCTTTCACACAAGGTTTTCTAATCTTCACTCTAAGAACTCACTTTGGGAGCTTCTCCCAAATGACACTTTCTCATCCGCCTCCCAGGTTTTAATCTATCCATCTGATGTTCCTCGCCCATAGGTCGCCACATACATTCAAGCTCTGAAGAGGAGTCATATGAAATGTAAACATTAACTCTGTTTCTCTCTCCACAGATGCTGCCAGACCTAAGTTTTTCCAGCATTTTTGGTTTTTATTTGAGATTTCCAGCATCTGCAGTATTTTACTTTTATTGCAATCAAGCTTTGCCTTCCACGCACTCTGAGATTCAGCCATGCCAACAGAACACCACTGCTTCACAGCAATAAAGAAGTCACCAACCTTTGACTGTCACCTCATATCTTCTGGTTTCTCGTAAACCCACTTTGCCTTACTTCTCTCAACCAAAAGGAAGTGATGGAAGTGTCATTGACATTATCTCCCAACAGTTACTCACCATTAACCTGCTTACTAGTGTTCAGCTGAATTTTGCCAAGGCCACTCAGCTCCTGACTTCATTACAGCCTTGGTCCAAAAATGGACAAAAGAACTGAATCCCAGAGGTGAGGTGTGGTGCGAGTGACTGCCCTAGATATCAAGGCAGCATTTGACCCAGTGTGGTTCCAATGAGCCTTAACAAAAAATGAAATTCAGTGGGGAAAAAATCCAGGCTGCTCGAAATGACTAGCACAAGGAAGGCAATTCTGGTTTTTGGAGGCCAATCATCTCAGCTACAGGAGTTCCTCAGGGCAGTGTCCTAGGCCCAACCATCTTCAGCTACTTCAACGACCATCTTTCTGACGCAAGTGGGGCTGTTTGCTGATGACTGCAATATTCAGTACCATTCGCAACTCCTCAGATACTGAAGCAGTCCTAGGCAATATTCAGGCTTGGGCTGATAAGTGGCAAGTACAACTGCCAGGCAATGACCATCTCAAAAAACTCAGAAACCAACTATCTCCCCTTGACATTCAACGGCATTACCATCACTGAAAACCCGATCATCAACATCCAGAGGAGTCACCATTGACCAGAAACTTGGCTGGACCATATAATTCAGTGGCTAGACGAGGTCAAAGGCGGGGAATTCGTGAGTAACATCTCCTGACACCCCAAAGCCAGTCCACCATCTACAAGGCACAAGTCAGAAATCTGATGAAATATCCTCCACTTGCTTGGATAAGTGCAGCTCCAACAACAGTCAAGAAGCAAGACACAATCCAGGACAAAGTGGCCCAGTTGATTAGCACCCCATCCACCACCTTAAACATTCACTCCCTCCACCACTGACACGGTGCACACTGCAACCACTATCTACAAGATGCACTGCAACAACTCACCAACAGTCCTTTGACAGCACCTTCCAAACCTGCAGCCTCTACCACCTAGAAAAAGAGCAGAGCAGCAGATGCATGGAATTACCTGCAAGTTCCCCTCCAAGCCACACATCATCTTTACTTGGAAATATATTATCGCTCCTTCACAGCTGCTGGGTCAAAATCCTGAAGCTACACCAGATGGACTGCAGCGGTTCAAGGCAGCAGCTCACCATCATCTTCACCATCTTTAAAGGCAATGAGAGGTGAGCAATAAATGCTGGCCTTGCCAGCAACGCTTGCAAATGCTTGCATCCCGTGAAAAAGCTAAAAAAGTTTAAATAGGCTGCTCTGGCAGGTACATATTATTGTTTTCATTCTGCTGTCATATTCTCAGCATACTGCACCTTGTACTTCTAGCGTGAAACTTCTGGGACAATATCACCAATATGCAACAGATAATAATTCAGTTAAACTCAAGTTACCAAGCACAACTAGCAGAACAGCTCAATGTTTACTTGATGTTTTGGTGAAAAGGCAAAATTGGACCAACACGCTTCACTTTCCTCTCCTATTTATGTCCCCACCTCCATACAATATTTTCCAGCTGAAGGGTGACTAAGTAGATCTGACCCTAAACAAGAAAACAGTAATTGTTAAAACATGAAAAATATTCAAAAAGGGCAATTGGTCTTACACATGTTTCACCAAGATAACACAGATGAACCCAGAGTAGTGCAGGTAATTTCCAGCTTCTGGAACTTGTCCTGTTTTAGGTCATACCATCTGCCAAAAAAAATCCTACAAATACAATGTCAATGCCAAAACTCACTACTCACTGATGTGTGTATTGGCAGCCCTGGATATGTTGCCAGGTGGTGTGCCCTCCCTCTATGGCAGGCTCCAATTATAAGCTCGCTTTGCAAGAAAATTACAGCTAAACAAATACTTAAACTAAGACATTGCCTTTATTTATGCATTGCAGCAGGTTAGTAATGTTTGCTTTTTTTGCAATACAGATAACTTTAAAAAATAATTAGTACATAGACATAGCTAAAAGCGATTTTGTACTTCGCAAAGAACATTCAAGATAAGAATGTGAATGTCAGCTAAAATTTCAAACAGGTCAGATTTAAATATATCAACATGGAATGGAAATAAGCCAGCACCTAGTCCGATGACTAATTTAGTCACATCCTTCGAGAAGTTTCTCTCATACCATCTCTGAATTCCATTAAAAATGCCTTGATGGTGGTTATAAAAACAGCTCGCAATTAAAAACAGAAGTCAGCAGCTAGGGTAAAGACAAACCTACAAAGAGCTGACAGCACAGAAATGAGTCATTCTGCTCAACAGGTCTGTATTGCGGTTTATGCTCCATACAAGTCTCTTCCATCATTCTTCATCTAACCCCATCAATATATCCTTCTATCCCTTTCTCCCTCATGTACTTATCTAGCTTTCCCTAAAACACATCTCTGCCAGTCATCTCCTGTACACCACATTCTCACCACTCTGGGAAAAGAAGTTCCTCATGAATTCCCTATTAGATTTATTACCAACTATTTTATACACAGAGCCACTATTTCTGGTCTAGCCCACAAGTGGAAACATGTTTTCTACATCTACCCTACCAAACCCTTTCATAATTTTCAAGTCAGATTGCCCTTCAAGACCAGACAGAAGTCCCAGCCTATTTTATTATAGTCAACAGCTTACAAGCGAGAAATTCAACAAGTTTTGATCATTTTCAAAATCGTACTGAAACGTGAGCTTAATGACAGAAACCATTTTTCCAGGCTGTCCATGTCACCACCTCAGTAATTAAGCATACTGCTTGTACCATACCTTCAGACTCCTGTCCCCCATGACTATATTTCTAGGTTTTTGTGTATATCTTTACCTTGAATTGCAACCTGCTACAATAAGTTGCAATACTTCTAGGGCAGCAGGTTAAAAACCTACAACAAAAACGTATTGGTGATTCTGAAGAACATTTAGGTGTTTCTCTGCTCACCCCCCGCCCCCCCCCCCAAAAAAAAACAATTAAAAATTTGATATTGGAAAATAACTTGTTCCAATAAGTCTTATATGCCAATGCAAGACAACTCAGGCTCTGTTACACCAAACAATGGAAAAATCTTGGGAGGAGCAGAAGTAGTCATTTCAAAAGAAAGCAAGAAAGTGGTGTAATATGCAGCACCATGGCATTAGGGAGAGTTACAATTCCTGACAATAAAATGTTCAAAATGTCAAATGCACTAGCATACCTTAGTGGGGCATGGGCTGGAAAGTAGTGCACAAAATGCTGTAGTTCAGCAAATGTGCACAATAATTAAAAGATGCAGGAGTGAAACATGACCACTTAGATAGCAAGATAAATAGAAACCATTGGAAAGTCACTTGCTCACAGTAAACCAGATTGGCAGCTTAAATTCTTTAGAGAACATATGAAACTCTTTCGAGTTATCAACAGTCACAGATTGCAACTCTTTCGAGTACAATCACAGTTCTTGGTTTTCCGGGAGTGGGACATGAACCCACAACCTTCTGATTCAAAGGCGAGGGTGCTATGAACTCCAAGCACCATTTTAATCAGGTAAGCCTCAAAACAGGTGCTCTAATGTTTATTAGATCAAGCAATTGTACCTTTCACCTGCTGCACTATGATTCAGCCGAAGCTGCAATTGCAATGCACTGAATAATACTGAAACATTTAGATTTCTTACTAATGTTCAAACCTACAATATGAAATATTTTTACCAATGGCAGTTTAACCATTGATTTAGGATGCAAAAACCTCTGGGTATTCCATAGCTGAAGATACCACTTTTAGAACTCAAATTTAGCCTCTTCGTAATCCAGTCTGCGCTGAACTCTCCATATCTCAACTTTGTTCATCTAATTATCACACTACTTCATCTGTTGATGGTATTACATATAAATCTTTGATGCATTAATTATATCAAGAAAATCTCTACAAGCTCACAATATAAGCTTTGTTACAACCCATGTGTGATATTTAACAAAAATTTGAAATACTGTTAACTTCAGATGCAGGATTTTGCAAACTGCTCAACTTTTACTCCTCTACTTATGTTTCTACTAAAAATGGTAAGTGGGCAATCTGATTTGTTACTTTTTTCCTGTGCTTTTCAATGTTATTACCAGCGCTAACTGGAACTGCAATAAATAGAGCTAGGTGGCATTATCAGTTTAGAGTGCTTCCTACTCCACAGTATGATTTACTAGGAGCATTCAAGTACGTACAAGTCAGCACAAATCAGGGTCAGCTGAAGAAGCAACCAGAAACAGTTACAGGTGTTTTTAAATCTAAAAGTGTTCGAAGTTCTGATATGTCTACCCCTTGTGGCACCAATCGTCCAAGCAGACAAATGGCTTTCCTACCCATTTCAAAACCCAAGACAGTTCAAGTTGGTCCAAGAGACTTCGAGCTGAATATCCCACCCTCTCTGAAGGGGAACAAGTATATAGCTCTCACATAACAGTTGCTAAATGTTCACCTAGCTTCGGTACACCAAAAAAAAGGAACTCAATGGGTTTATTCTTCCAAATAATGAACAGAAAGCCAATTTGGGAACAATTCCAATGAGCTCATCTGAGAAAAACAAAAGCCCAACACCAACAAAGCAGATGAACTTCACATTTATCTTATTTTTTTGTGTGATCTGCTATATGCAAGTTGGCTACTGCACTTGTTTATGTAACAACACTTCAATGCAGTCATTCACGGACTGTATTGAACATCCCAAGAACATGAATAGCACAATATGTTATTTTCTTCTTTCTTTGCCTACCACACTACCAAATTATCCACCACCCTGTTACAAAAACCTACTGGTGATCCTAGCTCTAAAAAAACTAGACACAAGAGGCAATTTGCGTCAAAAGTTTAACCTGTCCCAAAAACATTTCAATGACTTCAAACAGCTAACAAAGCAACTGATGTAACAAAATGCCAAGGAGAGGACAGGTAGGGATTCAGAAGTTTGTAAAATCTACACTTGCTCAGCCTTAAATCTACATGCAACAACAAAAAAAACAGCCAAGATAAATAAAGCAAATATGACCCCAGACTAATTGGTTAAACTGCCAGACTTTTGACATTTGGGATACATTTTTTATTCGTTTTACAGGATGTGGGCATCGCTAGCTAGGTCAGCATTTATTGCCCATCCATAGTTGCCCTTGAGAAGATGGTGCTGTGTGACATTCTTGAACCGCTGCGGTCCCTGTGGTGTAGGTACACCCACAGTGCTATTAGGGAGGGAGTTCCAGGATTTTGACCCAATGAAGGAACGGCGATATGTTTCCAAGTCAGCATGGTGAGTGACTTGGAGGGGAACTTCCAGGTGGTGGTGTTCCCATGTATTTGCTGCCCTTGTCCTTCTCGATGGTAGTAGTCATGGGTTTCGAAGGTGCTGTCCAAGGAGCCTTTGAGTTTCTGCAGTGCATCTTGTAGATGGTACACACTGCTGCCACTGTGTGTCAATGGTGGAGGGAGTGAATATTTGAGAAAGGGGTGCCAATCAAGCGGGCTGCTTGGTCCTGGATGTTGTCAAGCTTCTTGAGTGCTGTTGGAGCTGCACTCGTCCAGGCAAATGGGGAGTGTTCCATCATACTCCTGACTTGTGCCTTGTAGATGGTGGAAAGGCTTTGGGGAGTCCAGCAGGCCAGTTATTCGCTGTAGGATTCCTAGCCTCTGACCTATTGTAGCCGCAGTATTTATATAGCTAATCCAGTTCAGTTTAATTTCAATGGTAACCCCCAGGATGTTAATAGTGGGGGATTCGGCTATGGTAATGCCACTGAATAGCAAGTGGCAATAGTTATGTTCTCTCTTGTTGGAGATGGTCATTGCCTGGCACTTGTGTGGTGCGATATGATTCAAACATTCTTAAAAAGGCAAATATGTTTCTACAAGCCAATGGATTACTTAAGCAGCAGTGTCACTTTTTGGCAGCAAACATTTTATGCATTAAATGTGCCAGCAAACACGAGGGGGTGACTGTATTTTCCTTAGTTTTTGAAGTGTTTGCCTGAGAGTGGAATCGATACTTTCTATGAACTGAGGAGGGATTTATTTTGATCATGTAGTAGACTAACAGCCCCAAGGGGGCACACATTCTGTGCAGATGAAAAAATAGGAAAGAACAAGCAAATTAATATTAAGATAGTACCTTATACAAATTCAGGACACCTCAAAGTACTTTGAAATCAATTAAGTATTTCAAAATGCAGTCACCTTTATAATGTAGGGAAAGGCCAAATTTCAATTTTAACATTTTGTACTCTGTTTTGCCTACTTTATGACTCATTGTAATGGACTCCAGAGATAAGGTGATCAAAGGTTTTATTTATTCATTCATGGGATGTGGGCAACATTAGCAAGGCCAGTTTTGAGCTCTACACGGTGAGCCTGTGCATTTGGTTTAGGTACAACTACAATGCTGTTAGGGAGGAATTCCGAGATTTTGACCCAGTGCACTGAGAGATATTTTATTATTCATATCTTAATAACAAACTTTTTTTTTTTATAAAAGGTTTGTTAATGAGGCTTGCCAGTTGATGGCAAAGCAGGTTGGTTCCCTGGGAAGCAGACAGCCCATAAGACGACATTAAACTAATCTAACCTACATTTGAGAGTAAACAAAAGATACTTCCAAAATCTTCAAATATGATAAGGAAGAAATAAAACACAATTTTTTCAAACTAGGAAAAATTCACACAGGGTCCACAAGACTATGTTAAACGCGTAAATCACAGTGATATTTGTGACTCTAAAGGTATATCTCCCCCAGCTAGGTTTTACTCTATTGGCGTACTTAAAATGCTTAAACAAAGATAAACAACAAGTGCCTCCCACATTTTAAATCTACTGCATTTCTGAAACCAATGATCTGGAGCTAGAGGATTCATACCTGAAAATAATTTTTAAAAAATGCTGGTCCACAAGTGTACCAAAAAAGTAGTTGTTACACTGCAAGACCCACTAGTTTCTGAAGCATAGCTTTCATCTCTTCGGCTGAATGCAAAACTTTAAGGAGTTTCTAAAAGCAAACCACAATAGATCTCTTGTTAACAGTGTCATCTAGGCCACGAGTTTTAGTCAGCCCAAACAGTTCAGCATTCAGCCAAATGCACCAGGCCTATACCAAACGTGCAGCACTAAAAACAAAATGCTCTTTCCAAGCCTTAACTTCTAATATTTAAGAGTAATTCTGGGTTTGTACCTTTGTTATGGGCATTGTGCTAGAATTTCACATATCCATTATACTGAAAACCAAGGGCACTATATCACAACCATGTGAAAAGTCAAACAATAGAGTTAGAGAGCACAGAAACAGGCCCTTTGGCCCATCGTGTCCGTGCCGGTCATCTATTCTAATCCCATTTTTCAGCACTTGGTCTGTAGCCCTATGTATGCTATGGCGTTTCAAGTGCTCATCTCAATACTCCTTAAATGTTGTGAGGGTTCCTGCCTCTACCACCCCCTCAGGCAGTGTGTTCCAGATTCCAACCACCCTTTGGGTGAAAAAATCTTTCCTCAAATCCCCTTTAAACCTCCTGCCCCTTACCTTAAATCTATGCCCCTGGTTATTGACACCTCCGCTAAGGGGAAAGGTTTTTTCCTTTCTATGCCCCTCATAATTTTGTACACCTCTATCAGGTCCCCCTGCAGCCTTCTCTGCTCTAAGGAAAACAACCTTAGCCTATCCAATCTCTCTTCATAGCTGAAAAGCTCCAGCCCAGGCAACATCCTAGTGAATCTCCTTTGCACCCTCTCCAGTGCAATCATGTCCTTCCTATAGTATGGCAACCAGGATTGTACACAGTACTCCAGCTGTGGCCTAACTAGCTTTTTACACAGCTTCAACATAACCTCCCTGCTCGTATATTCTATGCCTCGGCTAATAAAGGCAAGTATCCCATATGCCATCTTAATCACTTTATCTACCTGTGCTGCTGCCGGAGGTCAATGGACATGCACACCAAGGTCCCTCTGATCCTCTGTGCTTCCTAGGGTCCTACCATTCATGGCCTATTCCCTTGCCATGTTAGTCCTCCCAAAATGCATCACCTCACACTTCTCAGGATTAAATTTCATTTGCCACTGCTCTGCCCATCTATGTCGTCCTGTAATCCAAGGCTTTCCTCCTCACTACTTACGACGCCAGCAATTTTCATGTCAATCTGCGAACTTAATGATCATACCTTTTATATTCACATCTAAATCATTAAATCATTAATGTACACTTCATTCACGTCTAAATCATTAGTGTGCACTACATTACATTTGTGTTATGATCCTTGGTCAGACCCCAGGACATTTTGGGGGGGGTGGAGATCCAGTTAGGGACCAATAATGCTTTTTTAAAAAAAGTAGATAGAGCTCGAGAATCAAAACACTTATTAACTAAATAAAGCCACAAAATTCCATGGGTTTTGAACAAATAAAAATAAACTTTACTAAACAAGTTAGAAAGATAAAACAATTTACAATACCTATCTTACACTCTCTAACATTCAAGGTAAGTATGAGGTATGTGAATTGTTGTCTTCCCCATATTGTTATTCTTGCAAAGTGTCCTGAAGAGTGCAAGACGAAAAGCTCGGACATGTCTTTTTTTCAGCAATACTCAAGTTCCGTACTACCAAACGACTACATCATTACCTATTTTCAGCTGCTACTGTGCAGTAATTAAGCAATTAGTGTCGAGGTAATTTCGTTTTCTTGCTTAGATTTTTAACTTTTCGGTGTTACATATTCCTCGCATTCAATAAGTCAAGTGGCTTTTCAAAGTCACCAAATATGTCCATACATGACATTTTGGTTCTATGGAGTTACAAATGTCCACTAGATACATCATAACCCAAGATAACTGCTAAACTAGCTGGCTTTGTGTAGCAGACTTCTAATGTCAAGTTCTCAATAAGGTGCACCACGCACTTAGAAAGACATCCACTTGCTCCCATGCCTCAATACCTCAAACATGAAACTCTCATACAAGGTTGCAAAATTCTCCAGTCTCACCCCTTCTACAACTCCCTCTGCTGCTACAACTCTGTTGCATGGCCTCCAACCTCTGATGCATCACCCCTCTCTTCACCAATCATTCATGGCCATACCTTCAGCTGCTCAGATCCCATCTTTGGGAATTCATGCCCTTTGTTTTGCCACTTCTCTCCTCCCTTAAGAGACTGCATAACACCCTCCTCTTGACATTCCACCTAAGATGTCCCTCTTTGGGTTTTTCTTTAATTACACCTCTACCTTAAAGGCACTATACAAATGAAATTTGTCATAGTAACACAAAACATACAAAATCAGCAATATCAGCTGCTGCAGCATATATGTTAAGGATATCTGGAACAGTCAAGCTTCAAATATAACACTGACTTTTATAAATTGCAAGTGCAATTCAATTACACACAAATAGCAATAGTGATAAATCTTCATTTGCACCACATAACTGTACTGTTGTTTTAATGGTTAATGCATTGTTTAGACAATGCTTGTTATTTGTCCAACACTGACATCTTCAATTAACTTGTTTAATGAATAAAATAATAAATGTAATAAAACTAAATAGAATTTATAATTTAGGAAAATCACAAGGTCAGGATATTTTAAAATAAAATATTTCTCAATTATGTGTAATTTCAGCCAAAGATATTGAAAAACAGACAAATATAGCAGATGACAAATGATAATGTTGTAAATGGGCAGAAAGGTTTGTGTCTGGAATCTTTAATGGACTCTCAGCTCTAATAATTCATATTCTCTACACTGGGATTTTAAAATTTTAATATCATGACCTCATTTTTTTGTTGAAGTATATTGTGAATCTTGGTCAAGTAACTGCTTTTAACATTAGAAACATTTTTCAGATTCTATCTACTTGGCAACAAAACAAGAGAAATACCATGACTATACATGTTGTTCTGGCAGTCTATAATAACCTAGCAAATGTCTCATCAGTGAAACATCTCAGCTGAGCCAGAGCTCACCAATCAACGATTAACTTTTGTTTCCCTGGTGGCATCAATGCACCCCTGTGTGTTCTAAATGGATTAGAAATAACTGCCTGCATTAAAGCTTCAACAGACTCCAAAGATACCTTTCAGAATAGTCAACCTTTCAGAATAGTCAGCCAAACAACAGTTCTGAACATTAAAGATAGGTCCTTGTAACTGCAATTATAAATTCCGGGGCAAAGGCAAAATGCATTATATCCTTCACATGCACACTCATGATAACTAGGTCTCTCTCTTCACGACCAAAACTGTGGACAAGCTACCTGCCTAAGCTCAAATTGTGCCCATGTTTGTAGATCCTGTAGGTCAATATTTAATATTAATTAAAAATTGTTAACAATGTTTACATAGGAACCAGTTGAGCCTGCTCCGCCATTCAATTAGATCATGGCTGAACATCTATCTCAATGCCATTTTCCTGCACTATCTCCATATCCCTTGATGTCATTAGTCTCCAGAAATCTATCGACTTCTGTCTCGAACATGCTCAATGTTTGAGCTTCCTCAGCCCTCTTGGGTGGAGAATTCTAAAGATTCACCACCCTCTAAAGAAATTCCACCACATCTCAGTCTTAAATGGCTTACCCCTAATTTTGAGATTGTGTACCCTGGTTCTATATACCCCAGCCAGGGAAAACATCCCATCTACATCTATCCTGTCAAGCCTGTAAGAATTTATGATGTTTGAATGACATCACCTGTCTATTTATTCGTTCCTCACAGGACAATCCCACCATCCCACCATGGTGAACCTCCAGAACCTCCATTGCACTCCCTCTATGGCAAGTATAATCTTCCTTAGATAAGGACTCCAGGTGTGGTCTCACCAAGGCTCTATATAATTGCAGCAAGATATCTTTACTCCTGTACTCCTTTGCGATGAAGGCCAACATATCATTTGCCTTCCTAACTTGCTGCCCCTGCATGCTAGCTTTTCGTGACTCATGAACAAGAACACCAGGCCCCTTTGGACATCAACTCCCAATCTCTCACTATTTGAGAAATGCTCTGCACTTCCGTTCCTCCTACCAAAGTGGATAATCTCACATTTACCCACATTATATTCCATTCTGCCATGTTCTTGCCAATTCACTTAGCCTCCTTGTATCCTCCTCATAACTCACATTCCCAACTAGCTTTGTGTCATCAGCAAATTTGGAAAAATTACATTTGGTCTCCACATCCAAATCATTGATATGGATTGTGGAACAGCTGTGGCCCCATCAATTATCCATATGGTACCCCGCTAGTGGATGCATTGATGGGACTTAATCAAAAGCCTTCTGAAAATCCAAATACAACACATCCACTGGTTCTCCTTTACCTATGCTACAAGTAAAATCCTTAAAAAACTCCAAAAGGTTTGTCAAACATGATTTCCCTTTCATAAATCCATGCTGACTCTGCCCAATTATATCATTATTTTCTAAGTGCCCAGTTATCACATCCTTTATATTAGATTCTAACATTTTCCCTACTACTGATGCCAAACTAACAGGTCTGTAATCGCTTTTCTCTCACCCTCCCTTCTTAAATAATGGGGTTACAATTGCTATTTTCCAGACTGCAGGAACCTTTCCAGAATCTATAGAACTTCAAAAGATAACCACCAATGCATCCACTGTCTTTAGAGCCATCTCCTTCAACACTATGTAGCTCATCAGGTCCAAGGGATTTAACAACCTTCAATCCAATTAATTTTGAGCATACTACCTCTATTAATGCTAATTTCCTTCAGTTCCTCATTTCCATAAGTCCCTTGGTTCCCTAGTATTTCTGGGAGATCTTCCTCAGTGAAGACAGACACAAAGTAATAGTTTAGCTTCTCCACCATTTCCCTATCCTCCATTATAAATTCTCCTGTCTCTGCACGTAATGGACCCAGATTTGTCCTTGTTAATCTTTTCCTTTTCACATACCTACAGAGGCTTTTACAGTCCACCTTTATATTTCTCGCTTGCTTGCATTCATATGCTCTTTTCCCTTTATCAGTTTCTTGGTCCTCCTTTGCTGGATTCTAAATTGTTTAGGTGCATCAGTATCTCATTCCCCTTCCTGGATGCCTGCTCAAGCTCAACTCAGTACTGCATACTCTTGTTTTCCTGCTTACTTCAAACTGGAAAAATAGCAAACCAAGGGCTAGGCTTTATTTCTAGAGGGATAGAATTGAAAACTGGGGAAGTTATCTAAAACTGTATCGAACCTTGGTTCGACCACAATTAACAGTGCTGCATGTAATACTAGTCGCAATATTATAAAACAGATATAGAGGCACTGGAGAGGGTGCAGAGATTTACAAGGATGATACCAAAAATGCCTGGGTATACATTTCAGGAAAGGATTGGCAGGCTGGGTCTCTTTTCTCTTGAAAAATAAGAAGGCTGTGGGGTAATCTAACAGTGGTCTTTAAAATTTTTAAAGGTTTTGATAGAGTGGATGCAGAGAGGAAATTTCCTCTTGTGGGGAAGAGCTTAACAAGAGGCTATCAATATAAAAGCTAGTCACCAAGAAATCTATTAGGGAAATTCAGAAACCTCTTCACCCAAAGAGTGGCAAGAATGTGGAATTCGCTACCACAGAGAGTGGTTGAAGCAAATAGTACAGATGCATTTAAGGGACAAGCATAAGGGACCAGACAAGTATTTGAGGGGCAAGGAAATAGATGGTTATGATGATAGACATGAGGGAAGATGGGAGAAGGCTTGAGTGGAGTATAACACTGCCACAGACTGACTGGGCCAAACAGCCTGTTTCTGTGCCATATTTCCTACTTGACCCTCATATTTGAGGTCAACCTCAAATCCAGACCTTTGCCAAGACTTCAAGCCACATCCTCTGCCACCAATGAAAGCAGAGCCCTTATCTGGTCCCCAACAGGCAAAATCCCATCCTAAACCCCTTTGCCCTACCTGATGTCTCCCCACCTTAAGACATGTCATTATGTTGTGGCAGCTGTGGCTCAGTTGCCTGTGACTCAAGTTTGTAAATTCAAGCCCCATTCCAGAGGCTTGAGCACAAAAATCTAGGCTGACACTCTAGTGTAGCACTGAGGGAGTGCTGCGCTGTCAGAGATGCCATGTTTTAGATGAGATATTAAACTGATGTTCCATCTGTTCTCTCCGGTGCACGTAAATGATCCCATGGCACTAATTCAAAAAACATGGGAGTTATCCCTGCCACCCTAGCCAATATCTATTCATCAATTAACATAAAAACAGACTGGCTGGTAATTATCACACTGCTATTTCTGGGAGAATGCAGTGCATATATTGGCTATCACGTCTCCTACTTTCCTACAGTGGCTTCAAAAGTACTTCATTGGTTCTAAAGTGTTTGGGAAGTCTCGAGTTGTGAAAGGCACGATATAAATGCAAGCCTTTCTTTTAAAAGAGGTTGCTTCAACTAGACATTGTTCAACAGCCCTACTACAGCCCAAGTCAAACATCCAACTTGAGATGCCATAATTGCACAAAAGAAAAAAAAAAGCCAATCTCTCCTTCCCAATGTCCATGGTACACTAGTTTATATAAAAGGAATCATACTTTTAAGCAAATTGTATTCAATATTTGTATGATCTAATCCTACATGCAGGAATAATTGTTTTATGCGATAGCTGCACTTCCAGCTACAAAGCATACCCAATCTGCATATTGCGTCCCAAGCTCTTACACAGCTGTTTAGAAAATTCAAAATTTAACTTAAAATAGACAAGGGATATTCAAATGTTTGAGAAAGGCAAAAGCAATTGCACTGCGAGCAACTTCAATACAAAAAAAGATTTGATGATACAATTATTAATTTAACGGAGGTCAGAAGTCCCAGTTTTGTCTTCCATTCAATGAGGGTCTGAAAATTAGCAGCACAGGCAAGCAACTTTACCTTCATTAGTCAAGGAGGAAATTTTGAGATGTGGCATTGTAATGCATTTTCAACAAATTCAATGTGTGGACCTAATTGTAACATAGGGCTAAGTACATTGCATAATCAATCACACAAGCAAATAACTGAGTTACAAGATGAGAATATTTGCTGTTCTCCTTTTGACTTCTATTTGAGGCTTGTTTGACATCACGTGATAAGAATATAACAGATATGATCAGTAAGTTCGCAGATGACATGAAAATTGGTGGTGTCGTAAATAGTGAGGAGGAAAGCCTTAGATTACAGGACAATATAGATGGGCTGGTAAGATGGGCAGAGCAATGACAAATGGAATTTAATCCTGAAGTGTGAGGTGGGGCATTTTGGGAGGGCTAACACAGCAAGGGAATACTTAATGAATGGTAGGACCCTAGGAAGCACAAAGGATCAGAGGGACCTTGATGTACATGTGCATAGATCCCTGAAGGCAGCAGCACAGGTAGATAAGGTGGTTAAGAAAGCATATGGGATACTTGCCTTTATTAGCCGAGGCATAGAATATAAGAGCGGGGGGGTTATGTTGGAGCTGTATAAACCACTAGTTAGGCCACAGCTGGAGCACTGTGTGCAGTTCTGGTCACTGCACTATAGGGGGTGGTGTGATTGCACTGGAGAGGGTGCAGAGGAGATTCACCAGGATGTTGCCTGGGCAGGAGCATTTCAGCTATCAAGAGAGACTAGATAGGCTAGGGTTGTTTCCTTAGAGCAGAGAAGGCTAAAGGGGGACCTGATAGAGGTTTACAAAGTTATGAGGGGCATAGATAGGAAGAAATTTTTCCCCTTAGTGGAGGTGTCAATAACCAGGGGGCATAGATTTAAGATAAGGGGCAGGAGGTTAGAGGGGATGGGAGGATTTTTTTTTTTACCCAGAGGGTGGTTGGAATCTGGAACACAATGCCCGAGGGGGTGGTAGAGGCAGGAACCCTCAACATTTAAGAAGTATTTAGATGAACACTTGAAATGCCACAGCATAAAAGGCTACGGGCCAAATGCTGAAAAATGGGATTAGAATAAATAGGTGCTTGATGGCCAGCACAGACATGATGGGCTGAAGGGCCTCTGTGCTGTATAGCTCTATGATTCTATAACTGTTGCCACACGTGATCACTATAAATGAGAATTATAGTAAAAGATAAACCACAAGTCTAACCAACAGAATATTCATCCACATCACATCCCATTAAGGTGAATGGCACTCTATTATATACTACACCACCTGGGTACAGAATTAGTCTATTTTTCAGGAAAAAGCTACTGACTGGGAGAAAGTTAATGCTAATATTCTCAGTGCTCGTATGCACATAAGACAAGTTATGCTAATGAATTACTAGATTTTCAACACTATGAAACACTTCTTAATTATTATAAAATAATATTATTATTATTTTAAAGTTCCCCAACAGGCAAAGAGAGACGATCATGGTTGCTGCATTTAATTAGCCTGACTGATCAGGAATATAGTTGTGAGGCTGACTATCACACTGTACTAACCAAGGCATTTAAATACTACAATCAATAGCTTTCATTGATAATTATAATTGCTCATGCTAGCATACCTGTCTCCCACAAAGGTAAAAACTCAATATTGAAAAGACAAATAATTTCATTTAACAAACTTGTGGCAATGTTTTCCTTTCTGTTTTAACAAATCCTAAACTTTTGGAAATGCATTTAAAGACTTGCAAAAGCTAACAGGAAAATGTTTGCATTAGATATTTATCCCACTCTTCCCAGAGAAGAGATAGAAATAAGTATTCGTATCCATTGAAAACAAACTTCATCTAAACTCACCACAGCCACTGCAAATTTAATTTTTTCTGCAAAGCTGCTCAACTCCACACATTAACGCTTTTTGTCAGATTGTGAAGAAAACACTTACTACCATTTATATTACAAAAAAAAATGAAAGATCCTTTGTGCAGCAATTCAATGAGAGGGACACCAATCTTAACAGATCAGAAGTGCTCAATTTTGACATTTATGAAAAGCTATTGGTTAGATGTGTTCAAGGTATTTTTAAAAAGATCTGTGCGGGACAATTTTATTACAGGATGTACAAAATTATATTTTGCTCTTTCATATCCTTTCCCCAACACCATCAATTAAGAAATAAATACTATCCTTTGAATAACACATACTCCCCCTACATTACTGAAGAAATATTTTTCTGGCATTTGTTGTTTAAAATAAAAATCAGGCATAGTTACACTGATTTGAAAACAATGAAATTCTCTTAATAGTCAACAAAAAAAAAATGCACGCAGACAACTAGGAATGCATCATGTATCTGCGTCCTTGGTCAGAAAATGGTACCTGGCTTAGTGAAGACAAAAAGATGTCATGTCAGTTGAATAAATTATATTCCAGTTAAAAACTCAAAAAAGAACCAAAAAAATCATACAATGACGCAAATAAAACCAAGAAAATACTATTGCACAAAGGAGAAAAATCGTCATTTTGGTGATTATGCTGCATTACTGCCTACTTCAAAAACCGGTTCAAACGGCAAGAAAAAATGTAATGTTCAGCATAGTCAGCAACCTCATTTTACATCTAATTCAGTCAGCTACTGTTCCATGTCAAGAATATGCATTTCACCCACAGCTGCTAATCTTCGTAAAAGATTAGAGCTACTACTCTGTCATAATGAAATGTTATTAGCTTGTAACAGAAACTTGTTTGATTGCTGTGATTATCAAACACTCCGAACATAATTTGGAGACAAAAAGCACATTTTTCAATGAAAAAGTCAAGCTTTTAGGGTGTACAGTGGGTATCTCCAGTGTTGGAGAAATACCACCAGCGATGCCTTCACAAGACCCTCCAAATCCAATGGCAAGAAAGGTGGTCCAACAGCTGCACCTTCTCCCAAGGCAACATGCCCAGCATTGAGGTGCTAATCACTCAAAACCAGCTCTGCTGGGCAGGACACATAGTTCATATGCCTGATACCAGATTCCTGAAGCAATTTCTCTACTCAGAACTCGCTCATGGCAGGAGACTGCCAGAAAGACAGCAGAAGCGCTTTAGGGATGTCTTCAAACCATCCCTAAAGACTCATGGGAGACCCTGGTTGTGACTGATCAAAATGGAGAAGGCTCATTCAGGGAATGCACTGAACACAGAGACTTCACCAGAAGCATGCAGAGGTATGGCTGAGGCATTGGAGAGAGCACACAAATTTCCAACCAATCATCTACACAACCCCTCAAGCACCACCTGCCCCACGTTAGGCAGAGTCTATATATCATGATTGGGCTTATCAGCCATTTCAGAACCTATTGAACTAGAGTGGAAGTCATCATTGATCCTGAGGGGCTGCCTCAGGGGAAAAAAAAAGTCTATGGGAACAGTAGTACACAGTATTGTGCACAACTCACATAATTGAACCTCAAATATTGATTTTGCCTGCATAAAGTAAGCTGTTTTCATAAGGACTGATGACAAAAGAAACATTTTCTGCATTCATGTGCACTAAAATTATTGATGGCCTCTCTCCACCCCTTCTGTTATAATTCCAGCAAAAACAATCCTCTTTGCTATATTCGTAATGTGTCTGAATCTGAGGGCAGAATTTTCCCAAAGAAGTCAGAGTTCCATAAACAGCCAGAAATGCACATCAGCAACTCTCACCTCAATTTTACAGGCGTCAGGCCAGTAATTAGCTGCCACGGGGGATGCCGTCCTGTTCAACATGGCCACCCACCCCCAAAAGCTTCCGGCGCAATTAAAGAGCTGACAGTTCAGCAGCGCCACGAGCAGGGGAGGCAGGCAGGTTCCCTGCAGTCTACAGCAGTTAGGTCACAGAAGATTTACCAAAAAAATCTTAAAAATCAACTTGGGAGGGGAAAACCCTCTGTGCAAATCATTGGGTTACAGAGGCTGCCTTCCTGTCCACAGACCCCACTTTGAATAAAAAAAAACTCCCTCTCTGGGCTGCCACTGGGAGGCTGCCTGCATTCAGCTGGTGGTTAATCTACTGATCCGGCACAGACCCCCACCATGATCCCAACTCTTGCGGGTTAGCAAAATTCTCCCCTAAATCTACCCAGCTTCCTCCACCAATTCAATAATCTGTTTGATTGTCTGGTGCTGACATAACAATTAGAATAGCAAAAGAAATGTATTTATATCCATCACCCCAGTGTTCGCTGGCCTACACATCAATGAATGACATCCTCCACTCACAATCCTTCACACTGCACATTCTCAGTAAAGTCTTCAGTAAAATCTAAAATTTCTTCCAAATCATCAGCTAAGGCAAAAAGTCTTGCTTTAGTTCTTCAAAGAATGCTTCATTTTCAATCCTTTCCAGCCCAACAGATATTATCTTTAGTCTATCATGGGTCCATCCTTAGTCCTTCAGCTATTGACCTGAACATCTCTCCCAACCTCAAATGGAACAAAACTACCCCCAAGAAGCTTAGTTTCCTCTTTTTTGAGGCACAGATCTTTCCCCGTCAACAAGACTTTACTCTTCATAAAGACTCGGAACACTGCTTCCATACGCAATGCACAAAGTGTCCTAAACCTAGGAACCACTCGAACTTCTCTCCGTCCTGGGCAGATGAAAAAAATAACAATTTGAAGAATTATCCCTCTTTAAGTTCTCATATTTATTTTATCAATATCACTACTGTGGTCAGTGCTCTTAATTTTCCTCTCGTATTCCATCTTAGCTCTTAAGTTGCCATCCTGCATCCTTGTTGAACTTCATAGTTATAATTCACTGAACACCTTTTCCCTTTCTCCCCTTTCCAAAGAAAACAGAAACAAGGAGGAAAAAGTGAATCTTAGAACAAATCATGAATTGTTGCAGTTAAGGATTATTTAAATCTTGGTTAAAAAACATAAGTGCTACCTACAGAGACATTATCACAGCTTCAGCACTGTGCTTTTATTGAAGTGTGTAACTGAGTCAACTTAAAGTCGAATTTTGCTCATCCCTTCAAAACCACTACACATTTTTTTACCCTAAGTGATTTAGGGCTATTTAAAACAAGTTAGACTAGCAACAATATAGCAGTATGTATAATAGCATTTATGACCTCACGCATTGGAGAGAAACCTAATCCATGCAAACTATGCATGTGTTTTTGCACAATGCAATAACAAATAGGTAATTCAGGTTGCATGGTTTTGATAGCTTTATATTTTAAGGCCACTGACATCATAACTGCATCAACATACACTGATCACAATCCATAATTAATGATTCACAGAGTGTGCTACTGCAGCATGGAACCCACTCAGTCTTTACTAGAAGTGTGGCACCTAACATAGTAGCAACCACCACAGTTGCTGATTCCATTGAAATATGCTTGTGGGCTCCATTTAACCATTAACTGTGCTGATCAAATCCATCTCCAACCAAAAGGTATGGTCCAGATCACTAAGCATCCACACAGTTCAGAAGAACACTGCTAAAGGGCCTTTTCCACCTAAATTTATACATATTATCTAATTATAGTACTGTTCATAGGTGCTGAAAACCTTTGCAACCTCCAGACTTAAGCATTCTAATGCTGTCTTGGTCAGCCTCCAACCTAACACACTCTGCAAAATTCAACACACCCAAAACTCTGCTGCCCATATCCAAACTTGCACCAAACCCCACTCACCTATCACACATAAGCTTGCTGACCTACACCGGTGCCCAGTCCAGCAACACAATTTTAAAATTCTCCTGTGTTCAAATCTCTTGCCCTTCCTCATCTCCCTAACCTCCTCCAGCCCTACAAAGATCTCTGTGTACCTCCAATTCTCTTGCACATTCCCGATCTCCTTTGCTCCACCTCTGGCAACAGGGCCCAAGCTCTGGGGGTTCCCTCCCTAAATCTAGCCACTCCTCTACCTCTTAAGTTGCTCCTTAAACCTACCTCTTTGAGCGAGCCTTTGATCATCTGTTCTAATATCTGTTTATGTAGGCTGGTGTCAGATTTTGCATGATAATGCTCCCAAAGTACCTTGGTGCATTTTACTACGTTAAAAACACTACATAAGCAAAGGTTATCTTTGACTTTATTTAGCCTCATCATGAGGTATATTAACAGGAACACATGTGTATAGTACACCAAATCAAATTCATTTTTAAAATCATATCGGTCCTGTGGTAAACAAATAGGAGTTTTTCAATAATATGTACTTCAATACGAGAAGACAAGAGGAGTGTATTTGAACGGCTATGGCTATGAACAGTAATTTTAAAAACAGTCAAAATTTCTAATGTTACTTTTGTAGGTTTACAAAATCAATACATTCTTCAACTGAATTTACTTCAAAAGTTACTATACAGCATTATGTGGCAAAGTGAGAAAACACTGATTCACACTCACCAGTCCCAATCTTGCATTTGCTATCAGGAAAGCAAGTCCAGACTACACATTTCCCCCCACAGATAAACAGCAGATGGATTACCCCAAGGTATTTTTGCACCAGCTGCTCGGAGGTACGTAAGAGAAAGATTTTTTTTCAACTTATTTTTTATAAAAACACAAGCACATATTACAACTCTACTCTCACAATTAATCAGAATATGGAAATTTCCATCAAAAAAAATGTGCCTACATGTATGGTAAAGGAATTTTAAAATTATCTGCCAGTATTAAATTAACAGGTCTGTTCTTCTATGAAATTGATGAATAAAAACTGGGACTTTGCAGCACAAATAGATATGTCAAAACATTCATATGCAACTTTCAAGCAAAGTCCGAAGTGTAAATGTTTGTAGAAAATGTTCAATCAGGTTACCTTTTGTCAACGTGCAATAAATCTAGCAGCTTTAGGAAGTACAGTCCTTCAGATTCAATTAAAAGTTTCTAATTAAAATATTACATAGTAGGTGTTGTGCAGTGACAAACTACTGGAGGATTGGGTGTGAACTGACGCACAAGCCCTTCCCCTCAGAAATGTAAAATTAAAGGGAGTGCCAATCTCAAACTATTCATGTAATTCCTGGGAACCTATTTATATCTGTCCTAGTAAAGAACTGAGAATAGCCAACCTGTCTTTTAAGCTGATGAACAGAGAAAAAGGGGAAAACAAAAACAGAAAAATGTGGAATTGCTCTTCTGACTATTCTCCTCAAATCAGGTTTATTCAGTCAGCAGTTAATCTGCACTGATTGGAATGGGCGAAGTTAGCTGATCAGTCAGGAAGACAGCAAGATGCTACAATTGGCCTCCAGAGATTGACATCTAGATTTGGGGGAAAGGAGAGAAAGGGGGAGATGGCCAGGCATTCTTATACTTATCTGCTATTCAACAATGGATTCTGGAAATTAATCTGTGTGGACATCAGGTGTTGACAGGAGCAGGCTGGCTGCCAATACTCACTGTCAATACTCACTGTCAAGGCTTCTACATGACAAACGGTTATTTGGGTAAGGTACCAAAAGTTACTGTCCCGTTATTAAATTAAAATGGCTAAATATCAGGAAACGGTGAGAAAAAGAGAAACTAGCAATATTCTTTTCAAATTAAACCAAAAACAAAAAAAAACCTCTTTATTATTTCTTAAAATCCCAAAAAAAATAAATTGCATTTAATTTTAGTTCCTGCATGTCTCTCAGGAAGTGAACATGCTTCCCACTGTTATTTCTGCCATGGTTATCATTAACTCCTGGCACTCAAAAATAAATTTAAAATTTCTATTACACTACAAATATGAAAAATCATTACTGATCAGATCCATTGAATGGATATGACTGTAGGTTCAACCATCAGTTTACCCAATTTGCAATCTAAACCAAATTAAGGGTTTGGGGGGCGGGTGAGAAGAGAAAGTTCCTGGTCTCTGCGGCCGACCATTTACTTTCAGATCATCCTCCTGAGTATCTGGCAGAGAGTTGCAAGGCTAGGTGGCTGAGTGAGAGGGATAATTTTAAAAAGGTAGGGGGATAAAATGCAAACATGACCTAAAAAGTGCAAAAAAAATGGCCTTCAATTAGCATACAAATTTTAAAATATTCCACTTCAGGCCTGAGAAAACCCAACATTCTCTCCACTGGCTTCTGTTACTAAGGTAACTTAGTCCTCTTGAAAAATATTTGCCTCTTCTCAAAATATCACAAATTCAACATTAGGCTCCATAGTAAGTCTACCATAGACTAACAGAGAATCACACCATGGGGGATCAAAACTGACAAATCTCCTCTACCCCTCAACAAGGGAAATTTATTCACAAGCATCAGCACTTATGTTAAAAAGACATTTTAAAGAGAGAAAGCAGTATTACTATTTGGAACAAAGGAATAAATGTACAGCTGGCTCTATTCAAACAGTTTCTTGATGTTTAAAAAAAAATCAGGTGGAAGGCAATGTAGTGGTGCTCTCACTGGACTAGTAATCCAGAGACCCAGGGTAACGCTTTCAGGACCTGGGTTCAAATCTCACCATGGCAGATGGTGGAATTTGAATTCAATCAATAAAAATCTGGAATTAAAAGTCTAATGACGTTGATTGTACTTAAAACTCATCAGGTTCATTAATGAAGGAAATTGCTATCCCTACCTGGTCTGCCCTACAGATCCACAGCAATGTGGTTGACTCTTATATGCCCTCTGAAATGACCCAGCACTCAGTTTTATCAATAAGGAATGAAACTGGACAGGCTACCTGCCATCGACCTAGGCACGGGAAACAACAACGGTAAACTCAGCCCTATTGGCCCTGCAAAGTCCCCCTTTACTAACATTTCAGGTCTTGTGCCAAAATTGGGAGAGCTGTCCACAACAGCCTGACCTGGTCATACTCATGCAGTCACACCTTACAGATCATGTCCCAGACACCATCATCACCATCCCTGGGTATGTCCTGACCCACCGGCAGGACAGACCCAGCAGAGGTGGCGGCACAGTGGTATACAGTTGGGAGTTGCCGTGGGAGTCCTCAACATCTACTCCTGACCCCATGAAGTCTCATGGCATCAGATCAAACACAGGCAAGGAAACCTCCTGCTGATTACCACATACCACTCTCCCTCAGCTGATGAATCAGTACTCCTCCATGCTGAACCACCTGGAGGAAGCACTGAGGGTGTAAGGGTGCAGAATGCACTCTGGGTGGGGACTTCAATGTCCATCACCAAGAGTGACTCAGTAGCATCACTACAGGCCGAGCTGGCCGAGTCCTAAAGGGGATAGCTGCTAGACTGGGTCTGTAGCAGGTGGTGAGGGAATCAACAAGAAGGAAAAATATGCTTGACCTCATCCTCACCAACCTGCCTGCCACAGGTGCATCTGCCCACAACAGAACCACATCGGTGTGAGTGACCACCGCACAGTCATTGTGGAGACGAAGTGCTGCCTTCATATTGAGGACACCCTCAATCATGTTGTATGGCACTACGGGATAGATTTCAAACAGATTTAGCAACTCAAGACTTGGGATTCCATGAAGCAGCAGAATTGCACTCAAGCAAAATCTGTAACTCGTGGCCTGGCATATTCCCCACTCTACCATTACCACCAAGACAGGGGATCAGCCCTGGTTCAATGAGGGCAGGAGGGCATGCCATGAGCACATCAGGCATATCTAAAAATGATGTGTCAACCCACTGAAGCTACAACTCAGGACTACTTGCATGCCAAACAGCATAAGCAGCAAGCGATAGACAGAGCTAAGTGATTCCATGACCAACTGATCAGATCTAAGCTCTGCAGTCCTGCCACATCCAGTCATGAATGGTGGTGGACAATTCAACAACTCACAGGAGGAGGAGGCTTCACAAATATCCCCATCCTCATTGATGGAGGAGCCCAGCACATCAGTGCAAAAGGTAAGGCTGAAGCATTTTCAATAATCTTCAGCCAGAAGTGCCGAGTAGATGATCCATCTCGGCCGCCTCCAGAGATCCCCAGCATCACAGATGCCAGTCTTCAGCCAATTCAATTCACTCCATGTGAAATCAAAAAACCACTGGTGGCACTGCAAAGGCTATGGGCCCTGACAATATTCCAGCAACAGTACTGAAGACTTGTGCTCCAGAACTTGCTGCGCCCCTAGCCAAGCTGTTCCAGTACAGCTACAACACTGGCATCTAACCGGCTATGTGGAAAATTGCCCAGGTATGTCCTGTACACAAAAAGCAAGACAAATGCAACCCAGCCAATTAGCACCCCAACAGTCTACTCTCGATCATCAGTAAAGTGATGGAAGTGGTCATCAACAGTGCTATCAAGCGGCACTTGCTTAGCAATAACCTGCTCATTGACACTCAGTTTTTATTCCACCAGGGTCACTCAGCTCCTGACCTGATTACAGCCTTAGTTCAAACCTGGACAAAAGAGCTGTTAGGTGAGGTGACAGTGACTGTGGCATCAAGGAGCCCTCGCAAAACTGGAGTCAATGGAAACCATGGGGAAACTCTCTGCAGGTTGGATCATACATAGCACAAAGAAAGATGGGTGTGGTTGTTGGAGGTCAATCATCTCAGTTCCAGGACATCAGTGCAGGAGTTTCTCAGGGTAGTGTCCTTGTCCCAACCATCTTCAGCTGCTTCATCAATGACCTTCCTTCCATCATAAGGTCAAAAGTGGGGATGTTCACTGATGATTGCACAATGTTCAGCATCACTGGCAACTCCTCAGACATGGAAGCAGTCTGTGTCCAAATGCAGCAAGATCTGGATAATATGCAGACTTGGACTGACATGTGGCAAATAATATTCGTGCCGCACAAGTGCCAGGCAATGACCATCTCCAACAAGAGAATCCAACCACTGCCCCATGACATTCAATGGCATTACCACCGCTGAGCCCCCCACTACCAACATCCTGGGGGCTACCATTGACCAGAAACTGAACTGGGCTAGCCATATAAATACTGTGGCTACAAGGGCAGGTCAGAGGCTAGGAATCCTGCAGCAAGTAACTCACCTCCTGACTCCCCCAAAGCCTGTCCACTATCTACAAAGCACAAGTCAGGAGTGTGATGGAATAGTCCCCACTTGCCTGGATGAGTGCAGCTCAAACAACACTCAAGAAGCTTGACACCATTCAGGACAAAGTAGCCCGCTTGATTGGCACCCCATCCACAAACATTCACTCCCTCCATCACTGACGCACAGTGGCAGCAGTGTGTATCAAGTACAAGATGCACTGCAAGAGCTCACCAAAGGTCCTTGGGCAGCACCTTCCAAACCCATTGCTGCTACCATCTAGAAGGACAAGGGCAGCAGACACATGGGGACACCACCACCTGCAAGTTACCCTCCAAGCCATGCAGCATCTGACTTGGAAATACATCACCATTCCTTCACTGTCACTGAGTCAAAATCCTGGAACTCCCAACCTAACAGCACTGTGGGTGTCCTACACCATCTAGATTGCAGCAGTTCAAGTAAGCAGCTCACCACCACCTTCTCAAGGGCAATTAGGAATGGGCAATAAATGCTGGCCTAGCCAGCGACACCTACATCCTATGACTGAATTTTTAAAAATTGTTAGCTTTTGTACAAAAAAGATGTAAGCCCATGATGGGGTATACTTCCACAAACAACAGGGGCTCTGCCCAACTAACCATTCTTCATGCAGAAGGCTAGATGGTAAATACTGAAAGGCTATTTACCAGAGGGCTTCACATGCAAATTCAATCTATACTACACTTTCTAATCTTCACTCAATATTCACACTCCAACTCTTCGCAGCAGGAGTCAACGAACTGCAGTCAAGAGCAGAAACCACCCCCCAATTCTTAATTTTCCCCTTCTTAATCCCAACCAAGATAGGTTAACTCAGCAAGGAGATAAATGTTAAATCATCTTTATCGATATGTCTCAATATCACATTTAGTAGACAATTATCAAATGACGATTAAAGTGAATTTCTTGAAATTTAAAAGCATTATGATCAACAGCTTGCATTTACATAGCACCTTTCACAGAAAGAAACATCCTAAGATGCAAACAGACAAAAATAACATCAAGCCAAAGGATGAGATTTCAGTAGTGTGACCAAAATCTTGATCAAAGATATAGGTTTTAAGGAGAATCTTAAAAGGAAGGGAGAGAAGTGGGAAGGTAGATAGATTTGGGGAGGTAATTCCAGAGCTAATTACCTCAATGTATGGCTTCCAATGGTGGGTGAAAAGGGCTGAGGGAGAGACACACAAGAGACCAGAATCAGAGCAAGTGTGTTCTGCAAGTTATGTAGGGCCATAGAAGGATAGGCAAAGGCCAAGCCATGAAGGGATTTAAATACATGAACGCAAATTTTAAATTGGTCATAAAACATTGAGGTGATGGGTCAATGTGACAGAAAACATGCAGAGTTTTAGGTAAGCTGAAGTTCATGAATGCTGGAGATGAGAGGCTCAGCCAGGATAGCACTGGACTAGTCAAGTCTGGAAACGATAAATGCATGGATGAGAGTTTCAATTGCAGACAGCAGCGAAGGTGGGCGATATTACATATGGAAGTGGGCATTCTTAATGATGAAGCAGATATGGAAACAGAAGCTCAGTTCAAGGTCAAATAGGGCACCAAGGTGCAAAAATCTACTTCAACTTTTCAGTGGCTAAGTAGAGAGATAGATTTGGGGATGAAGGTAGAGAATTTGTAACAGGTGCTGAAAACTATTGTTTCAGTCTTCCTCATGCTCACAGGAGGGAAAATATGGATCATCCAAGATTGGACGTGGACAAGCTGTATAGCAATGCAAAGGCAGTGATAATCCATATGCATCTCAGAGTCATGCTGTGCATTTGGATATAGAAAATCTACAAAACAGACTTTTGATTTGGGAAGGGAATAGAAAGAGAAAAGGTACATGAATCTAGATACAGAGTTCCATGAGGAATTATACAGACAACTGATTTGTACAATAATTTGTACATGCTACAAATGATGGGGTGGCATTTTGGTCAAAAACATAGATCTACACTGTAAGCTAGAGGGAAAGCACATTTATAAGCAGCCCATGAAGGAAAATCCATGGCAATTAAAACTGCATTCTCAATCCCTTAATAGGTGTTGAGGGATTGGCACTCTTACAAAACCACTGTGCTGAGATAGACAATTTGAGCCAAGGCACCAGTTGAGTAACACAAGTTGCCTCAAATGATTCTCAGGTAAAAAAGAACAAGAGGCAAAAATCTTAGCAATACTCCCCAATGCTGTTCACTACTGTTTAATCCCTTTGCAAAAATGCACAGATAATTACAGAAGTTTATCTGTGATGCCGCAACACTCAAGTAGCCTACTGTCACTGTCTCGCACAAAATGAATGGTCAATTTGGCAAGGTTGCAGACTGCTGGCATTGTCTGGGAAACTCTAACGGAACGAGAGAATGGCAAAAATTTTAAAAAAGAGATGCCAGGGACATGATCTATGGAAACCCACAACTTCCCATGTATTACACATTTTTTAAAAATTAAATTGGAAGAAGCATAATTCAGATGAAGGGCAGGCCTTCAAGAAAAATGCCATTTTTCGTAAAAGCAAAATACTGCAGATACTGGAAATCGGAAATAAAAACAGAAGGTGGTGGAAATACTCAGCAAGTCTGGCAGCATCTATGAAGAGAGAAGTATAGTTAACATTCCGAGTCTAATATGACTTCTTCAGAACTGAAGGAGGGTAGAAATGTGATGGTTTTTTACCATAGAAAGGAGGGGGGGAGAACAAAAGGGAAGGTCTGGGATAGGGTAGAGGATGGGAGAGATTAAATGACAAAGATGCAATGGAACAAAAGGCAAAAGGAGTGGTAATGGTTGTAGGAAAGAGACAAAGCATTTGTCTAGGCTAAGTGCAAATGCTAGAATAATGAACAGCTCTGTCCAAAAGCAAAAACATGAAAAACAAGATTCAAACCAGCACATGTCAATAAAAAAAAACCAGAATGGGAGACAAAGTTCATGGTCTGAAATCGCTCAACTGAAGAGTCATACGGGCTCGAAACGTTAACTCTGTCTTCCTCTCCACAGATGCTGTCAGACCTGCTGAGCTTTTCCAGCTATTTTTTTCGCTTTCGCTCAACTCAATGTTGAGTCCAGAAGGCTGCAAAGTGCCTAACCAGAAGGTGAGGAGCTGATCCTCAAGCTTGCGTTGAGCTGCATTGGAACACTGTAGCAGGCTGAGGACGAGACCAGGGTGGCGAATTAAAATGGCAAGCAACCAGAAGCTCGGGGCCGTGCTTGCAGACTGAGCGATGGTGTTCCGCAAGGCAGTCACCCAGCCTGCGTTTAGTCTCCCCACCATAGAGACCACTAAAAATATTTTTTAGCTTCCCTAACAAGATTCCACATACATTTGGTACATTCACAGCATTTTACATACAAGTGTGGATACCTGGAGCCCTGTTATTTGCATTGCTAACACTTTCACAGTAGGTTCTGATATAATGAAGGCTAAATCTGGGATATCATATCCCCTGCAAGCACAACTCCCCTTTGGGGTCATGGAATTGCCCTTATGTTCCTACTTCAGGTGCCAAATTATTCTGTGTTGCCTGACAATTTCCAAAGAAAGGCTGTGCTTCTATTGAACAGTAAAGTTATTTTTCCTTTGAATGAGTAATTTAATAATGGAAACGTTTTATAAGTGTACCAATCCATGTCCCAAAGGGGAAATAATCAATACTAGTCAAACTCCAATAGGAAAACTGCAGGGTGGCTTAACACATGAAAGATAATTTTAAATTGGGCATGTTGGGGGACTGGGAAGAAGCCAAGGTCATAAAGTGATAGGTGAGTGAAGCAGGATATGGGCAGCAGAGTTTTGGGTGAACTGAGCTTTATGGGTCACAAAGATGGAAAGTCAAGAGAACATTCAAGTAGTCTAGTTTGGAGGTGACACAGCAGTGGAGGACTGAAAACCAACATAAAAATAGTCATTGGCAGTTATGGCTGTTGGCAAACAGTTGCTAAAGTTAAGACTTTTGTAAATTTATTGATTGGCAAATATATCCTGTACAATAAAAATGATGGACAAATTTCTTATAGTTGAGAGAAAGATTTTAAAACTCAACCAATTATCCTGTTAGATTGGGTTTTTTTTTAAATGAATCTGGTTGGCCCCATGTCTCATCAGCTGATATATTCCTGAGCCACAATGATCAGGATGGTTCCACAATAGTTATTTTGAGGCAGCGAATTGCAGGGAAGGAGTAAGTCTGCTGCAACTGGCCTCTGTGCTGTGGGATAGCAAATATAAAACGCATAAGCAAACAAATTCCCAGTCAAAAATCTCTGTACAGTGACCCCAGCTATAAAGTACACATGGACATTGGGGAGGCTCATTATGTGATTGGGATGAGCAGCCTTCAGGAAGAACAATCACTTGGATCAAGACAAGAGTTCATCAACTTTCAGGATAAATGGGAAGGAAATGAAAATAAAAATTGAAAGGTGAAACATTTATTTTTGATTGAAACGTGCACAAACTTTAAATCCTTTGAATACATTTATATGTTTCCTCACAGATGCTGAGAATTTTCATGCACCTCTCATTCCATCTGAGTTTCCTTAAGCAGATCTGAAACAGGAGCCTTCTGTTTCATCATACTAAATGTGAACTACCTCTGGATTTGGATTTGATTTGAAGAGAATTACCCGGGTACAGAGACAACTTTGATTCACAGAGCCCCAGATGGCCTAAAACCTCTACTAGTGGATTCATTTGGGATTTGTGAGCTGAATGCTTCCCATTTGTAGTATTCAGCTGACTTTGTAGTTCAGATTGAAGAAACACCAGTTACACTAATTGAATGCAGAAATTAGACAGACATTCACCAAAACACAAAGACCATTCCCAGTGATCTCGTCCACAAAGCTTGGGATGCAACAACCAGAGATTGACAATCATCAAAATAAGCAGCAAAATCCACTCTCCCCAAGTGAAAATAAAAACATGAGAGGCAGGAGTAGGCCATACAGGTCATTGAGCCTGCTCCACCATTCAATATGGGAACGTGGAATTCAAAACATAAACAGATCACCCATGATATTGTTGAGTGGCAGAGCAGGCTTGAGGGGCCGAATGGTCTACTACTGCTCTTATTTCATATGTTCGTATGTAATAAGATCACAGTTGAATGTCTACATCAGCTCCACATTCCCACCCTCTGTATTCCTTTAGCGGACAAAAATCTATCGATCTCAGTCTTGAATATACTCTCTGACTGAGCAACCACATCTCTGTGGAGAAGAGAATTCCAGTCTCTCAGTCCTCTGCATGAAGAAGTTTCTACTCATCTGAGTCTTAAATGACCGATCCCTTATCCTAAGACTATCACACCTAGCTCTAGAGTCTCCTGCTAGGGTAAACATCTTCCCAGCATCTATCCTATCAAGCCACATAAGAATTTTATATACTTCACAGAGATCATCTCTTGTTCTTCTAAACTCTAGAGAATACAAGCCTAGTCTGCTCAATCTCTCCTCATGGGACAATCTCCTTATCCCAGAAATCAGCCTAATGAACCTTTGTTGCACCCCCCTAAGGGAAGTATAAGTGAGACAGCTGCGACACAACCAACACCTCAAAACATATGGTGACTGTTCATACCTTTTTTACATTTATCCAATTTGAAAATCATTATCACAACAAATACATGATTTTGCCAAAATTTACCATGACAAAATTATATTACTGCATATGATGGAGCACTTCACTACAAAAAACTGGTCTCCTTGGTACAAATGTACAACAATAGTATTATACCAGATTTTAGTATGAACGTATAACAGATTTCAAGCCCTTGGAGGTGCTACAGAAAAGGGGGCCAAACAATACCCAGCTTTAGAGCACTTAACTATCATGATAGTCCCCAGGGATTGCAGTCATTTTCATGAGAAACAAAAGGCTTACAGAATATAATTGACACTTTCATAAATGATGGGAGTAGTTTCTAGATTCCTTCCAGTTGACAGCTTATTTGAGATGTATAGGGTTGGGAAAACTGATTACCAAAGCATGCAATAAGCATGGATTTCCAACAAATCATCAAAAGGGAGCAGGACAAGTTCCAAGGAGAGGACATTCCAATGCTTTTAGGTTCGAAGTCCAGAGCCACTCGTTTCTCCTAACAAAAATGTTTTAACATTTATCTTTGCAATGAATATTTAAATTATTAATAATGATTACCTTTGGTAAAGACAACAAACCGGTTTGTTTGGTGCAGCTCCACTCTTTTTTTCCCTCCCTTGGACACTGACGTGGACTCTTGGGAGGATTTTGCAGGCTGATTAACAACTGCTTTGAGCTGCTCTTTCTGGGGACAAATCCTAGAGTGTGACTTGAACCCAGGGCCTTCCAACTCAGAGGCAAGAATGCTATCAACTGAGCCACTGAAGCTCTTAACAAATTGGTTATTGAATCAGGGAAACACTGCAAAGATAAATGTTTTTATATTTATTCATTCACAGGGTGTGGGCGCCACTGATAACACCAGCATTCACTGCCCATTCCCAATTGCCCTCTAGAAAGTGAGGATGTTAACTGAGTGGCTCGTGAGGCCATTTCAAAAGGCAGTTAAGAGTCAACCACACTGCTATGGGTCTGAAGTCAAATACAGGCCAGACCAAGTAAAGACAGCAAGTTTCCTCCTAAAGAACATGAATGAGCTGATTGGGTTTTTATGACAATTCAGTAGTTTCATGGTCACCATTTCGGAGACTATCTTTTCACTCCAGATTTATTTAATTAACTGAATTTAAATCTCCAACTGCCATGGTGGGATTTGAATTCACCTCTTCAGATTATTAGTCCAGGTCTCTGGATTGCAAGTCCAGCAATATAACCACTATGCTGTCATACCCATTTGTTAGCAAAAAATCTTTTATCTTGCTGAAGAGTGACATGTTGCCAAGCATTTTGCCTTGCACTCATCAGGACAAATGCAAGAATGTCAAATTTCAAATCACAGGAAAAGCTGTTCTTTACAGTTACCCAGGAGTTTGGGGAGCCTATAGTTGCTTCCTCTATGGCAACATCTCAACCGAGCAGAGTTGACTTGCCAACCAATCAACAACCCTTTCTCCTGTGGTATAAATTGCTGTGATCATTTGAGATTTGACGATCTTGCACTTGGCCTGACGAGTGCAAGATGAAAAGTTTTGGTGACGTGTCTCTCTTTTCAGGAAAAGCTAGTTATGTTTGCATATTACAGTTGTTCAATCTAAGCATACCTTGAAGTTACTGGAGTTTACCCAACCAGCGGCAAGGCCATCAACCATTCGATCAAGCATTGATTGGTCCTGTTCCAGGTCATGGGACTTCTGGCGATCTGTGATGTACTCAATCAACTCCTGTGCAATTTGCAGCCGACGTCCCATGTCTTTCTGCAGCACTTGTGCCAAGAAATACTCCATGCAGGGCTCCATATTTGCAGTGCAGCCACAGCAGAAATAAGGGCACTAGGTCTGGAAAACAAACTACTTTATATTTATCCTAGAGGTCGCTGATCCGCTTGCTGAAGGTTATTGAGCAGCTCTGGTGAACAGACACAATCTGGGGAACGACAACAATGCACCATGTGTGTTTTCAGGAGCAGCTGGATGAGAGGGGAGCGTTAAAAATCCTAACAAGATAGCAGCAAAACCGGAACACTGGGGTGTGCAACAAAGGAGAGCCTCATAATTCAATATTCAGAGAAATCCTAAAAAAAAAACATAATTACAAGCTTTAAACATCTGACATTTGAAAATTTTTTTAAATTGACAAGCAAAAAAAAAACTGCTTTGTGTTCTATTAATCGATTGTTTCTCTCCACAAGGCCCATCAGACTACAGTCCGGAGAAATTTAGCACAGGATTATTTTTTTAAGCATTGCAATACGTTTTACCCACTGTGGTGTGATCTGCAATTAAGGCAGACACACAGCAAAGGACTCATGCAGCAAATTGGGCGAGACAGCCATGAAAGGTGATTCTTTTTGTGTCGTTTACAAGGTTTTAAAGCCGCTGCGTCCACCTCGGATCCTCTTTTTTTGCAGGATAATGGATCATTTCCTGCACATGCGCAACATTTCGCCCCCCTCCTCCTCCTCCTCCTCTTAAACTTCCTGCCAAATTCAGGTCCCACCGACGGAAATTAAGATCTCCCCGCCCCCACCCCCCCCCCAAAAAAAAAAATCCCCATCATCAACCTGAATGTTGTAGGAAAAGCTAACTCCCTCCCTCCTCAGGAATGGTGTAGAAACAAGGCAAGGCAGAAAGGGAGAAACCAAGCCTTCTCGGGAGACCGGCCTGTCTGTGAATTCAAACTCGGCCTAAAAAACTGCATTTTTTTAAAAAAATTTGGGGTTTTTTTTTTGCGGGGGGGGGGGGGGGGTAGAAGTAATTTAAAATCAAAATTTTGAACCGTCGGATTAAATTGGGGGGGAATTCATCTTAAAACACCCAGCGATTCGTATCCAATTGAAGGCTGGTCAAGAGAGCAAGTAAATGGCTTTTGGGGTGGGGGTTCACCAACCCTGTCTGACCCCCCCCCCCCCCCCCCGCGGGCTAATGATATAAATGTTGATTCCAGTTGTAATATTATTGACTTGAGGGAGGAGGGAGCCTTCTGCCGGCAGGCAAACAGGCAGCAACAGCCATTATATACTCCAAACCGGCAGCATTTCCCCAGCGTGGCCCCCGCCCATCACCCAAAATAAAACACACCTCATGAAACCTCTCTCTCCCCTCCTCCCCCAAAGTATAAAATAAATCACTTGACGCCATCTCACCCAACCTGAAACAAGCAGGGAGCCGGCGCCAAGCCTCCGCCAACAGGCCTCGAACCCGCCCATTGATTACCCCCGCCATTAATCTTTCAATTTATTCCTCCTCCCACCGACCCCCCCCCCTCCCCATCTCCTCCTCCTCCAAAATCTCCGGTACAAACATATACACACACATTCTTCCCACCCCACCACCCCCCGCTTCAATTTTTTTTGTTGCTTCCACTCACTCCCCCGCCCCCCCCCCCCCGGATTTCATATTCACCCCCCCGGCAAAATACCGTTTGCTTTATTTCCATCGGCACCCGAGCGGTGCGGCCCTCCCGTCAGGACCGAATCTCTCACCGTCCCCTCCCCCCCCCTCAAAACCCCGCCGCTGCCGCGCTTCGCTCGCTCGCTCTCTGGCCCTACGTGCCCGTGCCCGGGGTGGGGGGTGCGCGCGCGCTCTCCCGCCACCACCACCGTTTCAAAGGCAAACACCGGCCCTCCCTTCCCACGACGTCATACGTGCGCGTGCGCGCGCGCGAACCTCCTTGGCAAAGACCAGTCCTGCAAAACCTTAGATACACCGCACTTACTTTCTTTTTTCGCTTCCCTACCCACCTACCCACCCCCCAAAAGATATACTTTTTTCGCAAGTAGGCCCCCAAACATTTCACATTGGCTGTTACAGAAAGTGCAATAAAATTCAACTTTCCTCCATACCCTTGCTTGCAACAGGGTGACCGACGGTCCTGGATTTTCCAGGCTGCCCTCTAATTTTGCCTTTTGTCCCTCGTCATGCCTTTCCATTTTGTTGCGTAATTCAGATGTCACTCCATTCTTTGCTTCTGCACATGAATCAGCCGCTCTTTGTGCCTGTGCATGCGGTAGCCCTGGAAGAACTGGCATGGGTATTCTGTGGGTAACTGTGCACGTGGTGATCATTGTAACTAGCTAGTGGGCAGCTTGTGAGGCTATGGTAGAAGTCCCCTCCTCCCACCTTACAGGTATGCCAGCAAACCACCTCCTCCTGCTCTCAAAGGTTCCCAACCACACCTTGACATCAAGGCGGCCCTTGACTGACTGTGGCATCAAGGAGCCCCAGCAAAATTGGAGTCAATGGGAATCGGGAGGAAACACTCCGCTGGTTGGCGTCATACCTAGCAGAAAGGAAGATGGTTGTGGTTGTTGGAGGTCAATCATCTCAGTTCCAGGACATCACTGCAGGAGTTCCTCAGAGTAGTGTCCTAGGTCCAACCATATTCAGTTGCTTCATTGGTGACCTTCCTTCCATCACTAGGTGGGAAGTGGGGATGTTCGCTAATGATTTCACAATGTTCAGTGCCATTCACGACTCCTCAGATACTGAAGCAGTCAATGTCCAAATGCAGCAAGACCTGGACAATATCCAGGCCTGGGCTGACAAGTGGCAAGTAACATTCATATCACACAACTGCCAGGCAATGACCACCTCCAACAGGAGAGAATCTAACCAACACCCCTTGACTGTAAATGGAATTACCATCATTGAATCGCTCACTATCAACATCCTGGGGATTACCATTGACCAGAAACTGAATTGTAGCAGTTATATAAATATAGCTAGAAGAGCAGCTCAGAGGCTAGGGATTCTGTGGCAAGTAACTCATCTCCTGACTCCCCAAAGCCTGTCCACCACCTATAAGGCACGAATCAGGAGTGTGATGGAATTCTCTCCACTTGCCTGAATGAGCACAGCTTGAACAACACTCAAGAAGTTTGACGCCATCCAGACAAAGCAGTCTGCTTGATTGGCACCCCGTCCACAAACATTCACTTCCTCCACCACCGACGCACAGTAGCAGCAGTGTGTACCATCTACAAGATGCACTGCAGGAATTCGCCAAGGCTCCTTAGACAGCACCTTCCAAACTCATGACCACTACCATATAGAAGGACAAGGGCAGCAGACACCACGAGAACACCACCACCTGAAAGTTCCCCTCCAAGCCACTCACCATCCTGACTTGGAAATGCATCACCGTTCCTTTACTGTCACTGGATCAATATCCTGGCACTCCATCCCTAACAGCACTATGGGTGTACCTACACCACATGGAATCTCTGAGAATAGGTCAAGTGGTGCCTCAATGCAATGCATTTTCATTCCACGTCAAGCATATGATCCGAAGGGTGCTACACAGTTTCCAACCCCTCAGTGCACTATGGCAGAAAGGCTTTAGGCAGCAGCCTCTTTCCATTGCTCCCTTGCTGTGGTTGCCCCAAGCTTTAGTGCGTCCTTCAGCACGTAGTCCTGGAACTTGGAATGTGCCAGTCTGCAACAGTTAGTCATGGACTATTCTTTACACTGGAAGACAAATAAGTTTCCGGCAGACCAAAGATCATCTTTCATTGAGTCCTGCAGCAACAGTTGTGTTTGTCTCAGTGTGCAATCCTGGGAACAGCTCATAGTGTCCTGCGTCATGGAGCTGCTCGGGATGAACCTCAACAACAACCAGTGCATCTCCTTCTAGACATTCTTTGAAAAGGCACATTCCAAAAGGAGGGTGGACAATGGTCTTTTCCCTACTGCAGTTGCTTCAATGGTAGCTTGCAGTCACATCCCACAAACATGCCTCTCCCTCGCAGTGTGCAGTTTTGGTCTCCATATCTAAGGAACGATATACTGTTGATATTTACAATATATTGAGACATCTCAGAGTGGAACATGATGTATGGGGGAATTTTTTTTTTTGCACTTTCTGTAATATTCAGTTTGAAATGTTTTAGAATGTACTTTTACAATTTTTATGAATAAAGTATTCTTTTAGGAAAAAAAATTGAGGAAGGATATACTTGCCTGGGAGGAAGTACAGAAAATTTGACAAGGTTCATTCCTGGGATGAGAGAGTTATTCTATGATGAGAGGTTCAATAAATTGTGAGTATTCTCTCTGGAGTTTCGAAGAATGAGAGGTGATCTCATTGAAAGATACAGAATTCTGAAAAGGCTTGACAGGATATACATTGAGACATTGTATTCCCTATGCAAGAAATGTGGGTTTTATATATTTTTCCTTGTACTATGATCTTTAGGGACTGTATTTTATGTTTGTGTGGGCTTTTGTTAAGAAAAGAGTTAACAACTGGAACCTGAAGAGTTGTTTGCAACGATTAGGTGTAAATAAAGGAGGAACTGGAGGAACAGCACCTCATCTTCCGACTAGGCACTTTACAGCCTTCTGGGCTGAATATTGAATTCAACAACTTTAGATCTTAAACTCCCCCTCCCCCCATCCCCACCCCGTTTCTCCCCCCTCCCTTTTTTTTTTCAATAATTTATATAGATTCTTCTTTTCCCACCTATTTCCATTATTTTTAAATCTAAAACTAAAACTTTGTTAGTCTTTCCACCCCACCCCCACTAGAGCTGTACCTTGAGTGTCCTGTCTTCCATTCTTAATTAGCACTTTTCTTAGACAATATCACCACCTTCAACACCTCTTTGATCCTTTTGTCTGTGACATCTTTTGATTATCTGCTCCTGTCACTGCTTGCTTATCTCCACAATCACCACACCCTCAACTTCTCTCTCCCCCCGCCCCCCCCACCTTAAACCAGCTTATATTTCACCTTTCTCCTAACTATGCTTCAGTTCTGCCGAAGGGTCATGAAGACTCGAAACGTTAACTGATTTCTTCTCCACCGATGCTGCCAGACCTGCTGAGTTTTTCCAGGTAATTCTGTTTTTGTTTTGGATTTCCAGCATCCGCAGTAGCTTTTAGCTTTTTGTTTTTATCATATGTAAATAAAGGATGTCATGTAATGATTAGAGATAACGTTGTATGAAACTAGATATTTTTATACACAAAGGATAAGTAGTTAGAACAATTCAGAATAATTATATGGGATTAGAACAGTTTTTAATTTTATTGCTAAAAGACCTCAAGTATAAAGAACAATATAAGCCTAATAAGTCATCTACAATAAAAACAGAAAGCAGGTCTGGCAGCATCTGTGGAGAGAGAAACAGAGTTAATGTTTCAAGTCCAATGTGACTCTTCTTCAAAACTATTAGGTTATCTGTGTACCTTAACTTTGTCTATTGTATTGTCGTCCAGGATATGGCCACAATTGTTATAGTGGTCTACTGACTGTAGTAACTGTGAATGGGCTATTGACTGTAGTAATTATAGTATAACTGGTGACAGTTAAAGTTACATGGAATTAGTTTGACAAAATATGTTGGAAGGAATCATGGACCTGGGAGCTAGAAAGAGATAAAAGATATACAGAGGGGCCAAAAGATGGGAGAGAGAATGCAAGAAACTTCGACAACACACCGGGGCTGAAAGGAGAGAGAGAGGGGGCTAGAGAGTTCGGAGACACAGCGGTGCTGAAAGGAGTGTGAGAGAGGGAGAGAGACTTCGGAGACACAACAGGACTGAAAGGAGTAAGCTAGAGACTTCAGCAACATAGCAAGGCCACTGTCGCATCAGGATCCAGTCTATAGTAGGGGGGGGGGGGGGGGGGGGGAATCGAGGTATGACATCACAGGAAAGCAGGTAGATGATTGGCTGCTGAGTATTTCCTATTTATCTTACCTAAACCAGGGAATAAACTGGTGAGTCTTTTTCAATTTCAAAAAGTAAGTAGGTAATCTTTATTCTGGAAAAACTCAGCAGGTCTGGCAGCATCGGCGGAGAAGAAAAGAGTTGACGTTTCGAGTCCTCATGACCCTTCGGCAGAACTGAGTAAAGTTTTACTCAGTTCCGTTGAAGGGTCACGAGGACTCGAAACGTCAACTCTTTTCTTCTCCGCCGATGCTGCCAGACCTGCTGAGTTTTTCCAGGTAATTCTGTTTTTGTTTTGTTTTGGATTTCCAGCATCCGCAGTAGTTTTTTGTTTTAATCTTTATTCTGAACTGACCAAAATCTTGTCTCACCCAGCCAAGTCAAGGCCGCTAGCAGACCAGGCAAGTCATTTTACTTGTATACTTGGAATACTGCTGTTTTATCTAAAGACAGTTCAAACAGGTTTCCAAAAATCAGTATACAATTCACTTGCCAAACAAAGTCTACAAAATGCCAGCTGCATACACCCACTTAAAAAGGCAGCTTAATTGGTTTTCAAAATGATTCTTGCCTCTAATCTGGAATAAATGTAATATGTAGTTTGAAATCTAAAACCTTGCTTAAGGGTAAACCAACACAGCACATTAATCTTGCCATTATATGTCTTATCTTTGCACTTTTTTCAACTGAACAAAAGCTTGAGGAGCATCCATTCCCCAATTCATTCCTCAAGGTAGTGCCTGGACCAATCAGAGTCAACCTGCCTGGTTTGAATTTATACAAAAGCTTGGCGGTTAACTGTTCCCTGGTACATTCTCCATGGCAATGCCTCTACCAATCAGTGTCCACTTTCCAATAAATCAGCAGGCAGTATAAATTGTTGTTCCCTTTGAGATTTGGTATTCTTGCATCTGTCCTGATGAGTGCAAGATGAAAAGCTTCAACAGTACATCTCTTTTTTCAGCAATACTCAAGTTTTATTTTTCTTTTTTTTAAAAGTAAGCTTTATTATTAGTGGTAAGGTTTCTACTTCTGCAGCTGCAGGAACACCTGTTTATTATCCTAACTATTAAGTATTAGTAGAATTTATCACTATTAGTCAGGTTTATTAGTATTGGTGAAAGTTTATTAGCAGTAGTAAGGTTTATTGGGAGTAATAATGTTTATTAGCAGTAGCAATATTATTAACTAACCACAGAGGGTGGTTGGAGTCTGGAACAAACTTCCTGAAAGGGTGATGGAGGTAGGTTCGATCAAGGTATTCAAAAGGGAATTGGATTGCTACCTGAAAAGAAAGAATGTGCAAGGTTACAGGGATAAGGCAGGGGAGTGGGACTAGATGGAATGCTCTTTCAGAGAGCCAGTGCAGACTTGATGGGCCAAACGGCCTCCTTCTGCACTGTAAAGATGCTGTGATGTTGTGATAAAGGAATGGCATGGCAACTCCAACCTCTAGGTTACACATCCTATGCTTTGTGAGAACACCAGGACACTCCCTGTGTCCAAGATAACCATTTGTGCATGAAGTGTTGTCAGTTGCAGCAGCTTGAGCTCTGGGGTTTGGAACTTGTACAACAGCTGGTGTCACTGCGGTGCATCCGTAAGGTTGAGAGCTTCACAGATAGCACATTTACAGATGTGGTAACCCTGCAGATTAAGAGTTTGCAATGTGAGAGGGAATAGGTCATCATCAGACAGTCTAGTAGAAACAGGAAGGTAGTGCAGGAGTCTCCTGAGTGCATCCCACTCTCCAAACAGTATTCAGTTCTGAATACTGATGAGAGTGATGGTTCATCTGGGGATTGCAGCCAGAGCCAAGTCCATGGCACCATTGGGTGGCTCAGCTTTACAGGGGGCCACAAGGAAGTCTGGAAGAGCAATAGTGATAGGTGATTCAATAGTTAGGATAATAAACAGGTGTTCTTGCAGCTGCAGATGTGAATCCAGGATGGTGTCTGGCCAGGGTCAAGGAACGGCTGAAGAGCACCCTGAGGGGAGAGGGTGAACAGTCAACAATTATGATTCACATTGGTAAAAATGACATAGGCAGAAAGAGGGATGTGGTATTGCAGTCAGAATTTAGGGAGCTAGATAGGAAATTAGCAAGCAGGACCTCAAAAGTAGTGACCTCTGAGTTACTCGCAGTGCCGCATGTAAATGAGTATAAAAATAGGAGGATAAAATGGATGAAGGCATGGCTGGAAAGAAGGTGCAGGAGGGAGGAAGGCCTTTAGATTCTTCGGACATTGGGACCGGCTGTTGGGGAGATGGGACCTGTATAGGCTAGATGAATTGCACCTGAACAGAGCCAGGACTGAGTTCCTTGAGGCGTTTTATGAGTGCTCTTGGTGGTAATTTAAATTAACTTGGCAGGGGTGTGGGAATCAGGAGATAATATCAGAGAAGAATACCAAGTTGTACAGAATACTGGAAGAGATAGATAATACCAGAATAGGGAATAACAAGTTAGGGGACAGGATTTTCCTGTCGGCGAGCGGGGCATGCTCGCTGACGCATAAAATGACGCGCAGTGATGTCGGGCGGAACTCCTGACGTCACCGCTCCCCATTAAAATTAAGGTTGGCGGGCAGGCCAGGAGCCCCAGCGGGAATTAGAAAAAGCATGAAACCTCATCCACGGGTGGGATGAGGTTTCATGTAGGTTTTTAAAAGTTTTATTAAAGTTATTGTAAAAATTATGGACATGTCCCAACTTATGTGACAGTGTCACATGAGGGGACATGTCAGGGATTTTTTTTTCTATTTTTGAATATTTTTGAGAGTAGATCCGATCTCCCTGAGGCAGCACTTAGCCTCATGGAGAAGAGTGCGCTCTTTTGTGCGCATGCGTGAAAGAGCGCACTCTCGATTTAGGGATTCCCCCCGCCCCGCCCGCACAGGGAGCGCATAGTGCTTCTGTGTGGACATCACCCTGATTGGGCCTTAATTGGCCTGCCCATGTAAAATGGCGCCGCGCCCCTGTTTGGGGGCGCCATTCGGAGGCACGCCTGTGCGTGCCTGCAATTCAACTTCGCCCCAGGCGGGAGGAAAATTCTGCCCAGGAGATGGATTCAGCGTAAGGGAGAAAGTAATCAAGTCTAAATCAGGGTTACTGTGCATATATGTGAATGCACAGAGTGTGATATATAACATTGGTGAGTGTCATGAAGCTATTAGTGTATATAATATTATTGGAAAATATTTTTCTTTTAAAAAGAGGTTTAGTCTGTGGGTGTGTCTTAATTGGATTAAAGCCACCTAGACTGGGTGCTTTGACGTGTACTAGTTTTGAGGTGTAAACAGAAAGCTAGAGTGCATTTGCATTTTTTGAATAGATCATTCAGGAAGTGGGGTGAAAACTATTACCTAGCTAACAGAGACCAAGCAATATATTTATATTGCTAATAAATATAATAAAATCGGTACTATGGAAGGGGTTTTATTGTTAGAAGAGGCTGGTGATACAATGAGAATTTACATCCAATGGGCTGTGCTAGGTGTAACAAGTTGACCATTTTGTGTGTGTAGAGCTGAGGCAATGTGAGACCATAAGCAGCTGTAAGCCTCCAACTGTTTCCACAGGAACCAAAGTGAAAAGAACCACATTTTGAATTAGTATGGTGAAAATGCTTTGCCTGGTGTTGGGTTAAGTCTATGGGTTACTGTTGCCTCAATGGAGATTAGTTTGAGAATTTGTTAAAAGTTATGATCATAGAAATTTGTAGCCATGTGTATATATTTAACTTGTGTAAATTAATAAAATGTTTCATTTAGCTTAATATAAAACCTCTCAAGAATTGGTGGTATGATTCCTGAATTTAGAGTTGCATCTCAAACATAACACTTAAAATTATAGGTTATAACAGTTGTTTAAAGTTTCCCTCCAGGATTTTTAAAAATAACTCAGCTTTACCAACTGTTCGGTCATAACAGTGAGCTACAGGTGCAGATTGCCATATGATGTTGTAGCTATAACAGAAAACTGGATCAAAGAAGGGCAGGACTAGGTATGAAATATTCCTGGATACAAGATGTTCAGGAAAAATAGAAAAAGAAGAAAAGGGGGAGGAGTTGTGGAATTGATTAAGGAGAGCATTGCAGTTCTGGAGAGAGAGCATATCCCAGAGGGGTCAAGGACAGAATCTATTTGGCTAGAGTTAAGGAACAAAAAAGGTGCAGTTACATTGCTTGGTGTGGTCTATAGGCCACCAACTAGTAGGAAGAATGTAGAGGAACACATTTGCAAGGAAATTACACAGAGGTGACAGAATTATAGAGCAGATATAATTATCCGAATATAGACTGGTATAGTAGTAACATAAGGGCAGAGAGGAGCAAGAATTGCTAAAATGTGTTCAGGAAAATTTTCTTTAGCAGTATGTTTCCAGCCCAATGAGAAAAGAGGCACTGCTAGACCTTGGGAATGAGGTTGGCCAAGTAAATCAAGTATCATTAGGAGAACATTTAGGGGACAGTGATCATTATATAATAAGGTTTAAGCTGGCTACGGAAAAGGACAAAGAACAACCCAGAGTAACAATTATTAAATGGGGAAAGCCAACTTCAATGCGGTAAGGACGGCTCTGGGCTCAATAAATTGAAGTCAAAGTTTGGCAGGAACTAGATGAACAATGGGCTACCTTCAAAGAACAGGTAGTTGGGGCACAGTCAAAGTATGTTCTCCCAAAAGGGAGGTCAAACAAATCCAAGCTCCCTGGATGACAAAAGAAATAGAGATTAAGGTAAAAAAGAAAAAGTGTGCTTATGACAGATGTCAGCTGAGAACCAGGCTGAGTATAGAAGGTTCGGAAGGGAAGTGAAAAAGCAAATAAGAGAAGCAAAGAGGATGTATGAAAAGAGACTGGCAGCAAAAATTAAAGGGAATCCCAAAGTCTTCTTTGGGCATATAAATAGTAAAACGGTGATAGAAGGAGGAGTAGGGCCAATTAGGGACCAAAAGGGGATTATGCATGGAGGCCGAGGACATAGCTGAGATATTAAATGAATGTTTTACATCTGTCTTTACCAAGGAAGAAGATGCTACCCAGGCCACAGTGAAAAATGAGGTAACTCACACACCAGAAGAGTTTAAAATTAATAAGGAGGAGATATTGGATAGGCTGTCTATACTTAAAATTGATAAGGCAGCAGGACCGGATGAGATGCATCCAAGAATACTGAGAGAAGTGAAAGCGGAAATTGCAGATGCACTGGCCATAATTTTCCAGTCTTCCTTAGACTCGGGTCTGGTGCCAGAGGGCTGGAGAATTGCAAACGTCACAGCCTTGTCAAATAAAGGATGTAAAGATAAGCCCAGCAACTCCTGGCTTGTCAGTTTAACTTCGGTGGGGAAACTTCTAGAAACAATAATTCAGGACAAAATTAATAGTCACATGGACAAATGCGGGTTACTTAAGGAAAGCCGGCATGGATTTATTATGGGAAAATCATATTTAACTAACTTATTGGAGTTTTTTGAAGGGATAACAGAGAGGGTTGATGAGGGCAATGCTGTTGATGTGGACTCCAAAAGACATTTCATACAGTGCCATACAACAGACTTGTGAGCAAAGTTATAGCTCATGGAATAAAAGGGAGAGTAGCAACATGGAGACAAAATTGGCTGAGTGACAGGAAACAGAAAGTAGTAGTTAATGGGTGTTTTTCGGGCTGGAGAAAGGGTTGTGGTGGAGTTTCCCAGAGGTCAGTCTTGGGACCCTTAATTTTCCATATATATGAATGACCTAGACCTTAGTGTACCAGGCACAATTTCAACATTTGTGGATGATACAAAACTTGGAAGCATTGTGAACTGTGAGGAGGATAGTGTAGAACTTCAAAAGGACATAGACAAGTTGGTGGAATGGGCAGACAGGTAGCAGATGAAGTTCAATGTGGAGAAATGTGAAGTGATTCAATTTGGTAGGAAGAACATGGAGAGACAATATAAGATAAAGAGTACAACTCTAAAGGAGGTGCAGGAGCTAGAGACCTGGGAGTACATGTGCATAAGTCATTGAAGGTGGCAGGATAGTTGAGAGCACGGTTAACAAAGCATACAGTATGCGAGGCTTCATTTAATAGGGGGCATACAAGAGCGAGGAGGTTATGTTGAACTTGTGTAAGACACTAGTTAAGCCTCAACTGGAGTATTACATCCGATTTTGGGAACTGCACTTTAGGAAGGATGTGAAGGCATTGGAGAGGGTGCAGAAAAGATTCACAAGAATGGTTCCAGGGATGAGGAACTTCAGAAGATAAATTGGAGAAGTTAAGACTGTTTTCCTTGGAGAAAAGAAGGCAGAGAGAAGATTTGGTAGAAGTATTCAAAATCATGTGGGACCTGGACAGAGTAGGTAGGGAGAAAGTATTCCCACTCATGAAAGGATGGAGAACAAGAGGGCACAGATTTAAAGTAATTGACAAAAGAAGCAAAAATGATGTGAGAAAAAAAACTTCATGTAGCGAGTGGTTAAGGTCTGGAA